>NC_138195.1:44273255-44951478 GCF_964194105.1 Spermophilus citellus
AAACAACTTCCATTCACTTTAGGGGGTAAGTATACTCATCTGCAGGAGGTCCTCTAGGTTACCCCTCCACTTGGCAAGGAGGTGATGTATACTCCTTTTACAGGGAAGAGAGGAGAATCGGTAATAGGAACCCAGTCTTGCACACCTCTGACAGAGGAGCTTGAGAAACTTAGTCTGCAGGGGTTAGCCTGCAGACAGACAGACAGACAGACACACACACACACACACACATACACACACATGCAAGTGATCAGGGAAAGAGAGTAAAGAATGGAAGTGACAACAGGGGCTCAGAACAGCAATAGAGCTGGGTAAGAAGGCAGCTTGACATTACTTTGTACAGCACATTTTTCTATAAAACAAACAAACAAAAAACCAATTAGCCAAAATTGTCAATTGACAAATAAAGGAAAAGACCTGGTAGAGATAATAGGGAGTGTGGAAGGACTAAAGTTCAGGGTGAGGGACTAGAGGTCAGGTTGAGATGCCCAGTGGTGGTTAGATATGAGGCTTAGAAGGTTGACGGGAGCCGTTGGTTTGGGTACCTGAAGCCACAGAAGACGAGCTCCCCCAGAGGAAGTGTGTAGAGGGAAAAGTCCAAAGGAGGCCTACAGCCGAACCCAGAGAGTCCCAATATTCCAGAGCTGGAAGGCCATAGAAGAGGTACCAACCAAGGATCTGAAAAGGAATGGCAGAGGTGGACGATAAACTGGGACGGTGTGCGTTTTGGAAGCCAGGGCAAAGGGGTTTGAGAACACGGTGGTCCACCCTTGTTTATATACAGAGCTCTGGACTGGTCTGCTTGCCTAGGAGTCCAAGAGCGAGCGCACCATCTCTGCCTTGGGTCCTTCATGTGTCTGCCCAGGCAGCCAACCTGGAGGTCCCCCTGAGCTTGTCCTGGTTGACCGTTACAGCAGCCCTGCCTGTCCAGCACCTCTTCACTCTCCTTCCTCCTTCCTGATAGGACTCTGTTGTTCTTCAGAGAAGCATCCACCTGCCCCCGTCTATCTGCCCGCTTCAGGGAATGTGAGGCCTTCCCAAGCCTCAGAGAAGCGTTGGATTAGTCTAATGACAGGTGTGGCTGTAGGTATGTGACATAATTCTGACCAAGGTGAGGGGAGTTGTGATGGAGGCTCTGGGAAGGGTTCTGTGCTGTCAGAGAGACACTAGAAGAGGCTGTCCTTTATTCCATTAGGCACTGTCATGGAATTTGCCAACCTGGAGGAAGTGTGGTCTTTAGGTAATATTGATACACTTAAAATGAAGACACGAAGTGAAAAAACCTTGCCTCTTTTTGTATTTGAGGTGGGGGGACTGGTACTGGGGATTGAACCCAGTGATGCTCTACCACTGGCCACATCCCCAGTCCTTTTTGTACTGAGACAGAGTTTCCCCCTAAGTTGTTGAGTCTGGCCTTGAACTTGTGATCCTCCTGCCTCAGCCTCCCAAGTCACTGGGATTACAGGTGCGGGCTGCCACACCTGGAAAACCCTTGATGCTGTTGAACTACTGCATAAACTGACCCAGGGAGCTTCCCTGCCTCTGGTTTTCTTGTTTTCTGATATATTAAATTGGCTTTGTAGCTATTACTGTGTTCAAGCCAGTTTGATTCAGAGTATTCTATTTCTTGTCCCTAAGAACCGTTCTAATGGATGCAGCTTCTCCACATTCTTTCCCTCCTGCCCCAGACTAGCTTAGACATTCACTCTGATCCAGGATTCCAGGATGGGCTTTGATTATTGAACTCAGCCATTGTTGTCCTGTCCTTGTTAACTGATGGGAACCCCATCCCAGAACATGGGGTTCGGAATGTGGCATTCCCTGGCCACAGGGATTGGCTCAGGAACAGGTACCTGACTCATTTTAAGCCAGTAACTGACTTTGGAAAAGTCATGACAAGAGAGATCATCAGTGTGTCTGTCTGTTCTCCCTCTCTCTTTTTCTGTCTGCAAGAGGCCTCACTCTGTAGAGGAATGGACACAGCCTGGGTTCTCAATGACACTGTGAGCCCCTGGATGCACCAGTTCTCTGCACTTGTACAAGCCACATTATCCCTTTTAACTTGGTCACTCTGTGCCAGGTTTCTGTTAGGACAACTGAAAGCATGGGGGGGGGCAGGTGATGTCTGCAGCAGCTCTTGAGCCTGTTGCCTCTTCTCCATCCCTCCTGCCTCAGCCAATCCCATGATTTCTCACCCTGAATCCTGCAGATACCTCCTTACCTTACTGGGCTCCAGCTCCATCTCCCTCCAGCTGGCTCTGGACATACTGCCAGTGTGAGCTTTCACAGGTGAGCTGCTGGACATGATGGCACACACCTGTAACCCCAGCTGCTCGGAAGCCTGAGGCAGGAGGATCTCAAGTTCAAGGCTAGCCAGGGCAACTTAATGAGACCCTGTCTCAAAATAAATCAAAAGGCCTGGGGTAGAGCACTAACCTAGCACACGTGAGGCACTGGGTTCAATCCTCAGCACCACATAAAAAAATAAATAGAATAAAGTGATTGTGTCCATCTACAAATACAAATATTTTAAATAAAAAAGGACCAGGGATGTGGCTCAGTGGGTTCAATTCCCACTACCAAAACAAACAAGCCAAAAGATGAAGAGCTGAGAGTTCCTCTCTCTTACAGACCCTCCTTTCCACCAAGTTGCCTGTAATTCAGTCTTTACTACTTATAGCAAACTGCTTCTGGGAGCCCTTTTCTGACCCCCTCAACTGTCCCATAACCTCGTGGGACCCCACTCTAGCGAGTATCACAGCACATTATGACATTTCTCTTTCCTGTCTCTGTTCACTGGATGGTAGGGAGCTTCACGTTCCCAGACTCAACAGATTGTAAAGTTGTCGAGCAAACACAGAATTCAGTTGCATCTAAATTGTCCCCTATAATTACAAATGGTGAGTCCTCTAAACAGGTAATTCAGTATATTGTTGTGAACACTGCACTGCAGCCCACGAAGCCTGAGGTTTGGTTTTGATTTCAATACTTAGGAGCTCTGAGACCTCAAGGAAGTGCCTTGGCCTCCATGCTATTCAACTTACCATCTACAAAATGGGGGCGCTGTGGTTGGGTTAGAGGGTCCGTAGCTGCTGTCCACTTTTTTTTTTTTTTTTAAGGGATGGCTATTTTGCCTCAAAACAAAACAACGTTCATGGTGAAGACACAAAAGGGGAAAACTGCTGATGTTGAACAGCACATAAGAAACAGCAAATTCTTTCACAATGAGTTTATTTTCCACAATGTATATCACAGGTAACAGGATCATTGTGGAGAAGAGGAGAAAGGAGGCGATTATGATATTAGAGGTGGAGTCCAAGGGCCACCAGACCACACCATGGACAAAAACAACGCTCCCCCTGGGGGCACTCCAACCAGAAATATGGGCTGCTCCGTCTCTAAAATAGCCGGACTTGGAGACAGAGGTACTGGTGGGGGAGAGTGATCACTCCCCAAACAAAGAGTGATTGAGTACCACCTCTGGCTGGGTGACAGATAAACTCATTTCTCCAAATCACTAAACTTGGGTTTTTCCACCTACATTTATTTGGTTGTTTGCACATGACAACAGCAGCATTTGTTGGTGACCGGATTCAAAGACCCAGGCATTGCAGCTAGCGAGAGAACATAAACAACAGGACACTACAGTCAGTTTAGCAGCTTCGGCTGCTTCGGTGACCACAAGCGCAGGGGAGCCTGTGGCTGATGAGGGCTCCGTGTGGTGTTGGATCAAACTAAGTTAGTATCTTTTACTCAAACTGCTGGTATCCCTTCCATCTCAAACCCTTGGAAGCCTTTGAATGTGATGGAAATATGGCCTCGTGGCCAAAACAGCAGTCTGGAGCCTGTGGCTGGCTGGTTTTATTTTTAGGATACCTCCATCAAGCCTCTTGCTTTTCTGCTGAACCTCAGCTCCCATTGCAGGAAGGAGAGGCTGAGGCAGCTTCAGGGAGTAGCCAAAACCTGAGCTTTATGGAACCAAGACATAAGTCTCAGGCTCAGCACCTCCCAGTTACATGATCTATATGTAATTTGACCTAGCTTTTCCCATCTGTAATGTGGGAATAATAAACACCTACTTATTTCATTGCTTCGCTCATCCAATAGACATTTGTTGAGTGCCTCTTAAGCACCAGGCAACATCCTAGATTTGAGTCCACAAGATGAGGGAAGTGGACACAGCTGCTGTCCACATGAAGCTTCTGTTCCATCACGAGAAAGAAAACGACGCACAAAGCCCTAGTACCATGTCTGGCGCTGAATTTTTTTTTATTTGGCTTTGGTTTTGCCTTTTTGTGGTTGCTGGGGACCCAACCCAGGGCCTGGCACATTTGAGGCCAGTGCCTAACTACTGAGGCCCAACCCCAGCCCCAATAAATGTTTTGAGTTCACCAGAAACTTAATTATCATCTATTAGTGATAGGTGCCTCTTAGATTTAGGGAGAATTTTTGTGCACAAGTCTCTGCAATATAATCATGTTTGAAAAGACGGATTTGAAAACCCTTTATAATAAAAGATAAATGGCCAGCAAACACACAAAAGGATGTCCAGCATCACTAGTTACCAGGGAAACCGATGCTACTCAGTGTTGGCAAGAGTGGGGGACAACTGGATCTGCTGATGAGAGTAAAGAATGGTGGAGCACTTGGAAAATGCTTTGGCAGTTTATTACCCAGACGGCATACTTGCCATCCACCTAGCAGCCTCGCTCTGGGGTATTTACCTAAGGGAGTTGAAAGCATGCATACATAGAAGGACTGGTACATGAATGCTCACACAGCATCCTTCATGATAGTCAAAAACTGGTAATGACCATTAATTGACCAATGGATAAACAAAACATCTTCACACACACACATAGAATGGGATACTGCTTAGCAATAGAAAGCAATGAACTACATGGTACCACATCAGTGAATTTCAGAAACATCCTGCTTAGTGAAAGAAGCCAGACCCAAGAGGCTATCTATAGACATTGATTCCAGGTACAGGACATTCTGAAGTCAGATGGGTGGTTTTCTGGGATCAGGAGTGAGGGGAGAGGATTGACTGTAAATTGACACCAGGAAACTCTTTGGGATGATGGATATATCTGAGCATAGTGGTGACTACACAAATGTAAATAATTGCTAAAACTCTCTGGACATATATTTAAGATGGGTGACTCTTACATGAAAATAATGCCTCAATGAAGCTGTTACAGAAATTGAAAATATATAGATAGAGGTGCATAGAAAACAACTATGCTTATCTTGTAGGATTTAAATGTTTTCAATTTTCTTTTCTGTACTTATCGAAATTCTGTAAAATTTCCACAATGATTATGCAATGTGTTTGTAAATAAATAAGTAAATAACCCACACCAACAATAATTGGGTTATTCAACAAGGAATCTATTTTGACTCAACATTGTTTGCTTGTAAGGAAGCCCATTTGGGTCACCTCTTTCTCATCTATCTTTCCTTGGTGGCATTTCTGAGGGGTGAGCTGAGGAGACGGATGCAGAAAGGTACAGAGCTTAATAGCAATGCCTTGTCCACGCAGCCCTCGTTTTGGCTTTCTCCTTGATTTGGGGATGAATACACAGTAGGTTGGTGATGGGGGGCTCCGGTCGGTCCTCCTTTGCCAACTCCACCCTCCATTCCAACCCAAATCAACTCAAGTGTTCTCCAGGCCCCAAGAGAAGATCCACAGCCCAGGGCTGGGCAGACTGTGGTTTGTGGGGCTGGGGCGGGCCCCGCCTGCAGCTCACACTGGTCAGTTGGGTGCCACGTGATCTTGGGGAAGTCAAGGGGCCATTCATCCGTGGAGACCCGCCATGAGAAGGACCACTCTTGTTACACCATGGTACCACAGGACACGGAGTCCCTCCAAAAGCCCCTCTGGGGTGGGGGCACCGTGTCAACAGGCCTCTGGCCCTGTTCCCCCCTCACATGCTCAGTTCATCCTTGAGCTTTCCTCCGTGAATGGACAGTCACCTCAGGAGACCCGACCAAGCCAAATGTGGAGAGTGGCACGTCAGGGAGCCACATGGCCTGCCCTTGAGTGCCTTGGTTATACAAGTCTCCTGACAGGGCCTACGTGTCGGGACACAGGAATCCAGTGAGAATTAAAAAGGTGTAATTATAAAAAGAGCTTCGTGAAAACATCCTGTGGGGGTCTGGGCTTGTAGCTCAGTGGTAGAGCGCTTGCCTAGCATGTGTGGGGCACTGGGTTCATTCTCAGCACCCCATATAAATAAATGAATAAAACCAACATCAACACCTAAAAAAATATTTTAAAAAATCCCATGGGCAGAACATACAAATTTTTAGCCACTCTAATCAAGAAGCAAAGCCCCATGGGAGCACAGAGCTGTTAGGAAGCTTCTCTCTGTCACACATAAATCCGAAGTTGAGAAAGACCTTGGGGGTCTCTGTCCTTAGGGTTCACACAGACACTATTTTTAGGAAGTACTTGCATTCTCTTAAAGCTCCATACATTCACCAAAGCCAAAAGGTGGAAACAGCCAGTGGCCATTGTTGGGTGAATGGACCCACAAAATGTAGAATATAGATTATGAAGCCTTAGGAAGGAAGGAAGGAAGGAAGGAAGGAAGGAAGGAAGGAAGGAAGGAAGGAAGGATAGGAGGTGGCTCAGTGGTAGAGCACTTGCCTCGCATGAGTGAGGCCCTAGGTTCAATCCCCAGCACTGCAAAATAAGAAGAAAAATTTAAAAAGAAGAAGGGAAATTCCAACACATGCTACAACATGGATGAACCTTAGAATAACATGTTGAGTGAAAGAAATCAGTCAAAAAACGATCAATACTGGAGGAGTCCACTGGTATGAGGTACCTGGAATAATCAAATTCAGAGACAGTGGAATGGGGGGTTTTAGGGGCTGGAGGAAGGGGAGTGGGGAGTTGCTTCATGGGTACTGAGGAGGGAGGCTGAATTCTGGACATGGGGAGTGGTATAGTTATATGGCAGCAGGGATGTACCTAAGGCTGCTGAACTGTACCCTTAAAAATGGCTAAACTGGCAAGATTTATGTTGTGTGTATTTCACCACATTCACAAAGAAACAAACCAATTCCCCATCACTCACAAGGCCCCAGGGCTTCACCAAAGCGTCAGGTTGTGTCATCAGATCCAGTCTCTGGATGGGCAGCCTCTGATAGTTTTAAATAAAAAATACAACAAAATATATGGATTGTGAATGCTGTGTGCAGGAATTTTGTTTTCTTCTGCTGGCAGTCACTACCTCTCAAAACATGGCATCTTTAGGGGAAATAAAGCGAAGAGGCCATGGTGGGAAGGTTGGTTTTTGTGAGTGCCTTGGTTTCTGCCTCCCTCTTCCTCCCTCCCTCCCTCCCTCCCCCCCCCCTCCTTCCATCTCTTCCTCTCTCCCTGTCTCTCTCATACACACTTCTGAGAGAGAAATACACACAATGGCTATGTTTTTGCACTGGAGGAGGCCATACTAAAGGAGGCACACCCTGGAGCAGTGTCTCCAAACAGCTCCAGACAGCCACAGGCACAGCCAGTTGGGGTTTGAGATGGCCCTTTGTTTAGTCTATTTTTAGAGCCTGGCGTCAGAATTCTTCACAGAAACAGCCACCAACTCCCAGGTGTGTATGCTTTTCGGGACACAGATATGGCACAAAAAGTGAAGATCATGCAAGGCACCAGCTAAGGCCACTGAGGGGCAAGACCCCCTTCCATCATTCCTAAACTTTTGGAACGGGACAGGGTCATAAGGGATCTCGGCAGCTTGCTCAACACATGGGTCATAGATCTTATACACAGAACAAGTCAGGCCGGAAATTACAAGAGCAAACACAATAGATTCATTTCCCAGCCCAAGATCTTGGGCACCAGGATTCTACTCCGTGGGCTTTCTGTTTCATTATTAGACAGAAAGTCTTTGGGGGAATTTCCAGCTCTCCTTCCTGCCATGCTTATAACCTTCCCTGAAAGGCAGGAAGCTGTATAGGAAGAACAGTCAGAAGATGTGTCCTCACACAAACCCCGCTCCTTGGCCCTTAAGAGCTCACTTTTAAAATGTCAATACCAGTATCACCAACCTTGTTTGTGTGAATGAAATAACACAGTCAGTGTTTGGGGACCTGTTTAGACAACCACTTGGCATTTTCTTCTGTCCCTGTTCCCAGTGCTTAGAATGGAATAAACAGGGTTAAGTCATTGTTATTAAGGAAACAATCAGAGCCTCAGAGCCCTGACCTCGGGAAATGTTTCCTTTTCATTCACTCTGTTTTTAGCAAAAGCAGTAATGGATTGAGGGGGGAAAATGTCTGGTCAACTGCAGATTTTTTGCAGGTGTGCCTGAGGCAACCTAGTTCCTCCCACCTGCTGGAGAGAAGGCGCACTCTTGAGGTGGCACAAGCCACTGATTGAGAGCTGAAGAGAACAGAGGATCTCCTGGCTCCCATTGTTTGAGAGTACATGAGTCATCCATGTGGGGAGGGGTTCAGGAGTCCCCCAGGAGAGCTCAGCTGCAGAGTCAGCCGGCCAGTGTCTATATCCCAGGATGAGTGAGGAAAGGCCTCCATGCTTGGCACTTGCAGCCTCCACATGGGTTTCCAAAGGTGGACAGCAGGAACAGTGCTCTCCCTTCCCCTTTGTCCAGTAGTAAATAAACACACCTCCACCTGGCTTCCCAGCCCCTGCATTGGGTCTGCCGGGCTCTGGGAGATGGAGGTGGGAGATGGACTCTTCCTCCCTTCTCTAGGCTCAAGTCTAAAATGCCCTGTAACAAGCAGGCTCCCCAGGGTGACATCCTGAAAGAGAATGGCCCTGGACACTTCCTGGAACAAGACAAAACAACGCACTGGAGCTGGCAGGTGAGGCACACCATAGTCTCCCAGCAAAAGGCCCAAAGAAGTGGCCTGAGCAACAGAACATACAGACTGAAGGACAGGGTTCTGAGCATCAAAGCTCTGCTGGCTTGCTTCCTGTCTCTTCCCAGCTGCCTAGTTGGTTAGGATTTACAGTTTCCCTGTGCTTCCCTTATGGGGTCCTTTTGGAGACAGCTGGAGACAGCAAAACCATTCAGGCACTGGAGCCTGGCAGGTCCAAGTGAGATTTCCAGCTGAGCGATCTTGGGCTAGACACCTCTACTCTCTGGGCCTCTGTTTCTGCATCTGTTGAAGACAAGGTGCTTAAGAATGCCCATTTCCAAAGCGTTGTGGGAATTCAATGAGATGATGGTTGTCAAATCTACCCCATAGGGAGCGTTTGGGGAGAGTAGGTTTCTTCCTCTCCCTGCCATCTGAAGGGAGAGGACATCAAGAGCAGCGAGCAGCAGCCTGTTGCCTTGTTTTTGAGGGGGCATTTTGGCGTCCTCTTCAAACTCCGCCCCAAGCTGCCAAATAAGTGTCCAGGTATCGCAGGTGCAGTTGGGGCCACAGGCAGGGGACTGCCCTTTCTGGACCACCTCAGATGTTCCATGCTGGTACGGTGAGGGGCAGATGGGAGCAGCCAGGTCCCTCCTCGGGTAAGCCCTGGTGGGCGACCCGCCCGTTCCGCAGCGGTGGGCGGCCAGGCCTGGGGGCCCCACTGCTGGCGCCCGACTCCGACGGCAGGCCCGAGTCGCTGGGCTGCACCTCCACCAAGACCCTCCTGCGCAGGAGCCAGCCGGGCCGCTCCGAATAGGTGCCGTGGTGGCGGCCCCACTGCAGAGGGCAGAGCCGGGCGCGGAAGGCGGCCTGGAAGCCGCGGCGGAAGTTCTCGTTGAAGTAGCCGTAGATGATGGGGTTGGCGCTGCTGTTGAAGAAGGCCAGCCAGTGCGCGAAGGGGAAGGCGTAGACCGACAGCAGGTGCAGCTGCGGCTCGCTGAGCTGCCCGTAGTCGATGAGCAGCAGCAGCGCCCAGAGCGGCAGCCAGGACAGCGTGAAGAACAGCGCCACCATGACCAGCATATGCACCACCCGGGCCTTGCGCCGCGACGCGCGCCCGCCCTCGGCCGCCACCTCCGCGTTGTCGCGGGCCGGGCCCGACGCCTTGCAGAGCTTGCGGGCGATGCGGGCGTACATGACCACGATGAGCGCCAGCGGCGCCAGGTAGATGTGCGCGAAGAGCACCGCGGTGTAGACCTTGCGCATGCCCTTCTCGGGCCAGGCCTCCCAGCACGAGTAGAGCGGGTAGGAGCGGTTGCGGGCGTCCACCATGAAGTGGTGCTCCTCGCGCGTGACGGTCAGCGTGATGGCCGAGGGACACATGATGAGCAACGCCAGGGCCCAGATGACCACGATCGTCACCAGCGCCTTCCGCAGGGTCAGCTTCTCGCGGAAAGGATGCACGATGCAGCGGAACCTGTGGCGGGAGTGGGGGAGAGAGGCAGGGATCTGGGAGGGTCCCCAGGGCCCCCATGGCACCTAAGGCAGCTCAGACAACAGCCCAGACGTTGATCAGGTGAGTTTGCAAGCAAATTGGCTTCTCACCTGGGAGGGAGGCTGCCCGGGGAACAAAGGCAGCGTCAAGATTTACGGAGAGCGGGGAGAAGGGAACCGCAGCCTGGGAACAATGAATTAAACCTTCCCTGCGCTTCTGGGGTACACTGATTCGCTGGCAGCCCGCAGAGCCATCAGTCTGAGGTGCACATCCTGCCCTTGAGAAGGCTCACTGGGGGTATCAACAAATACAATTTTTAGCTGTTATGGATTTCCCAGAAAACCCTGGGAGGTCAGATGTGGAGCCTGTGTGGCAGACTGTCCCTCTGTCATCTCAGCCAGGGCCCCTTCATCACTGCCTTCACCACACGAGGATAAGTCTGCACCATTTATTTCCTCATTAGAATCTTTCAGCAGCAATTATTAATACACCCTTAATTTATAGATAAGGAAACTGAACTCAGAGGGATCAAGCAACTGGCTCAGGGTCACACAGCCAGCAAGTACTGGTGACCACCCTTGAACCCAATTTGTCTTGCTTCACTTGGCCACATCACCAGTAGCTGTAGGCCCTTGTTGTGAGTTAGAATTTCCTGAATCCCACACCCAAAACTCAATTTCTCTAGTCAAAGATCCCAATGTAATTAGTCTGGGAAGCTGGAAGGGGTTTTAGCTTGCTTTGTTTGTTTGTTTGTTTGTTTGTTTGTTTTGTTTTGCTTGGAGGTTCCTGGATGGTTCCAGTTTGCAGCCAGGGTTGAGATCTGCTGCTGGAGGTGGAAGAGGTGCCAATGTGTCCTCCATAGGGTGGTTCATCCCAGGACTTCTAGAGTGTGTTCAGATAAATGCATGGAACTACCCAAAGGGCCAACCACGGAAAAAATCTTTCTGGGCCTCAGTTTCTTTATCTGCTAAATGGGGTCCTACTCTGGAAGGCTGTTGTGAAGCTGAAGTGAGGTCACCACCCTTCTGGAGACATTCTGAATGCTTAATCGTGAGAGAAAGGAGGGGCTCCAACTTCCCAGGAAGTCTTTCAAGGGCAGAAAACAGACTCTGAGGAATGTCCAGCGTGCCTCTTTCATGGAGGGGAACCTGGTCCAGATAGGGGAAGAGACTTTCTCAGAAGGTCACTGGCTCCTTGGGGACAGAGCCTGAGCTTGAATACAGGGTGGAGCTGATTTCCAGCCAAGTGCCCTTTCCACTTCACTCACCTGTATCCTGTCCTGCTGCCTATCCCTCTGTCCTGGCCTCAACACCTTTGTCCTCTCCCATGGCCTGACTCAGCCTGGGTGACCTTGACCCACTGGCTTTTCAGTATCATATCCCAAAACTCTGCAGAGAACAAAGGATTCTTAAAGCATATACTTAAGAGGTGGAGGAGAATCCTGGGATAAAAATCCAGGAAGGCTTCCTGGAGGAGGTGGCACTTGAAGAATATTGCAAACACCATTGGGAGACATTGCACATACTCATATCAATAAAGGCTGGTGGAGGGGAGGGACTTCCCACACTCACCCAACTAGTTAGTGGCTTTGTGGAAAGAGGAACCATCTCCATCACACTAGCTACCTACTTTTTTTTTTTTAACTGTGGATTGAACCCAGGGGTGTTTAACCACTGAGCCACACCCCCAGCCTCCCAAGCTGCTGGGATTACAGGCGTGTGCCACTGCACCCGGCCCAGCTGCCTACTTGACTGGGTTATAAAAAGTAGGTTGAGGCCAGGGTTGTGGCTCAGTGATAGAGCACTTGCCTAGCACACATGAGGCACTGGGTTCAATTCCTGGCACCACATAAACATAAACAAATAAAATAAAGGTATTGTGGGAAGAAAAAAGTAGGTTTGGTGGTTGGGGGGGGAGCGGGTAGAAATAGAAAAAAGATGAGATCACTCGAGTCTAGAAAGGGAGGCCTGAGTATTAGCACTGAGGAGAGGACGAAGAGGAGTGTGAGGGTGTACTGAAGAAGTAATGGTCATAGCTGACCTTTGGACCTTGAGCTGGGAACTGTGCCTAAGGTTTTCAGGCAGAAAAGCTTAGTTGTCTGAAAATGGTGGTTGCCATTGTACGGATGAGCCTACATTGTACGGATGAGGCTCAGGTTAGCTGAGTGACCCACCCAACATCACACAGCGAGGCACTAATGAGCGTAAAAACTACCTCCAGCTCATCTGCTTGCCATATTCCCTGGGGAAAGCACCCCGAGGAGCTCTCAGAGCACCGAGATGCTGGGCAGGAAGACAAGCGCCCTGGAATAGGGAGACTTAGGGCTCAGACCGGTTTCCAAGCCTCCCTGACCCCGGGTTCCATTGCACGCCTCCAGCCACATTCACAGAACCACACTTAGCAGAGAATCTGCTGGAATCTGTGGCTGAAAGACCAGAGGTGGTGGGGATGGGCTGGGGTTGGGGACTGATAAGACCCAGACTGCCAGGGACCGGCAAGCAGACAGTGGGGTAGGCTGAGGGGGCGGGGAGAACCCCAACCCCACCCCAGGCACACGGAGCCCACCCCTGAGCTGCTCCCTTAGCGCTGGCTGCCCTGGTTCCCAGTTCGGCAGGCAGGACCCCCAGGCTCCTCACAGACCCCCAGAACTCCTGTCAAGCCTCCCCAGGGCTCTCTCCAAGCCTTCCAGAGGGGGTGGAGTTGTCCTAGAGCAGGTACCCCAGGCCAGAGGGCAACTGGGCCTCCAACCGTCCTCTTTAGAGCTCAGGATTCAGCCCCCCTCCAGCCGAGAGGCCCCGCCTTCCAGCCAGCCCAGTGGTGCGTGGAGACCCCTCCTCAGGCCAGCCCCTCAGGCCAGGGGTGACTCTCACCTTTCCACTGCGATGGCCACCAGCGTGAAAACAGAAGCCGACACAGACATGCCCTGCACCAAGCCGCTCATCTTGCATGTGGCGTTGTCGAAGGGCCATCCTGCAACGACAGAGGCCCCCCTGGCATGAAAGAAGCCCCCCCACCAGGAGTCCAGACTCTGGCCCTCTCAGCCAGGACCCTCTGAAGCTTGGGTCTTCCCTCCTTGTCCTGCCTGGGCTTGCACACTTCCAGGACGGAGGCACCAGGCAGCCCATGTCAACATGCACAGCTCTGACAGGTGGCCTTATGCTGGCCAGTGATTTCTCTCCACCAGCCCTGCCTGGCTTTCTGCTCCCATGTTTCTGCCCCAGATTCTAGGCCATTTCCTCTTTCATAACTACCCTATCATCCCCTATTTACAGAAGCTGGCACATCCCTGTTATCCTAGAAACCCAGTGACTCCAGAGGCTGAGGCAGGAGGATTGCAAGTTCAAGGCCAACCTCAGCAACTTAGTGAGACCCTGTCTCAAAATAAAAAATAAAAAGGACTGTCAATGTAGCTTAGTGGTAAAGTGCCCCTGGGTTTGATCCTCAATACCAAAAATGTGTGTGTGTGTGTGTGTGTGTGTATGTGTGTGTGGGTGTGTGTGCACTATGTAACTCTGTGTTCATATACATATATTTCCTAGCTCTGTCCCTTGAGAAGACCTAGAAGCAGTGACAGCCCAGAAGCAATAAGCACTCCTGCCTCCCTTGTCTTGGTTTCTAAATACTATTTTCCGATTAAAGGAAAAATGCTCCTCAGGGAAAGGGTTAATTCCAGGGCTGATGGTAGTTAGATAACAGATGACCCTGGAACATTTTGTGGTGTCAGAAAGTAAGAAAATACTCAAAAAAGCATGGCAGCAGGTTGGGAGGACACAGAAGTCAACTGCAAATGCTCCCAATAGCTCAATCTGGCCCAATTTAAGTAACAAAATGCATAATGGTAGTATTGGATTAAAACCCAGAATAGAATTCCAATTACTAAATTTAGGAGTGTTCTAAGTGGAAAATCATTGCTAAAGAAACATAACAGCAATAATTATTGCAGGCAGGCACCACCAACGATGCTAAAATCAGTGGATAAATGAATCATGAGAAATAGGACCTTTGCATAGTCTCAAAGTACACCCCTATGAAAGTAATTATTCAGGGAAAAATAATTGCTTTACAGTTGAAAAACCTGAGACACCACTTTAACCAAGTAATCAAAGAAAACACCACCTCTAATAAACATGTGGCTTCTCAGCATGTTTTTTGTGATATTCTTGCCAAAAATGCATAAACTGGATCCAATTATGAGAAAACATCAGGCCAAACCAAACTGCACAACATCCTGTAAAATAATGGATCAGGCCAGGTACAGAATAGGTGCATGCATATAATCTCACCAACTCAGGAGACTGAGGCAGGAAGATTGCAAGTTCAAGGACAGCCTCAGCAACTTAGTGAGGCTCTAAGCAACTTAGGGAGACCCTGTATCCCAAAAAGAAAAAAAAATTGCCAGAGATGTAGCTCTGTGGTAGAGTGCTTCAATTCACAGGACCACACACACACACAAAAGGCTGATCAGTACTATTCCAATGGGTCAAGTTTATGACAATGAAGGCCAAGGAAGGACCTTTAACAAGTTGGAGGAAATTGGGAACACAAATGCACTGTGCAATCCCAGCTTGGATCCTGGGCTAGAAAAGTGATGCTGATTATATTCCTGAGAATCGGTTTTATGAAAGATTAAAATCCATGTTGAAATCCTGAAAGCCCAAAATTTCCAGCAAAGAAAGGGCTCTGTAAGAGGTGGAAAGTGGAATTCTGGGGAAGGGGTGAGAGCGTGGGCAGCTGTCTGCAGGATACTTGTGTCATGTCAGGCACATGAGTACCCAGACACCTGGTCAAACATTATTTTGGGGTATGTCTGTGAGTGTGTTTCCACAGAAGATGAGTATGGATGGGGAGGATCCACCTCACAGGAAATGAATGAATGCAAATCTGAGGACAGCCATGGCCTCACACAACAACAACAACAAAACCAAGCAGCGATTCATTGTGATATAGGACTTCAAAATATAGTAATGTAGTTAATGATCATGAAGGGTCTACCTCCATCCTATAACCCATAATTGCCCATAACCTATCTCTACAATACACTTTTTCATCTGTTTATTTTTATTTTTTTATTATTATCATTATTAGCAGTACTGGGGACTAAACCCAGGGATGCTTTACCACTGTATATCTCCAGAACTTTTTATTTTTTTTTATTTTAAGACAGAGTCTTGCTAAGTTGCTCATGCTGGCCTTCAACTTGAGATTCTCTTGCCTCAGCCTCCTAAGTCTCTGGGATTGCAAGCATACACCACCACACCCAGCTATATTGAATTTTCTTTTTCTTTTCTTTTTTTCTTTAAATTTCTCCCATTATTTAATATTGTCAGCAGTATTCTCTTTTTTTTTTGGGGGGGGGGCGGGTACTGGGGATTGAACTCACGGGCACTCAACCACTGAGCCACATTCCAGTCCAATTTGGTATTTTATGTAGAGAAAGAGTCTCCCTGAGTTGCTTAGCACCTTGCTGTTGCTGAGACTGGCTTTGAACTCGAAATCCTCCTGCCTCAGCCCCCCCACCCGCCCACTACCAGCTGCTGGGATTACAGGCATGCACCACCATGCCCAGCTGTCAGCAGTATTCTTTAAAATTCACTGTGCTATGTATTTCTTCTTCTCATCATTTGCAATACTAGAGGTACACATCATATAGAGAGAGGCTGGGGATGTAGCTCAGTTGGTAGAATATTTGCCTTGCATGCACAAGGCCCTGGATTCAATCCCCAGCACACACACACACACACACACACACACACAAAAAAAAAAAAAAAAAAAAACCTTAGAGAGTTCTGCTTTGTCTTGTGCATTTTTTGCAAATTTGACTCCAAAAAAGCACACCACCACTGTATTGGCTTTGTGTCTAAGCATTACACGTGTACATAAAAACTTTGCAATATCCTCAATAGATGACAAAATGTCCTGTTTGTACACATGCATTTGTGAAAGATAAATTTCTCAAGATCTCTTTGGGCAGCTGCATGTATTCTGGTGATGCATCATGATTGCAGTTATAAAGCTGGGTGCACATAATTACCAATCTTAGTGGTATGTGTTTATAATTTCTCTTTTTGACTGATTTCTTTATGAATATGATTCATGTGCTCAAAACTATTATACCCTGTGACTGCCATTAGTGAACCTTAGTTTTTGTGTGCCTATTATTATTGCCTATTTATTGTGTAAAGTGGCATTTGATGTGGTCTGCAGTGTTTTTATGTTTCTCAAATAAATTTGCCTTTAAAATTGCAAACAAAATGTATATTAAAGAAATTTTTAAATTAATTTTTTCAAAATTGGATTTTCTAGATTTTGCTCTTGGGGGATTTCAGGCTTTAGAAATCTTTTGGGATTCCAATATTCAGGGTTATGGGTGGCTCAAATCCCTAGAAAAGGACATCTGTGGGAAAACTAGTGAAATTCAAATGAAGTTTAAAGATCAGTTAATAGTATATAAATGTTATTTCCTCGTTTGTATTATTATATTATGGTTATTTAGGAATATTAAATATCCTAAATAAAAGGTGGATAAAGGGTACCTGGAACCTTTCTGTACTAGTTTTGCAAATTTTCTTTAAATCTAAAGATATTTCAAAATAAAAGGAAAAGAGCCAGATGGCACACACCTATAACACCAGCAGCTCTGAAGGTTGAGGCAGAAGAATTGCAAGTTCAAAGCCAGCCTCAGCAACTTAGCAAGGCCCAAAACAACACAATGAGATCCTGTCTTTAAATAAAAAACAAAAAAGGGGGCTGGGGTTATAGCTCAGTGGTAGAGCATTTGCTTTGCATGCATGAGGCACTGGGTTCGATCCTCAGCACCACATAAAAATAAACAAATAAATAAAATAAAGATATTGTGTCCATCTACAGCATATACACACACACACACACACACACACACACACACACACATTTTTTTAAATACAAAAAAGATCTGGGGATGTGGCTCAGTGGTTTTACATCCCTGGTACCAAAAAGTAAGAAAATAAATAAATAAAAATAAAAGGAAAACAAAACAAAAGCCCACTAGGTTCAAAAGCTTATGTATTGTATGAGTCTATTTATATGACCTCCTTGCAAAAGCCAAACTGTATTTTCTGTCCCTACAAAAACTGATTGCTGATTCCAGGGAATGGGGGGGGGATACAAAGGAACATGGGTGCTTCTTGGGCTGACAAAATTTTTCCATATATTGATTGTGATGGTAACTATGACTGTTTTCATCAAAACTTGTGGAACTCTTCCCCAAAGGGTGGATTTTGTCATATGTTAAATTATATCTTTAAAAATAATTTAAATGTGAATACTTTTTTTGGGGGGGGGGTACCAGGGATTGAATTAGGGGCACTCAACCCCTGAGCCATATCCCCAGCCCTATTTTTATAATTTATTTAGTGACAAGGTCTCGCTGAGTTGCTAAGACTGACTTTGAACTCATGATCTTCCTGCCTCAGCCTCCCAAGTGGCTGAAATTAGAGGAGTACACCATGGGGCCCTGCTAAGAATGTATAAAAATAAAGACAAATTAAAGACAATAGGATGACATTCCATGGATCAGAGAAGGGAGATGTAGTGGGATATGAATAATGAAGGGAACAAATAAATAAACAAAATATAAATGAGGAACTTCACAACAAAGTGAAGTCACATGGTGCTATGAACTGTGGCACCAACGTCAGCCCTCTGCACAGAAAGGAAGGAAAGAGGGAAGAGAGGGTGGGAGGGAGGGAGGGGAAGGGAAGGAAAAACTGAAGTTTTACTTAATTGTAGAAGATTCTACTAGAATCAACCTAGATACCATAAAAAATATGCCACGCAATTCTTATCAGTTGTAAAAAAGAATGAGAAACTCTTTTATTTATTAGTATGAAATATTAACATGTAAATTGGTTTAATGGTTCTTATTTACAACAAACATGATCCAGTTTTAAGTAGGGGTGGGGAAAAAGGCATAAAACTGAACGGAAATGTACCCTTTCTTTTTTTCTTTTCTTCAGTACTGGAGATTGAACCCATCTCTTCTTATTTTTTGAGACAGGGTGTCACAAAGTTGCCCAGGCTGGTGTTGAATTTGGGATCCTCTTGCCTCAGCCTCTTGAGTATCTGGGATTACAGGTGTGCACCACCATGCCCGGCTTCATTTCTTTAATTTACTCGTATTTACAAAAAAAAAAAAATACTTTTGGAAAGAAACCCATAAACTGGTCACTTCCTCCCAGGAGAGGAGGCCTGGCTGGAGGACAGGGGTGGAAGGGAGATTTTTCTCTGGTCACCTTTGGGAGCTTCTGATTTATTGAATCATGTGAATGTTTGGCTTATTCTAGCAATTTTTTTTAAATGTAGTTGTGTGAAAAGGACTGGAAGACACCAGCTTCACCAACTGGTAGCCTCACTATGTTGCTGTCGACAGGTGTGTGAGTTTATGGTGCGCGCACCTGTGCGCATAAGCGCACGTGTATGTTTGTGGGGGCCGGATGCAGAGTTAATGTTCAGCATCCCTGAAGGAATCTGGGACTCAGCAGTGAATCAAGGTTCCACCAGGAAGAACCAGGACTCTGCCCTGGCTCCACTTCCTGGGGCTCAGAAGCCACAGAAACTCAAGCTGCGGCTCCCTCCGTGCATCACTCCAAGCAGGGGGGATCTGGAACTGGAGCTCCTGGGAGCGCTGGCTCAAGCAACTGTAGGCTCTGACCTGCAGGGGTCGCCACAGCTCTGGAAAGCAATCCCTCCCCATCTGGAGTCCCAAGGAACCGATTCTAAAACAAGACGAGCCTAGGATAGACAGCAGAATACATCAGACACTAGAATGGCAATATGTAAATCAATGGAAGTGTAACTGATGTGATACAGCAATCTGTATATGGGGTAAAAATGGGAGTTCATAACCCACTTGAATCAAACTGTGAAATATGATATATTAAGAACTATGTAATGTTTTGAAAGACCAACAATAAAAAAAAAAAAAGACGAGCCAATCACAAGAGAGAGTGTGTGCTGGTGGAGGCTTTCAGACATCTGCCGGACACACAGGCAAGAATTTAGAAGCCATATTTCTGCTTATTGCCTTCTACAGATCCCTCCGCAGTGCCTAGCCAGTCCCTAGACACTCCCAGCAACAGGGAGTTCATTACCTACATGACAGGACCCTCTTTTGGGGAGAATCACTCAAATAAGCAGAATTTTAGGTCCTTGTTCAGGGGAAACCTGCTCCCTACCATTTCTTCTCATTAGTTCTATTTCTGCCCGTGGGAGCTTCTTAGGGGTGTGAGGAGGTGGGCTATGACACTTATTAGTTTTGTAACTACAAACCAATCTCTTAACCATTCGGGGAATGCTTCCCCCATCCATAAAATGAGGATAATCACAAAGCACGCTTGGTTGAATTGCTGTGGGGATTAATTAAGATAATGCATGAAGCATATGTAACATAATGCCTGGCACAAAGAAAAATGATTAATCCATTGTATCTATTATTTCTAGTCTAATCCCTCAGCCACAAAACCATCTTGAGAATTTGAGACAATGGCATCTTAGCCAAGAGGCCAGCCCAGCAGAGATCTGTCTTCCATGCATTTGTTTCAGGCTTTAGCTGAAGTTGGGGGCAGGGGACACTCCCACAGCCCCTTGTCCACACTCACCCGTGATGAGGTTGTCCACAAGGGTGGTGGGCATGCAGAAGATGCCCACCAGCAGGTCGCTGACGGCCAGGTTGAGGATGAACATGTTGGTGACGGTGCGCATGTGCCTGTTCTTGAGCACAGTGAAGCAGACCAGGGCGTTGCCCACCATGCAGAGGAGGAAGATGAGTACGTAGGCCACGATGAACATGGCCGCCACCGGTGAAGAGTGCTGGTAGTAGGAGGAGAAGGTGAGGTTGGCAGCCGGGGTGACCTCAGCTTCACTCCCATTCTGACTTTGGGGCCAGCTGCCATTGGGAGGTGGGGAGGGCTCCCCTAGGACCAAAGGAACAGAGGAGTCAGGCTACAGAGGTGAACCTCACTTTATGGATGAGTACCCACCTGTGTGCCTCACCCTGGGCAGGCCCTGGTGCCCTGGTCACATGCTCCACACCAGTGGCGACTGGCAGCACCAATGCCCAGCTTCCAACACACTGATCTCATACTGTCTTGCCCAAGACTTACTCCCCAATATTGGTTATCCTCCATCAAAACTCTCCCCACCCCTCTGGAGGCTCCATCCTTCTGGGCCTTGCTCTGTGCTTCAGGACTCAAGTTAAGGACTGCCTCACCCAGGTTCTCTTGCCCTCTGGCTTCTGGCTGGGTTCAGCCAGTGGCAAGTGCTGAAGGAGATGGAAGGGCAGGAGGAGAGAGAGGTATTAGTCTTCTGGCTCCCTCCTGCCTGCCCCAATTCTGCCAGCAACTGTTTTTTTTTGTGTGTGTGTGTGTGTGTGTGGTTTTTCTCCTAAGAGGGACAACTCAATCCTGTTGGTTGACTCCTTGATGTCGTCTGAATGTTTCTTTTCAAAGTCCATGTGTTGGAATCTAAATCCCCCACATCCTATGTTCAGGGTGTTTGGAGGTGGGGCCTGTGGGAGGTAATTGGGATTAGATGAGGTCACAAGTGGGGCCCCCATGATGGAATTCATGCTATACGGGAAGAGAAAGAGAGAGCCGAGCCAGTAAACTTGCTCTATCTTATGAGCCCTCACCCTATAATGATGCAGCAAGAAGGCCTTACCAGATGCTGGTCCGATGCTCTTGGACTTCCCAGCCTCCAGAACCGTGAGCTAAAAACCTCTAATTTTTTTTATAAATTACTTCATCTTGGGCTTTTTGTTATTGCAACAGAAAATGGACTTAGATGTCCTCTTCTGTGGCTTTAGCACTTGCCAGTGGCATTGTTCCCTCTCCTTGTACCAATAGGCGAGCAAGGTGGGAACCGTACGTATCCTGTGTTCCTGGTCCCACAGTGACATGCAGCCCAGGTGGTCCTGCTCTGTGTTTCTGACTGTGGACCAGGCTTGAGCTGGTGTCTCCCCAGCCATGTTTTGAAGGGAGCGGCTCAGTGTCCAACCACAGATCTTCTGGGAAGTCATTAGCTGTGGTGACTCACGATGTTGTTTCACAGACTCTCCTCCTGCCTTCCTCTGGGACTGAATGTGGCCCATTCTAGGGGACAGAGAGTCTCTGAGGAGTCTTTTTCCTGACACACCCAGAGCTTAACCACTGGCTGGCAGGCCCATTGGAGGTTTGCGACCTGGGAGCTAGAGATACCTGGGAGAGTAGGGACAATGAGCTGGCACAATCAGGGCTACAGGGACCAGAGGGGATCACAGGGGATCCTCTGGTGGGGTTGGAGGAGGAAAAGCCAGAAAGTTCCAGCTCATGGTGAGAGGGGATCACACTGCCCTGTGTAGGCCTTGTAGGATTTCCAGTTGCACCGAAACATCTTTATTATAGAAAATATCGAATATGTACAAGAGAAACTATTACCGTGAACAAACCCTGCAGTATGAACTTTAATGAGCCATTACAAGAGAGGATAGTATAAAGAATTCTCATGTGTACATCATCTACTTTCAACAATGACCAACGCCAACCTTGTTTTATCCATATTCCCACTTTTTGGATGATTTTGAAGTACGTACCGGACATCATTCCTTTTCATCCACAAACATTTCCATTTCTGAAAAGTAAGGCCCCTAAAAAAAATTCTTTGAAAGCCATGATCACACCATTATCAAACCTGACAAAATTAACAATCACATTATGATTGTCCAACATTGTTGTCCTAGTGTCCAACATTCAAAACTCCCTGATTGATTCATAATTTTTTAAGTAGTTTGAGTGAGGGTTCAAACAAGATTCCTTTTTCTATTACCTATTATTATGTGGTGAAGCACCCTCATATTTAGTGGTATGGCACCTTGGCTTGACATCTGGGGGGTTCTTCTGCAGGTCTCTGTCGGGATCCCTCATGTAAGCTGCAGCCATCGGATAGCTTAACTGGGGCTGGAGGGTCCAGGATGACCTCCCTCATGGGTTGGCGGTTAGTGCTGGCTATGGGCTGGGGAGTCTCAGCCCTCCAATGGCCTCTCCTCCTCCAAGAGGTTAGACAGGACTCCTTCAGAGAAGGGTGCTCTCAGGAGTCCAAGAAAGCAAACAAAGAAGCTCTAGGCTGGAATTTTCATATCACTTGTGCCATATTCAACTGGCCAAAGCAAATTTCAAGGGCAGCCCAGATTCAAGCCAGTGGAGAAACAGTTTCTACCCTCTTGATAGGAAGAACAGCAACATTAGGTTGTAAAAGGGTTTAGACCTGACAGGGTGATTCATGAAGGTCTATTATTATAAAATCTGCCAACATCCTCACATTGTACTTGGTTGTTGTCCTCCTAAATCTCTTTTGATTGACAGACCCCCCCCTTTTCCCTTCTGCTATTTATTGGTCATAAAGATTAGATCTGTAGAGTTTCTTGCAGACTGGCTTTTGCTGATTGTTCCCTCATGATGACATTTTACATGCTGTGCTTTCTGCACCTGTATTTTCTGTAATCAGGAGTTAGATCTAGAGGCTTGAACGGATTATGTCTGCTGGTCTCTCACTTGGTGATGCTAAGCTTCAGTGGTTTCAGATGATGTCAGCCTAATCCTCCATTGTCAAGGTCCCCATAAGCTTTTTACTTAACATGTTCAGCAGTCACTAATGAGCATCACCTAGATTCCTGGTTGCATTTTAAATAGGACCTACACTCTTCACCACGGCCTCTAATACACTGCGTGGTCTAATCCCTGTTGACATCTCAGGCGTGGCCACACTCCCCTTGCCCATTCGCTCTGCCACTCCGACCTTCTCTAGGTTCCGGCACACTCTTGCTTTTCCTAACCCCAGGGCCTTTGTTCTTCCTCTCCTTTAACTTTCAGCTTAAACACTTTCTTCCTGGAGAAGTCCCACCTGATCATCTACTCAGAGCAGGTGCCTCACTATTATTTCTTACAGTTCTGTTTATGTTCTTCAATATTTTTTGTCTTTGTTTTCAGGACGGTTGTCTTTTTGCCTGCACTTAAAAGTCAGCTTCCTGTCTTGGCGGCAGCGTTCCTGGTATATTGTGAGTGCCCCACCACAGTCAAGAGTTCAATAAACAGAGGGGATTCCAACATGGCGGCGGGCGCGGAGAGATCAAGTCTCTGACCTCTTCAGCAGTGCAGGCATAGGGAGTCGTAAACAACCTAAATCTGTTTGCTCAGGATCACTAGGCAATGCTGAGCTGACGTGGATCTGGGGCGAACAGTCTGGGCCTCTCAGAACACACACTGAGCCCGGATCGGCTGAATTCAAGCTCCCGTTCGCCTGCTTCCCACAGACAAACAGCTGTGACTCAGCACTAATCCATCCGGCTGAAACAACTGGTCAGCCCTTCTGATCCTACGGAGGTAAATGCCTACCGAGCCTTCATAGGTAGTGGCCACAGGTTTGAAACGGGGCTTGGGAGAGACAGTAAGGACCCACCCGTTGCATTGGTCGCCCAGCAAAGGGAAACAAACTGTTGCCATTTGCAAGAGACACCACTATGGCAGAGAACTGACGTCATCAGACTGTGGCGGAGGAGATAACTTCATTGAAACCTGCGGCTACAGGTGTGTAATTCCCTAGCCTTCCCTCTCCACACATCGGGGAAACCTTAAGGGCCCCTCCCAGCTCTCCCGTGAGCGCGATAGCCAGCCCGAGGGAATCAGAGGTGGCGCGGGACCCGCGGCGCGGAACTACCGCTCCCACCAGGGCTGACTGCTGAGGCCTCTTGCACCAGCTACAGGGGGCGTGGCTACCGGAGGGCAAGTAAAATTTGCTGAGGATTTTCAGCCCCAAGCTCTACAAACTTAGGGTCTGAGGAAATGGCAAACTGGAAGAGTGTGCCCAGTCGTTCATGAAAACAGGGCTCCCGGGAGCAGCAGACCTGGCGTGTAGCCAGTATTGTGGTGAGCGGCACCCATGAGAGGGGCCTGGCTAGAGGAAAAGTGGGAAGTGACTAGACACAAGAGGAGGCCCTAGGCACTCAGGATTGGAGACTCGCCCAGTCTGGGAGGAGCTGCTGCACAGTGATTGGTTCCCGCGTATTGACAGGAGAAACTTGACCTGGTGGGCACAGCGCCACCTACTGGAAGAGAAGTTAATCAAACTCTAAGACTGCATTTATTAGTTTTTTTTTTCTTTTCTCTTTTTTTTTTTTTTTTGATTTGGGTTTTTCTTTCATTTTCATTTTTCTTTCTTGTTTTTTTAATTTTTTTTTACAATTTTTTAAAAATTTGTTTTCTTCTAATTTTAATTTTAATTTTTTTATTATTTTTATTATTATTTTTTCTTTTTTTATTTCCTATTTTTTTTCTTCTTTTGTCTTTTCATTTCTCTTATCCCCCCTTCCTTGAATTCTACCTGCTTACTCTCATTCTCTTTAGTGACTTCTTCCCTTCCCTTCTAATACCTTTCCTCCCAAGCATCAAATAAATTTATAGGAGTATACAGTAACTCAGCAGTCAAACAGAACAAGAAGTAACATGAGCAGCTTCAAAAAGCAAGGAAGAAAAGGAGTACAAACAATGCAGGACAGCCTAAATATTCAGGAGGACCTAGAGTCATCAGAAAAATGGTCATATAAAGAACTCAAGGAACACCTTAGACAGATGGAATGGAACCTTAAAGAGGATACAAGACAGCAAATGCAAGCAGCGAAAGAACACATTGAGAATGAATTACATAAACAGATAAAAGAAGAAGTTATGCATCTTTATCAGGAGATAGAGATTATAAAAAATAATCAAACAATAATTCTAGAAATGAAGGAAATGATAAACCAAATTAAAAACTCAATTGAGAGTATCACTAACAGAGTGGAGCAAGTAGAAGCCAGAAAGTCAGATAATGAAGACAAAATATATCATCTTGAAAACAGTCTAGCCAACTCAGAAAGGCTGGTAAAAAATCACGAGAAAAACATCCAAGAGTTATGGGATAACATAAAAAAACAAAACTTACGAGTCATCGGGATAGAAGAAGGTACAGAGATTCAAACCAAGGGAATGAGTAACCTGCTGAATGAAATAATTACAGAAAACTTTCCAGAAATAAAAAAGGAAACAGATATACAAATTAAAGATGCATACAGGACACCGAGCACACAAAATCACAGTAGACCAACGCCAAGACACATTGTTATGAAGATATCCAATATACAGAACAAAGAGAAAATATTAAAAGCTACAAGAGAAAGGAGACAGATTACATTCAGGGGTAAACCAATAAGGTTAACAACGGATTTTTCATCACAGACACTGAAAGCAAGAAGGTCATGGAACAATGTATTTCAAACACTGAAAGACAATGGATGCCAACCAAGAATTCTGTATCCAGCAAAATTAAGCTTCAGGTATGACAACGAAATAAAAATCTTTCATGATAAACAAAAGTTAAAAGAATTTTCAGCCAGAAAAACAGCATTGCAAAGCATTCTGAGCAAAACACTACACGAGGAAGAAATGAAAAACAATAACCAAAACCATCAGTGGGAAGTGCCTCAGTAAAGACAGAGGGTGAGGGGAAAGATAATCATGGAGAAACAAACTAAATTTTTTTAAAAAAGGATAAATAATCAAACATGGATGGAAGTACAAACCATATATCAATAGTAACTCTGAATGTTAATGACTTAAACTTTCCAATAAAGCGACATAGGCTGGTATCATGGATTTAAAAAACAAATCCAACAATATGCTGCCTCCAGGAGACACATCTGATTGGAAAAGACATACACAGGCTGAAGGTGAAAGGATGGGAAAAAATATCCCACACACACGGTCCTCATAAGCAAGCAGGGGTGGCCATCCTCATATCGAATAAAATCGACTTCAAGACTAAGTTAATCAAAAGGGATAAAGAAGGTCATTATATACTGTTAAAAGGAACCATTCACCAACAAGACATAACAATTATCAATATTTATGCACCAAATAATGGTGCTGCGACGTTCATAAAACAAATTCTCCTCAAGTTCAAGAATCAAATAGACCACAACACAATAATTATGGGTGACTTCAACACACCTCTCTCACCATTGGACAGATCCTCCAAACAAAAGTTGAATAAAGAAACTATAGAACTCAATATCACAATCAATAACCTAGACTTAACTGACATATATAGAATATATCAACCATCATCAAATGGATATACTTTTTTTCTCAGCAGCACATGGATCCTTCTCAAAAATAGACCATATATTATGCCATAGGGCAACCCTCAGTAAATATAAAGGGGTGGAGATAATACCTTGCATTTTATCTGATCATAATGGAATGAAACTGGAAATCAATGATAAAAGAAGGAAGGAAAAATCCTACATCACATGGAAAATGAACAATATGTTACTGAATGATCAATGGGTTACAGAAGACATAAAGGAGGAAATCAAAAAATTCTTAGAGATAAATGAAAATACAGACACAACATATCGGAATCTATGGGACACAATGAAAGCAGTTTTAAGAGGAAAATTCATCGCCTGGTGGTCATTCCTCAAAAAAAGAAAAAAAACAAAAAATAAATGAGCTCACACTTCATCTCAAAGCCCTAGAAAAGGAAGAGCAAAACAACAGCAAATGTAGCAGAAGGCAAGAAATAATTAAAATCAGAGCGGAAATCAATGAAATTGAAACAAAAGAAACTATTGAAAAAATTAACAAAACTAAAAGTTGGTTCTTCGAAAAAATAAATAAGATCGACAGACCTTTAGCCATGCTAACGAAGAGAAGAAGAGAGAGAACTCAAATTACTAACATACGGGATGAAAAAGGCAATATCACAACAGATGCTACAGAAATACAGAAGACAATTAGAAATTATTTTGAAAACCTATATTCCAATAAAATAGAAGATAGTGAAGACATCGATAAATTTCTTAAGTCATATGATTTGCCCAGACTGAGTCAGGAGGATACACACAATTTGAACAGACCAATATCAATGGATGAAATTGAAGAAGCCATCAAAAGACTACCAACCAAGAAAAGCCCAGGACCGGATGGGTATACAGCGGAGTTTTACAAAACCTTTAAAGAAGAACTAATACCAATACTTTTCAAGTTATTTCAGGAAATAGAAAAAGAGGGAGCTCTTCCAAATTCATTCTATGAGGCCAACATCACCCTGATTCCGAAACCAGACAAAGACACCTCAAAGAAAGAAAACTACAGACCAATGTCTCTAATGAACCTAGATGCAAAAATCCTCAATAAAATTCTGGCGAATCGAATACAAAAATACATCAAAAAAATTGTGCACCATGATCAAGTAGGATTCATCCCTGGGATGCAAGGATGGTTCAATATACGGAAATCAATAAATGTTATTCACCACATCAATAGACTTAAAGATAAGAACCATATGATCATCTCGATAGATGCAGAGAAAGCATTCGACAAAGTACAGCATCGCTTTATGTTCAAAACATTAGAAAAACTAGGGATAACAGGAACTTACCTTGACATTGTAAAAGCTATCTATGCTAAGCCTCAGGCTAGCATCATTCTGAATGGACAAAAGTTAAAGGCATTCCCTCTAAAATCCGGAACAAGACAGGGATGCCCTCTATCACCACTTCTATTCAATATAGTTCTCGAAACACTGGCCAGAGCAATTAGACAGACGAAAGAAATTAAAGGCATAAAAATTGGAAAAGAAGAAATTAAATTATCACTATTTGCAGATGACATGATTCTATACCTAGAAGACCCAAAAGGGTCTACAAAGAAACTACTAGAACTAATAAATGAATTCAGCAAAGTGGCAGGATATAAAATCAACACGCATAAATCAAAGGCATTTCTGTATATCAGCGACAAAACTTCTGAAACGGAAATGAAGAAAAACACTCCATTCACAATATCCTCAAAAAAAATAAAATACTTGGGAATCAACCTAACAAAAGACGTGAAAGATTTATACAATGAAAACTACAGAACCCTAAAGAGAGAAGTAGAAGAAGATCTTAGAAGATGGAAAAATATACCCTGTTCATGGATAGGCAGAACTAACATCATCAAAATGGCGATATTACCAAAAGTTCTCTATAGGTTTAATGCAATGCCAATCAAAATCCCAATGGCATTTCTTGTAGAAATAGATAAAGCAACCATGAAATTCATATGGAAAAATAAAAGACCCAGAATAGCAAAAGCAATTCTAAGCAGGAAGTGTGAATCAGGTGGTATAGCGATACCAGATTTCAAACTATATTACAGAGCAATAGTGACAAAAACAGCATGGTACTGGTACCAAAACAGGCAGGTGGACCAATGGTACAGAATAGAGGACACAGAGACTAATCCACAAAGCTACAACTATCTTATATTTGATAAAGGAGCTAAAAGCATGCAATGGAGGAAGGATAGCATCTTCAACAAATGGTGTTGGGAAAACTGGAAATCCATATGCAACAAAATGAAACTGAATCCCTTTCTCTCGCCATGCACAAAAGTTAACTCAAAATGGATCAAGGAGCTTGATATCAAATCAGAGACTCTCCGTCTGATAGAAGAAAAAGTTGGCTCCGATCTACATATTGTGGGGTCAGGCTCCAAATTCCTTAATAGGACACCCATAGCACAAGAGTTAATAACAAGAATCAACAAATGGGACTTAATTAAACTGAAAAGTTTTTTCTCAGCAAGAGAAACAATAAGAGAGGTAAATAGGGAGCCTACATCATGGGAACAAATTTTTACTCCTCACACTTCAGATAGAGCCCTAATATCCAGAGTATACAAAGAACTCAAAAAATTAGACAATAAGATAACAAATAACCCAATCAACAAATGGGCCAAGGACCTGAACAGACACTTCTCAGAGGAGGACATACAATCCATCAACAAGTACATGAAAAAATGCTCACCATCTCTAGCAGTCAGAGAAATGCAAATCAAAACCACCCTAAGATACCATCTCACTCCAGTAAGATTGGCAGCCACTATGAAGTCAAACAACAACAAGTGCTGGCGAGGATGTGGAGAAAAGGGTACACCTGTACATTGCTGGTGGGGCTGCAAACTGGTGCGGCCAATTTGGAAAGCAGTTTGGAGATTCCTGGGAAAGCTGGGAATGGAACCACCATTTGACCCTACTATTGCCCTTCTCAGACTATTCCCTGAAGACCTTAAAAGAGCATGCTACAGGGATACTGCCACATCGATGTTCATAGCAGCACAATTCACAATAGCTAGACTGTGGAACCAACCCAGATGCCCTTCAATAGGTGAATGGATAAAAAAAATGTGGCATCTATACACAATGGAGTACTATGCAGCACTAAAAAATGACAAAATCATGGAATTTGCAGGGAAATGGATGGCACTAGAGCAGATTATGCTTAGTGAAGCTAGCCAATCCCTAAAAAACAAATACCAAATGTCTTCTTTGATATAATGAGAGCACCTATGAACAGAGCAGGTAGGAAGAGTAGGAAGAAAAGATTAACATTAAACAGAGACATGAGTGGGAGGGAAAGGGAGAGAAAAGGGAAATTGCATGGAAATGAAGGGAGACCCTCATTGCTATACAAAATTACATATAAGAGGTTGTGAGGGGAATGGGAAAATAAACAAGGAGAGAAATGAATTACAGTAGATGGGGTAGAGAGAGAAGATGGGAGGGGAGGGGAGGGGGGATAGTAGGGGATAGGAAAGGTAGCAGAATACAACAATTACTAATAGGGCATTATGTAAAATTGTGGATGTGTAACCGACGTGATTCTGCAATCTGCATTTGGGGTAAAATTGGGGGTTCATAACCCACTTCAATCTAATGTATGAAATATGATATGTCAAGAGCTTTGTAATGTTGTGAACAACCAATAAAAAAAAATTTTAAAAAAAAGAGTTCAATAAACAATCAACAATAATGGAATGAATACATATTTATAGGAAGCAGAAAGGGAAGAGAGGGTGGGTCCTGACCTCAGGCGACAGGGTGCTGCCTGCAGCAGGCAATGCTACATTGGAAGGCCTTCTCCAGGCCCCTCCAGAAAGAACCCCAGGAGAGGCCTTTGGGACCCTTCCTAGGCAGCTCACCGGGCTGAGCCTCAACCCTGAATCAGTCCCTATGACTAGGGAACGTCTGTGGGTGTGGATAAGCAGAGAACATTGCCAGAACCTTTCAGACTAGACCCCAGCCTGTCCTGCCCCCCACCACCCTGCTTCCTTTGGCTCTCAAATGAGCTCATTTTCCAAAGCCTGTCCCTGGGAAGTGTCTGGGAGCCATCCTGGCCATCTCCAGTGCCTCTGCTGAGCTTGGACATCTGTCTCTAGACCTAGCCCAGCTCCCAGCACTGCACACTGATCCATTCTCAAGGAGGAAAATCTCCCTATTCCTGGCAAAGCCCTGCCTGCCTCCACCCCACTTGAGCTCCGTGCCAGTAGCCAGAAGCTCATTAACATCCTGGACTTATCCGTCCGGAGATCTGACAAGTGCCCTTGTGGTTACATACTGTGAAATTTTCATCCCCTGAACCCAATTAAGCCGTTCCCCTACAGGTGGAGCTTCCTGGAGGTCTCAGGATGTTATGATGGTTGTGTCCAGGGTACTCTGATGACCTTAGAGAGCAAGCTCTAGGCCACTGAAGGCTGGTTTGGCGAGGTCAGGTCACAGAGGTTCTCAAAGCATGCCCCTCCCCAACCAGCAGCATCAGTACCACCTGGGACTTGTTAGAAACAGACATCTTGGCTTCATCCTTGACCTAGGGAACCGAAAACCCAGACAGCTGGAGCTCAGTTGTCTTTGTTTTAAATTTTAAAGCTTTGGCTGGAGGTGCAGCTGGGTGATAGAGTGGTTGCCTAGCAGGCACAAGGCCCTGGACTACAAAAAAAAAAAAAAAAAAAGTATTTTTAAAAAAGTATCCTCCAGGTGATTCAGATCCCCGCACCAGCTTTGAGAACCACAGCAGGACTTGGACCAACACCTGGCAGTGAATCCAACACACGTGGGGATATCCCTGCCCTCCTTCCTGTTTCCTCACCTCTGGGGGAACTTGGTGTCTCATCTTTAAAATAGAAATACAACATTACCTGGCTATGACCTAGGGCAGGTCGTGCCGCCTCTCTGAAATCCAGATTCCTCATGTTAAAACCAAAAGGGTAAGAGCACCACCCCCGGGCACTCACTACAGATCCGCCTAGCAGCAGTCCTGAGAACCATTACACAATGGATGTGGGTGTAGTATTTTTATAAACCTAGTTTGGGGCCCCCAGAAGCCTGAAGGATGCCTGTGAGAGAAAGCAACTCCCCATAAAGGAGCTTAGCAATCATGAAATTCATCTGGAAAAACAAAAGACCCAGAAGAGCAAAAGCAATGCTAAGCAGGAAGTGTGAATCAGGCGGTATAGTGATACCAGATTTCAAACTATACTACAGAGCAATAGTGACAAAAACAGCATGGTACTGGTACCAAAACAGGCAGGTGGACCAATGGTACAGAATAGAGGACACAGAGACTAATCCACAAAGCTACAACTATCTTATATTTGATAAAGGAGCTAAAAACATGCAATGGAGAAAGGATAGCATCTTCAACAAATGGTGTTGGGAAAACTGGAAATCCATATGCAACAAAATGAAACTGAATCCCCTCCTCTCGCCATGCACAAAAGTCAAGTCAAAGTGGATCAAGGAGCTTGATATCAAATCAGAGACTCTCCGTCTGATAGAAGAAAAAGTTGGCTCCGATCTACATATTGTGGGGTCAGGCTCCAAATTCCTTAATAGGACACCCATAGCACAAGAGTTAATAACAAGAATCAACAAATGGGACTTAATTAAACTGAAAAGTTTTTTCTCAGCAAGAGAAACAATAAGAGAGGTAAATAGGGAGCCTACATCCTGGGAACAAATCTTTACTCCTCACACTTCAGATAGAGCCCTAATATCCAGAGTATACAAAGAACTCAAAAAATTAGACAATAAGATAACAAATAACCCAATCAACAAATAGGCCAAGGACCTGAACAGACACTTCTCAGAGGAGGACATACAATCCATCAACAAGTACATGAAAAAATGCTCACCATCTCTAGCAATCAGAGAAATGCAAATCAAAACCACCCTAAGATACCACCTCACCCCAGTAAGATTGGCAGCCACTATGAAGTCAAACAACAACAAGTGCTGGCGAGGATGTGGAGAAAAGGGTACTCTTGTACACTGCTGGTAGGACTGCAAATTGGTGCAGCCAACTTGGAAAGCAGTATGGAGATTCCTGGGAAAGCTGGGAATGGAACCACCATTTGACCCAGCTATTGCCCTTCTCGGACTATTCCCTGAAGACCTTAAAAGAGCACACTACAGGGATACTGCCACATCGATGTTCATAGCAGGACAATTCACAATTGCTAGACTGTGGAATCAACCCAGATGCCCTTCAATAGATGAATGGATAAAAAAAAATGTGGCATCTATACACCATGGAGTATTACACAGCACTAAAAAATGACAAAATCATGGAATTTGCAGGGAAATGGATGGCACTAGAGCAGATTATGCTCAGTGAAGCTAGCCAATCCCTAAAAAACAAATACCAAATGTCTTCTTTGATATAATGAGAGCAACTAAGAACAGAGCAGGGAGGAAGAGCAGGAAGAAAAGATTAACATTAAACAGAGACATGCGGTGGGAGGGAAAGGGAGAGAAAAGGGAAATTACATGGAAATGGAGGGAGACCCTCATTGTTATACAAAATTACATATAAGAGGTTGTGAGGGGAATGGGATAACAAACATGGAGGGAAATGAATTACAGTAGATGGGGTAGAGAGAGAAGATGGGAGGGGAGGGGAGGGGGGATAGTAGAGGATAGGAAAGGTAGCAGAATACAACAGTCACTAATATGGCAGTATGTAAAAATGTCGATGTGTAACCGATGTGATTGTGCAATCTGTATTTGGGGTAAAAATGGGAGTTCATAACCCACTTGATTCTAATGTTTGAAATATGATATGTCAAGAGCTTTGTAATGTTGTGAACAACCAATAAAAAATAAATAAATAAAGGAGCTTAGTCCAGAACAGGTTTCGGTGTGTCCCTGGGCGCTCAGCCCTAGCACTCAGAACGTCATCGTTGCTGCCACCTGCTGGTTTGTCTTGGTAACGCATCAGAGCTCAGCTACAGACCAAAGACAGGTTCACCCATTCTGGCCAGGCCAACTCCTGAGAGCCTGCAGCTAAACACAGGCACTGGATCCATTGAAGAATGCCACACTAGGGCTGCCAAGGGCCCAAAGCTCAAAATAGGACACATGGATAAGAATCACATGAAACAAAAAGTTCATTGGTAACGTAAGACGTGCCATTTAGAAAAGAACATCAGGGTAACCTTTTCATCAATCAGATTGGCAAAGATGAAAAGCGCTGAGGGAGGGCTGGCATGTGGCTCTGCACAGCAGGGGGAACAACAACCAGCTGAGCCTCCACTGCAGAGGCACATCCATCCAGCACCCTGGCAAGGGACCTGCTCCCAGACCCCGTCATTCCACGTCTAGAGATTTATCCTAAGGACGTCTAGAGACACGGGGGAAAATGTTGACGGTGGGTTGTAATGGTCACAGAATAGTGTACACATGCACTGTGAGTCCTTATTCCATATAAAAGTGTGCATGTGTTCGTGTGAACTGTAGATGAACTTTTAAAAATTAACAGTGTTTGTTCAGAGGGTGCTTCATCAAGTGATTTTTATTTTCCTTTTTCCTAGCTTGCATTTGAATTACCTCATCCAAAAGAAACTCTGATATATGGGATCAAACACTAAGTCAGTGGTTCTCAGCTTTGATTCATATCATAATTACCTGGAATATCACAATGCAGATTCCCTCCCCGACCCACACCCATCGTGAATGAATCAGAATTTCTTGGAGTGGTATTTAAGCATTGGTATTTTAAAAAATTCTCCACTGGTGATATCCATGTACAAATATGAAAACCACTGAATGTATGGTCTCTCCCCACCCAAGGTCCAAGGTTTGAGGGGGTTAACATTTTAGAGGTCACCAAACTCTCGGAGATCAATGCCTTTTCATTCATGAGCAGAGACTTTACTCTTCATACACTGTGGAATGGTCCCTGTCCAGAGGACAGCGCTGGATCCTCTCCCAGAAAGAGTATTCAGCGTCTGACACACTCTTTCAGGCAGCAGTGAGCACTGGAGACCTGGCTCACTGTAGCCATTGCTGTTCTTTCTAGCATTGTGACTTTTCCCTTGGGAAGCCAGTCCTCCTTCATGCTGCTCTTGTCAATCAGGAGTTTGGACCTACGCTTGGCTAAAGGATGCCCAATTGGACTTCTTTTGCTTTGAACTTCTTTTTTTATTGGGGGGGGATACCTGGGATTGAACCCAGAGGTGCTTAACCACTGATCCACCATCCCCTACCCTTTTAAAATTTTTTGGGGGGATGGGTACCAGGGATTGAATTTGGGGCATTCGACCACTGAGCCACATCCCCAGCCCTATTTTGTATTTTTATTTAGAGACAGGGTCTCACTGAGCTATTTAGGTCCTAATCAAGTTGCCCAGGCCAGCCTTGAACTTGCGCTCCTTCTGCCTCAGCCTTCTGAGCCACTGGGATTACAGGTGTGTGCCACTGTGCCCAGCCCTCTTTTGCTTTGAATTTGAATCTGGGTCCTGGCAACCCATCTTTTCCTCTCATTGGATGACCTACCTGATCCCTTCCAATAAATTTCCATTGTTGCTGAAACTACCCAGCCCCAATTTTTGTTGCTTGTAACCCCCGTGCCTTGGCTCGTACAAAGTGATTAAATCAATCATCCTTGGCCCTCCTAGGGATTTGCACAGTTCAGGGTCAGAATCCCAAGGATGAGCCAGGCGTGGTGGTGCACATCTGTAATCCTAGCAGTTTGGGAGCCTGAGGCAGGAGAATCGCAAGTTCAAAGCCAGCTTCAGCAACTTAGTGGGGCCCTAAGCAACTTAGTGAGAACTTGCCTGTAAATAAAATATAGAAAAGGGTTAGGGATGTGGCTCAGTGGTTAAGCGCCTCTGAGTTTAATCCTGGTACCTCTGTCCACACCCCCATAAAAAAAATGACAGTGGAAGAAGGGTTAGGCAGAAATTGTGCCATAGGACCCTAAGGCTTCTGCTCCCCCACTCTTAACAAGTCCTGTGGGCTTCTGTGGACACAGGGCTGCACAGAGAGGCAAGCACCCTGACCTGGAAAGCGTGGCCTGCAGGGCCATCCTAATGATTGCCACTGGCAAGGCCAAGAATTCAGTTTGAAGGAGAAGCTTGGGACTCTTTGTCTTGAAGCTGCTTTTGTACAGTTTAGATAGAGAGACTTTGTGTGTGAGTGTGGTGTGTACACACATCCCTGGGGTTGGTGATGGGGGCTCTAACCCCTCTTCGTACTCGTGTGTGAAGTGGGGAGATCCAGTTCATCCCTGTGTGCTCCTTAGCTCTCAAATGTAGATGCCCGGCGCGTCTCACCTTTTCCCCGCTGTGGGCTCAGAGAGACATCAGACTCTAAAGGGCCTCACAGACCAGGGGCTCTTTCTTGACCGCATTAACTATCTGCCAGGCAGCCATGAGGGAACTGAGGGGCCTTGGTGCTGTGTCAGTTCTTTTGGGTCAGTTCCCAAGGTAGTGAGCTGGGCTGGGTCCGTGTGGGGGGCTGCTTGAGAGAGTGAAAGGCGCAGGGGGACACACAAGGAAGGAGGCCTCTTGAGGCCACAGCCTCCTCCTGCCCTGCCAGAGCCCAGACACTCACACAGCAGCATGGATTTTGTAGGCCTGGTCCCTTCTTGGTAAGTAGGAGCAAGTGGGGCTTCCAAGAATCGTCTAGGTCAGCAAAGGCCAAAGAGTTGAGGGTCAAGTTGCTGGGGAAGCTGATAGGAGCCCCAAACAAGCCGTGTGTGTGTGTGTGTGTGTGTGTGTGTGTGTGTGTGTGTTGTGTGTGTGGTGTGTGCGTGTGTGTGGTTTGTGCGTGTGTGTGGTGTGTGTGTGTGTGTAGTATGTGGTGTGTGTGTGTGTGCGTGTGTGTGTGTGGTATGTGTGTGTGTGTAGTGTGCGTGTGTGTGTGGTGTGTGTGTGTGTAGTGTGTGGTGTGTGTGGTGTGTGCGTGTGTGTGGTGTGTGTGTGTGCATGTGTGTGTGGTGTGTACTGTGTGTGTGTGGTATGTGTGTGTGTGGTATGTGTGTGTGTGGTATGTGTGTGTGTGGTATGTGTGTGTGTGTGTGGTGTGTACACATCACACATGTGCTTTCCCTTGTCTTCTCTGAAGCCTTTTCATTTTTCTTCACTTCCTCCAAGAGTTCTGTGATTTTCTCCATGTTACCCATGAAAACCTATATTCAGAAAAGATTCTGGTTCAAGTCCTTTAGCTCTCAGGGAAAATCGAATTGCCTTTATCACATATTAATTAAGTCTATACTCTCAGTCCATTGAAGGAATTCTGAACCTTAGAAAGTGGGAAGAGGGGTACAAGAGATTTAAGGGGCCACAGGCAAGAGTGCATGCCTGTAATCTCATTCACTGGAGAGGCTGAGAGAGGAGGATTGCAAGTTTGAGGCCACCCTCAACAATTCAGTGAGACCCTGTCTCAAAATTTTAAAAAATTAAAGGGCTGGGGATGTAGGTCAGTGGTAAAGTACCCATGGGTTCAATGCCCAGTACAAGGAGAAGGAGGAGGAGGAGGAGGAGGAGGAGGAGGAGGAGGAGGAGGAAGGGAGAAGGAGAAAAAGAAGGAGAAGAGGAAGAGGAAGAGGAAGAGGAAGAAGGCGGTAGCAAAGGAGGAGGAAAAGGAGAAGATGACATAAAGGAGGAGAGGAAGAGAAAGAAAAGGGGATGAAGGACACAGGATTACCTCTTTCTTGCTCTTGGTAAAGCCAAGTACATCCCCAGAGCTCCCTCTCTGTGTTCTGTGACTGTCTACTACATCTACCTGTAGAGCTACTCACATTTCACTTCTCTTCACTTCTCCCCCCACCCTCCCAGCCATTTTTCCCCCCAGGGCCAACATCTGAACTCAGGGCCTTGTGTATGCCAGGCAAGAGCTCTGCCACTGAGCCAAATCCCCAACCTCAGCATTTCACTTCTTACTTCAGCTGGGCATAGAGGGTTTTCCCTCTAAGTTATACATGCCTTAGGGATAGAAGCCATGCTTCATTCACCACAGAATTGACCCACAGACAAATGGCCTAGAACACAGAGATGATCAATGAGTGTTGATAATTACCACAGGTTCTGAAGGCTATGAATTTTCCTCCAAGAACTGCTTTAGCTGTATCACACAGGCTCTGATTCATATATTGTTTTCATTACTATTAAAATACATTTTGTACAGCACCAAGCTATCTCTGACAAGGACAGGAGAAATATTGTCATTTCACAGAAAATCAAAGCACAAAGACAAAATAAAATAAACATATAAAAAAAACTTGTCAAAATGCAGGGTGTGCAGTAGTGGTGGAGTCCTAGATTTTACTTGACTCCAGATTTCAGGGTCCTCGAACTCTGCATCTGCCATATCCTACCATTTTTACATCCTCTCTGAGTGCCATTAGTCACCTCTAAAGCCTTCCAGTGCCCATTAGCAGCCACAAGGGAACCTTGATTTGGAGAGGACCTTGTCTTGCTGAGCATCCTGCTACAAAGGAAATGCCATGAATACTATATGTATCATTTAAAACTTTGCCTGCAGACAAAGGAATACAGTGGCCACAGGGAGAACCAGAGCTACTGTGGGCTTATTTGAGGAATAATCAAAGAGGACACCTAAGCCCTTTGAGATCCATTCTTCCTCCACCAAGTACTTCCCAATAGGCATCACTGCCCCAAATCTCAGCATCCCTGTCCCGAGTTACTTATGTTCTCTCTCTCCCCATCCTTACTGGGATCTTGTTTAGGAAAGACTGATAAATTTGTTCACATGGATGGGGAAATGACTCACAACAGCTCACAGGGCTGTGTATCTTTTGGCCATTTGAATTTCAAAAGGAGTGAAAACTTCAATCAGAAAATGCAAAGCTCTTGATGCAATTTCAGTTATTAATGAGACAGCAGCAAAAAGCATTTGAGGAGACTGAATTTCTGTCTCTTATGTTTGTATCTTAAGCAGAACTGGTCAAAATGAGCCATATTTTGGGTTCCAGTTATTGTGCCTCAGTTTCCTTACGTATAAAATCAGGGATGAGCAGCCGTTTCCACCGGCCTGTCCTGGTTGTAAGTGCCTGGAGTCTTTGCAGTTGAATGAGCCACACGATGATTCAATGATTGAGCTGAAATACTCAACATCTCCTCAACTCACTGCTAGAAGCAGGACATGGTCATCCCGTAGCCCAGGCCCCAGTGAGAACCCAAACTACACACACCCAGCCTCTGCTTCCCCAGCTGCAGACGATGAGATTCCTCACACCCAGCCAGACAGGAAGGTGCAGGTCTTTAGAGCTGCATGGATGGACTCTGTGGAGGCTGTGGTCCTGGAGTGAGCCCAGGATCTGGGTCATTTGAGCAGAAAGAGTCAGCAGAGCAAGGCAAGCTGTATGTGCTGGGCCTCTGTTTTATCATCTGCTAAAGAGGGACAGTGCTGTCTCCATGCCCTCCTCCCAGACTCGATAGTCAGCTCCAGGGTGATCAAGTGCTTTATGGAAAAGGGGAGGGCACAGTGACTCCAGGAGCAGCATTTCTAAGGGATGTCACATTCCTGGACCTCCAAGAGGCTACTGTGTGCTGAGCTGGAGGGAGACCAGTTGGCTGGCTCCTCTCTCCAGGGGCCCCCTTCCCATGCGTGGTCTGCCTCCCTGCTGGTATGGCCTGGGGCCAGTGTGGGTATACATCTCTCAGTCGCAGAGCTCCCAGGTTGGGTAGGCAGCTGTGGAGGCCACCAGGGGCTTCTAGGAAGCCACTACTACATTGGGGTCAGGATGGGATGGGACTGGGGAGCGGATCTGATTTGCTGTCCTGCTGCCTTACCCATTGCATACACCACAGTCAGGGACAAGCAGAGAAGGTGGAGGTGGGTGGCAGACTCACTGGCCCCAGCTACTCTGCAGGGACCTCAGCAAACTGCAGTGTCTGTCTCCAAGCATTGGGAGAAGGCTTCTGGGCCCTCGGGCATCCGTCTAGGCCACACTTCTGGTACAGCCACCCCAGAGTTTCTCCTCTCCCCAGTCAGTAATCAGACCTCTTTCACACTGGATAATGAGAGTTGGTGAGGAGACAGCTTCTAGGCCAGCTCTGAGTGATGGAAATATCTTCCTGGTGTTGACATGAATTGTTTTGCACGTCAGTTCTTGTTCTGTTCCCTGGAGCTACACAGAACAAGGGGGAGCCCCTGTCCCCAGCACCATTCCCTGAAGCTTACCTTCCCACCCTCACATTCCAGGATCTCCAGCTCCAGAAAGAGGGGCTCCAGACCCATCTCATCATCCACCTTTTTTTTTGGTACCTGAGATTGAGCCCAGGGGCAATTAACTACTGAGCCACATCCACAGCCCTTTCTTATATTTTATTTAGGGACAGGGTCTCACTGAGTTGCTTAGGGCTTTGCTAAGTTGCTGAGGCTGGCTTTGAACTTGTGATCCTCTTGCCTCAGGCTCCCGAGCCCATCATCAACTCATTTTGATCCCCTCCCTCAGTATTTTTTCTCAAGGGCACAAGCCAGAGATCCCTCATGGTAACTGTATACCACTGGCTTTGTGGATCTACACTCAGGACTCCACATTTTCATGTATGTTTTGTACATTTATAGTTTATTTCCTTGCTTTCAACCCAGCATTCCATATATCGTGACTAACTTACATCTTGAATCTGTTGCACTGGGGGAGCTGCGTCTCCTAGCTGCGGATTGGATAAAACATGCCTCTTATTTTCCCTCTAAGGGACCCAGGGACTGCTACCAAATCTTTAATGAAACCCCCATTGTCAGTCCTCCAGCGTCCTTGTCTATCAGTTCACAGGGTTTTCTTGACAGATCTTTGCAGCATCCTGTTAAACTGCTGTAATTCATCTTTTTACCTCTCGGAAACACAGTCTGAAAGGGGAGACTTGGCAGGTTTTGCCTAATTTGTTCTTAGTGAGCTCTGATATAGGCTACTAATGAGCACTATATTATCATCTTTCTTTTTGAAAAGAAGTTGTTTTCTATTTCTTTGGTGCCGGGCATAGAACCCAGGTCTCATGCATGCTAGGCAAGTGCTCTCTCTACCACTGAGTTACAGCCCCAGCTCCGAAAATGTTGGGTTTTGTTTCCTTTTTATTTAAAATGATGAGCTTGTTATAAAACAGTGCTGAGCACAATAAAAGAGAGAGGAAACACCCCTGAAACCTCGCACCCAGAGGTAACCTGGCTGGCTGCTGCGTTTATGATGCTTGGTGCCACCTCCTCTTGGCCCAAAGATTTCAACTGGGGTGGACACTTCCTTGCTCTGCCAATACCCTATCAAGCCTGCACCCCGGGGTCTCTCTGCTTTACTTTTTCTAAAGCCACAAACAGGAATGACGCAGAACTGTAGGAGCAGGGCGACCCTCAACCAACAGGGAGGGACTCATGGCCGGTGACATCTCATTTCACGTGGGGCAAATTACCAGTGCATTCTGTACTTTGCTCAGGGAGTCCCTAGCAAGATGGAGGCCCCAACTGCCACGGCTAAAATTAGTTCATGAATGCACCCATTTCTTTCTTTCCTCCCTTTATTTTATTTATTTATTTATTTTTTCTGTACTTGGGATTGAACCCAGGGGCTTCCATGCACTAGGTAAGTGCTCATCCCTAGCCCTCATACACCTATCCCCTGCTGTTTTCCTTTCCTTTCTCACTCTTTTCATTCCTTCACTTCTGCTTCCCCACATCAGCTCCCAAAGGAACCCCCTGTATCCACATTCTCTTCTTAGGGTATTTTAAAAATAACTTTATTTTACCTATTTTTTTAATGTGGTGCTGAGGATCAAATCCAGTGCTTCACACATGCTAGGCAAGTGCCCTACCACTAAGCCCCAGCCCCAGCCCCAGCCCAAGGGTCTGTTGTTACAAGCAGGAGAATCCAAATGCAGATGTTAGGGACTATCTCTTTGCATGTAAATTCATATTCAGTATAAATTATTCTCTCCAATATAAATTATTCTCTCCAGTAATAAGCCGGTGTAATTTCACATAAAAGGGATCATACATGTGTTCTAAAACCTACTTTTTTAGGACTCTTATTATTTGTACGTCATATAAACTCACATGACATAATCTGTTCCCAGTGGGCAGTGAACATATTTCCATGTCAATAAATAAAATCCAAAGCACATTTAATGTAAGCCATCGTGGATGTGCCTCCTCTTTTATTTAATTTATTTAATTTACAGGCATCTAAATGGCTTCCAATTTTGAACATGCTCAGGCATACGTATTTGCAAGCATGCAGGGCGGCTCCCTTTGAAAAAAATTCTGAGATGTTCGATTGCTTTATTGTCTCCTAAGTGTTCACTCTGTGTCCAATCATTTCTTCTGGAAATTTAATAGAGGTCAATATTAATCTTAGCGCTTTACAGGTTTTTAAAAATACATTATCTTTCCCTCTTTTTTGAAAATCAGGACACTTGCCCATCTTCTGTTTTCAGGCACTTTTTTTATTCACTGTAATTTCCTTTAAGGCAATGATTACATCTGCAAACACCTCTGGCTCTCTGGGATGTCATGTATCTGGGTTTTAAGGGGTGAACTTATTGTAGGTGGCTCAGGGCCCTCTTCCCATCATTCACCGATCTTAGGTTTCAATTTTCTCCTTATGCTCTTCATTTCCCAATGTGAAGGAAAATGGCCTGAGCACTACTCTGCCTGCCCTTTAGCCCCAAGCCCTGAGCAGAGCAGATTCCTTCTTGTCCTTGCTTAGACTGGCAAAGCTCTTTGCTCTGTCCTTTCCAGTTTCCCCCGGTTTCTGTTCACTGGGGCTTCAGTGCCGGTCTTCCAAATCCATCCCTGCATCTATGGTGCGTGCTTTTCAAACCCTAGCTCAATGGAAAGCTACAAGTGCAGCCTTACAGCCTCTTCCATAAAGCCCTCTTCTCACTCTTGACAGCAGTATTTCCAATTACTTATTGGAATGTCAAAATTTTCTTCCTCTTGCAGAGCCTTCTCTTACTGGCATGAATTTGTACAACACATCTTGTCTTATTTTATCCTCACCGCCAACCTGGGAAGCCAGCTGAATGTAAGTTCCTCCATGCAACAGATGGCTCTCCGGTGGCACAGAAAGGTTTAGGCACCATCTCAGAGACACCCTGCAAGCTAGTGGACCAGTGCTCAGTCCTCCAGTTTCTCAGCCTAAATGCAGTTCCCGTCATCCACATGGGCTGAGAGAGGGGTCTAGACCCCACCTGATAAGTTGGAGCCAGCTGCCTGTGCCTTGGGCCACTATCTCCTAAAGTCTGGAGGTTAGGTCCTTACCTCCCCTTCCCCCAGGGAGAGAAATTCTCTCTGCATGGAGGCAATCTCTTCTAGAATGCCATCTCTCCCGCCACCCCCACCCTGCAAACAGGCAAAGTTGGTGACAATTCCCTAAAGCCAATAGCCAAGCTGTCTCAAATGAACCTTTGCTCAGGTATGGGACATTGTGCCCAAGCAGGCAAGCACACGCGCGTGCGCACGCACACACACACACCATAAACACAGAGACACCCCCAGATATCTCTTTCTCTCTCACACACGCATACACATCATGGACACAGAGGCACCCCCAGATCTTTCTCTCTCCCTCTCTATCACTGTCACACAGTGTCACAGTGTCACAGTGTCTGGTTCTGAACAGCCACGGGTGATGAGCTCCCTCATTCCCTTGCCCCCTACTCTTGAATCAATACACCTCCCCACCCTCGCCCCCAGCCCCGGGGTCACTTACCCTCCATGCTTCCCACTCTTGCCTGTTCCGGGACAGTCTCTGATGGAGCCAGGCAGCCGGCAGGGGCAGAGGGTCTCTGCAGGGGCTCGGTTGTCCAGCCCTGCGCGCTGCCTCTGCGCTCCGCGGGTCTGGTCTGGTCCAAGACGGGTGGAGGCGCGCAGGGGGCGCTCGCAGGCCCAGGCCGGTGCCCGCGTCTCGCTCCCCTGGGGTCGGAGCTGACGCTCCCGCGCAGCGCTGCGCTGCTGTCCGCTGGACTCTGCCGCCTGCTGCCCCACGCTTCCCCGGCCAGACGCAAGTGGGGCCGGGGGTGGGGGGGCGGGGGGGACGTGCGGGAGGGGTTCGCGGCGCCGTCGCCATGGCACCCGGCACACGTGTGCCGGCCGAGCGAGGGCGCCCCCGTCCCGCTTCCCCCACGGAACTCTCACCGCAAGGACCAAGCACAACTCCAAAGTATGGGACACACTGCCTACTGCAGCCCTGGCAACCATGCCCAATAACTCCCTCTCCCGTCCCGCGCATCCCAGCCTCGCTCCACTCTTTGTCCGTGCCCCTTTCAGCCTGGCCCAGCCATCTACTCTGGTGTCCAGGATCCTGGGTCCTCCTGAGAAGGTGATGCACCAGAGGTAACTGTGGATACAAGGAGGACTTCAGAGGGGAGATGGCTCCATCAGCTCTGATCACTCCCAGGACAATGGGGATGTCTAGATATGACCCATGGCTTCGGAATTAATCAGCCCAATTAAACAATTAAACACTTGCCAGATGTTTACCCCTGGGCAAGTGTCTTACCTGCACCTGAATCTCAGTTTCTGCATTTTAAAGATGGTTTTGAGGAGAGTAAATGTGTCATTGTAAAAATGTCTGCCCAGCACGCAGTAGATGCTCAGCAAATGTCTCTAATTGTCCATCATCGCCCTCCCTCCATCTCAAGTCCTTGTCAGGCACCCAGCAGATGCCATTTTCTCATGTGAATGAAGATCCCAGGTTCTAGGCAGATGAAATAAAGTGAATGGTCCACTACTTTCTCTAATTAGGAGTCAGGAGTCTGTTCCCTTTTGAAACTTCTTTCATCTCTAGAGACCTGTGGTTCCCAAACCTGGCTCATACATTAGAATCACATGAGGCCAGTTTAAAAAAACAAAATTACCAGTGCTGGGGCTGTGGCTATGGCTCAGTGGTAGAGCGCTCACCTAGCAGTGCAAGGCCCTGGGTTTGATCCTCAGCACCACATATAAATAAAGTTACTGTGTGCAGCTACCACTAAAAAAATAAATAAACATCTTTTAAAAAAAATTACCAGTGCTGAGACTCTTGTGTAGACAAATTGAATCTCACTTGACAATGGGTTCAGACCAATCAAATTGTATCCCTGTGAATAGGGCTTGCGAATTTGTGCGCTTTCAAAATTCCCCAGATGATTCTAATGTGTGAGCAAGGGAGAGAATCACTAGCAGGACATTTCTTGGCTTCTTCCCTTCCACGAGGGTCCTGCCCTCATAGAGCTCATAGTCAAGTGTGGGAGACATGAAGAAAGAGTGAGTGAATGAAGGTTTGCCTTTCCTGTGGCCTGTGCACCGTACCATCCCCAGGAATCTTCCCAAATGTCGTTGTGTCCCTCCCCTGCTTACGGTCCTCTGTGGGTTTCCAGGCGTTTCCTGCTTTAACCCTGACCTCCTCCACACGCCATCCAAGCCACTCAGGACCCAGTCCTACTGCTTCTCCCTCCATCACCAGACACCACACTCCTCCATGAGCATCTCTCTGTCCTGTCTTTTCTTGTGCCCTCTGCCTGAGTACTCCTGTCCACTCCTCTCACCTGCCCATCCATTTGTCCCCTCTCCCATGCTCTGCTCTCTGCTCCCATGTTTTTAGAATAGCTCTTAGGGTGGTGGTTCCCAGACTTTGCTGCACTTTAGAATCATCAGGGAGATTTATATATATACCAGGCAAGCGCCCTACCAGTGAGCCACAACCCGGCTCCTCATCGGGGAGATTTTAACACTCACATTCCCCATGCTCACGTCACAGCCTGGCACAGTTCTACCCACAATTCTGGGGTGGGGTCCAGTTCAGAAAGGGTGTGCCGATCTCCAGTTGCTTCTGGTGTGTGGCAGGGCACGAGAACAGCTGTCTGCCGTGATGCAGTAGTCATTCCTCTTCCTGCGCCTGCCTCCCAGCTAGTGGAGGACCTTCTCCCTTTGTATTCCTCTCATGCGGCTGCTATAACAAATAGCCCAGGCTGGGTGGCTTCATAATTGAAATGTAGTCCATACAGTTCTGGAAGATGGTGAGTCCAAGATAAAGGTTCCAGTCCATTTGTTTTCTGGCAAGGGCTCTTATCCTGACTTGCAGACACCGCCTGTTTCTGTGTCCTCCCGTGGCCTGTCCTTGCTGTGTGTGCATGAGGGAGACACTTTCTGGTATCTTTTATAAGGATGCTAATCCCAGGGAATCAGGGCCCCCACCCTTAAAACCTGATTTATCCTTCATTACTTCCTTCAGGCCCTATCGCCAAATACAGTCACATGGAGGGTAGGTAGGACTTCAACTATCAACTTTGGAAGGACATAAACATTGAGTTCATAGCACCTCCAAGAGCAGAGACCTCTCTCACTGCGGGGTGCCCCATCCCAACATTCTTCCTGGTGTTGACTGAATGTATAGGCCTGTGCCGGCCCCACCCCCACGGTCTTCTCTGAGGAGAGCTGGAGGCCTGTTCTGAGGTACCTGAGAAAGTTGGCAGGTGGCCAGAATAAGGGTTGGCATGAAGCCAAAGAGTGCCCTGTGGGATAGCTCCCCTGTGGTAGGGATGCCAGGCATCTCCCGTGGGAGACTCAGCCTCCTCCTGCTCTGGCTGGAAGTGCACACAGGTCTTTGGGATAAGGAAAGCCATTGGGATAGCAGTCACTTTGAAATGGCTTAGAATCCCGGGGGAAGGGGAAAGGGGTCTTGGGGTGGTAGTCTCTGGGAATCAGATTCACAGCACACTGCCCACAGCATCTCTTTATTGTAGCCCAGACAGGAGTTGGGTCCCTTTCCTGGGAGCAACGAGGTACCTACCCATCACTCTTCTGAAGGAGGCTCTGAGAAGCATTTCCTTCAAAATGTCTTGAAACCCCCCGTACTAGTGAGCTGACCTTGAGAAAGTAGGTTAGAGTCATTATCTGCATTTTTAAATGACAAGGGCACTAATGGCTGACTCACTTCCATGGCACAGCCAGGGGGGCAGTAGCCATGGAGGAGAGGCCAAGAATGCCAAGTAGGGAGCTCCCAAACGCCAGGAACCAGGGAGGGCCAGAGAAAGGCCCGGGGCAGGGAGCCGGGAAACCTGGACCATCGTCTGGGCTCTACCATCAAATCCCAGCATGCTTGGGCAAGTCACTCCATTTCCCTCTGGAACGTTCTGGAATATTCCCTCAGGAACTCGGTGGGAAGAGTGCTCTCACTCTCAGTCTGCCTTATCCTCTGAAGAGTTCAGCTGTAAGGAGTCTTCCTGAGGAGGGGAGGGAGAGACCCTGGAGGACTGGGGGATGCCTGAGGAAGCCCACCTCTCGGCTGGGGTTCACACTCTGGTTGGTTACAGAGCTTCTCAGATGGGCACTAGAAGGACCCAGGCCACTGAGTCAGGAAATACACATCTCTAGGGGTGAGAGAGGAGCCCCTAGGGACAAGGTAGCAGCTCTCTGGGATGGCTGGTCACAGCTCAATGACCTCCTCCAGCTTAGGTGGGGCCTTCTGTAAGCCCCTGCCTGGGCCTAGCACACTGATTCTGAGAGACCAGGACTGTGGTCCAAGCAGTCTTGGGCTTGACATTCAGTCAACACCCAGTGAGGGCCTGCGACCAGGAAGAATGCTGGGATGGGGCACCCTGCAGTGAGAGGGGTCTCTGCTCTTGGAGGTGCTGTGAACTCAACGTTTATGTCCCTTGTTAAAGGGCAGACTACCACCCTGCTAATATCTGACTGTAGCCGGGCCCTCCACCTTCTCCAAGGCTGTCTCTTCACCTGTGCAAAGGAAACAAAAAATGGCAGGGACCTCCCCTTCACTGTGGGGATGAAATGAGCTTGTCACGGGAGAGCACTTAGCCCAAGCACAGACACACCGTGTCCTGGTAGTGGGTATTTTTGTGTTGGCGGCTTTCCACCTCTTCTGATCCTTCTTGTACCTCTGGTTCTTTTCCTTCCCATCAACCTTTGGGTGGCTCCAGTCCTTTCTCTAATAGAAACACTGAGCAGCTGATAAACTTGGTCCTGGGAATGTTAACACTCAAAAGCCACCCTCCTGGGGAAATCTGTTGTCATATGTTTCCCCAAACCTAGAAAAAGAGGCCCAGATGGTGACAGCATGCAGGAAGCACCGTTTAACAGGCCTACCTGTGACAATGTACCGTTGCAATTTCATTTGTTACGATTAACTAAGGGCACAGACTCTGTGAAGTTTCATGTCAACTTGTGATTTGTGTCCAGTAGAAACAATAAGCCCATAGTTGACTGTGCCTAGTAGGACGTTCATGTCCATTAATAATATGTAGGTCTTATTAAAGGGCAGATTCTTAGATTCTATTTTTTTCTTTTCTTTTTTATTGGTACTAGGGACTGAATTCAGGGCCCCCTGCCCTGCTTGCTCAGTGTCCACTCTACCACTGAGCTGCACTCCCAGCCAAGACTCTCCATCTCAAACATACCCCCAGATGCTACTGATGCTGATGGTCTAAGGACCACTTTGAGTAGCAAGGGTCTGGACGAAACTCTTTTTTAGTTGTATATGGACACCATAACTTTATTTCATTTACTTATTTTTATGTGGTGCTGAGGATCAAACCCAGTGCTTCACATGTACCAGGCATGTGCTCTATTCCTGAGCCACAGCTCCAGCCCCTGGTCCAGCCTCTTAACCTTGTCTCTAGAATCCTTGTGTCAATCTTGTCAGGGGCTGAGATGAGATTGCAGGGAGAGGGCAATGCCTGACAACCTCATAATGGTGGGATTTCAGGCTACAAGGCCAGAGGGCAGGGTTGGGGACTGCCTGTCCTCTCTCAGGCCATACCTACTGGATCCTGGCCACTCAGGAAAAGCCATGACTTGCAAGGAAGATTTTCCCCCTAGTTTTTTGCCCTTTTGTGGAAAGTTCAGGTATTTAATGTGGGATCAGAACTTGAGCTGATAGTTCCCATCAGGCAGCAATTCTCTCTGAAGCAGAGGTCTTCAAACATCAGTGGCATTACATTCATTCAGCCAACCAGTAAGTAGACATTGTGTACCTACTATGTGTCACATTGCTCAAGAATTGGAGACACAGCAGAGACCAAGACAAAGATTAAACAGACACGAAGCCACAGAAAAAATTAAGTATGGAGTCTATTAGATAATAAGCACTATGGGTGAAGACAGAGGTGAGCAGTTAAGGGAGATGGAGAGGTGCTGGGGATGGAATGGAGGGTGGCTATGGTTAAGTCTTGATTTGAGCAAAACTTGAAGAGAATAAGGGAGTTGGCCCTGGGACTGTGGGCAAGGAATTTAACGCACAGCCCCTGAGACATGAGTGCTCCTGGGATGTCGGGGGAATGGCTGGGAGCTGGTGTATTTTGCATGCAGGGAAAGAAACCAGAGGGGCAACAGGGGGCAGGTAACAGCGATCCTGGAAAACCACTGTGATGCTTCAGCACTGAAGGAGAGTCATTTGGGACTTGCAGCAGATGATCTGGAATGATCCTCTGCATACTTTGAGTGAAGGTGCAGAGGAACTCTGTAAGTGAAGAGGTATGGGCCTTACAGCAGCGAAGCCATGGAGTCTAACCCAGCCAGAGCTCTGCTCCTTCCTGATGCCTACCTCAGCATCCAGGGCGATGCAGCTGTTTACGGAGGGCTGAGGTAGCTTGGGAATCTGCCTGCAGCTGATCAATCCTCTTACAAATAAATGGTCCAGAGGCAGTAATACCCCTTGCACAGCTTCAGGGGGTCTGTTCTTGTAAATGGCACCCGTTTTGGAGATGGCATTGTGAATGACAACCCCAGAGCTGAACACTAAGGCAGACTCACAAGCCCATCCTGGAAGGCACCTTAACTTAGGTGCTTTCCATTCTACAGGAAGTGAATAAGGTGTGCAGCTGCCTCTGCTGATTTGAGTTTGGATGACTCATGCACCTGGCCTTATCCATTGTCCTGGGAGATTGAACGCGGCTGCGTAGCTATGAGAATGGGACAAGTGGAGAACTGTAATCTCTTATTCCCTCTGGGTCTACATCTCCCATCAGCCCCCAGGGCAATGCAGCATGCAGCTCTGCATTGCCATGAGAGGGGCGAGGCTCTTGGAGGATGCTGAAGGCTGTGCCCACCGAGGGCAGGTGTGGGTGGCCATGAGAGGAGGCTGTCCATGTGTGAAGTGTGTATGTGCTGGTTAACTGGCAGGAGGTGCTGGCATTAGGCATGAGGCACTGTTAGCACCCATTTATAGAGTAGGTTAGGAGAGGCTCAGAGACCTAATCACAGACCCACAACAGAAGAAACAGGGTGTCAGCTGGAGAAAACCATCAGTCACTTATGCTATTCTGGTCGGGCTCTCAAAGGCTGGGCTCAAAGGCCCTGGACTTGCAGCAGCGAAGCCATGGAGTCTAACCCAGCCAGATCTCTGCTGCTTCCTGGTGCCTTGCCAAGCCCCTCAGCCTGGCTCCTCGTCTATTCTGTAGCCATCAAGATGGGTGTTGCTAAAAGTAAGTGAGCGAGATTCAAGTGTCTGCCTAGGCCAGGAAACACTAGGCCCTCCATGAGGGCTCCCCTCTCCCAGGGTTGGGTGGGGCCAGACTGCCAGGCTCTAAGACACCAGTCGGAGCACAGTCTGGCTACTTGTGGGCTGGAGGGTTTTCCTGCCCAGCAGCTCACAGCCCCGCTCTTCTCCTAGGCTGCCCTTCCTGGTGTTGGCAACTCTCCCAGAACCCTGCTGAGGTTCTCTGGGACGGCTGCCAACTCACCCTGCCAAGAACTGCACCCCGCCCCTTGGCTAGCTTTCTGAGAAGGGACAGGCACATTTCAGGTAGGGCAGTTTCAAATCCTGGTTCCAGTGTCCAGTATGGTATTTTGGGGAAACTCACAATCTCCTTTGGCCCCACACAGCTTACTGTCCACATTATATTCCACCAACTTTTTCAACCTAAGTGCACTCTTCCAGGAAACTCTTGCCAGGGAAGTGAAAGTGGTAAATAACTTTATTGTTTGTTCCCAGAGCTTTCTGAAAGAGTCATTTAAAGGAACACCAAGTTGCTGAATTCTCAACAGCACCAAAAGAGTTTACTCCTCAAGACTCTTCCAGCTCTCAGCCTCCAAATCCCTCCTTGCTGTGTCCACTCACCCTAAGCCATGTCATGTTTAGCCAATCCCAATCCAGGTTTCCTCCCTGTGTGGAAAGACCTGTCTAGAACCAGACGTCTGAAGTCTCATCCCCACTTGGACACCCTGGGAAAAACTATGCCACTGGAAATTACCCTATGGCAGGGAGAGGACAGCAGGACTAGCCCTGTTAGATGGAGAGCTTGACCCAGCGATCTTTGTGAACCAGGATTGGACAGGAAACAGCACGTAGGAGTCCTCTCTTTGATCTTTGGGGTAGAGAAGGGCGCATCCACAGGGGACAGTTGTAAATGATAGCAAGACATTCAGAATCTAACAAACAGCGGCCAACAAGTGGTCATGAGATCCTTGGGGATGTCCTAGGGCAGCCATTTCATTTTACAGATGGGCAACAAGGCAAAGGGATTTGTCCAGATTACAAAGCTGGCGGGACTGTTACAGGAACCAGATGAGTTACCATCTGCAATGCACCAGACTCTGCCTGGTACTTGTCTAGCCTCAAATTCAAGGCAAACTCAAGTTGGTCTCAGATTTAAAACACAAAACCTGGCTGGGCACAGTGTCACTTGCTTATAATTCCAGCAACTCAGGAGGCTGAGGCAGGAGGATCACAAGTTTGAGGCCAGCTTCAGCAATGTAGCAAGACCCTTAGACACTTAGCAAGACCCTGTCTCAAAATAAAAAAATGAAAAGGGCTGGGGATGTGGCTCAGTGGTAAAGCACCCCTGGGTTCAAACCCCAATACCCAAAACAAAACAAAACAACAACAAAAAGACAAAAAAACTAACAAAAACCCCTGACTCAAAGCCTTAAGCCCTAGAACAATGGTTCTGACTGCATCAGAACCACCTGGGGCTTGTTCAAACAGGGTACTTAGCCCTCCAATACCTCATCCCTGTGTTTCTGACTACAGGCCTGGGGTGGGGCTGCACATTTGTATTCTTTTCTTCTTTTAAAAATTATTTTTTGGGGGCTGGGGCTGTAGCTCAGTGGTAGAGTGCTTGCCTTGCAGGGTGCAAGGCCCTGGGTTCCATCCTTAGCACCACATAAAAATTAAAAAAAACAAAGATATTGTGTCCATCTATAACAAAAAAAAAATATATATATATATATTTTTAAATTAGTTTTTGTACTAGGGATTGAACCTGGGGTGCTAAGCTACATCTCCAGTCTTCCCCGCCCTCCTCTTTTATGAAACGGTTTCATTACAGTCTCCAACCTGCGATCCTCCTTCCCCAGCCTCCCTAGTCGCTGGGATTACAGGCCTGCACCCTGAGCCTGGCCTGAGGATTTCTATTTCTAAACAGCTCCTTTGTGAGCTCCTGCTGCCTCCCCAGAGACCCTTCTTTGAGAACCATGGACCCAGAGGAATGAATTACTGTGGGCAAAGTGTTTGGCACCACTAAGGGCATCGTGGGGAGAGCAGGTCCCTTCATCCTTCCTCGGGCGAGGCATCCACTTCGCTTGACTGCGCCTCCACCCACACGGGGCTATTCTGAGGGTCCTCATTGAGCTTCCTTTCCCTTGTTTTCACCAGAGGAACAGCCCCTCTTGGCATGGGGGCTGGTGACATTTGGGGTCCTGGTGGTCTGTGTGAGGAGAACCAATCAAACACCACCCAGAGGCAGAGGGAACCAACACATTCTTTATTGCAGACTGAAGCTAAGGGCTCGCTCACACTGTGAGCCTGGATTTGGGAGCTCCTCCAACTGCCCACGCTTCCCCAGAGAGGCAAGGGCATGCTGTCTAAGCAGAGTAGAAGGAACTTCCAGAAGCAGCCTCTCACAGGGCCAGGGATAGGACCTGGAGCAGGCTGCTTGGCATGCAGGGGTAAACCAGAGGTAGGATCCAGATGGCCACGCACACCCAACCCTCATCTCCTGGCGATGCGATCACCCCCTTCAAAGGGAGTGTCGTGCAGACTCTGGAGAGATCCAAGAGGCTACGGGTATCCCAGGGCTGGGTTGAAGGAGGCTGAGCCCCTGGGGGTGGCAGGGGAGAACCGAGAAAGCCTTTGCCCTCCAACCCGAGGACATGCCCAGGGTCACCCCTAGGCCCTCATTTCTCAAACTATAACATACTTGTAGGAATCAGCTGGGAATCTTGTTAAAATTCAGACTCTGCTGCAGGAAGACTGGGGTGGGCCCAGGATCCTGCTTGCAAACAAGCTCCCAGGTGATGCAGCCGTTGCTGGCCCTCAGATCATGCTTCGTGGTGCAAGGCTCTGGCCATGAGATGGCCTCTTCCACCAGGAGAGAGGCTCCAGAGCACGGGGGGGTGGGGGGCAGCCCAGCCCGGGCTGCACTGTAGCCCCCACCTGCCCAGCGTCCACAACTGAACTCAGCAGCCCTGGAAACCCTCTTTCAGAAGGACAGGAAGGCCTTGAGACATGAGCAGAATGGACAAGGTCTCTCTTTTGGGACACTAAATATTCAGTGACCAACAATGTCAGCTCCTTGCCAAGACAGGAGACCGGGAAGGGGGAAGCACATGGGGTGCCTCTGAGACAGGCTACTGCTCTGACAGGTGGTCAGACCTCTGGAGAGCCGGACTGTAGGTGTGGTCAAGTGGCCCAGCTCTGCCCAAGGCCTCAGGGGTCTGCACAGATCCACACCTAGGTGCAGAGCAGGTGGGCTCTGGGGAAGCCCTCGCTCCTCCCACGAGAAAGTGAGATGTAGCCACCTGGGGCATCGGGAAGTCGGGGTTCTCCAAAGCACTGTTTACCAGAAAGCAAGAGCCAGGTGGGGGGGCCTGCCATCTCGACTTGCCCCAGTTTTAGCACTGAAAGCCCCACATCCCAGGAAACCCTCAGTCCCTGACAAGCCAGGATGGCTGGTCACCATACTGCCTGGCCAAACCCTAGACTCCAGGTGAGGACCTCACAATGGCTAGGTCAGCAGGGTGGTAGCTCTGGAGCCAACGATCCGCAGTGTCTTCTGCCCCCAAGGGGCCATGACAAGGGACAGAGACCATGGGGGGGGCAGCTAATTACTCGGACCATAGTCACAGACACAAATGGCATTGTTGTCCCTGGGCCACCTCTCCTGCAGCTCAGGGGTGAGGACCAGGCACAGCTGGAAGTCCTTCCCCCGGGAGGTGTGGAGTGCTCAGAACTTCCTGCCCGCTCAGTGTCCATCACAAGGAAGGACAGAGCTGCCCTGATTTCTCCCCAGGGTCCATCCTCAGGGTACATGGCGTCTGCAGAACGTCTTGCCCTGTTCGAGGCCACGGCCTTCCCGGGTCTCCCGCTCAGGCTCCTGCCGGCCCAGGGAGCCAGGTGGTGGAGGAGGGGCGTGGCGAAAGGCTTCATCCTCAGTTCTCAGGAAGCAGCAGGTGGAGGGTTGTCTTCCACTCCTCTCAGGGAAGCCATTGGCTCTCAGCACTAGAAACAAGGCCTCCAGCCCACGGAGGCTCAGAAGATGTTCAGCTGCACTCATCTGCGGGCTCAGAGGGTGGCTGGTGATTTGAAGCTAAAACCTCCAACGACTCTATAGGAGGCCAAAGCCCTCTGCCAGGATCCCTCCTCCCAAGCAACAAGGCTCAGAGAGGGTAGGGGATCTACCCAAGTTTGCACAGCAGCTGTGTGCCCACTATCCAGGCTCCAGCCCCCACTCAGCCTCCTCCTTCTCAATGCTCTAGGGCCTCTACTGCTCTAAACTAGCTATCCTGGACTCACTGCACCCCACTCCTGCCATACTCTGTTTGGCCTACCTACCCTCAGCCCCCCAGCTTAGCCTCCCATGGGCCTCCCTCCTTTCAGGTGACAGGCCAATGGCCTCTGTCCCTGGGATGGTAATGAGGAGGGTGGTCTAAGGTGGAGGGGCCCGTGCACCCTCTGAAGACATGAGCATATCAAACTTGATGAGTGGCGGGGCGATCACGCGCACCTCGGCATTCAGAGGGTTGGAGCGGAGGTTGACGCTGCGTAGGGCGGGCATGGCGGCCAGCTTCTCCACGGGCACATCTGCTGGGGAGAGAGGGACAGGTCAGAGGGGGTAGGGGCAGGTAGGCGGGGCAGAGGACGGTGCAGCAGCAAGACTCGGACCACATGGTGGTGAGGGGCGGCTCTCCCTGCCCTTGGGGCTCAGCACCTGGTTCCCGCGGGCCATGGAGGGAAGCATCCTTCCAAATAAGAACTGGCTTTCTCAAAGGTTAAACATAGGATTGCTACATAAACCAGCAATCTGACTTCTAGGTGGAACTGAAAGAGTTAAAGACAAGGTCCTCAAAGGCTATTTCGTGAATGTTCATAGCAGCACAATCCATAACAGCCTCATGGAGAAACAAAAATGTGGTATGTGCACGTAATGGAATAACCTCAACCATAAAAAGGGGAAAATTCTGATACATGTCTTATCATGGATGAAACTTGAAAATGTTGTGCTAATGTGTGCTCATGCACACAAAGTGTTAAGTTTTGCTGTGCTTAGCAAAACAAGGAGTTCTGTGAGAAAGTATGAACTCTTTGAACTGTGTCCTTGTTGCTGTCTTAAAAAGATAAAAGAATGATCTGCCAAGTGTAAAATTTTATGTGTGTGTGTGTGTGTGTGTGTGTGTGTGTGTGTTTGCCTGGGAATAACTAACCACAAGTTAATTGATAAGAAACACGGAGCACTGTGACCATAAACAAAGTTTTCCTGAGAATGGAAAAAGCATTCATCCATGCTTGTAAGGATTAAGCTGCCGAAAGGATGTTTTTTCTTTCCCTTTGTTAACAATGCTGTATAAAAGAAGGAGAGAAAAAAGTAAAGATAGTGCTCATTTTCTACTGAATGTGTGTGCGTGTATGCGTGTGTGTGTGTGTGTGTGTGTGTGTGTGTGTGTCTTTCTTAAGCATCTCTGCTGTACCAGGAATTACAAATTGTCAGCGGGTCCGACATGCTAATGAAAGAAGACAAGTGCAGAAGGGCAAATACTGTGTGACTCCACTTATAAGGAATCTAGAATAGCCCAACTCATCAACTCAGAAAGTACAGTCAAGATGACCAGTGGTTGGGAGAAGGAGCAACGGGGAGTGGTTACAATTTCTGTTAAGGTGACAGAAACAGTTTGTAAATGGACAGTGATAATAAGTACCTGGCACCATCAAGATAATTATTACCACTGAGTGACAGGCTTAAAAATGGTTAAAATGGCAAATTTGGGGCTGGGGTCATAGCTCAGTGGTAGAGCGCTTGCCTAGCATGTGTGAAGCACAGGGTTCGATTCTCAGCACCACACATAAATAAAGATCTATTGACAACTAAAAAAATATTTTTTAAGAAAATGGCAAACTTTGTTCTTTATAGTGTCGAAATCTTAAAAATTAACACTGTGCTATGCTACGCCCACTGAACTGTACACTTCAAATGTGTGAAATGTATGGCATGTGAATTACATCTTAGCAGGGCGCAGTGGTGCATGCCAGTAATCCCAGTCATTTGGAGGCTGAGGCAAGAGGATCTCAAATTCAAGGCTAGTCTCTTGCATCTTAGCAAGTCCATCAGCAACTTAGCAAAAACTTGTCTCAAGATAAAAACTAAAAAGGGGGGCTGGGGCTGGGGCTCAGAGGCAGAGCGCTTGCCTAGCATGTGTGAGGCACTGGGTTGATCCTCAGCACTTCATGAAAAATAAGTTAATAAACAAAGATATCGTGTGTCCCTCTACAACTAAAAAAATATTTTAAAAAATGAATAAAATAAAATAAAAAACGCTGGGGATGTAGCTCAGGGATAAAGCACCCCAGTACCAAACAAAAAAGCGAATCATATCTTAACATCTCCAAGAATATTATATGCACGAAGTTAAGAACACTTCTACTGAGAGAAAAGAGGGTGCCTGTGGAAAAAAAATTTAGTCCTTTTTAGTTATAGATAACATTAGGATTCATTTTGACATGGTAATAAAAGCATAGGATATCATTTGCTCTAGGCAAGGGCAAATTCTTATTAACCATGGGAACACCATTCTCTACCACATAATCCGGTCCATTATGCCCCTGAGGAGTCCCCACAGGAGGAGCAAGGGCTAACGTGGCTTCACCAAAGGAAGTCAGTTAAAACTTGGCTTTATCAGGACTCTGGACCCTGGACACCGTGCCCGTCCTATGTCACTGCCCTGTCCAAGCTCTGTGGAAGTTCCCAGCTGGGCCCGGGGGTCAACATCCAAGGGTGAAATGTTCTCTGGAATCAAAACAAACCGATCTCCTGTTACTGCTCCAGTGGAAATCAAGCTTCAAATTGTCGGCCACTCAATTTATGTAAAGATACTAGGGCATTTCTCAAGACTCATCCCAAATGCCACTTGGTAACAAATATAATGATCTGATTAATTCAAGGTCCAACAGACAGATTTCTAAATGAAGAGGCAGCGTAGCATAGGACAGACTCGGAAATTAATAAACCCAACTGAGGCCCCGGCTTTACCAACTCTACCACCCGCCCTGGGTCTTAGTTTCCTAATCTGAAAGATGGAGTCTTTGATTTGGTGTTTGTCATGATGAGATGGGGGGAGGGGGGAGGCATCCTCAGCCTGAAGGACTCAGAGTGGGTGTCCTCCTTGGGACATCACACTGAGGGGCACATGAAGTCCATCTTTAATTTGTGTTCTGATCACTTAGTCAGAGTGGTGCGCGATTTCTCCATTTCTCCACTGCACAATTACTGCTGTTTTCTCCCCCCTCCCCCGCCGCTATCAAGAAGTCTGTGGGAATACTTTCAAGAGCATGTAAATATCCTGCTGCTCACCAACATTTAGCCTCCATTGCCCTGGATTTAGCTTCCACTGCTGATTCTTGCCAATCTGATCTTTATGGTGTTTGCAAAATTATGATCGTTCCCTCACAAACAGAACCTTGACACTCTAAGGAAAGCCAGCCTTCCCTCCTCTATTTATTACCAATATGGAACCCTACGCATCTAGTGATTTACAATTTAACTAGCATTTATTTGGTGCTGAAATTGTCCCAGGCTTGTCCAGTGGGAACCCTGTCAACTTGGGTCCTAGGTCTGTTTTTCCTTCAGTGCTAGGCACTGAACCCAGGGCCCTGTACCTGCCAGGAATACAGTCTACCACTGGCCCTTCCTGTGATTTTGACATGCTTCCAGCATTTGGGGGATATACTTCTTTCCTTCCTTGGTTGATTGACTGTATACTGGGGATTTAACCCAGGGACAATCTACCACTGAGCTATATCCCCAGCCCTTATTATTTTTCATTTTGAGACAGAGTCTCACCAGGTTGCCTAGGGCCTCGGTAAATTGCTGAGGTTGGCCATGAACTTGTGATCCTTCTGTCTCAGCCTCCAGAGCCACTGGGATTACAGGTGTGCACCACCGTGCCTGGCTACTTCATTACTTTCTAGTAAGTCTCACTGTGAGCCTTCCCCTGCGGCAGCCCCAGGGTCAGCCATTTCTCCAATAAGTCCGGGTCCCCTTGGGGGAAGGGTATTCATGCCTGGTATAACAGTGCTGCGTGGTGTCCCATCCAGCCCCAAGGCCCCGTGCACACAGACCGCTGCCTTTGGCTGCTGTTGAATGTCCAATGCAGTGTGTCCCCCTTGCTTCCTCTCGACTGTGCCAGCATGGACACTCAAGGGGCCCCCATCTGTTCCTAAGGACTGGTGTGAGAATGTCTTTACACGTTATGTCCAGGGGCAGAATGGACTGCTCCATCAAAGGATGTGTGTGTACTCTGCCTAACTGGTCTCTAGAATGCCTGCCAAGTCTACTGGGAACCCCAACCACGTTTTCTCTCCAGAGGCTTCCAACAGAGGCCGCCTGGACCTGCCCACCCCCCTCCAGGCCGACGCACACCGAGACCCTGACCTTCAGCATGTTTCTGCAATCTCCTCCCCTCCCCGTGCCTTGTGCACCACGGGAAGGGGTGGTAGTGCCTGGGGCTCCACCACCCAGGAACAGGGTGAGCTCTGCCTTCTATCCTCTGGACAGAGCCCACCTGAAGACAGACACCGTCCTCCTCGCTGGGCTTGGTAACTGGCTGGATGTAGCTACTTGCTACCTCTCCTGGGGGGTAAAGGCAAGGGAAGACACGAGCTCAGGACAGTTTCTCATATCTGCACCCACACTCAGGTTTACGAAGCGCTTCCAGGCTTGATCCTCCACAGCCGTGGGGAGAGCCCCACAGGTGTTCTTCTACCCACTTTACAGACAAGGAGACTGAGGCTGGAAAATCTGTCTCAATGACACACGGCCGTTAAGAAGCAGGGCTGTGCTGTGCTGACACCTAGCTCAGATGATGCTCCACAATGTTCATGATGGACCAGGCGAGGTGAGTGTGGAGGGGAGAGAGCAACCCAAAGGCTTAACCCTGAATGGGCAGGCGGCTCCGTGCCCACGGGGTTCCCATACAGTGGGAGCCTACAGGGCTCTGGGCCTCGGATCTCCTCGGTCAAGTTTTGTTGTTGATGATGGTTTTATAAGTAACGTGTGAGTGCCTGAGTGCGCTCTTTGTGTCAATGAACTTACTGACTCCTCACAAAGGCAGAATGAGGAGCACTGTCATTATCTCCATCTGATAGGTAAGATGAAGGACGGAGAGGTTAAGTGACTTGCCCAAGGGAACACTGCCGGGGGCTAGTGCTGGAAGAGAATGAAGCCAGCCAGGCTGGGCCAGACCCAGGCCCAGTACGCCATCGTCCACGGGTACCCAGCCTGGCATGTGCCACCCTCCTGCAGCCTGAGAACTCTCCAAGGAGTCCCTAGGTTAAGGGAACAGAAAACAGTCTATGGGTCACATGGCATGTCAAAAAATTAAAAAACAAACAAACAACAATAAAAACACAAACCGAAACAGAAAAGAAAGGAAGGAAGGAAGGAAGGAAGGAAGGAAGGAAGAAACCAGTCTGTGTCTAGAGGGTTTCTTGGGCCCAACAAGAGTGTTTGGCTTCCCCAGGCACAGTGGCTCACACCTGTAATCCCAGTGACAGAATGGATAGCTCCATCAAAGGAGCAATGAGTCAGGAGGCTAAGGCAGGAGGATCCTAAGTTTGAGGTCAGCCTCAGCAACTTAGCAAAACTCTGTCTCAAAATAAAAAATAAAAAGGACTAGAGATGTGGCTCAGTGGTAAAGCACCCCTGGGTTCAATCAAAACTCTTGGTTCCTTGGGCCACCTAGCTAGGAACGACCCCCTCCACAGCCCAAGGACATTTTCTCCAAGAGAAGCGAGGACAGCATTACAGGGTCTTAGTTCCCTGTAAGTTCCCAGTTATAGGCATCTCCTGATTTTCCTGGAAATGTACTCAAATTGATTCCAGAATCTTCTGTGCCTCCTTGTTCTGCTCTGGATCCCGGGATAGAACAAATCTGAGCTTTTTTGTCCTGGACACTTTTGCAGCCTGCAGCCTAGTAATACCACTACCTTCTTTGGGCGAGGTGGGGGCTGGGTGGTGGTGAAGATGCATGAGCTGATCTTTGGAGTCCTACAGACTGACTTTTCCAGGACTGAACTGCCTTAAGCAGGGTCTCTGAGCCTGAGGTGTCTCACCTGTAAAATGAGGTCATACTGCCCACTTTGCAGGGAGGCCACTGGAAATCAACAAGATGCCCGTGTGTAGTCGGCCAGCAATAGACATTCAACAAGGGTCAGTTCCTTGCTCCCTGTCACTAGTCTAGGGCCAGCAGAGCAGCACCACCCAAGACCCAAGGGACAAGTCCACAGAGCTGGTCCAGCAACTAGCCTGAGCTGAGCGCTAACGTGAGAAAGAGGAGGGCTAGCCTTGGTTTTCTCCTGGAATTGTCACAGCTCCCTCACCACCACCCACAGGAGGTCAGAGCCCCCGACTGGCCTTGCTGGGATCTGAGAGACCCAGCCAGAGAGTTCCTTGAAGCCCTCATGCTCATGGGCTGTTGCCCGGGGTGCAGAGATCACGAGAGAGACCATCAGAGTTGGGAGGACCCTCAAAGCTGAGGACACTGGGACATGGTGGGAGGAAGCAACTTCTAAAAAATATTTTTTAAAAAAGAGGAACCCCTGGGAACCGATATTTGAGGCCCTATTCTAGGTGGTTCCTCACAGGGATCCACCTTGCAGATAAGAAAACTGAACCTCAGATTCTTGGTGGCCAAGCCAGTGAGGATTGGGGGCAGGAGTTCCTGATCCTAAAACCCATGTGCTCAGCATGCACTCGGAGGGGCCAAGCCAAGGCCAAAGCCTGCTCCTTTCACTGACCTGCAGTCCCCAGAAGGTAATCAGGACAGGCAGGTCGCACCAAGCCACTCAACTTGGGCTGGAGCCTGGCTGAGGGCCTCCTGACCTTGACTTTCAAGACACCCAACCTCAGAGATGGGGGCTTAGCCTGCTTCTCCACTCAGTCTCCTCTTCTGATACTGGGGACTATTTGTCCTGGCTCAGTTTCTCCAGAGGGGGCTGAACCAGGGAGTTGGTAAGGACTCCTCCCCTGCTGGACTCTGGCTCCTCTGTCCCTCAGCCAGGGAGGCCAGCAGCCTGCAGAGTGGCTGGGCTCCTGAGGGCAGGAAAGTTTCCCTGGAATGCTGATGCTGCAGAGCATGGCGCTCAGACCAGGGACAGCCCAGCCTTGGAGCACGCACCACCTGGGTCTCAGCCTCTCTTTCCACATCTACACGGAACTAGCCTCTCCAGGTCCGTGGCATCTTCTGACCCACTCATGCGTCAAAGCTGGCAGTAAGCCCAGGAGGCCAAGAGGGAGTTTCCAGATGAGGCTGAAAGACCACTTATCTTCACAGCATCTCGACAAGAGGGGGCAATGGCTAGAGTGGGGGAGGGGAAGGAGATGATGAGCTGAATTTGGCAGATGGGAAAAGCAAAGTTTGGAGGGATTAAACACCCTCCCCTGGCCACAGAGCACACACAGCAGCCCCATGGTCACAAAGCAGGTCTTTTGGTCTCCACTCTCCCCTCAGTAAGAGGGCCACTCCCAGCCTCAACCACTCATGTCCTGCTGCTCCTCAAATCCCAGCTCAAAGGACCCTTGGTCCACCTCCAACTTCCTAGCACTTTATACCACACTCCAGAGCGGGGCACACGGCAACTCGTGCATGTTTGTTCCCTCTGTGAACGTGATACCTGGGGCAGTGCCCTGGGGTGCTCAGTGCTTACTGGGTGAATGAATGAATGGATGAATGCATGGTCCTACCCCCTAAACTAGACCATGAGTCCCTTCATGCTGGAGACCACCCAGCACCAGGTGCACAGAGGCCTGACCATCACTGCTGCTTCCTCAACTCTGACCACAGCTACGTTCAAGAGTTGGAATCCATCCCCAGTTGGACCCATTCTGTGTACATTTTCCAGACAGGGGCCAGGTCTCAAGGGGCCAAAGTTGTGACAGGACATGGGCCTTTTAGCATTAGTAATCCAACTCAGAGAGTGAGAAAACACTGACGAGCAAAAATAAAGTCACCATGTTCCATTACCTGGAATTAATCGCTGCGAATGTGCTGGTAGGTGGCCTGTCCAAATTTTTTGCGGGGGGCGAGTAGGTACTGGGGATTGAACTCAGGGGCACCCTGAACCACATCCCCAGCCATATTTTGTATTTGATTTAGAGCCAGGGGTCTTGCTGAGTTGTTTAACGTCTTGCTTTTGTTGAGGCTGGCTTTGAATCTGTCTCAGCCTCCCAAGCTGCTGGGATTACAGGTGTGTGCCACTATGCCGGCTCCAACCGTTTAATGTGTTTGTGAGAGTCTATGCACACACATGCGTGCACACACACACACACTTCCAAAATGGCTTCGTGGATACCATGCCATAACATGCTTGTCTTCATAACACGTTGTAATTATCTTTTCAACTTATAAATTGGTGACATTTCTATGGCCCCATCAGATTCATGCTATGGATTGTGCCACCTGCTTCCGCTGTTGGGCAGTGGGCTTGTTTTCAACTTTTCACTAATCCGGATTATGAGAGGCTAGGAGTCCACAAGGCTTCTGGGGTTTGCTCCATCTCTTACAGCCAATGACTACAGAATGTAGAATGTGAGGGTCTAGAATCTTTTTATGAAGCCAGAGGAAGATTCCCTAACTTTCCTGTGGTCCCCAAGTATATGGAGAGGGTGGATAACAAGCTTCCATTCAAAGCCTTGGGTCCTGGGTGAGGACTAAGGCTGAAGACTCACTGTCTCATGGCAAAGAAGAAGGACTGTAACCAGGATAGATGGCACACCTCACTTGACCCTCCTCCCAGTGCAGCCAGCCACCCCGGGCTCCTGTACCTGTGGGAGGCTTAGAGTAATTGATAGGAGCAGGATCGCATGGGCAGTATTTACAGAACACTACTTCCCTGGGAAAAGCCTGACTCCTCTCACTGATCATTAGCAATATTGACTGGTAAACTCGTTTCATGCCAGTGGGACCAGCCAAGAAGCAAGACAAAAATGCTCAGGATGCTGTACTTCATCTGTGGATCCCCAAGGTCCAAGGGGCACTAAGTCTGAGTCTGAGCCCAGGAGAGTGGCAGGAGGTGGTGATCTCCCAGCACAGAGGCCACCTAGCAGAGGTCATCCAGCCTCTGATTCCAACCAGGGCTGACCCGCACCTCAGCCTCAGTGTAATTCTTGGTTCTGGAGACCAAAACCACTAAGATCAAGGATGTCCTGCTGAGCTGAATGACATGGGAAAATGACAAAATGCCACAGGAGACAAACAGGCAAACTATGGTAACCTGGCAGGGACACTTCCGGGCCACACTCATACCACGCATTCCTGGCTGGCCGGGAGCCAGGTAGGGGCAGTGACTAAGCCTCCCCCACCTTCACAGGTCCCTGGACAGAGTACCCCAGTGGGGGTGGGGCAGGAAGTCAACAGAAATAGAAGAGCCCTCAGGGACCACAGAAGATGTGCTGGGCCCCTGATGACCCTGCAAGCTAAGTTCCAGTCTCCAGGGAAAGCTGGGCAGAGACCTGAGCCTACTGCTGAGCAGGCCAGAGCTAGAGACCCAGGCCCCAGGTTGGGTTTGTCATTTAAAGCTTTGCAACCTCAGGCAAGGTTCTGAGCCCCTCTGAAGCTCACCTCTCATCTTTAAGATGGCCCTTCTGCTCACAGGCTGTGGGGACGTGAAGGGGACCCTAGGTTGCTTTCTAAGGAGGATGCGGTTCCCCAGATGCTGAGAGTGTGGTGGGCGGCCCTGCTGAGAGGACAGGAGAGCCCAAGTATTCCAAGGGCCCACTAATGACTCAGAAACACTCTTGTCCCCTGCAGGGCAAGAAAAATGAAGGAGAAAAGCCCCGGCTTGTGCTTCAAAGTTGGGCTGTGGAGCATGGAGTGGGCCTGTCGGCCACGGCCTGCCTTCTGGAGACTCCTCATTTCAGATGTGACATGCAATCAAGGCCCGATCACAACAGTTCCTTTCAGAGACAACAGGGTCTTCTCAGCCTCTCTGGAGACAGCCAAATGAGTAACTCAAATTGCCGGGCCCAGCCCTGGCCGTTAGCTAACCTCCCTCCCTGCACTCCCTTCCTCTGCTGCGCAGCCACACTCTGCCCTCCCGCTGCTGGGAGGCTGGGAGGACTGTGCCCCCCCTCTACCCCAGGCTCTGGCTGACAGACTCTGGGGAGGACCTCAGAAAGAATGAGAATTTTCCTGTCTCTTCTCGAGTGTTTGCCATTCCCCCTCTCACGGCTGATGGTGTGTGTGTGTGTGTGTGTGTGTGTGTGTGTGTGTGTGTTGTGTGCATGCACACACATCTCACCTCAGGATGAGAACCGCCTAATCTGCTGGTGGGTGCCAAGGGCCTGGGTCTGCAGGAGAAGACGGACGCAGGGTGGAGAGGTAACGGCCTCTCCTGGGATGTGGCTGGCTCCTTCCTAAATCCTCTGTGCTCGGGAATTAAAGTTGCTGATTCAATTGTACCAATCTCTCAGAGAAATAAGGCCTCCCTTACAATTGGAAAAAGAAGAAAAGGGCCAGGGTTAACCAGCAGGTGGGATGAGTGCAGGCACCGCCCGGGGACCTGCTCCCAGAAAATAAGATGAGCTGAAGGGGAGACGGGCTGGTGATGGGGGTGCAGACTGAGGGAAGCGGCCAGGACACCAATGACGCCAAGGGTCTGAACCCAGGGCAGGCAGTGAGGAGGACCTAGCCATTGGCACGCTGGCTAATACTTAATAGTCCACTCCTCGGGGAAAAACAAATCAACCCTGATTTGTAGCACTGGTCCATTTTCAATTTCCACAGCCTAAACTGAAGTCACACTCACTGTAGCTGATTTCAAGCAAGTACCACGAGGACCTCTGCACTCCAACGGCTGGGCCAGCTTGTGTAGCCCACCCAGGGAGGGTCGCGGGCCAAAGCTCAGGCTGCTTCCCCTCCACATATGCTGAGATTCTTCGGCATAAACTTATCTACTTGGGGATTGGCCCACGGTTTTGCTATCTGTATTCTTAGCTGTCTTATGTTTAATAATAATCATTCTTCTAGAAATTCCAGGCTATGCTAAGGGGAACTAGGGAAGGGGGTTCTGGGGCCTGGGGCAGCAGAGCACCATGCTTAGGATCCGGGGACAAACAGGTGAAGGAAATAAGAGGCACGTCTTCAGAGCTCAGCTCTGTCACACTTTAGTCAACTGTCAGCTCCCATGGCTGGGCTTGTCACTCTTCTCCAGAGGTAGCTACATGCACACCCCCAGAGACACAGGGGAGCTGGTTTTACAGCGTCTGTGGGGGCTGGAATGAGGTCTGAGCAGTGTATGTTCATGGTACTCCCTCTGGGTAGGTACACCTCCAAGAAAGAGAGACCCTCTGGCTGGGGCAGAAGGTGCTTGTTGATGGAAGATTCTAGTCTAGCTCAGTGGCTGTCTTCCCTGCCCATTGGAATCATGTGGAGGGTTTTAAAGAATCATGAACTCTGAATCCCACCATTAAAGATTCTGATTGAATTAGCATGGGATACGGTCTGGGACATGGTGCTTAAAAGCTTGCCAGATAATTTGAATGTCAGCAATTTGAGCACCACTGATCTCCTCGGTGAAGATTATGAGAGAATCTGGTGAAAATCCTTGCAGAGCATTTTCACCCTGGGATGCTCTACCCCACTAGCTCTCTGTGCACGACTGCATCGCCATGGAGCCTCAGGAAACCTGCCTCATTACCCTCCACCATTTCCTCCACCCCAAGGGAGCCTCCTTCCGACTAGTCACATGCTTCTGTCATAACCTCCCTGTGGCTTTCAATCTTCCTGCAGTTAATGTGTAAAACCCTCCTTTCCCTGCTCAAAGCGCTTGCTGAATAGCTGAGGATCTAGAGTGAGATTGCTTGCGTTGGAATCCTGGCTCTGCCCACACGGCATGACCTTGACCAAGTTCTTTTTTTTTTAAAGAGAGAGAGAATTTTAATATTTATTTTTTAGTTTTCGGCGGACACAACATCTTTGTTTGTATGTGGTGCTGAGGATCGAACCCGGGCCGCACACATGCCAGGCGAGCGCGCTACTGCTTGAGCCACATCCCCAGCCCTTGACCAAGTTCTTTAACTTCCTTGTGCCTCAAGGTGGTAGGGAAGGTTAAACAAGAGCATCCTTGAAGAGAGCTTATAGAGAAAAGCTGAGCATAAACTGGACGGTCACCAAACACCAGCTAGCGTGGCCCCCCTGGTGCCAGGAGCCCTGCAAGAGCAGAGCATGTGCCTTGTTTATCTTTGTGTCTCAGCTCAGTGCCTGGCACCAAGTAGGACCTTCAGCCTGAACCCAGTCTGTGCCTCCGCCAGCCTCTCACATCTGATGAAGCCATCCCTGCCAGGCTGGGCTCAAAGACCCAGAGCGCGAGGCTGCTCTCCAGCAGTCTAGACAGAGCCGAGGCGGGGGTGTCGGAGACTGGCAGGTGAACAGAGCTTGGAAGTGTTTTGTTGTGTTTTAAACAAGTGTCAAAGAATTTCTTACTGTTTGCTGGTGGACTGCCAGCAGACTGCCAACAGGATCCCGGAGAATTGGAAGTTCTGGTTTATCAAGGCTTCACCTCGCCACAGTGGTTGGCACATAGAGTGCCATTTAGGCAGAGACAAAGTATATGAAATGTCTTTTGCCCAGACTGGGATTGCTAGTTCCCTGTGGGTGGATGCATGAAGGGCAGGGGCTGCAAACAGGAGCTGCTCTTGGCCTCAAGCAGGGGGGCTCCGTCTTATTTGTACTCACGGCTGTTGAAGCCTGTCTGCTCTCTCTCAGGGCCCCCTGTGGGCAAGGTCGCACAGCCAGCAGGTGCTCCCAGCACTTATGACCGCCTCCGCCTGAAAGACACTGCACCAATTGTGCACCACCTGTGGGCACAATCCAGCGCTCTGTGGGTGCTGGGCCAGGGACTGCAGTGCAGAGGGGCTGCGTCTGCTGTGACGAAGGAGGCCACCAGCTGGGAGGGCAAGTCATCCTTCCCTGGGAAGTGGGCTGTGCTCAGGGGGAAATGCCAATCCCATGCCCAGGGAGGCGGAGCTGCCTTTCCCCCTCCAAGACAGGAGACCCAGATCAGGGACAGGAGAGAAGTGCTGTGGTTTGGTTTTGTCTTCCAGATGTGCCCGCCCAGAGGGTCCCTGTCTAGTCACATCCTTGCCAGGCTTGGAGGCTGCACCATGGCCACCGCCTCTTCTCAGATACCAAGTGACCATCTCAAGTCCCTTTTACAGATGATGCATGAAAGACCGGGAGGGAAGGAAGAAGGACCCCCACTGAAGGATATGGAAATATCCTTTTAAACACATGTCCCAGACCCCAGGAAAAAAAGGAGGACAATGGGGTTCCAGGGACAGAAGGAAAACATGGGCTCTGGACTCCCTCAATTTCCTGCATCTACAACTGTCCCCCCAACTGCCCAACCGACACATTCTGCTGTGAATTAGTCTCACTAAACCCTATAAAGCTCAGATCCCTGTTGTAACCACTTGCCATTTTCTCTCTTGAAATTGTGCTTAATAAAGCATGGCTGATCTGTCGAGGTCTCTCTCTCTCTCTCTCTCTCTCTCTCTCTCTCTTTCATTTTCCACTAACTGCCAGGTCCTGGCAGCAGACTGCCATTCTGTTTTTTTTTTTTTTTTTTTTTTGCTGTTGTTTTGTTTTTCTGTGGTGCCGGGGATCAAACCCAGGCCCTCACACATTCTAGGTAAGTGCTCTACCACTGCGCTGCACCCAGCCTGCCATTCTGTTCTGCCCCAGCTGCTGGCTTTAATCTTTTACACTGCATCAGGGTCACTGTAGGACCATGGGCAACTCCCTAAGGTCTTTCCCAAGTCTAACAGTCCATGATTCAATTCGGCAGGCCCGGCTCCGACCTGCCCTCCATGTCTCCCCTGTGGTCTGTTATTCTCCCCATTTTCCAGAGGAGGACTGGAGACTCTGAGAGACTGAACACCTTGCTGGAAAAATAAGCCCACACTCCCTTGAGCCTCTGCAGTTAGGATCAGTCAGTCAAAGCTGGAGTGGTGGCAGGTGTGGGTTTCTGCCTCAGTGTCCCAGAGTCACACCCAGCTGCAGCAGCCTCTAGACTCCCCCACCACAGCTCTGCCAAACGTCTCGGCCTCCAATGTTGCCCCATGGCCTCCCGTTCTCTGCCTTCCTGATGACGGGAGTCACTCCCTCCACTGAAGCTTTCCACCGGCGGCTGTCTGAGTAACTGGTGGTCCAGGCTGCAACCCCTGCGATGGCATCGATGCTCTTGTAAGCACCTAAGTCCCCACATATCCCTTTCACTTAAAACTCCACGTGGCTTCTGTTCCCTGGTCTTCCTGAGCAGGTGCCTGGGGGATCAGGCGCAGCACATGGGGAAGGAGCTTTGTAACCAGAAGGCATCACATGTACCTGTGGGGGGTCCTCATAATTATCTATGCAGCCATGACTTAAAGGGCTCCTTTAAACACACACTCACATGGGAAAGAGTTGACAATCTTCTACAAGTTCACAGAAGGACCTGACACTTTATAACAGGGCACTGCCACCACCGTTGGATCCTCTGACAAGGGCGGGGAGGATACAGATGAGGACTATTCTCACTTCTCAGCTGAGGAGGCATTTCCAGTGACAGGACCACATGCGGATACTAAGTGGCAAAGCTGCAACCCGAACATAGATCTTCAGGTCCCCAAGCAGTACCTTTCCCACCATCCCAAAAGTGCCAAGTGGGAAGTCCCTCACCTGTCGATTACCTCCTCAGCAGAGATGATTTGCCTGCCCTCTCTGTGAGCCAAATGGGACCCAAGAGCAACGGCAGAAGTGACAGATCAGCGTGCTTCAAGTTGTGTGTGGCGAGGGGGAGGGGCTGGTGCACAGTTGCACTGGGGCCAGCCACTCACAATCCTTCAGAAGGACAATGGTGGCAAGCTCTCCCTGGCCAGCTCACCCCTGCCCTGTGCCCTGTGGCCCACTGGTCAACCTCCCTGAGCAGCATCTTCTGCCTCCTGTGTCCTGACGCCTAGGCACGAGCAAGAAGTGGTCCAGCAGGCTGGAGGGCAAGGGGTGAGGGAGGCGGCGTGCAGCCAGGATTGGAGTGGGCCAAGTGGCAGGAGGACGGGCACATGGCGGGAGGTGACCACAGCAAACCCTGACCACAGCCCTGAGTCCAGGGGAGGAACCATTGTCCCTGCCTGCAGATGAGACAAGGCAGGCTGGCAGAGATGGGCTGGCCTGTTTGTGCTCATGAATGTGCCTGCTGGGCCTTCAGACCTGGGCCCTTCCTGCTATCGAAGCCCAGGCAGGGAAGGCTCCCGGCAAGCGCTGGCTGTGAAGAGTGGTCAGGGGTGAGTGAAGATGGACGAAGAGGCTTTCGCCCAGCAGGGGCCATAGCTTGTCAGGAGAGGAGCAGAAGGCAGAGGGGAGGGGCCCAGATGTCTGCTTTTGTATCACCATGGGGGGTTGTCTCTCTTTCTGTGCCACCCGGAGAAAAGACAGGCAGGCAGGCCCCGGGGACACACTGACAAGCCTTTTTTACCCATGGCGTAGCTGCCTCGTGGGCCCAGGGGACGTTCTGAGAGCAGCTGGTGCCAACAGATCTTAAGCTACATCCACAGTGGAGCTGAGGCCATGGTGCGGTCTACTTTAACATGACACCTGGGAGGCGGTCTCTCCCACAACACCTTTGACCAAGCAGGACCAGGACTTGGCTAACCCTCAAGCAATACAATGTAGAAAATGGTGCAGCTCAAAAGAGGTGATGAGTCAGATTTCACATGCAGTTTGTTTCACAGTCTGAGCAGAGGCTGCAGACAGAGGAGCTGTAGGTGCCAGAAGCCACAAAGTGTGCCATATGCTAATCCACACTGACCGGACCAGTCGCCTAGGGTGTGGGGGGAGGCAGAGGAGGGCAAGAGAGCAGCGACTCTGCTTTGGCCTTCTTAAGAGCCAACAGCCTGACATGGCAGGCAGCAAGCTATAGGAAGAAGTGTTTGCTTTTGCCAGTGACCCCTCCCCAGCTACCAAGGCCTTGCAGTGTGACCCCTGCCAGGGAGCGCAGCTGTCCCTGCACCTGCAGGACTCTGGCCATCCCTAGAGAGAGTCCATCCCTGTGCACCTGCCAATTTTATGGGGCAAACAGTTGTGAGGAGTCTAGCTGGCATGTGGCTTCGCTCATTCTTCCTTATAGCCACAGAGATTATGATTCAGAAAGTGCGAGAAAGAACCTAAGGATATGCTTTTTTTTTGGTACAGGGGATTAAACTCAGGGGCACTTGACCACTGAGCCACATCCCCAGCCCTATTTTGTACTTTATTTAGAGACAGGGTCTCACTGAGTTGCTTAGTGTCTCACCATTGCTGAGGCTGGCTTTGAACTTGTGATCCTCCTGCCTCAGCCTCCTGAGCTTCTGGGATCCTAGGCGAGGATATGCATTTTAATAGACACTTGGGATCATGGGGTCATGGGGTCATGGGCTCTGAGGAACATGCAGCTGCAAATCTGCACTTAGGAGGAGCAGTTGCGCTTGGGAGGATGAGGAGGCCGTGACCAGTGAGCTGCCTCCAGATGCTGCTGTTTTAGGAAAATGCCCTGAACGAGCTCTTCTGAGTGTCATGCACACAAACGGCCTGCGGATCTTGTTCAGGTGCAGACTCTGATTCAGGAGGCAGAGCCTGAGGTTCTGAATGTCTATCAAACTCCCAAGGGATACCTGGGCTGCTGGATGATACTTTGAAAAGCAAGACCCAAGCAGGGTTTCTCAAACTTCATGCCTCCAAATCCCCACAAGGGAGACGTGGCTTGTTGACAGACCGCTGCTGCACCACCCCTCCCCCCAAGTTTTGGATTGATAGGTTTGGTTTGGGGCCTAAGAATATGCATTTCTAACCTGTTCTCAGCTGCTGCTGCTCTTTTGTGGTCCCCACTTTGAGAAATACAGGCAGGGACAATGAGAAGTGAAACAGTACAAGAGCCAAATGAAGCAAATGCAGCCCAAAACACCCCTTCGCAACACAGAGGCTCTTTCTTTATGTGCTGTTGCTCCAAAAAAAATGTTTTTTTTTTTTGTACCAGGGATTGAACCAGGGGCATTTAACTATTGAGTCACATCCCGGCCCATTTTATTTTTTATTTAGAGACAGGCTCTCACTGTGTTGCTGAGGACCTGGATAAGTGGCTGAGGCTGACTTTGAACTCGCGATCCTCCTGCCTCAGCCTCCTGAGCCACTGGGATTAGAGGGGTATGCCACTGTGCCCAGCTCTGGTAATTAAATTCTTAACTAGAACTTGTTTTCCTATGCTCTTTTGCTCTCTCTGGAACAGGGAGCGTGCATAGAGGAAAGAAAAACAGAGTATCAAGGGCTATGGAAAGTAAAATTCTCATTTAGTCGAAAAAATCTCCTGCTTAGCAAAATGAAGTCTCCCTAATATGTGCTTTTTCTCTTCACTCCCAGTTGTTCCAGGACTGAATTGCTATGTAGCAGCAAGTACTTATGAGCAAGTGGGGAGAACTAATGACTCTCCTGTGCCCACCTTGAAGCATATGGGTCAGCTACTGTGGTGAAAAGGCTGATTTCCCAGTCTTCACAGGATGGGTGACCCATGATGACCCCATGTCATCACTCACAGTCAGACTAAATGCCTCACCTCCTCTGAGACCCTCCCTCATGCTCTGGGGAGCCGCCTCCCACATGGTCACATAGTCAGCCACCCCCTGGCAGGGGCATCCTCTCTCTGGCAGGCCATGGCACATCTCGCCTCCCTGCACTATGACCAGGTCCTCTCTGGTAGCCTCGTATTGCTCACAGTAATGCTGTAAGCACCCTGATGTCAGGACCTGTCACTCTTTGGTCTTTATACCCCTACTTGGACAGAGACTGCCTTTCACCGTGTAGTCTTGTTCATAAATACTTAAAACCTTCCATATATAGTTGGCTCTCAGTCTCTGTGTTCTGCATCCAAGATTGAGCCAACCAGAGATGGAAAATATTCAGAGAAAAACTGCATCAGTACTGACAGGTACAGCTATTTTCCTTGTCATCATTCCCTAGACAGCGCAGTAGGAGAACCACGTATACAGTACTTACGTTGTATGTGCTCCAGAGAGTATTTGAAGTGCACCAGAAGGTATGCCTAGGTTATATGTAAATATTTGCATTTTATATAAGGAAATTGCGTATCTGCAAATGTTGGTAACCTTGGGGGTCCTAGAACCAAACCTGTGGATACCAAGGAATGATTGCACCCTTCTGGTTTGGAAAATAAAAGAACCATCCACATCTCAGAAACTTGTAAGTGGCTATTGTCTGAACTACACTACAAACCCGCTAAGCTACAAACCCTTTTCTCCCTCTTAAGAATGTCCAAACCAGCCAGGTGCAGTGGCCCATGTCTGTAATCTCTGCAGCTCAGGAAGCTGAGGCAGAAGGATCACAAGTTCAAAGCCAGCCTCAGCAACTTAGCAAGGCCCTAAGCAACTCAGAGAGACTCTGTCTCTAAATAAAACATAAAAAAGGGCTGGGGTGTGGCTCAGTGGTCAAGTGCCCCTGAGTTCAATACTCCCCCCCAAAAATGTCCAAAGCAAATAGCCATGTCCTGACAGCCCAGTCTCCAAGATCCCAGGAAGCTGCTCATTCCCATGGGAAGCATCTGCTGCTGGGTGTGTGTCAGGGCGCCAGCTGCAGGAGGTAAGATGCCCCCTGACCTGCTCCATTTCCTGTTCAACTGAACAGCCCCAGACCTTCAGACCAAGAGGATTTGGCCAAAGGTAGAGGGAATGGTAAGACATGAGGAAGGACTTCCAGACAGAGAACACAGGCTATGTGGGGGGGGGGGGCAGGGGACAGGGGTCTGCATAAGTGGTTGGGAGCATGGGCGGGGGAGGACAGGTGGCTTGGCTGGCCAAGAACAGACCCCCACATCTCCGTGAGACAACGTGTAGGAGTACCCTTTGATACTTTTCCGCCATGACCCATAATAAGAAGTACAATTTTTCATCATGACCCAGAATACATACCTGTGAATGCACATAGTAAAACTGAAATTAAAAGGCACAAAATAGTAATTATTATGCTCCGTGTGATGTACCCTGGCATTTTCTATTCTGCTCCATTTAGAAATTGATGGGCTCAGCCCACTAATTTGACATTACAATTCACTCGTGGATCACAACCTGCAACTTGAAATAATCCGCCCTTTTGTGTCCCCACTATTTTAGAGGAGCTTCAGGGCTTTCAACTTCCTGCTCTACGCCATGCTCCCAACCCGCTGAGCACCTGCTATATGCCAGAGGCTCACTGCCGCGGGAACGGGGAACAGGTAGCTCCCGAGAGGAGAGGACATGACCACCCTCACACAGAGAAGGGTCCCACATACAGACCAGAGGGGTGACTGCATGGGTGGCAGCAGCAGAGGCAGCCACATGTCACAAGGACAAGAGACGTGAGGGCACTCAGCCACCCTGAACACCAAGGACACGAGAGAAGTCTGTTCCTTGCACCTGCGGAGGACCCAGCCCTTGTCCCCTCCAGGGAATGAAGCCCTCGATCCTCCTCTTCCCCCCAAATGGCCCAAAGGGTGGAGGAAGATCAGAAGCAGCGCTGTTCAGGAACAGAGGGTGACGGGGCAGGCCCGAGGCTCCTTCAGGAGGTCCCTCGGGTGGAGTCCTTCTGATGGACCTGGGGGATTGCTTCAGAGCCCCCCATCTCTTCTCTACTCTCGGTTCTAAAGCTTTATGACAACTCATATGTCTCAAAGTTTTCTCTCATAAAAATCTGGTTTTATTTTTCCAATGCCCTGAAGACTCAGAAAAGCAAAGCCACTGAAGGCACCCAGGCTGCTGCTGATTATCCTAACGAGATCCTGCAGGAGATCGGGACAACCTGGAAAAGTCCAAAGGGCTTGGCACAGTCCTCACCACTGCTGTGGTTCTAGGCCCCCACCCAGCTGCCCTGCGCTGCTTGCCCCCGTCCATGGGGCTGTGAAGGGTGGAGCGCGGCCCTCTTACTGGTTTGGGAAGAGAGAAGCCACCCAACGAACCAGAACGGATCAGGGAGAGGGGGCAGTGGGGAGAGTCCAACCAGGGGACAGTGACTGCCTCCATATCCCTCTGGGGGCCAAGGGAAAACAACCATGGCCTCCTGCCATGGAGTGGCCTCCCTGGGGTCTGCTGAGCATCTGCTGGACAGGGGCAGCTCCCCCAGCCCTGCCCCTGTTCTGGCATCACCATAGACCCCAGAGCTGGCAGAGACTGGGCTGCAGGAGGCTCGATTACCTGACCAGGTGTGCACAAGCACTTGACCATGAAGGCTGGGTGAATCATCTGTCAAATGGGGGTGATCGCCCTGTAGATGCCCAAGTATGCACAAGCATCGTGGGTAACCTACAAGACGCTTCTGTGAGTAGTCATTACTGTCACTGCAGAAGGCAGGGAGCCAAAGCAGCCTCTCTCTGCTGAGGGGCTGTTGCTCTGTCCTGTGGGAAGGGAAGCAGTAGGAGGTTTGCCCCCCAACCCCACTGCACACTTTGGTGAAAGTCACTTCATGAACTGCAGGCGGCACAGATGCCCACCCCACCTGCTCCCCTGCTGGGGGGACAGTCCCCTTCTCATCTCTGTCCTTCTTGGGGTGGTCTTATCTTTCAAGAGGAAAAATGAGAAGAAACCAAGGCACAGAGAGCTGACGTGAGTCTTCCAAGGCCAGTCGGGAAGTGGGGATGCCCCAGGCCGGGTTCTGTTCCACCCTCCTGTCTGCCAGCCACATGCTCAGCTCTGGCCTTGGCATGGCTACTAAGGCCCTTGCTGGGTTCTGTCCTACTGAGATAAGCAGTGGAAGGAGGCAGAGACACAGGAAGGGCCTTCGTGACAGAGAGGCATGGGAGGGAGGACCCGGCAAGGAGGGCCTGGCCAGAGTGCAGGGGCCAAAGGGCCCAGCAGCCAGAGCCTAGAGGCCAAGAGGGAGCACTTCTGGGCATGCTCCTTCTGCTGCGCAGAGACCCAAGTGACTGGTGAGCTGGCCCAGGCGCAGGCTGCTCAGGGACCCTGGCCTTGGAGCTCAACACTGAACCACAAGTCCCTCCCCAGAGGCTTCCCAGAGGTCAGGCAACAGCCCCGGAACCTCACAGGTCAGCAAGGCCTATGGCCCTGCCCGCAGCATCCCTGACTCACCGCTGGCATGAGGCGCAGGCCACTCCCCACCAGAGAGCCCAGACCCCTTGAAAGGCTCTGCTTTTAATCAAATGACATAATGACTGTAAAAGGACTTAGGAAAACAGGAGCAAAACTGAAGGGGATTAGAATTAACACTGGTGACACGAGAACGGCATTAAAATTAGAGGCAAAATGGGAGGGTGAAAGGGGTCAGGGCAGCTGAAGGAGGGGCCGAGGAGGAGAGGACGTGAGGAGACCCTGCGACCCAGCGGGCGCCCGCTTCTCTCTGGGGAGACTGGCTGCTAGGCGAGAGGACGCTCAGCTCTGCAAGGTCCTGACGAGGCGGCAAGGTGTATAATTGCTGCCGGAGGAGGGAGGCCGCTCCCCTGGCTCAGCAGAACCCAGCCCCCGCGGCTGCTGTTTGCAGAAGGCACACATCAGACACCATGGGTGCCCGATGGTGAGGGCCCTGGGAGGCCGGGCTCAAAGAGGACCGTGGTGTACCCTGGGAGGCTGTTCTGTCCAGTGGTCCCTGTTTCGCAACAGGGAGGAGCTCACTGTGAAGGCGGGAAGGCAGTGGGCGTAAGCGTACAGAGGGCACCAACTGAAGAGTCTTGGAGACATCCAGAGACTCAGAGAGGGACAGCCTGTGGTCCACAGGGGCCCAGCTGGTTCAGGGACACACTGTAGGAAGCTCTGGCTATCTACCTCCCAGTGAAAGCCAATGCCCAAGTCATCACCTGGCAGGTGGCAGGACCACACACTGGTCACCCTCCCAGGTCCACAACTTTTTGCTCAGGTGTCTTGGACCAGTAAGCCCACGCTTCCCCTCATGCCTGTGACAGCCCAACTCCAGAGCCCTGTGCCCTGCAGGGCCTAATGTGGCAACTCCAGGTCAGAGGGTGGCGCCCACTCACCCACGATCTCATTCTCCTCCAGATTGATGGTCTCCAGCGAGGGCAGGGTGGTGAGGTGCTCGGGGAAGTCTTGAAACTGATTCCGAGACAGGTCAATGACCTTGAGGTGCTGCAGGCTGCCCACCTCAGTGGGCAGGCGGTGCAGGAAGTTCCCCTCCAGGTGGAGCTCTACATGGGGGAAAGGAGAGGAGGTGAGAAGGGAGCTGCCCCGACACCGCGGGACTGCTGCCCGGTGGTGGCCTAGGCTCAGCAAGGAAGCCCCAGGCCCCAGAGGAAGTCCACTAATTGGCCCACTCCACGTCTGCTGACCCTGTGGAAAGAGTGATGTTCCACCACTGCCCAGAACCTGCCATCATTCCAGCAGAAGCCACCTGCTTCTGGCTTTAGAATGAAGGCTCTCAGCAGAAGCCCGGGCCTGGACAAAGAGCCAGGATGTGCTGCTTCCCATCAGACAAGGCCTGGATGGGGCGGGTCAGGATGGGCAGCCCCCCTAAGCAACCCCACTCATCAAGACCCTCTCTGCTCCAGGGGCCACCAAGGGTAGCCAGTGTTTCCATGTCATGTGTCCTTGCTCCCTGCCCAGTCACAGGCAATGAGCCTTGGCCGTATTCCTGCCCCAGAGCCGCTGCTGTGAAAGCTGGCCAGCAGCCCATAGTGGAACCTGCGGGAGAGGGGCTGGGCCAGCGGGAGTCCTCCACTGAGAACCTGGCCCAGGCAGTGCTGAGGTGGACCCAGGTGGAGGCTTAAGCGGAAATGTCTGAGACAGAGGCTGGGGAGGCCATAGAGACCCTGTGCAGCAAGCGAGCAGGGTGAGGGGCAAAACCAGGGTCAGTGACACAAAGGGAGGATAATGCAGGGCTACAAGAGGGGGATCCGGAGTCCCCACTGCCTGGGTGCAGACCCCAACTGCGCACGTACAGCCGTTCACGCAGAACGTCACTTGGCCTCAGTTTCCTCATCTGAACAAGGGAGCTGATGCTCATCTCTGCCTGGTAAGGCTGCTGGGCAGGAGTCACAGAGCAGGGGTGAAGAAGCCTCGGGGTGGGGTGTCCCGTGCGCCATCTTGAAAGGCTTCATCATTTTGCCCTGGTAATTTTGTAAGGAGTGCTAGGGTCACAGTGCTGAGCTCAGACCTGGCCTGCCTTCCTGCAACAGGCCCTTGGCAACTGCTCCCCTGTTCCCTGGGGCCCCAGGACCTACCTGGGCTCCCCCTTCCCCTCCCTGCTCTGTGACTCTTGCAACCCACCACTCCCAGCAGGGAAGGTCCAAGTCAGGCCTATAGGTCTGGTGCTATATCTGGGTGGAGCATGGTGACAACTGGTAGCCCCTCCTGTCCAGGGCTCAGGGACAGCAGCACCTCGGTAAGCTTGGTGGGTGACCCGCTGGAGGATGAGTCTTGGACGGAGTGAGCCTCTCACCCACCCTTGACCAGGTCCTAGCAGGTCCTGATTCCCAGGTTTAAAGATCCTTGGAGTTGCCCATCTGCTATGGCTTAGGGTGGGGGGAACTTAGGAAGGGGAGACACCTGGCTCACCTTCCCCAATCACCCCTGGCCAGGGAAAAGAACAGTAATCTAATATCTGGTAGGAGCAAACACCTAGCCACCATCAGATCTGAGCGCAAGTGTACGTGCGGGGAAACGAGCTGAGCACTTGTGAGTCTGCACCAACTCTCTTCCTCCTTCCGCCTCCCTGAGGTCAGTGTCAGTCCCCTTGTTCAGATGAGGAAACTGAGGCCCAACTGGGTCGTGAACAGCTGAGGACGGCACTGCTGGGGTTTGCCCTCAGGCAGCGGGGACTCCCAATCCCCCTCAAGTTGCTCCTTCTGGCCCACTCAAAGCACCCCTGGAAATGAGCCACACAGCACAAGCCGTATAATTTCTTGATTTTACATGCTGGTTAAATGCTCTGAAAAATGCACTTAAAGCCAGCATTCTAAAACACAAAGACGAATGGCAAAAACTCACGCTAAGTTTTTATTTTTCCTGGCTTTGAATGACAGGAGATAGCAAATGGAAAACACCCCAACATTCTAAGGACAGACAGCAGAGAAAGGGAAAAGCTTCCTGTGGACTTTTAAGGCACTTTTCCCGGAACAAGAATCCCGTCTTTGCTCATGCTCACGCAGAGCTCCATGATTAAAGCCTGGCTTGCGGAGTCACTCCGAGGGTTCCCCACAGTGAGCAGAACCCCTGCCTCCTCCCCAGGGCCCCTCCCACCCCCCCCACACACACACGTACAGAGGACAGGCAGGAAGTGCATCTGATTCATCTGGTCCCTACAACCAGCCTCCTGCAGGGTACCTTGAGGTCACTCAGCAAATGTTTGATGAGTCATAACTCTTCTCCCCTCAGGAGGCAAACAGAAGGCGGGGGAGGCCTGGAGTGCCCCCTGCTGTCCCATCCTTGGGGACATCCTGAACTCAAGTTCCATCGGATCACCTAGGTTGCCTTCAGCAGTCAGGTTCTGAGATAACCCCACCCCAATCAGAAAGCACCCCATCCGGGCCACCATCAGAAGGTCCCAGGGGTCGAGGTGACACTGCACAACATCTAGTCTGGTGTTTCCAAGTGTGCCTTTGCCAACAGCATTTCCTTGAGCACTCGTGCAGGCTGCTGCCTCAGAGCCTTGAACTTGAGGTTCCCTCTTTTAAAATGCTCAGGACCTATTTACATACAAGGCTATCTGTTGTGTCTTTACTGATTAAAGACAAGTCGCATCATCTATGTCTTTACTTAAATGTCTCCCTGCTAAATCCCCTGCCCCTGATTGCCGTCCCCTTCCCCTGCAGAACTGACCTCAGCAGTGTCCACTGCTTCCTCTCATATTGACCTGCTTGGACACAGTCTGCCTCCTCCTGGGAACTCAGGCTGCACACACACACCAGGCTTTGCCCCAGTTGTAGAAAAACACAACCCCCGCCCAGTCCACAGAGGGCTCTCCATAAATATTTGATGAGCACACAAATGAACACATCGATGAATTTCAGTACTAAAATTTCTGCCTCACATATACCATCATTCTTCCTTAAATTGATTTGTTCTTTTTTATTTATACAAAAAGAAAAAATTGTTATTGCTTTCTCTAAAAATAATGTTGTTCAGTTCTCACTGGACACTGTTGCTGCCAGAAGCATCTGGGCTCTAGGCAGATGATCCAGGTGGACGGGGGTGAGGAGAGCACATTCCAGGCAGGGGCAGCTGCTCTTCAGAGGCTCTCAGAAACCACTTCCCCTTGAAATGGGCTCTCCATGAGAACAAATCCCGATTTCCTGGCTGGTTGGTGTTTCTTGAAGCTTTCATGTTCTAGGAACATGTGGCCTCCATCTGTGTGGTTTGGCTGCCCACGACACCTCCAATCCCCAGTCCACAACCTGTCTGCCATCGAAGCCTGAAACAGGCCATTTAGGGAGCCAGGCTGGCTCGGCCCGGGCGGCGGTCCTTGGAACTGAACCCAGGGGTACTCAACCACTGAGCCCCATCCCCAGCCCTTTTTATACTTTTTTTTTTTTTTTAAAGAGAGAGTGAGAGAGGAGAGAGAGTGAGAATTTTTTTTTTTAATATTTATTTTTTAGTTTTCGGCGGACACAACATCTCTGTTTGTATGTGGTGCTGAGGATCGAACCTGGGCCGCACGCATGCGAGGCGAGCGCGCTACCGCTTGAGCCATATCCCCAGCCCCCCTTTTTATACTTAATTTAGAGACAGGGTCTCACTGAGTTTCTGAGGGCCTCGCCAAGTTGCTGAGGCTGGCTTTGAACTCGTGATCCTCCTGCCTCAGCCTCTTGAGCCTCTGGGATTCCAGGTGAGCGCCACCGTGCCCAGCTCACAGGGCATTTTTGAAGACAGAATAGAGCTCTGCTTGCAGGTGTTCAGTGCTGCAGACCAGGCAGTAGCCAGTGTCCCCAAATGACCAGGCTTATTTTCATTTCCATATTTGGGAATATCAGCGTGCTTATGTCCCCACACCCTAGCCCTCTCTCCTCCCTCCCCAGAACCTGCTGTGCTCTGCTCGATCTCATCTACTGGCTTCGCAGATGTCCAGGGCACAAGGCCCATGTCCACAAGTGAGGGTGTGACCCCAGGCCCAGGGAGAGAGGCCCCCTGCACCTTCTTCCCAGGGCTCACGGAGAGGGGCTGGACAGCATGGGGGTGACATGCAGGCTCTGGAGCCAGATGTCCTGGGGTTCAAAATCAGACTCTGCCACCTCCTGACTGCGCAGCCTCAGGCGAGTTGTTCATTTATCTTTGCCTCAGTTTCTTCAACGTAAAGGGAGAATGGTAATCGATACAGGGTTGTAGTGCTGTTTAAATGAATTAAGACACAAAAACAGGCTTTCAGAAGGGCTGGCTCACAGTGAAGCAGTAAGCACGCAGAACAGAAAGACAGACGGACAGGCAGGTAGATACGGCCCCTGAGAGAATGAGTAATCTGGTTAGTACTCAGTTACCTACTAGACTCGAATCACTAACTGCCTGAGCTTAGGCTCAGAAGAGAAGAACGTGCTCTTTGCTTGAAGCTTTAGTAAACACCAGGCCACCCTGGGCTGTGTGGGAAAGCCCCTGCAGGGGCCAAGGCACTAGGGAGCAGGGGTTTGCAGTGAGCAGATAAATGTGGCCACACCATTAGCCTGAGGGGTCTCAGAACCTTCTGGCCCAGTCCCCTCAAGAGAAGAGGCCAGACCCCACAGCTCAGGAGGTGACCGGGGGAACTGGTGGATAGTGGGGAGTTTGTTACCTATAATTTTCTGACATGTTCAGAATTCTTATTAAAAAAAAAAAAAAAGATCAGGGTGGCGCATGCCGGTAATCCCAGCTACTCAGGAGACTAAGGCAGGAGGGCCACAAGTTTAAGGCCAGTTTAGCAGTTTAGCAAGAATTTGCTTCAAAATTTAAAAAAAAAAAAAGTTAAAAGGGCTGGGGATATAGCTCAGTGGTAAAGCGCCCTTGGATTCAATCCCCAGCACCAAGAGATAAAGAAGGAAAATAAAACAAAACAAAAAAGATAGCCTTTATCACACGATTCAGGGTTGAGTCTGATCATAACCCCTAAGTGACTCAGTACACAAGCATCTCCTCCCAAAGGTGGACTCCCAGGGCATTACGGGAGCTGCCCGTGGGCCTGGCCTGTACTGTGGGTGTTCCCGAGTACGCGGTGTCTGTTTCCATCCATGGATTTACCTCCCATTGGTTCTGTCTCTCTGGAGAATCCCAGGGTGCTCTATGGAGGTCTCAGCGGCCTGACCAGAAGGTCCAGCAGTGCAGCCTGACCATAAGGACCTGAGGCAGCATCCGGGCTGGGTGGAGCCTCTCTTCTCTCCCAGGGCCTGGGGCAGGAACTTCCTGCCACGGATCAGCACAGGGATGACAGAGGCAGGGCCACCTCATCAGGAAGCTTAGAGCCAAGAGGCTTTGTTCAGTGCTCTGGAGATGAGAACCCGGGTCACAGCCAGTCTAGGAAGGTCCTGGTGTCCCTCAGCTGCTCAGTGGAGCACGTTTGGTCTTCCTTATAACTGTGTTAAAGTCAACGACACTCTCGAGAGGTCTCAGGGTGACCAGAGAGGCTTTCCTGCCTGCAGCTCCAGTGGGTCTGCCTCCTAGGCTGTTCACGTGCAGCTTCAGGGAGGGTGTGAGGCAGGGGACAGGGTGTGTGGCCCTCTGCCTGGCTCCAAAGACCCTAGACAGAAGCCAAGCGAAAGGATCTTTGTCTGTTCCTGCTTGCTACCCACGTCGTCCTCACCTGGGACAGTCTGCTCGCCCCTGGTGTCCCTGAAGGCTCACTGGAGCCCCCACGTTGAGAGGCCTCAGGAGCTGGGTACGGTGGAGCATGGGGGCTCCTTGTTCCCTAGAGCTGCCTTACGCTGACCATCGGTGAGGCCACTGCCCCTCCACCATGGAGACCAGGGAACTGCTGGTTAGCAAGTATCACCCAGAGAGAGCAAGGCAGCTCCCCACCGAGGACAGAGGGCGAAGGACCAGCACTGGGGCAGTGAGAAACAGCGGCCATGTGGGGGTGCTGGATAGGAAGGGTTGACATGGCCCAGCAAAGGGGATAACGGTGCCCCAGGAGGCCCCTGGGCTGGGTTCAGGAAAAGTACGGAAAGATGTCAGGCTTCAGCTCCAAGAAGAAAGACTGAAGCTGCTGTGGATCTAGACCTGGGCCGGATCAGGAGCCCGGGGGTTCAGCTGGGACCCTCCATAGAGAGCCCAGGGCCTGAGGCAGAGTGGGCACTCGGGAGATGTGTGCTTCACAAATGAACAAGTAAACGGGGGGACAAACGAAGGTGACTGACCTTAAACTCCCCAGTTCTCCCTACTGCTCCCGGGTCCAGCACACGGCTAACCCTGCAACAGGCTGTTGTCCTTCCCTGGCAGGGCCAGGCCTTCACCTCCAGGAGAGCTGCCCGCCCCAGCCTTTGAGCATTATCATTTTTAGTACAAGGACACCCCAAATCCGTCGCGGGACATATTCACATTACCAGTCATTCCCTGCTCGTCTGAAATTCCCCTCTAAGTGGGTGTCCTATACTTTCTTTTGTCCCACCTGGGAAGGTGATTCTGGTGGCCCCGCCTTCACGGGCCAACCTGGGGTCGGCCATGCCCTGCTCTCCAGCCCCCAACAATCACTGCAGTCACCGCGCTCCCAGGGAGAACCCCGACCGCGTCGCTGCTTTCCCCCTGCCGTCTCCACCAACCCCACACATGGCCCCCTGGTCTCCAGGACCACATCACCCAGCCTCTCACAGACAAGAGGACGAAGATGTGGGAGGTTCAGTGCTTACGGACAAATCCTGCCACTGCCACTGGAGATCATCACGTGCAGCCCACTTCTCCTTGTGCCATCCCCCAAGACCCCCTCGGCATTAGCCAAACTTCTGGCAACCAGATGGCCCACTTCCCTGGCGAAGAGTTCAAGCCAAGGTCCTGCCTCGTGTCTGCCTGGAGGTGGGTCAGAGAGGTCACTTCTCCCTCTGAGTTTCAGGGTGTCCACTCCCGAAGGCTTGGCCTGGGATCTCGGATTCCCTGGGTGGAGACAGGTCTCTGTGGCTGGCCCTCCTGCTGACGGTCTGGTCAGACTTGTAAACCCCACAGCATCCCCACCATCTCAGCATCGGAACCACCATCACGAGAACCTTCCGCCTGGCACCTTGTGTCCATCAATCCAACCCCACAAGACCCTGGGTGGAATGGGGAGGTGTCTTCCCACACTACGGGTTAGACAATGGTTTGACTATGTCCCCAGAGCTTCCTGCGCTAGAAGGCTAGACCCTAGTGTGGTGATGCTGAGGTGGTGGGACTTTTAAGAGCTGGGTCATGTGCAAGGTAAAGAGGTCATGGGGACACCGCCCTTAGGAAGGATTGATGCTGGTCTTATGGAATGGATCAGTCTTCAAGAGAGTGGGTTATTACAGACTGAGACCACCCTACGCATTTGCCTCCTTCTGCACGCGGTCCATTTCCTTTTGCTTTTCAGCCATGTTGTGACGGGGCTGCAGGCCCTTATCAGGACACCAGCACCATTCTGTTGGATCCTCCAGGTACCAGAATTCTGAGTCAAAAGAACCTCTTTACTTTATAAATTTGTCAGCCTCGGGTATTTCGTTATAGCAACACAAAACAAACTAATATACTCCACTTCTCAGGGAAACTGAGACCTGGTGAGGTCAATCAGATCAACAAGGAGGATGCTGATGAATTTACTTTCTTTTTATCTCCTATGTGGCCTGCCCTGGGCACTTTCTCTGCTGTTTCCATTCAGAGGAAGAACAACAGTGAGGCCCATAGCCTCAGTCACCTGATCATCTCCTGTGCCAACTTCCCAACTGAACACAGGCATAGCAAGGCCTGGTGTTGCTCCTTACCCTGGGGTCATGGCACCCCACCTCCTGCCCAGGGTCTCCCAGCCCTTCTCTTGGGCAGAGAGGGCCAAGGGCCTCAGGTCCCTGGGGCCACATTATGGACTCCCAAGGTTCCTTTCTGCTCTCTTCTTACAAGGTTCACAGTTGAACCAACTGGGCTCTCGGGACGTACCCACGCCATCCCACTGCCACGGTGTCCTGGCCTGAGCCCCAGTCACGGCACGTCCTCATGTCCTACTCCTGCAGGACTGACTTCTCCTTCCCCCAGCCCCCGATTACTGTGCACGTGGGCCTCACCTGCACAGCTGCCAGGCTGGCTCCGAGTGCTGAGGTCCACCTGGACAGAGGGGGGACTCTTGCTGACTCCGTGAGGCGCGGCGAGGCTGGCCTGCGGTGGTCACACAGCCAGTCCTCAGGGACAGTGCAGCTCCAAGCACACCTGCCATCAAGGGCCAATCAGTCCCTCGGCTCTGACCCCGTGTCACCGAGCAATCACGCCCCCACCTCCTGGATCCCCCAGAGGGCAGCATCAGACGTGGAGTCTGGCAGTGAAGGGTCCTTCAAATGGCCCGTGCTTAGTGCAAGAGGACTGCACCCAGAGACACTACTGCCCGCAGGGTCAGCGGGTAACGAGGCAGGAGAGAAGTCCCGAAAGCCACTCTGCTCCACAGTAGGCCTGCAAACACTCCTTTAACTGGGTCAAGGGCGAAAATGAGGCACTGAACATTCTATCTCCAAGAAAACACTACGGCAGCTCTCGCTGTACCAACGTGAGCCAAGATCTAACACATACCACCAAGTCCAAGAAGCAAGACATAAAGCCGTGCAATATCCTACTCCCATGACCAGCCTATCAAAGAGCTCTGGGTCTGGAGCCATAGTCCCGACACCATCTTCGCGTGCTGTGTGACCTTAGGTAAGTTACTCACACTCTCTGTTTCAGTTTCTTTCCTCATATAAAGAGAGATACTAAGAGAATGTACCTGACAGAAGCAAGAAGATTTGAATAATTTTATACTTGTAACGTGACTTCAACGACGCCTGCCCATAGAATGGCAGGCTACAAATGCTAACAGCAAATGCTCGCAGAGGCAGAGGCTATCTCTAGAACTGGCAATGGAGGGTGCCTGGACAGGGAGCTGGACATCTGAGGACAGGACTGAGAGAGCCTTATTTTTCCCGAGTGTCCTTTTCAGCTCTTGGCCTGAATGCGTCTAGTGCCTGTTCAAAACATAAAGAAGTATGCGGGACACACTTTTACAAATGAAGCCGTGGAGCGGGAGGGTATGGCAGGGACGGGAAGGACGGTCCAAAACTGAATGGGCAGTGGCGGGGGGGGGGGGGGCATCCAGACCACAGCGCGCAGCAGGGGAGGCCGGCACTTAGAGCTGGAGGGGGGAGGGAACGGACAGACCATGACTGCAAAACCCTGTGTCACACAGGGTTACGTGAGCTTGGGCCCTGGAGGACAGAGGCATCAGAGTCATGATGTCCCAGTGTCCCAGGCGTGTCCCCTCTCCATGAGCACTGCATGAACCCCCTGCGGGGTGGGCCGTGAGGCTGCCAGGGCCTGTGAGTGTGGCAGGAGTTCCTCTCCAGGCCGCGGCAGCTCCCTCCCAGGGGGACTGAACGCACTCCTCCAGCTCTGCAGCTGGCGGCCTCTGCCCAGCGGTTCTTCAGTTCTCCGCAGCACAGCCTTCTGGCGCTCGTGCCCTCTGACCTCGGTGATCCCACCTCTGGGTTCCAACCTAAAGGTGGGGAGGCCCATGGACTTGGGTCCCTCTAACTCTGCCGGGAGGGCTGACCCCCGGCCCAGAAGCATGCAGGGGCCACGGCTGGGCCTCTGCTGAGGTCATCTAAGTAACCCCAGGGGCCAGACCCCCTTGAGAAGGGATGGCAAAAACTGATGGAGGAGATGGCCCCGTGGCCTTTCCCAAGAGGGCTCCTCGCTCCCCGGCCTTATCTTGTACAGGGGACACCTGCTCCTCATCCCCCCAGAACACCAGGAAAGATGCCCTTCCAGGCCCCTGGTAAGTACCTCCACCGTCCACTGTCCCTCTCGGCCCCTAACACCTCCTAAGATCCCTGACCCGTGTGGACAGTGGCAGCTTGGACAGAACAACACAAGGAAGAGAGGGTCCCGCCTGTCCCATTCTCCCTTGCCTCAGTGACCCCAGCTGCTTCACACTAGTTCCTCCATGCCCTCTGCCCACACCCACTGGGGACACCGGCCATGGAGCAAGGCTGGGGCAGAAATGACCTGCAGCCCTCGGATCCAGGCAGCTTGCCAGAGGGGAAGAGAAAGCCCTCCCACCTGCCCTGCTGGCTGCGGCAAAGAGGAAAATTGCAGTTTTCTCTGGCAACATGCAAAGGAGCCGCTGTGGGAAGAGCCCTGTGGCGAGGTGGGTGGGCTGCCTGGGGAGCAGCAGGGGCCCTCTGCAGACAGGCCTGGCAGGGTGCCCGCCTGCTGCAGGCCCAGAGCCTGGGGAGGATCCTGCGCGTCCTACCCGGGTTGATGGCTGGCTGGCATCTCCTGCCACACACCGAAGGAAACATTGAAAAGGGACCAGAAGCCCGTCACTGCCACAGAATCACAGAGAAGGTGCCACAAGCCCAAGAGAACATCTCAGCTCCACCTGGCCAGAGGTCAGAGTGACTGCAGCCCCCACCCTCTGGGGCCAGCTCTGACCGCTGGGCCTCTGCTGGGCCGGGTTTCCTCCAGCTCCAAGACCCTGGGGTTGGCTGGTCTCCATAGGGGCGCCCAGCCCCACTGCCCAGAACAGCCGGGACTTCGTGCCCACCTGGACCAGCTAGAGCCCTTACAGTGCCCACAGCAGCTCCTCCCCCTGTGAAGGGCAGAGGGGCCTCAGGATCTGGAGGAGGATAAAGCCTGGGGCTGGGCCTCTGAGGCCAGCCATGTCCCCAGCCTTCCTGACCCCGTGCCTTGCTGCCCAAGGCTCCTCCTGTCCTCATGTCACTCTCTGCTTCTTGGCTACCCCAACCATCCCTCCAGGACCCTTCCTGAATGTTCCCCAGGTGGACAGCTCCCAGGGCCAGGCCCTGACAACCCTGTATCCTGCTGGTCTACAACATTCAATCTGGTACCATTTTTTCCAGCTGTTTCCCAAACGCTCCTTTTCTGAAAGATGCTTTGAAAACTCCCCCTTATTTATTCGGCAAACACCTACCCATCTGTCAACCCCGGTGTTCAGCTATTTCCTTGGGAGGCTTTCTGGCTCCCCACTCGCCCCAAACAGAGCCCACTTCGCCTCCTCCGCGCCCACTGTGGCCTCAGCTCTGTCACTCACACCGTCCTGTGCCCCTCACACCTGCCTCCCTGCCAACAGAGGCCCCTCCGGGACCGCGGGCAGCTCTTAGCTGTCTTATCATCTCCAAAGAGTGTGGGCGTTACAAGGATCTAACACCAAGTGTGGGGCTGGGAGGGCCTGGGTATCCTGTCCTCCCTGGAAGGACAACGGCCTGAGGAGTCAGACTGGAGGAATCTGAGGCAGCAAGCCACTGAGGACCCTGTGAGGACCAGCCTGGCTCCACTAATGACTGACAGCTCCCTGATTTCTGTCTCCACTTCCAACCATGCCCCAACCAGAGAACCAACGGGCCCCCAACAGGCATTCAGGATGGCCCACTTCCGAGGAGCCGCTGCCCTCCCCCACACCAGCAGCCACCACTCAGACCCGCAGCCTTCCCTCTCCTCTGCCCGCCTTCATGTCTCTGCCAAGTGCAGGTGAGAGGGGCCGAGCCCAGTGCAGAACAAGAGGCCTCTGTGTTTCCCACTCGGGGGTCTCGGTTCACCTCCACAGCTGTTGTCTCGTATCCTCATGGCCTGGCAGGCCCAGGACCACTCACTCTAAAGAGCTGAGTGACCAGAAAGGAAGTGGGGAGACAGGAGGAGACAGCAGAGCCACAGCTGCACCCCGGGGCCCCTCTGCACAGGGCCCACCTGCCATTCCAGCCAACCTGTCTGGGCCCGGGGCCTCCTTGGTCTTGCTTCTTCCTTCCCTATGGTGGGTCCATCAAGGGGAAGGAATCACTTAACAATGACCCAATCCTGGTGGGGGGACATGAACCTCACAGAGGAGAGTCCCCAGTGAAGCCCTGGGAGCAGGCAGATGGTTCTCTCCTGTGGGGCTGGCGTGGCCTCCCAGGGCCTCCTCTTTACACATAAAAGAAGAGGGTTTTTCTGATCAAAGAGAAACCACAATGAAGACTCAGGCCAGAGCCATCTCGCTGAGAGCAAGTAAGACCCTCGGCTCCATCCCCGCCCTGGCCAGGACGTCCTGCCACCCACAGTGTGGAATCCCATCGGCAGGTGCTCTGGCCACCTTCATATCCCGGTGATGTGGGGGCGTCAGGAGGATGGAGCCCAGTACCCTCCAACAGACTGGACGGCAAGGGGGTCAGGAGACACGTCTCCACAGCGGGTTCTGAGAGGCGTTCCCAAGGCCCTGCCGACCAGGCTGCTGCACAGGCCCCACTGACTGATCCCAGGAGCCACCACCGCAGCCTCAAGTCCCTGGAAAGCTCCTGCCCCACACCCGCCCAGCCACGCCACTCTTAGGGATCGGTCCTCTTCCGGCAGTGGCCTCCCGCACTCCATCCCCACCCGCATCCCAGGCCTCAGAGTCTGTCCTGCCAACCTGGGCTCCTTCGGGGTGACACCCTGGCGTGCTGGCCTTTGTTTCCCTGCTGTAGACCCAGGTGTGGAAGGTGGCAGGTGCTCGAGGGACGGGTAATGGAAGACGGGTAAGCACGGAGGCCCTCTCGTCCTGCCCAAAGGAAGCTCCTGCCTGGCTGAGCTCTTCCTGGGCCCCAAGCACCCCCACCGTTCATTTTCAACCCTCTGTTCTCCTCTGGAGGGCAAAGGTCCGACCCTGCCTTGGCAGATACAGCACTAGAGGACACTCGAGCTGACCCAGGTGGCCCAGAAAGGCAGCGCTGGCCGACAAGGTGAGCAACTGCTCCGAGGCCCTGGACAGGCCCTTCCTCCCTGACTCCTTTCTCTGTCCATGAAGTGTGACGAGAGAGGCCACGCTGATGTAGCACAGGAAATCTTTCAACTGGTGGCCCGTGGGATAAATCTAACTTGCAAATATGTTTTATTGGATTTCACTTTATGCAAAACTTAGGAAAATTCACATAAAATCCTCATTTCCTGCTTCATTAAATAAGCAGAAGTGTGGGCAATGCCAGCCCTTTTCCTCTCATGATGCCCCTGGCTGATGCTGAACAGAGCATGGACTAGTTTGCCATAGTCCCCACCATTCTCTATTGCCACATGCCCAATCCAAGTCACTCAATAAATGCTAACCTCTTAGGTATTTATGTTTATAACCCTTAATTGTGACTGACAGCACTTTAGAATGGCTGGTGCAGGTACTAATGAATGTACTAATGAATGCCTCGGCCCAGGCCCACACAGATATTCTGATTCACCTGATCAAGAAAACAATGTGCCAGGTATGGTGGCTCACACCTATAATCCCAGTGGCTCAGGAGGCTGAGGCAGGAGGATCAAAAGTTTGAGGCCAGCCTCAGCAACTAAGCAAGACCCTGTCTCAAAATATAAAATAAAAAGGGCTGGGGATGTGGCTCAGTGATAAAGAGAACCTGGGTTCAATCCTTAGTACCAAAAAAGAGAGGGAAAATAGATGACAGTATTAACAGAAAAGCTCCTCGTGTGATTCTAATCCCACCAGGAACGTGAACTACCGGTCTGGGGAGCTGGCTGGCTCTGCAGCCCCATCTCTCCTGCGTAAAGCATCAGCTACAGGAAAAGAAAGGAGGGAGGCCAGGCCAGGCGACAGCACCTGTGGGAATCCCTGGGCAGCAAGCCTTGCCAGGGGCCCGCCCCGCCCCAGCCACAGGTGCTTTAGCAATGAGCTCTGTGAGCGTCCCTCAGAAGTGAGGACACAGACGAAGCCCTCCTCCTGGCCCCTCTGTGTGCACCTGGGCAGTGGCCTCTCCAGGTCCTGCCTGGCTCCTGCTGGAGTCCTTGCATAGGCCCCTCCCCTTGCTGAGTCATGTCTGCTGATCCGTGCCTCCCTCTCCCTTGTGGGCTCTGCCCCGTGCCCACGCCTCCCCAAGAAGCTGCCCAGCTCAGCTGGCTGAGACCTGCTTGCTCAAGCGGTTGAGGCAGCACCAGCATTTTGTGTTACTCATTTCTCTAAACAGGTCTCAGACCCTTTCCGTACCCCTCAATGGGGAACTCCAGGACCACCTCTGGCATTTCTCCCGCCCAACAGTTCACAACACACAAGCACCCAGGCTGCGGCTCCACTCCACAGGTGACAGAGGATGGAGGGACTGTCGTCTAGAGACGGGAGGAGGGCCACAGTAGCTGGTGCTCACTGCTCATCCATCCAGAGGAGCCGTTTCAAAAGAAATCACAATGCCCGTCCTGCTAAGCTCCCGCCTAGGTGCCTGGCCAACTGTTCTGTGTGTTCAGAGAAAATGCTCAGAGACATGTGCCAGCTCGCCTGGCCCTCGTCACTCCTGAACCCAGGAAGCAGCTCAGGAGAGCAAGGAGCCTACGGAGGATTAACGCTTCCTGTGCCTCAGAGCAAATGCCCCGTTGGTCTGCTCAGAACAGCAGACCTGGCCGGCAAGACACAGAAGCCGCCCTGGAGATTTCTAGGCTGCAGGGAGGACACAGGCCCCTCCGAAAGCCTTCCCCGGAAAGGACTTCGTGGGTGATTCATGACTGGGGACTGGCTCTAGAGACATCACTCACACAGGGTCAGTCTAAAGGAAGATGGCTGGTCACGCCCTCCTGCTGGGCTGACTGCGGCCTACCTCGGAGCTGACTGAATGTGGTCATGAACTTGCTGGTGAGGGACTTGAGCTCGTTGTTAGCCAGGGTGATGAGGTGGATCTGGTCGGAGACATTCCGCAGGACCTTGTAGATGCCGATGGGGAAGGAAACCAGCTTGCACTCGGCCAGGTCTGCAGCCAGAGGAGAAAGACGACAGTTACCTACCTGGCTGCCCAGGAACGTGCCCCAGACCCACATGGACCCTAAGCCCATCTTCCTGCCCAGCCTCCTCACCTCCGGCCTGTCTCTCCAGGGACAGGCTCCAGACCCCGCCCTCCCTCTCCAGGAGACCCCTCATCAGCATTAACTCACACCTGTCCCTCCTTCACAGACTGAACCTCAGGATTTAGCCGCGCACCTTCTCCACCACACAGACTACTAGCTGCAACACACTGAAGGCCGGACCTGCTGGCACATCGACAATCGGCATTCATAGCCGCGTCCTTCAAACCCTGAAGGACTGAGTTCCTTTGGAATCATCAGACTCAGCAGCGTCTTTGGACCACTTCAGCCAGCTGCTTGACAACATGAAATGCACACAGGCTCCGCGGCCTGACCTTCCAGTCCCATCCCGCTGCATTCAAGCCTCGGATAAGTCGCAAGAGGGAAGCTGCCCCCCAGGACAGCCCGGCAGCTCCCTGGTGTTAAACACGCTCCTACATATCAAGAGAAACGAGGACACATGGCCACGCCACACCACACACAGGTGCTCACACCAGCACCATGCACAGGAGCCTGGAAGTGAAAACGACCCAAGGACCATCAACTGCAGAACAGACCAACAAAACGGGATCGAGCCTCGTTAAGGAATATTATTCAGCAACAAAGACATGAAGCACCAGACACACTGTAATGTGACCAGACCACGGGAAACACGCCATGTCCCAGAAGTCCATCACAAAGCCCATATGCTATATGCTTCCATTCACATGGGATGTCCAGAGCAGGCAAACCTGTGGACAGAAAGTAGGTTAGGGGGCTGGGGCTGGGGCTCAGTGGTGGAGCACTTGCCTAGCATGTGTGAGGCGCTGGGTTCCATCCTAAGGACCACATAAAAAATAAAGTTACTGTGTCCATCTACAACTAAAAATATTTTTAAAAATTGGTACCCTTTAAAGGCAGGAATTATACAGTACATGAATTACATCTCAATAAAGCCAATAAATATATATATATATATATATGTATGTACACATATATATGCATACATACATACAGCAGTAGGGGGGCCCCAACAGCATAGAGGCTCACAAATTAGGCTGTCCAGTTCCTACAAGTCACTTCAATTCCCTGAGCCTCGGTTTCCTCATCTGTAAAATGGGGATATCATCATCTGCCTGGCAAGGCCACTGGGAAGAGTAAATGTAATCAAATGATAAAGTGCCTAGCAGGTACATCGCCATGTCGTCCCTCTCCTCCCAGCCCTCCCCCTCTATCCAAATCCTCTCTATGCTTCCAGGCCAGCTCTCACCCCACCTCTTTCAGAAGCCCTTCAGGGCCACCCATGTTGCTTCCTAGCCCCAGGCCCCAGACCCCTCACCCACTGACGGCACTGTCCCTCTCACTCGGCAATTCTTGACTTTCCCCCCAAAGATGCCAGACTCTCCCAGGCCTCTGGGCCTTTGCAGATTATTCCAAAGCAAATATGCAAAATTCAGTGATATTCTCATTGCTAGCAATGAAATACCAATTTTAAAGGTCCTACTTCTAACACCATAATAAATAAGTATGTGGAAATCCCAGCTGAAGCTCTCACCCTCCTGCCCCAAGAACTTCTCCTCTGGCTCCAAGTCCCTGTTCAAGGTCAGCTCCTCTGGGAGCCTTCTCTGCCTCCTCAGCACGTCTGCTCCAGCCCCTGAGCCTCAATGCAAATAAGACCTCACCTTTGTACACCTCACCTTGCACAGCACTAAACTTGATCTTTTTAAAAAAAATATTTATTTTTTAGTTTTGGTGGACACAACATCTTTATTTTATTTTTTTATGTGGTGCTGAGGATCGAACCCAGTGCCCCCCACATGCCAGGTGAGCGCCTTACCGCTTGAGCCACATCCCCAGCCCCTAAACTTGATCTTGCGTCTGTTTTCCCCCTGGTCTGGGAGGACGCCAGTGCGCGGTGCCAGAAGCCCCGCAGGTTGGAGCAGAGCAGGGGTGCTAGTGACCTCGCTGACACAGTGTGAGAAGGCAAGAGGACAGCTGGCACAGCTGGGAAAGGGTGACAGTTCAAATGGCTGAGGATTCCCGGCCTCCCCCTCTGGACAACACGTTAAGAAGCCTCCTCGGGTCCAGGGCGCCTCAGCCCGCAGGTGTCCAGCGCCAGGCACCGGCTCTTATGTCGGGAAGTGGGGTGGGCAGAAAAGAGCACCACGTCCTTCCAGGGAAGGGCACGTCTCTAAAGGTCAGACTTCAGAAGAGGGATCAGGGCCCGGCTGGCAGCAGACCGGCACCACAGGTCCAGAGTTTGGGGCAGGCTGGGGATTCTAGAGAGGGACACTCTCAAACAATAAACCCGCTTGCGCTTGGTGTCAGGCGTACAAAGGGCCAGAAAGGAGTTTTTATTGTGCTTTTGGGTGGGAGCAGCGGGTGTCATCACACACACCAGAAGCAACACAAGGGAAGGCAGAAGCTTCCCTATAAAAATAAGGAGGCCGTCCATCACCAGTATCCCTGAAGACGGCCTCGAACATTCTGGCCAATGAGCAGAAGGTACAGACACTAGAGCAGACAAGATGATCATGATGCACCAATGAAGTGACCGCAGGACCGTATCAGAAGTGCAAAGCCGTCACTTGAAAAACTATTTGAATTAAAGAGAGCCCAGTAAAGCTGCCAATCAAAATAAACAGGAAAGACAATAATACTCGTATACGTTGGCAATAAAGTCTTAAAAGATCCAATTTCAGACAACAACATAAAGTACTGAGAGACGATCATCGTGGGAAATACAACCAACCAATATGAAGAAAAAGAGAAAAAGCCACAAAGATACTTTTAAAAATGCATTTGTACACCAGACACAGCACACCCCTGCAATCCCAGCAGCTCAGAGGCTGAGGCAGGAGGATTGCAAGTTCAAAGCCAGCCTCAGCAACTCAGCGAGGCTCTAAGCAACTTAAAAAGAAAGACCCTATCTCAAAATGTAAAGGAAACAATGTTAAAGGAAGCCTCACAAATAACTTGGGGAAGGTAAGGATTAATTAAACTATGTCAGAATAACCATTTAACAGTTTTTGGAGAACAAAAAAAAAAAAAAAAAGAGAGAGAGAGAGAAACTCAGTCTAACAATCAAAAGAAATCCTAGGTAGAGCTCAGTGGTAGAGCACTCGCCTAGTGTGTATGAGGCCCTGGGTTCGATTCTCAGCACCACATATAAATAAATTAATTAAATAAAGGTCCATTGACAACTAAAAGGTATTAAAGAAAAGAAAGAAAGAAAGAAAGAAAGACAGACTACATAGAGTTACACTGTGAAGTATTTTTAAAAATCCAACCAAAAATAATCAAAAGTGGTCTTGGGTTGTGGCTCAGTGGCAGAGCACTTGCCTAGCATGTGTGAGGCTCTGGGTTCAATCCTTAGTACCACATATCAATAAATAAAACAAAGGTCCAATGACAACTAAAAAATATATTTTTTAAATAATCAGAAGTACATATACTCAAATATGTGACAATGACTTTCCAAACTCAGGAGCCACAAAAAAACTGCAAAGAAACTAAGTAAGAAATAAACTGCATTAAAAAATAAATAAATAAAACCCTCGGACACCTAAAAACATAAGGTAAGCCAGGTGCAGTGGTGCATACCTAGAGTCCTAGCTACTCTGGAGGCCAAGGCAGGGGGATCTCTGGAGCCGAAGAGTTTGAGGCCAGCCATGACAACAGAGTGAGACCACTGCAAACAAAAAAGTGAGCAATAGATGGTGAAAAAGGATCTGTAAATAGGGTATATGAGTTCCTTTTATTGTTGAAAATGCTTGAAGTAATTGAATAAAGAAAACTGATCAAGATATAAAAAGGACATAAGATATTCACAAGGGAAAAACATAATTAGTAAACAAATATATAGCCCCTTGCTGTTGCTTCTGGTGTGTGTGATGACACCCGCTGCTCCCACCCAAACAGCTTCTTAGAATATTTATGCCAATTTACATACAATCTGCTCAACAAATAATAAGATCATTAGGGAGGAAAAAAAAAAGACCTCTGCTATTATAATCAGGAAAATGACATCCCTTTCTTTAATTTGCAATGATTTCAGTAATGAGACTAATTATATGTATAGTTAATTAATCATTTTTACTCTCCCAGTGGACAATCCTGCTGGTTATAGAGACAGGGTCTCACTGAGTTGCTTAGGGTCTCGCTAAGTTTCTGAGGCTGGCTTTAAACTTGCAATCTACTGCTTCAGCCTCCCAAGCCGCTAGCATAGTTCCAGGGACAGGAATGACCTGCTGGGTAAGCCACACAGCTTATGGGGAGAAAGGCGAAAGGCGTTTTGGCAAGTCACACCCCATCAACCTGTTTACTGCAAGCACCAAACAAGACTCCTCCCGCTGAGCCCTTATCCCTGCCTTTGATGTGTTCCCCTTAAATTGGGGAATGGGGTCCTGTTTTGGTTGGTTAGTTCCAGCTCCTATCAGGACTGGGAGGCCCGCCAGGCGCTGCTCTTTTTATATCTGATCTCTGGCTCTGTCTGTATTTCTTACTGATTATTTCAGACTTTTTATTTTCCCAGGTGGCTCACACCTCCTGGGCAGGAACTTGCCTTATTGGGGTACTGGTCACCTCGACAGGAACTTTCATTGGAAAAAAGCAATCTGGAAAAGTCAAGGAAAATTGAGGGCGGCCAGTTCCATATCAACAAGAGAAACAGAAAAAGAGCTCGTGAGAGAAAGCCAGGGACCCTGATTAGATGGGGATAAAAACTGCAGAATGACACCTGCTGGCCTCAGACATCACTGAAGAGTCACAAAGTGGGCCCCGTCTCCAGAGTGGGGAGAGAAAGAGTAGTAAGGACTCAAAGCCACTGTGACCTCGAAGGTCCCACTGGACTCAAACACAGCCAACAGCACCATTTACAAGGCGCCAGGCACTGCTTCTGTAGTAACTCATTTAATTCCCCCAACCTGCGAGTTAACCTCACGGAAGGAAATGAAGCCCCCGTTGACAGGCGAACTGTCCAAGGCCATTTTGCCAGGAGGACACCAAAGAAAAAATCCAAATGCAAAGATTCCAGACCAAAGGGTCAAGTCAGGTGACCAGCAGGGTAGCTTGCTCAGGGCTCCCCTAATTTAAGCGCTGAGAGTCCCACCTCCTGGGGAAGCCCTCCCCTGGCCTAGGCAAATAGGGATGTTGGGTCACCCTAAATTCAGACTGACGGATGACAGATTTCAACAGAAGAGAGAGGCGGCAACCTGGGGGCGCCCAGGACTTTCTCCTGGGGGCTTCTTACCTTCCTGCCCGCCCCTGCCTTCCACGATCTCCGGAGCGCAGGGAGGAAGGCCCCTGGCACCAGAACGGTGGGGTGTGACCTGGGGTGCTCGTCCACAGACCCCAGCAGGGGCAGGAGAGTGGGGAGGGGAACAAACGGGGGCTCTGCCACCAACACCGGCTGGCAGCTGGACTCCAGCATCTGTCCCCAGCACCTCCAGCTGCTGGTACCAGGCTGCAGCCCAGATCGGAGAGACCCCTGGAGAAGGCACAGGGCATCATTATCCCATAATTACCATCATTGCAAGAGGGCCACACGGCATGCCCCAACCGCTCATTAGAACAGTCCTCTGCGTTCCTGAAGAAGCCTCTTATTCAAAATGCAGGGGTCTTTTATGAATGGCTACCTCATTAATCCTAATGAATGCCTGATGAAAAGGATCGGGCAGAACCCAGCCAGAGCGAGCACCACTCGGGCAGCGAGCACCACTGGGGCCGAGCTCGCGCCTGACTCAGACAAACAAACTCTGACCCCTGCCAGTCCCCCTGGGAGGTAGCCTGGTGGCAGGACCCAACACAGGGGCAGAGAGGGTCATGGGGCCCCAGCCAACAAGACACGGGGCTCAGATGGGCTTGTGGCATGGTCAAGAAAAGAAAGCTGTCAGGGTTACAGGAAGAAACTGGCCAGCGCGGCCACATCCATAAGAAATCTTTCCGCATGTAATCTTAGGATTAGGAGGGGACTAGAGAGCACTTAGCCCAAGTTCCCAAACTCCCAGTAAAAACCCTATGGAGCCAGGCACAGTGGTGCACACCTGTAATCCCAGAGGCTTGGGAGGTTGAGGCAGGAGGATCGTGAGTTCAAAGCCAGCCTCAGGAACTTAGCAAGGCCCTAGGCAACTCAGAGAGACCCTGTCTCCAAATAAAATATAAAAAAGGGATGGGCATGTGGCTCCACGGTATGGTGCCCTGGTTCAATCTCCAGTACCAAAAAAACAACAACAAAAAAATTCCTCTAGAGAGGCTGGTTCTTGCCTTCTCCCCCAGAGATTCAGCGGGTGCGTTGGGGACGTGCCAAGGAATTTGTTAACATGTATCCCCAGATGATTCTCATCAATGGGCAAACCTGAGAAATACCAAATGATGAAGCCTGCAATCTGAGACCTGAGATTCCCCGTCTCCACTGGAGGGCAAAGAGCCCCCCTCCAACACTGCAGACAGGGCGCCACGGCCCTCCACAGAATGGCTCGAGCTGTCAGAGACTCTTCATAAACTACGTTGATAACGGCCCCGGTCTGCGTCAAGTTGCTGTGACTGTAATGAACTCTCTAATACTGGTCCTTGGTATAAAGCAAAGAGGTTCATCAGCCTGCAAGCAGAGACTGAGGGCTCTGGTGCCGGGGAGGCCCTCACGGTGGAGGCATGAGGACAGCAGGAGTGCGCCTGGGGCTGGTAAGGCGGCAAGGCCGGAAGCCAGGGCACGGGGAGAGGAACCACCCTCCTGCTGGAACTAGTCCAGGGCCCCACGAGAACGCAACCCCTTCCCGGGCTCGCCACCAGTGACCCAACGACCTCCCACTGACCCAGCTCTTAAGGGTCCCACCACCTCCCACTGCCACCCTGGGGCTCAAGCCTTCGACACTCGAACCTTTGGGGGAGACACTTCAACCATATTCAAACCAGAGCAGCCACCCCGCCACCATCACCATCTTGCCACCCTCCCCACCCCACACGGTGTATCTGCACCCCCCCCAACGGCAATCCTTTACGCCCATGAGCATGGAGGACATTGTCAACTTTTATCTTTGTTTTTTTGTTTTTTTTTTGTATCAGGAATTGATCCCAGGAGTGCTTAGCCACTGATCCCCATCTTCAGCCCTTTTTACTTTTTATTTTGAGACAGGATCTCACCAAGTTGCTGAGGCTGGCCTCAAACTTTCGATCCTCCTCCCTAAGCTTCCCCATTTGCCGGGATTACAGGCTTGAGCCACCACGCCCAGCCAAACTTTCTTTTCATCTGTGATAAAATACACATAACAAAGATTTAGAATCCTATCAGGCTTTCCAGGGTGGGGGACAGAGGGATGAATAGGCAGAGCAGAGTTTGGGGGGCAGTGAAAATACTCTATGATACTAACATGGTGGACACGTGTCATTACACATTCTCCCAAACCTACCTTAATGTACAACAGCACAGTGACCCTGGACGTAAACCACGGCCTCTGGGTGGCAAGGATGTGTCCAGGCAGGCTCATCACGGCCAGTGTTAATGGCAGGGAAGCTGTGATGTGGAGGTGGGGGTATGGGAACTCGGCACCTTCAGTTTTGCTAGGAATCTGAAACTGCTCTAAAAAAATTGACATCTCCATCTCTTTAAAAAATTACTTCCTTACCATTTTTAAGCATCCTTGTAATATCAATCTCCAAAACTTTTGCATCTGGCAAAAATGAACCTCTACCCTTATTAAACAACCCGTCTCCCCAGCCCCAGCTGCTGGCGCCCACACAACACATAAACTTCTATAGGCAAAAACATTCCAGAGCAGGGCACGGGGATGCATACCTGTCATCCCAGTGGCTCAGGAGGCTGAGGCAGGAGGATCGCAGGTTCAAAGCCAGCCTCAGCCACTTATCCAGGCCCTAAGCAACTCAGCGAGACCCTGTCTCTAAATAAAATATAAAAGGACTGGGGAGGGGGCTCAGGGGTTAAGCACCCCTGGGTTCAATCCCTGGTACAAAAAAATAATAATAATAATCCCAGAACCTTCAATCAGATCCTTCCAGATGCTCCACTTGAGAAGCAAGACCTGCCCAGCTCAGCCAGCAGAGGTCCCTCCTGTGCTCACCTCCGCTCAACATTGACCGCTGCCCCTGCCCACGGATGGCAGCTGGGGGCCAGGGGGCCAGAAACCACACTGCTTCAGACCTATTATTTCCTTGACTCCCTGAAATCACTCTATGAGATCACCACCAGGCTCGTCCCTATCTAACAGACAATGAAACTGAGTTACAGAAAAATGACACAAGTTGCTCAACATGACTTATCCAAGGTCACCCAATGAAATAATAAAGAACGTTTCCAAGGGGCTTCCTGTCTGCAAGTCCCAGCACTCAGCTCATCGACTCCTTATCACCCCAGGAGATGGATCGTCACCATTCCTGTTTTCTCTAGTGACACAGACACAGAGCGGCTGGCCTTGGCTAGTGTGAGGCAGAGCTGGGCCTCAGGGTGTGCCCCTAACCACCGTCTACCCGGCTTCCTGGGGTATGTAACTCTCCGGGGATGGTTTGCTGCTGGCAAAAGAACAAGGGCTCGTGCGTTTCCAACCAGCAGAGGGAGCAGACCGGTCCTCATGCTTCAGGGTGGGGTCCTATGAGCGCTGGCACCCCGCGGTCACCCCGGAGCTGAGCCAAGGACAGACTGAGACTTGAAAGAGCTGGTGAGGACTGTTGGGGTCCTGGCTTTGTCACCGATGGCCCTCGGCCCACAGCTCCATCACAGGCCGGGCTGTAGCCCACTGTTTCAAGATCCCAGTGGCTGCCATTGTGACACGGCCAGGCACTGGAAGGACTGCGGCAGCTGGACCTGATGCCACAGTGTCCCTCCCACAGCAGGGGACTCAGTTAGCAGGGTCTGGATCTTGGGAATCACGGGTTTTCAAAACTCCCCCAGGTGACTCTGACCTGCAGCCGGGGTGAACGCCACCCTCCGTCAGCACCTCCGGAACCGTGACGAGGGTTTCCTGCTAAGGTGCAGATTCAGGCGCCGTACAGGGAGTGAACCCAGGGAGGGGCGCTTAACCGCGGAGCCCCGTCCCCAGCCCTTTTATATACTTGATTTAGAGACAGGATCTCACCCATTGGCTTAGGGCCTTGCTAAATTACTGAGGCTGGCTTTGAACTTGGGATCCTCCTGCCTCAGCCTCCCAAGCCACTAGGATGACAGGCACCATCGCACCGGGCTGAAACCCAGTTCTTTTCTCTTGCCCAATGCAGGAACCTTCATGGGGGACACCTCATATCCAAACCCTAACACCTTCAATGTGTGCCCCTTCAATGGCATACCACTTCCCCAGAACACGAGTGCCATCCTCACACAGGTGACAAAATCAAAACACTGAGTCAAGTGAGAGAAGCAGGTCACAAAAGGTCCAATACCGGCTGATTCCATTTCTGTGAAACGTCCAGGAGAGGAGAGGAGACAGGAAGGGTGGCCAGGGCCCAGGGGGATGGGGAACGATGGCCAATGGGCAAAGGGTTTTCTTGGGGGGGGACAGAAACGGATCAGAAGGAGACAGTGGTGAGGCTCAGCAATCTTGTGAATATTCTAAAACAGACTTTAAAATGGGAGTTTTATGTTACAGGAGCAGGACTAAAACAAAAACGAGGACAAGACGATCCCAGGACAAGGCTGTTGTGAGCATGAAATGAAACGTCTGCACAGTGCTTGGCAAGGTGTCCGCAGACAGCCCACAGGAAACACCGCTGCAAGGCGCGAAGATCCCGCCTCGGCTTGGGAATTCACGGCACAGGTGCCTTGGGCCCGTCCTGCCCTGGGGACGAGGCCACCTGGCAGGGCACTTAGTCTCGACATCTCAGGACAAGGGGACAACCACAGGTGTGAGCATGGGATCCGGAACTTTCCAAAAATATCCTGTCCTTCCTGGCAAGCCAGATGACAATTTGAAGACAAAACCACCCAACATTTAATTTAAAACAAAAGTTAATTCCATGCCCAGTGCAAAATCAAACGACGCACCAATTTGACATTAGATTATCTTAATTTAATCAACGACTCACGGCAAACACAAAAGGGAATCAGAACAGCAGCCACCCTCATGCCAACAGCGTGGCCACCAACAGCTCTGAAGGGACCTCAGCTGGCCCAAGTAGAGGCCATGTAGTCAACCCAGACCTTGGAGTGGCCCTGAGGTCATCTTCAAGAATAAAAGCAGGTAGCACTGTCATTTTATGTAGTCCTGGCAACCACTTCTAAGGAAGAGAGTTATAATCAATCCCCTTTTGCAGATAAGGAAATTAAGGCTCAGAGAGGTTAAGAGTTTGCTCAAAGTCACACAGCAAGTAAAAAGGTGGAGCTTGCTTTCCTCTTGAGGAATCCAGATTCTAATCTGCTGCTACCCTTCATTCATCAGGTCACTGTCAGGGCCTCACACTCCCTATCTGTGAAATGCCTGGTGAGGAACTGAACCTCTAGTGGCATTTTCGCTGGCTCTGTGAGGGCCCTGTCCTGTTGTCGCTTATGTGAGGGTTTTTGTTTTGTTTTTTCCTCCACCGAATGAACGTGACAGTTATGAATGCATTTGTCTTGCTTTTCCTGGCAGGACAGAGAACTCCTGAGGGCAGAAATCGGGTCCCACTGAGATGGATTGCATATTTAAGAGAGCATGAAACTCAAGTTCAAATTCCAGCACAAGATTTGCCGGCTGTGAGAGTCTAGGCAACCCCTGCCGATCGCAGAGCTCAAGCTCCCCTTCTCTGAATGATGCCAAAATCCCACCTCTCCAGGGCTGCTGGGGAAATCAGGTAGAATCATTTGCCTGACGAATATAGGCACTGTCCAAGGAAGGACGGTGAGCAAGTCAGAGCCCGGCCCGCCAGGAGCGCATGCTCAGAAGCGAAGAAGAGCAGTGAACAGGGACGGGTACCCGGGAGAAGGCTGTGCGGTGACCACTGCCCCCGGGAAACCAAATGGTATCACGAGACAGCAGGTCACAGGGGTGGAGATGGGAAAAACCTTACCAGGGTGGCCAGGGAGGGCTTTTGGAGAGGGTGCGACATTTAGCTCGGGGCATGGCAAGATTCGAGGAGAGGATGATTCAGACGAAGTAACAGCAAGCACCACAGCCTGATGGGACACCTGTCCGCGCCCTAGTTAGCTCCCTCCCTCCTCCCTCGCTCGCTTGCCCATCCTGTCCTCATCCTGGTGGCAGGGCGGTGCACAGACAGGCACAGCGGTGGCCCTCAGTGAATGAATGTTTGCCTGAAAGAACTTGACAAAACAAGGAACCTTGGGGATAAATCGGAACATGACAAAATGCGCATCTTAGCAAACGCAGTCATCCAAGACCAAGCAGCTGCCAATTAAAAGGATCTTAACTTCCCCCTCATCAGGAGGCTACTGATCCTGGGCTGCACCTGTCCCTGAGAAGCAATCGCAATCCCCTAACCTCTGCAGCAGATGACAGATTGCTCATCGTGTATGTGTGACCACACCCGCAGCTCAGGGTGTGCTAAGGCCCGATGCCAGAATGACTGGCTTTGCTAATCCACCCCCAGCATGCACTTCTGTCCCCCGCCACCTCATCAGAGCCATGTTTACATTTCTGTCAGTATTTCGGTTTTAATAAACTCCTTGGCCTTGTTAAACTTCCTCCCCAAGGCAAGAACCTTCACACTTGAGCCATGCAAGCTTTTAAGGCGACAGTTATCTACTTGGCGGTCTCCCTGTGGTGGTGCATCTTTATTCTGCCAACACACACCTTTTCAAGCTGCATAATTACCCATGCAATTTCAAACAGTGTTGTTGTGCTTCCCCCTCAAACACGCTGCTCCAAGTGCCAGAGACACATGGGGCGGGCCACTGGGGCAGGGGCTCTTCTGCAGAATCTCCGGCTCCAGCAGATGGTGCCATCTGACAGTCCCCTGCTATGTGCTTCACTGGTGTCCCCTGGGGGCCCCAGTTCATTGGAATCCACCTATCCACCCCAGATGGCCCAGAGGTCTCTATTCCGGTGAAACATGACCAGGTTTCAGACTGCAGGAGCAGACAGCCACCCAGCTGCCCCCGGCCACGGGCAGCCACTGTCCTGGGTCTCCACCCACAGCCCCACCCCACCAAGGCACCAGATCATTTGTTCCCTGGATTCCCCGAAGCTGCTTCACGTCTGTGTCATGTCCTGCAGTGACCTTCCTAAACCCGCCCCAATTCCGTCACTGTCCTCAGAAACCACCAGAGACTCTCACCACCACCCAGATCAGGGACAGCAGAAGCGGCTCACGCACTCATTTAACTTCCTGAACTCAGTGTGCGTGACTCCAGGCTTGAAGACACATATTTCCCTACAACATGGGTTTGCTAGTCACAAACCAGCCACGTCACCTGGCTCCCAGCCAGCAAAACAGTGGCCTCCGCTGCCCTTGAGGGCCTGGGTTTAACCCCCTCCCCACCGACACTTGGTAAATGTGGCCTGGGAGAAGTCGCTTAGACCTTCTGTGCCTTGGTTTCCTCATCTGTAAAATGGGAGGGACCATTTTACAGCTGGTGGATGATTAAATCGCAAGGCCGCTGTGGGGCTGTGGGGCGAGCAGCGGGGACGCCTGGCCCCCGGGGGTGGGGTGGGAGGGGTATTAAATAAATGTGAGCTCTCAGTGTTACTCAGAGGTCATTTTGACTCTGAGTTTTCAGTCCTCAGATCCTCTTTGTTTTGTTTTACTTTACTTTGCTTTTGGAACTGGAGATTGAACCCAGGGGCACTCGACCCCGGAGCCACGTTCCCAGCCCTTTTTATATTTTTTTTAATAGTTGTTGATAGACCTTTATTTAATTTATTTATATGGGGTGCTGAGAATCAAGCTCAGTGCCTCACACACATGCCAGGCAAGTGCTACCGCTGAGCCACAGCCACAGCCCCCCCCCCTTTTTTATATTTTATTTAGAGATAGGGTCTCACTGAGCTGCTTAGGGCCTCACTAAGTTGCTGAGTTCAAAGTTGGCTTTGAACTGGTGATCCTCTTGCCTCAGCCTCCAGAGCCACTGGGATTACAGGCATGTGCCACGTGCCACTGTGCCCAGCCAGACCCTCTTTAGATCCCAAACCTTGTGCACTGCACCAACCAGCAACATCAGAAACCAGCAACTGAGGGTCTGCCCTATGGTAGTCAGGGTGACACTGTATGCCCACCTCTACCCTCCTGTGTCACAGCCCTGCCCCTCCCCACAGGGAGCCTTCCACTCAAGGCCGCCCAGCCTCTGCCCACACAGACCCTTCACCTAGACTGCCCCCACTCCTGTCCCCTGCTGCCAGCCTACCCCCCAATTCTTCCTTTAAGGATTGACAGCAATGTCACCTTTTCCATGCAAACCCGTCAGTGTGGCTGCTTAACTGATGTCGTGTGTGCACACGGTTCAAGACAGCGAGGGCAGGACTCAGTCCTCCCCAGCTCACACTCCGTTCTGCAAGTGTCACATAACCGAAGCGCCTGTCCAACCATCCAGTGACCTGTCTCCAGGCTCCAAAGTCACTGCACCCTCTACGTCTCAACCTCCTCACTGTGAAGGGACTGTCACCATCCTTGGGAGACCGCTCAGGTCAGGCCGGTTCTCACACCTGGGGCAATTTCCGCAGACAGAAGAGTGAGGCAGGGAGAACTGAGGGTCGGGCCCATGGCACCAGGAATTCCTTCACCCAGTCAGTAAGGGTACCACAGGTCACCTGCACCAGCGGCCTGGCAGGAGACAGACACCCAAGGAACAGGCCAGCTGTGCTGGGGCTCAGCCACTCACCCCACTCCTACTTTGTGCTTTTGAGTTGGCTGGGATGGAACCCAGGTGCTCCACCGCCGAGCCACCCCCTCTCTCCATATCCCAGGGTCCATCTGCTCTTCCTCCCTCCCAGGAGCCACAGGCTGTCATCAAGCGGATCCCCTTCCCGCCATGGCTCCTCCTGTCCCTGAGGCTGCGGGGTCCAGACAGGCTCCCAATGAGTCCCCAGTGACCAGGGAACAAAGAGGCAAGACTCGACCCAGGCCTGGGGGCAGGGTTTGCCAGAAGCCCCATCCGGCCCTCTCCTCGCTCCTGAACAGTGCGCTCTGTACCCCCAACACGGGGACATGGCACTTGGCATCCACTTTTGCAGGCACCAGCTGCTCTGGTGTCCAGTCCAGAAGCAGTCAGAGCGCCCCAGGTGCCCAGGGGAGAGCTGGCACTCATCACACATCCCAGGCCAGGCCCTGCCCTCTGCCTCACTGGCTGCCACACGGGGCCAATCTCTGTCAGTGAAGCTGTCCGACTCCCTGAAAGCTCTACTGATTTTCCTTTCCAAGCTGGCTCTTTGCCTCTGAATAACGCCTACACACACACCGGGTGTCCCCTACGTCCCTTTCTCTGCATTGGCTCATCCTGCCAGGCTCACACCCCCTGGTCCCCCCAAGAGTTTACTGACTGCCTCTGCAGCCACGGACAGAACCCGCAGGCCACTCTCTGCAGACCCACTGGGCATCCACCGCACCAGCTCTCCCTGTCCCCCCGTGCCACACATGTAGCCAGAGCCCAGGCCAGCCTGAATGATGCCTTCCCTAGGGGCACTCACCACCCAGAGCCTGGTGCACACTGCACACCAGGGATGCGCGAGGAACGGTCACAGCAGCATGGCGCGTCCACATACGGTGGCATGGGTTGAGTTACTGGGGTTTGTGCACACTGTAGAACATTATACAACCGTGAACAAAAGAACAGACTACGGCTACAAGTTCCCCCATGGAGGCTTCTCAAAATCACAAGGCTGAGCGGTAAACAGACAAAGCTATATGCCTTACAAATCCATGTGCATGGAGCGTAAAAACAAGGCAAACTCAACTATACAGAGGTGCAGACACACATGGTAAAACTAAAGCAAAGACAGGGGAAGGCTCATCACACAGGACACTGGCGACCTCTGGGGGTGGGAGGAGCTTCTGCTCATGGTCTATGTCTACACCTGGGTGGTGGCGGTGCTGAGCGCTGCATTGTTCTATTGAACAATGAACTGTTCTATTGTTTTATGGACTTTCCTGTAAGTACATAAATTTTTATAGCTTTATTAAGAAACATGACTGGATGAAGCACACTTAGAGGGGAAGGTCTGGGAGAAATGGCCAAAAAACAAGCATTCAGGCTGGGCCTCAGAACTTGAGAAGGGCTCAGCCACAGGGGGCCCAGGGAGGGGAGCCCTCCACAAAGGGAGCAGCATCGCAAAGGCCTGAGGCTTTTTTTGGTACTGGGGATTGAACCCAGGGGTGCTTAACCACTGAACCACATCCCCAGACCTTATTTTTTTTTAATATTTTTTAGTCATACATGGACACAATATCTTATTATTTTGTTTGTTTTATGTGGTGCTGAGGATCGAACCCAGTGCATCACATTTGCAAGGCAAGCGCTCTGCCACTGAGCCACAACCCAGCCCACATCCCCAGCCCTTTTTAAGTTTATATTTTGAGACAGAGTCTCTCTAGGGTGCTTACAGTTTCACTGTTGCTGAGGCTGGCTTTGAACCTGCAGTCCTCCCGCCTCAGCCTCCTGAGCCGCTGGGATTACAGGCCTGCGCCACCCCGCCCAATGGGCCTGAGGCTCTGTGCTACAAGTTTGGGCTTTACTCTGTAAGGGGAAGCCATCGAGGGTTAACACAGAGAGAGCTGCAGCTGGCCAGGGCTGGAGTCCCATGCTTTACAGAAGGGAACCTGGCCCATCAGCTAGGAGTCAGCCCGCGGTTTGGGACCCCCAACTCCTAACCTCTAGGTGGAAGCCCTTCCTATGAGAGAGCAGCTGTCTTCCTGCAGCTCACCAAACTCCACGTGGCAAGAAGCCTGCCCTGCAGAGTTGCCAGCACCAGGCCCGTGCTAACAGCTTACAGGGTGGCCTCCTAGAGAGGGGTCTCAGCCAGGGCCATTTTGCCCCCTGGGGACATTTAGTACTGTCTGGAGACAGCTCTGGTAGTCACAACTAGGGGAGGGGGTACTACTAGAGCTACAGACAGAATGGTGCTCCCCCAAATTCATCGGTTAGAACCTAATTCATAAAAGGATGGCCTTTGGAGGTGGGCCTTGGGGACGTAAGTAGGTCGTGAAGGGACCCTCGCACACAGGACTAGCAGCCTCAGAAGAGAGACCCCAGAGAGGTCCCTCCCCCATTGCACAGTGAGATTACCCTGCAAGAAGACAGCTGGAACAGAATCTCTCCAAGACACCAAATCTGCTGGCACTACAGTCCCGGACTTACCAGCCTCCAGAACCACGGGAAGTACATTTCTGTTGTGCATAAGCTGCTCAATCCATGGTGCTGTGCTAGGCAGCCTGGACAGATGGACGAAGACAACCAGCAGTGGGGGGCAGTGGCTGGGGAGGTTGCTGAACCCCCCACACAGGACAGCCCCCACCACCAGCAATCCAGCCCAAGAAGGCTCATTAGTGTCAGGACACAGAAAGGCCCGCCCAGAGACTCAAAGCCTGCCTTTCAAATAAATACTGAGCCCTCAAAATAGAAAAGCCCTCACAGGGGAGATGACGTGGAGGGTCATTCTTGGCCTCCCAGGACCCTCAATCCAGAGACCGTGTCTAAAGATGGCATTTTAGGAAGAAGGTTTCTGGTGACCCCTGACATCGTACCACATGGAGCAGGGCTGGGAGAGGGCTCTCCCCTCAGGAAAGCAGCAGGGGGCTCTGCAGTGGATACCTCCGTCCCCTTCCCTGCCTGGCCAACTCGCAGCCTGCAGCCCCAGGAGAGGCAGGGAGCAAGATGGCAGAGCCAAGAATTCAGCCCTCGAGGGGAGCAGAGACAGGAGCCCCGTGTCTGGGGGCTGCCCTGGGAGCCCATCCCTCCCCTGTGCCCACAAAACATCTACAGGTAAGGGACATGCAGGTGGTTAAGCGGCCTACTCCACCTGGCTGACCCTGAGGACTCCCCAGGTCCACACCCTCCACCCCCACAGGTGACAGCTTCCTTCCTTTGCCCTAGAAATGCAGGCCAACAAGCCTCGACCAAGGCCAAGGCCACCACTCAACAAGGCAGACAAACTGCTCCTGCTGTAGCCCTGGCTACTCGCCCTCCTCAGTGTATGTGTGAGAGACAGACAGACAGACAGAGTGGTCTGCTTCCCCCTCCAGACTGGACACTCTGCAAGCAGGTTCTCTGGGCAGAGCAAACACAGCAAGTACTCAATGTGTGTTTAATTAAGTTTTTTTGCTTATTTATCTTGGGGGGTACCAAGGATTGAACCCAGGGACACTTTACCAGTGAGCCACATCACCAGCCGTATTTTGTATTTTTATCTAGAGACAAGGTCTCACTGAATTGCTTAAGTTCTCACTGTGTTGCTGAGGCTGGCTTCGAACTCACAATCCTGCTACCTCGGCCTCCTGAGCTGCTGGGATAACAGGTGTGCACCAAGGTACCCAGCAAGAAGTGGATTTTTTAATTAAGAAGGCAGTTATGATCCAGTTATCGGGTATTAAACTGCTTCCTGAATGCTCTCTTTCTAGGTACCCTTGTTCCAAAAAGCAGGTTGTAAGCTCACATCCCTGCAGGATCATCTTGAAGTGTAAATACAGGAAGTGAGCTGGCGGGAGGGGATGCCCTTGTTAGGACCTAGCACTCACCCACCAACAACCTGGTCAGGGCTCAGGTTCCCTACGCCTGCTGGGTGGTGAAAGGGTGCCACCTGCTGGTGGGTCTAGGACAACAGCACTTTGGCTGAAGTGTAGGTGAGCCTGGGAGAGAGCAAAGGCAGGTGTGGAGGGGGATATAACCACACACCACCTTACCCCTCACTAGCCCTGGTCTCCCTACTCAGGGATTTCATGGCTCCCAGACTAGCTGCTGATTCTCAGGAACATGTCATATTCATATTCTCTCTCACATACACTCACACACACCCAGAGCCCTGCCCAGAAATCTCCAAACTGTAAACAGTAAGCCAGGAATTCTCAAAATGCAAGGTTCATCAAATGTACATCTCCAGGCGCTCTCTCCGAGAATGTACCTTCCAGAGCTCTAGAGAAGGACACATGATCCATACAATCACCCTGGGGCCAGGGCTGCAGCTCAGTGGTAGAGTGCTTGCCTAGCACATGAGAGGGACTGGGTTCGACCCTCAGCACCACATAAATAAATAAAATAAAGATATTGTGTTAATCTACAACTAAAAAATTAAAAATAAAATTTAAAAAAATGTTTACCCAATAGCCAAATACCCAGATGATCTGATAGGAAGAAATCTTGTGACCTTGAGCTAGCCAAAGATTCCCTGGATATAACAACAGAAGTGCTGTATTATTAAAAAGAAAAAAATTAAAAGAAATGTATTTACAATGTAGTTAAGGGCTGGGGCTGGGGCTCAGTGGTAGAGTGCTCGCCTGGCATGCATGGGGCACTGGGTTCGATCCTCAGCACCGCATAAACATAAAATAAAGGTATTGTGTCCACCTACAACTAAAAAATAATACATGAAAAAAATGTTTAAATAAATGTATTTAAAAGAAAAAAATGAGGGCCGGGTGCAGTGGCCCATGCCTATAATACCAGCATCTTGGGAGGCTAAGACAGGAGGATTGAAAGTTCAAAGCCAGCCTCAGAAACTTAGCAAGGCCCTAAGCAACTCAGTGAGATCCTATCTCTAAATAAATTATAAAATAGGGCTGGGAATGTGGATCAGTGGTCAAGTGCCCTTGAATTCAATCCCTGGCATCCCCCTCCCCCCCAAAAAAAATTGATAAATTGGACTTTACCACCAAATTAAAAATATCTGCTTTTCAAAAGACACTGTTAAGAGAACAAAAGACAAGGCAGAGGATGGAAACTGTACTATCAAAACACGTACCTGATAATGAATTTGCCTCTAGAATATATAAAGAACTTTGCAACTTAATGAGAAAACCCATTCTTTGAAATGGCCAAAAGATTAGAATAGACATTTTATCAAAGACAGCTAGATGGCCAGGAGGCACATGAAAAGACGTTCAACATCATTTTTCATCAAAGAACCGTAAATTAAAGTCACAAGGAGATGCCATTATGCAACTAAAAGAATATATAAAATTAAAAACCACACAGAGTGTTGAAGAGAGCTAGGCGTTGGTGACACACGCCTGTAATCCCAGCGGCTCAGGAGGCTGAGGCAGGAGGATGGCAAGTTCAAGAACAGCCTCAGCAACTCAACAAGACCCTGTCTCTAAATAAAAACTACAAAGAGCTGGGGGTGTGGCTCAGTGGTAAAGCGCCCCTGGATTCAATTCAGAACAACAACAACAACAACAACAACAAAAACCAACAGTGTTGAAGAGGACAAGAAGGAATTGGAACTCTGGCTGTGAGTGGGGCTGGTTCTAATAGCCAAACATGCTCTCACACAGGCAATCTAGCAATCCTACCCCCTTATGGGCCCAAGACAAATGAAACCTGCCTTCACCTGTATGTGAACATTTACAGGCTTTAACTTATGATGGAAAAAACTGGAAATGATCCAAATGTCCTCCAACAGATGAATGAATAAAGAGAAGATGGTAATCTATGCGGCATAATACTACTCAGACCAAAAGGAACCCTCTAAGCCAGGTGTGCAGGCATGGCCCACAGTCCCAGTCACCCAAGGCTAGCCTGGGCAACTTAGTGAGACCCTGACTCAAAATAAAATAAAAGGGGTTGGAGATGTAGCTTGGTGGTAAAGTGACTCTGGGTTCCATCCCCAGTATGGGAAAGGGGCAGAGGTCGGGGGGAAAAGCAGAAGAAGCGGGGGAAGGGGGAAGGAAAGGAACCCACCTACTGATTCACACAAACCAAACACAATATGCCCAAATACAAGGAGCCCCGCCTGAGGTGCTGTATACTATAGGATCCCATTTGCATATTTCTTAAAAAGGCAAAAACATAGGAATGGGGAAAAGATGGGTCACTTCCAGGTACAGGGAACAGAGGCAAATTTGTTTGCAAAGGAGCACGAGGGAATTTTCCGAGGTGCTAGAAAGGTTGGGACCCATGATGTGGTGATACGTCATTATATGTCAAAACGCTCAGGATTGCATACTTAAAATAATAGATTTATATAAATGATACCATGATAAAATAAATAGTTCTCTCTTGGTATCCACGGGGGACTGGTTCTAGGATTCCCACCAATACCAAAATCCAGGGATGCTCAAGTCTCTCAATTAAAATGGCATGGCAGTTGCATATAACCCCACATCCCCTCCTGTAGACTGTAATCTCTAGATTGCTTTCGGTACCCAAATGCTATGAATGCTACATAAATCATCACACTGCCTTGTTTTTAAAATGATGGCAAGAACAAAGTCTGTAGTGTTCAGAACAGGCCCAGTTTTTTCTAAGCAGTTTCTATCCTTAGTTGGTTGACTCCAAGGATACAGAACCTGTGGACAGGAGGGCACTCAAGGTCTAGGAGAGTTACCTGGGAGGCTGGCTAAATGGCAGACCACTCCCTTCCTACCCACAGAGATTCTATTTCAAAGCTCTGGAGCAGAGCTCATGAATAGGCATTTTAACCAGAACTGATTCAGTCCTCAGACCAATGCCCAGGACCGCCCTTTGGAAGACTCTGCAGGAGTGGAGGAACTGACCAAGGGACATCTGCCCCGGGAAGCGGCCCAGGGGGTGTCCCCACTGCCTCATCACCACCTGGGTCATCCTAACAACTCTGTTGACATCAGGCACAACAGTAGATATTAGCCTCTGGTTTTTTTGACTTGAAAAAAGTCAAAACTGGAAAGGTGTTTACAATGATGCCTGGAATTTCCTAAGAGCAGGCCCCACAGAGGAGTCTGGGAGGCAGAGGGTGGGCGGGTGCAGATGCTCCAAGGCCCTGGGCTGGTAGGTCAGTCTGGGTCACCCAGGGGCCTAGGTTTCAAAGCCCAAAGGGGCCCAGAAATGTCATTTTGAGCCTGGCTTGAGGTGGGGAGTCAAGACCCCTGCGAAAAGCTGGGGTTTGAAGGACCACCTTCTCAGAAAAAGAATAAACCGGGGGAAATCTCCTTTTTGATTACTGGAGAGCAGTCCGGTCTTGGCCTGGGCACTGAAGTGAATAAAACACCTTCCCCAAAGATTCTGAAATCACAGGCCTATCCTTAGGGTTTGAGGAGTCACCACCCCTAAGGCCCAGAAACCGCGAGGGCTGAGAAGTCAAGAGAAGACAGGCTCCTAGGCTGTCACTCACACAGTCACAAACACAGCTCCTCGAGGACACAGCCCTTCAACTCAGGATTACACAGAAGAGGCACTGCAAGGCCCGAGCCCAGGGCCCAAAATTACCTAAGGTTCACCCAGAACAACCCACTGTGACAAGAGTTGGCGGGACAGCAGACCTGCACCCTAAGAACACCCTTTTACAGAAGAAGTAAAGTTCCAAAAGATAAGTACAAAGAACTCATAGTTAGAGAAATAAGAGTTGAACACTTAAGAAAGAAATGATGTTATTCCTTTAAATCAAATTCCTTTTTACATAAAATTCATTGGATCCGAAGAGAATCCAGAGCATATTCAATCAGATTATTAAGAGAACCAAATAGAACTTTTGAAAACATGGAATTAAAAATTTTAACTGCAATGGAAGGCTCAGTGGGTTAAACACAAACAAAGAAGCAAAGAGTGAAATGGAGGACAGACCTGAAGAAATCCCTCAGCTGTGGCCCAAAGAAAGCAAAAAGATACAGAAGGAGGCCGGGTGCCTCAGCACATGCCTGGAATCCCAGCAGCTCAGGAGGCTGAGGCAGGAGGATCTTGAGTTCAAAGCCAGCCTCAGCAACTCAGTGAGGCCCTAAGCAACTCAGTGAGACCCTATCTCTAATAAAATACAAAATAGGGCTGGGGAATTGGGGCTGGAGCTGTAGCTAGTGGTCCAGCGTCTGCCTGGCACATGTGAGGCACTGAGTTCGACTCTCAGTACCACATAAAAATAAAGAAATGAAGATATTGTGTCCATCTATAACTAAAAAAAAATCAAAAAGGAAAAGAAAAGGGCTGGGGAATGTGGCTTCGTGGTCAAGTGCCCCTGAGTTCAAGCCCTGTACCTCAAAAAAAAAAAAAAAAAAGGAGATACAGAGTAGGGCCTGCAGGGATTCCTGACAAAAGAGACTCAAGGAATGGGTAAGAGCAATATACCAACAGCTAGTAACCAGGAATTCTCTATAAATGAACAGACAGGAATCCTCAGAGTCAGAAAACACAAGACTCTTGAAAGCATTAAAAAGTACCAAAGGTGCCATCCAACACTGCGGCCCAAGTGAACTTGGTTCCTCTCTTCCCAGCCCACGGCAATGCCTCCACGCAAGGCAGCCATGCCTCCTGGTTCAGTTTTTAGGCCTTTCCACGTCCTGCTTTTCTGCTGTAATGATCCCACTTTAAAGTCACCCCAAGTCAGGGGTGGTGGCGCTCACCTGTAATGCCAGCAGCTCCAGAAGCAGAGGCAGGAGGATGGCAAGTTCAAAGCCAGCCTCAGCAATTTAGCAAGGCCCTAAGCAACTACCTTGTCCAATCCTACCCTGTCTCACAATAAATATAAAATAGGGCTGGGGGGTGGCTCAGTGGTTGAGTGCCCCTGCGTTCAATCCCTGGTAAAAAAAAAAAAAAAAAAAAAAAAAAAAAAGATGAGCACCCCTGACTTGTGTTTTTTCCACCTGCTATAGTACCAGGTAGTCCTTCTTAAAAATCTATCCTCCTCTAGTTTTAAGAGAAATACAAGGAACTGGGCACCATGGTGCCCATCTGTAATTCCAGTCACTCAGGAGCTGAGGCAGGAGGATTTCGAATTCAAGCCTAGCTTGGCAACAGAGCAAGATCTTGTTTCAAAAATTAATTAAAAAAAAGAAAAAAGAAAAAAAGAAATGCATTATCATAGAACATTTATAAAATACAAACTATTGTTTTATAATTTTCATTTGCATCTTGTTTTGTTTCCTTTCATTTTCTCTTCTACATAAATACACATGTTTAACATATTTGGTATATTATCATACACACAGTTTGGGATCCTTGTTTTTTTTTTTTCCCCCAAGCACATCATATATAAGAATGTGCTGGTCTTTATTTAAGCATACATTGGACAGTTACTCACCATTGTTAATGGCTACACAACTGACACTGTACAGCTGTGACAAAATTGATCTAAGCCATCGTCTAGAGCGGGATGCTGAGGCTGCTTAGACTGTTTGCTGGTTCACATAGGAACCATACTGAGTCACCCAGTTCCATTTCCACCTCCTCCAGAAAACTTTCCTGGACTATATGAACTCCCAGCCGCACTCCTCCTCTGAATTATAACCTGGGCTCCAGCTGATGGCCGAGCCTATGCGTCGCTGCTCTCTATCTCATGGGTGGTGGGCTGGGCTCAGGCCCAGAGCACTACTGTACACATCCAGTGAGCTCTCCAGCACCTTGCACACAGCAGGTGCTTAATACTCACTGACTGCTTAGATCCCAGACCTCCCAGGCTGCATGAGCCTGGTCAGCCCCACTTCCCAAGGGTCAGGACTTTAGGCACCCACAGTGGCCTGCGCTGATATTTTGCTTCTTCTCTGACCACTATAGAGGTAAAAAGGCTCCCTATTGTCCAATCCTACCTTTAAAGGCCTGGTCCCCACCGCCTGGGCGTCTCCACCTTCAGCCAGGGCCACCATGGCTCATGGCTCTCCCAGGTTGGAGAGGGCTTTGCCACACTCACTGAACTTCCACACCCACCGAGGGCTGCGTGGTAGGGCAAAGGCCTAAGTCTGGTGCCACTCAGTTAGTGGCCTGGCAGGGAGCCAGAGGCCTGGCTTGAGTTCCTTGGTGGGCGTGGACCCTGGACGGTGCAGAGGAGCTACTGTGGCACTCCTTCCCCTAAGCGCCCCACACACCTCACCCAAGGCAGCTGCCAACTCGCCAGTTCACAGAAACCCCCAAGGGGCCCATGGGGACATCTGAGTTTACAATCTCTGGTCCACAGAAGCTGAAGCCCAAACTCCCCAGCAAAGCCAAACCATCTACCTACTGGGTACCATCCCTCACCCCCTGCCCCATGCAGCAGTGATACCTCGGCAGGGGCCTCTCTCTCCCTCCCACTGCCTAGGATACCTGTGTCCTCATAGCTGTCCCCAGGAAGCCTCCCCTCCTCCCCCTACCCCCGCAGCCCCTGTACCCTTGCCACAACTGAATGAGATAGAGTTGTATATGTCCCTCTAACCTGTGACATTCTAACATAAGTGTAGGTGATTCGACCCAGAGATTTATCAATTTGTACTGAAGTCGCCAATAGAAGCTGGCCCAGCAGAGAGAGACCTGGTTGGCTGACACCTGGAGGTAGTGTTTGCGTCACGCAGGATTTGGGCCCCACCTCTAGCTTTCAGTGATGAGAAAAAAATTAAAAATAATCACTGCCATCTACTGAGCTGCCTACATACCAAGCACCTTACAGGCATTATAATTGCTCCTAACCACCCTGATGAGGTAGACACAATTACCAAGCTCATTTTACAGATGAAGAAACTGAGGTTCAGACGGGTTAAGCAATCTGCAAAGGTACTAAGCTAGCAGGTGACAGAGTGGGGATTCACCTCCAGGCCCCCCCGAGAGCCAAAGCCTGGCTGTCAGCCACAGTATCAGTGGTGGTCAGCCTCAAATACTGGGCCAAGCACAACCATGTCAGAGAGTAGTGCAGAATCCAGGACTCCTTGACTCAGGGCCCACAGCCAATAGCTCCCCACCATGCGGCTCCCCAGAGCTTCCTCCAGAGCCAGCAATCATCGTCAAGTCAGTCTGCTGGTAGAGGAGACCCTCGCCCTCCTCGGCTCAGCTCAGCCAGCACCTCCCTATGCAACACAGCACCTGACCCTGTGCTGGGCTCCGGCTGGGGCAGGGAGACAGGAGCAAAAGATCACAGGGTCCCTGACCTCTAGGGATGCTGGCTGGGTGCTAGAGAGCAGGAAGCCAGCAGGGGTGAACGGGGTCAGGGTGAGGGCCTCCTGAAAGAGGCCCTGACCAAACCCATCCTAAAGACTAAGTGCCCTTCCACTTCTTGAGCCATCACCCCCTGCCTTGGGAGCTGCATTCAGACACGCCTGGCTGCTCACAGAAAGGCCAGGGTCTGGGTCTTTGCTCGAGCAGTAACCAGTATAGAAATGCTCCTTTGCCAGATGGACAGAAAAACATAGACAGACAGACGTGCACACACACACACACCTGCCTATGGAATTCCTTTCTTTGTGTCAAAGACTTAACTCAAAGCCACCTGACTATTTGCATGATCATCCCCAAGAAAAGACTACCCTAGTCCTCTGTCCTCTGGGTTCCCAGAATACAGCTGTGGCTCTGCAGTGGTGCTTACACTCCAGGGATCGATCTCTCTCTCTCTCTCTCTCACACACACACACACACACACACACGCATGTCATTCATGTACACACACCTAGGTAGATGCACAGCATCCCCTGCTGACCCTTGTCATAAGTATCTGTTGATTAAACGGGATGGTCTGTCCTGGGGTACCTGAGGAGCTACCAGGCTAAGAGCAGTTCAAAGCGAAAGACCCCTGCGGCAGGCCGGGCGTGGTGGTGTGTAACTGTAATCCCAGCTGTATGGGAGGCTGAGCAGGAGGACTGCAACAACAATTAAAAAATAAAATGTAAAATGGGCTGGGGATGTAGCTCAGTGGTAGAGTGCCTCTGGGTTAAAAAGAAAGGCACATACGACACAGTTCAAGCAGTGTGAAGGGAGTGCAAAGGGGCCTCCTGGCTGAGTGATCTCAAAAGAGCCCACTCTGCCTGTGCTCCTGCATCTTCTCCTCATCTGCAGAGGGGGGCTGGGCACACCCAGCAGGTATGATTCATCACAGGGAAGTTCAACAAGAGAACACTCCGAGGCATCCAGCACAGGGCCATGCACAAGGGCTACTCAGCCAGCGCTGGTGGCCCGATATCTTCGGCTGGTCCAGGGGCACACACACACTCAGAATCATTGCAGTCCAAGGATAAGCACACACTCTCCATTTTCTTTTTCTTTCTTCTTTTTTTTTTTTTGTACTGGGGATTGAACCCAGGGGCACTTTACCACTGAGCCACATCCCCAGCCCTTTTTATTTTTTATTTTGAGACAGGTCTAAGTTGCTGAGGGCCTCACTAATTTGCTGAAGCTGGCCTCAAACCTGCAATCCTCCTGCCTCAGACTCCTGAGTTCCTGGGATTGATTACAGGTGTGTGCTACCGCACCCAGCCTCAGGCTCCATTTTCTAGCACTATTTTTTTTTTTTTTTAGTTGTAGTTGGCAACAATACCTTTATTTTATTTATTTATTTTTATGTGGTACTGAGGATCGAACCCAGCGCCTCGAATGTGCTAGGCAAGCGCTCTACCGCTGAGCCACAACCACAGACCCAGACCCATTTTCTAGCATTTTTCAAACCTCTTTGGCCATATCCCATGGTAAAAAATGTGTCGTATGCTGGGACCCAGCATGAACAGACTAACACAGTTCCACCACTACAGGGAAAGATCCATGACTCCCTCCTGACAAGGCGCACCTGAGACTGACCCCTTCAGCTCTTTCTAGACCATCTCTACACTGAACTCCACAGGTCAGTTGGAAAAGCCTTGTCCCCACTCACCCAGAGTGTCAGAGCCGCTCTCCACCGTTTCGTTGACCTTCCGTGCAACTCTGGCCACGGCCTCACCCATCTTCTTCAGCATGCAGACTGGGGTATCCCGCTGCCAGCCCCCAGGCCGGTCTGCTGCTCACAAAGGGGCCTGTGCCTAGAGGAAATGCAGGGCCATGAAGCACCATCCTGCTGGGGCTCGCCCCATGCACCTCCTCCCCAGGAACCCAGGAAGCCTACAGGGGGCCTCAGGCCACTTACCTCCTCTCTGGCCACAGGCAGCTCAGCCTTTGGAAGAGCTGATGCGCCTGTCAGAGGGTGAGGGCAGCTGGGCCCTGCTGCTTCTCTGGGAGGATCAACATGTGTGACCTCCTCAGTTGCCAGGTGGGTGTAAGGACTCAGATGTGCACTGGCCTGTGATTCAACAGGTGGCGCACCAAGGAGGAAGCAGGACACAGCCAAGGGCAGGGGAAAGACACCTGTCCCTCCATACTGCGACCTCTGAGTCAGGGCTCTATGTGCACAATTGCTCCAGCTCCCCTGTTCACCCCACCCACATCTGCCAGGCTCCCTGTGCACGGCAGGAGGTGGAGACTCCAAGGCAAATTGGAGCTCAGTGTGACAGGTGGATGGGTCTCTAGAAATTGCCTCCCCAAGTGCCAACAGGAAGGGAAGGTTACAGCATCAGCCTGCAGACCTGATTATCAGACTGATGCTGGGTTGATCTCCAAGAAAAGGGGGAGGTGCTAGAAACGAGAGAAGGGGACCTGATCGCCAGGGAGGACGCCTTTGAGAAGGGTAAGGGAGATAAAATAATAAGGTATTAAGATATAAAAATGTCCTCAACCCTCTGTTTATTACTGAGAAGGAAACTAAGGCATAGGAAGTGGCTAAGTGGCCTGAACAAGGTCAAAGGGAGTGAGTGACAATGACCAGGCCTGCTCCATATTGATAACAGCAGCACCCCACAAAGAGAGAAGGAACTTGAGGTCAAGGTCTTTGTCCCTAGGCCCCAATCCCAGCTTCCCAGATAACTCAGGGATTCCAGGGAGCTTGTTCGAGGGCAGATGGGAAAGGCAGGGAGAAAGGGAGGGAGACAGTGCTCAGAGCTGCTGGCAGACCGAGAACAGTGCCCATGGGCTCAGCTGGAAAAGCAGAGCAAGGCCAAGCCCATCTACCTGCCCAGCAGAGTCAATGGTGTTCTGCATGTGTGTGTTTCACCAGGGAGGCTGACACTGAAGGCCAGAGACACACGGGTGCAGGGGGAAAGCCTGTTTGATAGGCAGAATGTCCAACTCCACCATTAGTAGCTAAGACAGCTTGGGAGAGTTTTTTAACTACTCTGAGCCCCAGTTTCTTCTAGTAGGTCTAGTAATACCCACCTTGCTGAGTTAAACACGACTGAACAAAATCTATAGATCTACCTGAATACTCCATAATTCCAGTTGAGAGGATAAAGCAGCACATGGGCAGGCATGGCAGCAGCATCTAATCCCAGCTCATTGCCCATGAGAAACTGAGCAAGTCATCTCTGAGGAATGAGAATTCCCATCTCTCCACCTCCAGGAAGTCTTCCCTGATTGCCCCAGCCTTCAGTGTTCTCTCTTCCCTGTGAGTTTCCACAGCACTTAATGACTTAGCACAAGTCATCTGGGTTGCTTTTGAGCTTTTAAAAACCAACAGACACACATACCAACATACACATTCAACTGGGCATTGTGGCACATGCCTGTAATCCCAGCTACTTGGGAGGCTGAAGCAGAGGAAGTCCCAGGAGTGGCAAGCTCTGAGGCCCAGTGTTGTGGATCAGAGGGAACAAAAAAGCCTAAACAGGATCAACATGTAAAGTCTGAGTGTCAGAATAGTTCACTAGGAAGAAGGGTTTCTAATATTCCAAACCATGCTCTGAGCACAGCACAAAGGTGCCCTAGATTTCCAAAGGGGATCTAAAATCATCACTTAAAATATTAAGGGCTTAAAATCACCACCCTTGGCTAGGAATCACCCTTTCTTCACCTAAAACTTCCTTGTCCCCCGACAAGGGAGAATTAAGTCCATGGGCAGTCCCTCTCCAAAGCCAGAGGACAGAGAGAGGCAGGGCTGCGAGATGGAAGGGCGGCAGGATCCCATGTTATTCGGGGCCCAGTTCAGGGTCAGAGGGGTCCAAACGAACAAACTTGGGATAATGAGGAGCTGGACTGGGCCTCTGGGACTCCAAAAGGGCATGGACAAGATCAGCCAAACACAGAAAATTGTCCAAGTCATGCAAGTGGCAGAGAGCTGCGGGCCTACTCTGGACTGAGGACAAAGCCCCTAGGCAAGGCTGCCCCTAGGTTGTGGGGGCCCCTGTCTAGATAAATAATCTGAGTCAACAACCTACAATCTGCATGTCAGCACCATCTGAACAACTGGCACATAAGGCAGCCCCTCCTGGAACCAGAACCCAACCACAGGACTACAGGACACCCCATAGGCCCAAGTGTGGAGCTCCCTGAAGCATCTGGTCATCCCCACGTGCAGGAGTGGTGATAGCAAGGAGTCAGAGAACATCCCAAAGGACAGAAACAGTAATCATCAGCACACATGGGTTTAGCCTAGGCATGGAATGTTCCAGATAGATGGTACTACCAATCCCAACCAGTTCCAGGCACTGGAAGGGGCTTTGGACAATGTCAAGAAAGCACTCCAAACCCCAGAGACCCCTGGACATAGGGTCTTAGCCCATACTCACACTGCTCCTGTCCCCATATGGTCCTCTCCACACCGCCCAACTCCCCTTTCCTATGAGTGGGCACCATGGTCCCAGGATATGTTTAAATCCAATGAACATCTCGTGGGGACCTTCTTTAAGGCACACACTGAGAAGTAACAGGACAGGGACAGGGTATGGGCCAGAACAAGCTTCCCACCAGGAGGCAGAATGAGCCAGATGCCACTGCAGCTATGATGCCAGGCCCAAGGGACCTCAATGAAGGCATAAGGCAAGATATGAGCACCAGCTACACAAAGAGATGCAGGAGAGAGGGAGCCAGGCCACCACCCATCTGTTACCAGAATAATTCATGCACAGTTTCCAGGACTGTGAAGGAGCCCCATTTGCAAAATGGAAATACCACCTTCCTTAACTGGTTATAAAAAATACCTGATACAGCACTTTTGAGAAAAGACTTTACAAACCATGAAGTACTTCCCACAGGAAGGCATTTCCAATGATCAAACAGGTGTAGACGGGAAGTTTGAATATAATAAATTGAATGCCAGAAAAAAAAATCGTTGACTTTGTGGGAACTGGCAATACTGGCTATTAGCCTACATCGGAACCTGGGTTCATCTCAATTCAAAGCTGGGGGTGGGGGTGGGGTGTACTTAAACCCTGACAGTGGTCCTCTGACTCAGCCCTTACCAGCAAAAACTCTACCTTTGGGGCTGGGGATGTGGCCCGGGTTCGATCCTCAGCACCACATACAAACAACGATGTTGTGTCCGCCAATAACTAAAAAATAAATATTAAAAAAAATTCTCTATCACTCTCTTTAAAAAAAAAAAAAAACTCTACCTTTTCGGCAGTCCCAAGAACTCTGCAAAGGAACCATTGCGACACCCCCATCTGCACCAGCTGCTCCTATATTTAGTTACTGGTGTGGTCAATTGGGAATTTTATAGCCTGGCAGCCACTCCGAATGACAACCTGAGCCTCCTCAGCCATGTGTTTCAAGCTGCTCCCACCCATGGCTCTAGCCAATTCTCTCGATGGTGCCAAGCTAGGGAACGAACGGGTGGGGAGTTGAAGGGCAGAGGACTTGCTTGGACCCCACTAGCTCCAAAGGCCCACTCAGGCCAGTACAGAGTTGACCCACTTTCACACCCGGGGGAAAGAGCCTGTTGGGCTGGGAACGGGACGCCTTGTTTTTTGTGCCACGGGATTTGAGGAGACCTGTGCCAGCTCCCTTATGGACTTCTTGACATCCTCGGACTGCACCTTCCAGGACTGCACTGTTGGCCAGGCAGGGGCCCGCCTAAGCCGGATGCCCTCTGTGACTCCTGGTCGCGGGCCCACCGCTTGCCCGGCAGACGGGGACTGGAGAAAATAAAGCCAAGGACTGAGGCATCCCCACAGCGGCCGTGGGGCCAAGAGGCAGCTCCAGAGCAGGCATCTGCAGCTCTCCAGGGCGGAAGCAAACCCCGAAATTGTCACTTGGGGACGAAATACACAGTAACCTCTCCCAGCTCAGGCGCCTCCCCAGGGGAACGGAAGCCCGTCCGGGAGCGCGTCCCCAGATTCCCTTTTCCCTGGTAGCGTTGCACCCACTCCCCATGAGCTACTGCGATGCAGTCGCTTTGTGCAAACAAGAGCCGGCGCCTCCTGGCCAGATGGCACCGCAGGAGCCGCTGCCGGTGCGCCGCTGCTCCATTCCACCGGGTGACCTGGGGGAGGGGCGGGGAGGGGACGAAACATAAACCGGGGTATTTCTCTCCCTCTCTCCCCCAGCCCCTTCAACGCTTGGCTTCAATACTACGTTTCCTTTGCGGGGCACGAAGCGTGTGGCCCGATTCCGGACCGCTTTCGGCTCCACTTACGGCGACAATGCCTCCTAGCGCCCTGCGCAGCGCAGTCACGCTCCCTCGGCCACCGGCGGCGCCCCATGCAAGTTCCGAGCCCGCAGGGCGGGGCGCGCGGGGCGGCAGGCTTCGCGGTAGCTCGGATCAGCCAATCAGCGCGCCGGGACAGGCGCCGGGGCGGGAGCGGGGGCCGCGCGCACCCAATGAGCGTTCCCTCCTCACGCCGCGCGCGCCCGAACGCACAAAGGAACCGCTTTGTGTGCGGCTTCTGGAGAAAGGAGCGCTGGCGGGCCCCCGCGTGTGGACTCGAGTGTGCACCGCATCCCGGAATCAATAGAATTGAGGTCCCAGATTTGGTTTTCTCGAGAGATGGACTGAATTAGCCAGATCCCGGGTACTTCGGAAAACGTGAAGTCCGAGAATGGGGAACTTTTCATCTGGGGCTTTCTGCCGCCCATTCAGGTTTTTAGAAATAATAATTCTGGCTGTTATTTCGCCTCTTGAAAGCCCAACGTGTTCATCTATAAAATAGGAATTAAATATATAAATACCTACTTAACGGGGTTACCGAAGGGATTGGTAACATCGAATGCTTAACCCAGCGTCCAAACCAAGCCATGATCCCTGGCTCAAAGGTCGCTGCCTCACTGACCTTCACTTAGAGAGGACACCCCATATCCGCTAAAGGCTATGTGGAAAGACAAGAGGGTGCCCTGCCTCGACAGTGAAAATTGGAAAGGCTAAGCCTGTCAAATGCTCCAATAAGCAAAAGCATGTCTTGAGTGTGCTGAGTCCTGAAGAAGTAGTAATTCGGCCTCCAGAAGCTTCAGCAGTCTGACAAGGAACATATAGTCCCTTGGAGATTAATGAATGCTATGGGTTGAATTGTGTCCCCCAGAAAAGACTTGTTAAGAGCCTGATCTCCGAATATGACCTTCTTGGGAAATAGGGTGATTGCAGATGTAATTAGTTAAGAAGAGCTCATACTGGAGTGGAGCACACCACTAATCCAAAACCACCCTTGTTCCTAGAAGAGAAGGGACACACTTCTCAGTGGAGCTGCAGCTGCCCCCCAAGGCTGCAGCCCTGGCCCACCTGGATAGAGGGAGGCCCCCCCCAACTGCAGGGAAGACACTGGCCATCATCTTGGGGGACAACCCCAGCCCAGTGAGTGAACTGGTGGTGGGGCTACTGCCATGCCCCTCCTACAAACAGTCAGATGTGAGGGTGGAGCATCATGGTGGTCAACAGACTATCCAACAGGTTTTCTTCCTTGGTCACAACTATGCAGGCTTGGGCCAATTGGAATGTAAATTTAAAGCTGGTCCCTACAAGTGGTTAGAGTGCCTATACACACACCAAATGGGCCTTCATCCTGAAGTCCCGAATCACCCTGGACCCTCTTCCTCTCTTCACTTCTCACCCCAGGATTCTCAGTACAGTGTACGAGGGAAGTTGATGTTGTCCTCCCTCTGGACCCACCTGGAGTATTTAGTAGTATAAGAATTTTTGATGTTGGGTTCAAAGGGTGAGCAAGTGGCCTATGAAGTCAGTGTCCAGGAGTGTCTGTCTGTCTGTGGTATAGATTCACCCAAGACAATGATAGCCCAATATTTGGATAACAACTATGGAGTTGGCCATAACAGCTAAGGCTTGGTGCAGGGTGCAGACCTCTCCTATCCAGCCACAATGGTGAACATCCATGTATTAACAGGCAAAGGGAGAGCTCAGCTGCTCTCAGGGGCAGCGTATTATTTGAGGAGATTCAGGGACTACCCCTTCAAAGGCACCACAATTACTTTGAGAGTCATTTCTATGGCCAGCTAAAAAAAAGAAGAGACACGGCACTTACAATGAGACTGGAATTTTGTGTCAGGCCAAGGAATGCAAAGAATCCTTGTAAAGGATTCCTTTACAAGGACTAGAAACAAGAACAGACAAGGAACAGATTGTCCCTCAGATCCTCCAAAAAGGAACCAGACCTATCAACAATTTGATTTCAGACTTCTAGCTTCCAGAAATGTGGGAGGATGAATTTCTCTTCTTTTCAACAACCCAGTTTGTGACAATTTGTTATAGTAACCCTAGAAACACAGTTGAAGCATCCGTAATCCAAAATCTGAAATTCTACAAAATCTGAAACTTTTTGAATACCAACAAGATGCCACAAGTGTGAAATTCCACATCTGACCTCATGTGTTGGGTCACAGTGAAAATATAGATGCACAAAAAAATCAGCTCAAAATGGATCAAAGGCCTAGGAATTAGAACAGAACTATGCAACTCCTAGAAGAAAAGGTAGGGTCAACACTCCGATATATAGGTACAGGCAATGACTTTGTCAATAGGACCTCTAAAGCTCAGGAAATGATACCAAGAGTTAATAAATGGGATGGCATCAAGTGAAAAAGCTTCTGCAAAGCAAAGGAAACAGTTAGGATTGGGAAGAAATACAGAATGGGAAAAAATAATCTCTGTTACCTACTCTTCTGATAGAGGAGTAATATCTAGAATATATAAAGAACTCAAAAAACTTTCAAAATAATCAAGTAATCCAATTAGTAAATGGATAAATGAATTAGAAACTTCTCAAAAGAAGAAATACAAATGACCAACAAATAAAAAGTGTTAAACAGGGCTGGAGATGTGGCTCAAGCGGTAGCGCGCTCACCTAGCATGCATGAGGCACTGGGTTCGATTCTCAGTACCACATAAAAATAAAAAATAAAGATATATATATAAAAAAGTAAAAGTTTAAAAAAAATGTTAAACATCATTTGCAATTAGGGAAGTGCAAATCAAAAATACATTGAGATTTCATCTTACCCCAGTCAGAATGGCAGGCATCAAGAATACAAATAATAATAACTGCTGGAAAGGATATGGAAGAAAAGGAACACTTTTACCACTTTTACACTGTTGGTGGAATTGTAAATTAGTACAACCACTACAGAAGTCTGTTTGGAGATGCATCAAAGACTAGATATGGAACCACCATATGACTTAGCTCTACCACGCCTCAGTATTTAGCCTAAAGAATTAAAGTTATACTACAGTGATACAGGCATACCCATGCAGCACAATTTGCAATAGCCAAACTATGGAATCAATGGATGAGTGGGTTAAGAAAATGTGAGATATCTCTCTCTCTCTCTCTCTCTCTCTCTCTCTCTCTCTCTCTCACACACACACAGTGGAGTTTTTTTTGTTTGTTTGTTTTTGGGGTTTTTTTTAATATTTATTTTTTAGTTTTCAGCAGACACAATATCTTTGTATGTGGTGCTGAGGATCGAACCTGGGCCACACGCATGCCAGGTGAGCGCGCTACTGCTTGAGCCACATCCCCAGCCCCACAGTGGAGTTTTATTCAGCCATAAATAAAAATGAAATTATGTCATTTACAGGAAAATGAATGGAACAAAGGAACATCATGTTAAGTGAAATAAGTCAAACCCAGAAGGTCAAGGGTCATATGTTTTCTCTCATAAGTAAAAGCTAGAGAGGAAAAAGAAATGAAAGGTATGTGTGGGAGGGAATCTCATTAAAATCAAAAGGAGAGGAGCTGGGGTTGTGGCTCAGTGGTGGAGCGCTCGCCTAGCATGCACAAGGCACCGGGTTTGATCCTCAGCACCACATAAATGTAAAATAAAGATATTGTGTCCATCTAAAGCTTAAGAATAAATATTTTTTAAAAATCAAAAGGAGATCAGTAGAGGAAAGGGTCCAAGGGGTAAGATTCGAGGAGGAAGAAGGGAAGTACCAGGAAGTGATATTGACCAAATTATATTGTTATATTGTGTGCATGAATGAACATGTAACAACAGATCCCATCATTATGTACATATATAAAGCACCAATAAAAAGTGGGGAACAGATAGGAAACTGCAGATGCACTAAATAGATTGTGTAAGGTACATAGGAAATATAAGTGAATTTTGTGTTTAGACTTGGGTCCCATCCTCAAGATAGCTCAAACTATGTGCAGATATTGTAAGGGTCCGGTGAAACGTCGGAGAAGGAGAGACCACATGGACTAGCTCCATGCAATGGCAAGGGGGATTTATTGGGGATCCATTCCAGCGCGCTGGGGCTCCGTGCTCACTCAAGAAGGGAGAGCAGCCCAGAGGTCAAGCAGAGCTTAAGTACACTTTTTGGAGAGGGTGGGGGGCTTTGCATACATCAGAACAAATCATCATGAGGCGCGGGAAAATTGAACAACAACTCTGATACATGATTAGTCCATTCATTGGCAGGAACAGGCTGGGCAGGGGTGATTGGTCACTTCTAAACTGGGTACACATTCAAACTGATTGGTTCAGGCCCTGTGACAAACTGCACAGGGCCCTAGGCTGAATGGCCAGTAGGGCGTTGTCTTAACTATCTCAGGAATCTGGGTGTAACAGAGGAACTTAATAATACCTAATCTTTTACATTTTAATTCAAGCTTTCCAGCTTAGAAACTTTACCCTTTCAATATTAAAAAGAAATCCAAAATCTAAGACTTCTGGTCCCCAGCATTTCAGATAAGGGATACTCAAGTTATATAATGGGTTTATAGGAAAAGGAAGAGAATAGAAATTACCTCTAGAATAAATCTTTCAAAACTAATGCCCAGGATATGCAAGATCCCTGTGCCTCCAGATACACTGAGATAACTCAGACACAGACCCTACTCTCAAGGAGTTTCTAATTGAGCAGAAGCCTGAGAAGCTACGGTTTTTTGACCCCTTGAACCTCCCCAGCAAGACTTATGAAGGCCTCCCTCTCTCAATCTTCCCTCCACTCCTCCCACCCCCACCAGATATATACCAAGCACCAAATATAAATAACAAATTGGTAGTCAATTTTGCCCAAGCCAAGAGACTTGTTACTCTGGACAAAGCAGACACTGATATTTTTGTTTCACTTAAAATCAGCCTTAGAGCACTGGGTATAGCCCAGTGGTAGAGCACTTGTGCCGCAGTCTGGCTGGGCACAAATCATGAGCCACTCAAGCAGGAACTCCCACAGTACTCCGCGCACACTCCCCAGGAACTCTCCCAAACCCCACCCACGCGGCTCCTCCAGGAACACCACACACCAACCGGAACTCCCTCTCCCGGAACTTCCCCAACCAATGAAGCCAGATTTAAAGTTAGGTAGTCAGTGTAGTTAGATCGGGTCTAATAACGAGTGAAATCTAAAATGGAGGCCATGCTGAGAATGATGCAGGGAAATGCAGGACAACTCATGGAATGTTAATGAAGTCCAGGAAAAAGCCCAAGGCCAGAGCCCATCCCAAAGAAGTGTTAATGAACAGCCCCCAGCAAACTTGAAGGTGCTGACTCAGAAGTCCTTCCCGCCCAGATTACTTCTTTGGCCCACCTGTGTCCCACCCCTCAGGCCTTCCCACCTACATTCCATCACTGAAGGAACTATAAAAAGGGGAGACAACCGCACTTCCACGATTCCACCTCTTGGGTCCCCTTCTTCCTCCGGGAGAAGTCTTTTCTGCTGTCCTTTAATAAACTTCTAATTTCTACTCTGACCTTGCCTCGGCGTGCTTCTCTGGTGTTATTCTTCAACATTGGGGAAGCAAGGACTCGTCACAGGTCAACAGCCAACAGCGGTAACACCAACACGAACTCCCCAGGCAATCCTCCAGAGAACTCCAAAGTAGGGGGCGCCCGAGGCGGACAGTAAAGGTCTAATATACAATTGAATCAATCCAGCATCATCTTAATGGCTCGCCTCTCAACCAATACTATTGGCAAAATGCCAGGGGTTATTCGGACTCCACTGTGGCTCTCAACACACTTGCTTAATGTGCCTGAGGCCCTGGGTTCACTTCCCAGCACTGCAAAAACAAACAAACAAAAAAATAGCCTTACATTTCTGGCCAACTTACACTTCTGGATGTCTTCCTCTGTGTGTGCTAGGCCAGATAGAGAGAGCCAGTGCAGGGCTTGTGTGGCCACAGTTAGGGCTCCACAAACACTGTACTCCTGATCTCAACTTAGGTTTCTCACACTCGTTCCCAGGAAGTCCATCTTAGTCCTTTCAACTCCAAAGGGATAGGACTCCTTCCCAGCTCAAAGGCCACCTCTTCTAATGCCTACCATGTCCACTTCTCCAGAGCATTACACCTTACTGCATTACATCCACGAGTGAACTACTCTGTACAAGCCCTTTTTCTAGCAAGACTCTGATTTTAAACACCAGAGCTTGGTGTCTCATAAGTGCTTGTATCAGTCAGCTTTTGCTGCATATTAAAACATTACAAAACTTAGAAGTAGCTCAAAACAACAAATACTGCTTTAGTTCCTGGTCTCATGGGTCAGCATTTTATTTTATTTTTTTATTGATTTTTTTAAAAAAATAAATGACAGCAGAATGCATTTGGGTCAGCATTTTAGGCTGGGATTAGCTGGGTGGTTCTAGTCACAGCTGGACTCCCATATGCATCTGTGACCAGTTGCCAGGCAGTCAGCAGCCTCTGTTTCTGGGGGTGGTTAGCTGTCAGCTGAGGCAAGTGGGCCACCTGTCTTTCATCTACCAGCAGGCCAGCCCAGGATTGCTCAAATAGAACTGCAAGGTCCCAGGAACGAGAGTGGTCTTGGGCACATCCTCTCAAGCTGTAGGCTCAAGACGGACACTTCTTCACTTTCACAGTTATGTCAACTACACGGATGTAAGTCAAGTTCAAGTTGAGGAAAGAGACTCTCATGTCCTGATAGGAAGAGAGGAGAGTCACATTGCAAAGATTGTGAGTAGGCAGATGAGGGGAGAATTGATCTGATTTTTCAGTCTACACCAGGGCTCAATAAATACCTCTGCAATGCCTAGATCACAGTGTGTACTCGGTATTTATCAATAGTGCTAAGATTTTTAATCACATCAGATACTGACTCTGTTTAATGCAGTCAATTAATGAGATTTTTATCTCTCACTTCCAGGGAGGGACTAGAAATTGCAAGCCATTCATTTCCATCTTCAGTTTCAGAACAGCAAAAACAAGGGGGTCACAAAGGTAGATTGTGCAAGGTAAGCCCCACCCAGACTTCTCAGTGAAAAAAAAAAAAAAAAAAACTCAACAGGCTTCAAGCAGGTTCCTCTGAAGAGATCCAGAACATCTTTGGAGGTCGGGAATCCTTAGAGACCTTGTCCAAGATTGGCCACCTGAGTCAGAAACCATACACTTTCACCTGTAAACAGAAAGGGACTCAAATGCTTACTAGGCCTTGGACATAGCCCTGATTGGTACTGGAAAGCCTTGTGAATTTTCCAATTGCACAAGGAAACCTCTTGTGCAATTACAAAGTTGTTATATAACTGCTCCCTGAAGGGTCTGCCCTGAACTTAACAGCATAAATTTTCAATCCTAGGGGCTGGGATTGTGGTTCAGCGGTAGAGAGCTCGCCTAGCATGGGCAGGACCCGGGTTCGATCCTCAGCAAAATAAAGGCATTATGTTGTGTCCATCTACACCTAAAAAAAATAAATATTTTTTTTAAAAAATTCAATTCTAGGGTACTTATGAAAGGGGCACCACTCTGCAGACTAAGCTCAACTTCTGTGACTGAAGACCCTGATGGGGACCACTTCCCATTAGACAGTTTCTAGAAGCAATCTCAAGGCCTATTATGGGTTGATTAGTATCTCTCTCTCTCTCTCTTTCTCTCTCTCTCTCTCACACACACACACACACACACACACACACACACACAGAGCTATGTTGGAGTCTTAAAGCCCAGTATCTTTGGATGTAATTCATTTGAAGGTACACTCTTTAAAGATGTAATCAAGGGCTGGGGTTGGGGATCAGTGGCAGAACGCTTGCCTTGCACATGTGAGGCACAGGGTTCGATCCTCAGCACCACATAAAAATAAATAAACAAAATAAAGATACTGTGTCCATGTATAACTAAAGAAAAAAATATTTTTTAAAAAGATATAATCAAGTTAAAATTGAGGTCATTGGTGTGGGCTCTAATCCAATATGACTGGGGCCCTTATAAAAAGGGAAAATCTGTATGCAGACACACACAGGGGGACGACAACGTGAACAAACACAGAGAGAAGATGGCCACATCTAAGTCAAGAAGAGAGGTCCAGAAATATTCTTCCCTCACAGCCCTCAGAAGAAATCAACCCTGCTGAGCCCTTGATTTTGGATTTCTAGCCTCCAGAAATGTGAGACAATGTATTCCTGTTGCTCAGCCACCCAATTTATAAAAGCCCTAGTAGACAAATACAAAGCTTTACATTTCCCCTCTATTCCTTCTCCACCTGTAGGCCCTCATCTATCAACTTTTTTTTTTTTTTTTTTGTACTGGAGATTGAACCCAGAGGTGCTTTACCACTAAGCTACATGCCCATTCTTTTTAATTTTTTTTGGTACTGGGAATTGAACCCAGAGGTGCTTAAACACTGAGCCACATCCCCAACACTTTTTTTTTTGGGGGGGGGGGGTACTGGAGATTGGGCACTCTACCACTGAGCCACATCCCCAGCCCTATTTTATACTTTATTTAGAGACAGGGTCTCACTGAGTTGTTTAGGGCCTCGCTAAGTTTCTGAGTCTGACTTTGAACTCGGGATTCTTCTGCCTCAACCTCCTGAGCCGCTGGGATTACAGGTGTGCACCACTGCTCTAGGCTCATCTCTCAACTCTTAAGGGAAAAGTACATTCAGATGGAAGCAAAATATGAAGACATGTGCGAGTCAGACCCTCCATGCATCCTCCAGTCCCTGTGTCCTCCATCTGGGCCCTCATTTCTGTCTGCAGCTCAGTTACCAACAGCCAGGAACTCAGGTCATTCCAAGTTTCTGCCATTCTGTGACTGAAAAGCAGTTCACCCGGTCACTCTTCTACAAGATTCACCCTGTGAGAGGAACCCAGCAGAAGCTAGGTACTGCAGGTTTGCAGTAGCAGGCAGTGCCCTCAAGGTGCTTTCGCACTACTGTGGAAAGCAAGAGTCACACAGAAGTGACTGTGAACAAGCATCTCTCAGGCTTTAGCCCTGCCACCTTCCTGAGTTTTGCTATATCTGAGCCCCACCCAGTGGTGAACTTGAGTCACTCACACAGGCTCCAGGATCTTGTTCATTCTGCACATCTTCTCCCAGCTCTGTGTTCATGTTCAGTGCCCTGTTGGGTACTACTTCCCAGATTTGGGTCTTCATGGACCAGTAGAATTTTGGGGGGGGGGGTTTACTAGGAATTGAACTCAGGGACACCCAACCACTGAGCCACATCCCCAGTCCTATTTTGTATTTTATTTAGAGACAGGGTCTCACTGAGTTGCTTAGCATCTCACTTTTGCTGAGGCTGGCTTTGAACTTGCAATCCTCCTGTCTCAGCTCCAGGAGGGTAGCATTACAGGCATGCACCACTGCGCCTGGTGTTGATTTTTTTTTTTTTTTTTTTTGAGAGAGAGAGAGAGAGAGGGAGATTTTTTAAATATTTATTTTATAGTTTTTGGCTGACACAACATCTTTGTTTGTTTGTTTGTTTGTTTGTTTTTTAATGTGGTGCTGAGGATTGAACCCGGGCCACACGCATGCCAGGCAAGCGCGCTACCGCTTGAGCTACATCCCCAGCCCCTGATTTTTTTTTTTAATAAATATTTTTTAGATGTAGTTGAACACATAGCTTTATTTTATTTATTTTTACATGGTTCTGAGGATCAAACCCAGTGCCTCACGGATGCTAGGTGAGTGCTCTACCTCTTGAGCCACAACCCCAGCCCCTGAATATGCATTTTTTTCCAGCCACTGTGTTAGGTGTTACAGAGTTTAGGAAAAAAATTGCTGCTTTCCTGAAACTTTTGTTTGTTTAGTGCCAAGGATTGTTGAACAAGGGGCACTTTACTACTGAGTTACATCCCCAGCCCTTTAGTTTTTTACCTTGAGGCAGGGTCTCACTGAATTGCAGAGGTTGGCCCTGAAGTTTCAATCCTCCTGCTTCAACCTCCTGAATGGCTAGAATTACAGGACTACACCACCAGGTCTGGCCTGAAGCTTTAATATGAAAGTAGAGACAGATGTTAAAGGAACATACAAATACATGTTCATTATTACAGTTTGTGAAAAGTGCCTTGCAGGAAAGTACAAGAAGAGAAAATAAAAGGGAGGGCTGATTTAGATTGTGTGGTTGGGGAGGCCTCTTTATGGAAAGTGCATCCAGCAGAGACCTGAAGAGAGAGCCTGAGGGCTGGGGCTGGGGCTCAGTGGCAGAGAGCTTGCCTAGCACATGTGAGGCACTGGGTTCAATCCTTAACACCACGTAAAATAAAGGCATGCTGTCCATCTACAACTACAAAAAATTTAAAAAGAGAGAGTGAGCCTGAGTGAACCAGAATAAGAGGAGAAGAGGGTCCCAAGCAGAGGAAGGAGTAGATCAGAGCCCCAGAACTGCAAAGCCTTGGTCTTTGTGAGGAACCGACAGAACCTTAGGCTGGTGGACAGAGAAGGAGAGGGAACGCTAGAGGCAGAGGGGTGAGCAGGGGTCGGCTGCGCTGGTCCTGGCCATCTGGTATGTCTTAATGCAACTGGAAATCAGAGAGGCTTTTGAACAGAGCCATGACGAGATCGGGTTTGTATTGGAAGTTTCCTCTATCTGCAATGAGGAGAAGAGTTAGTGGGGTCCAGGAAGAACAATGAGGAGACCCTGTCTTCCAAGGAAGAGGTGATAGCAACAGCACACAGAAGATGCAGAAGAGCAGGAGGAAGAATCACCAGAGCTGGGCAATGGTCTGTATTTGGGGAAACCACCTGGCTTCTAGTTCAAGCCATTATGGGATGGTGCCACGGAGAGGAACAGGTTTGGAGAATGGAGTGATCAGGCGTGGAGATGTTTCATGATGTGTTTGAGGTCAGACTGACACATCCAGGCGGGGGTGTCCATAACAAGGTCACCCTGAGTGAGCCAGGCTGTGTCCACACTTTATATACATTTTCTTACTCCAGTCACAACACCACCCAAGGAAGGCATCGTTTGTGCTGTCTGCATTTTAGGGATGTGAAAACTTGAGCACAGAGGCTAAAGGCCTTGCCTGAAATCTTGAGGCTTGTACATGGCAGAGTTGAGGTTCAAGTCTGTCGACTATACTCCAGCCACAGTGGTGCCAGGTAGGCTGAGCTCCCCCAGGGAGCAACTCAGTACCACGCAGTGCCCCCAAATTACCACATCTCCTCCCACAAAGCCCTCAGGAAGGCCCAGACCCAGCGTGCTTGTCCCAGCCTGCTTGTCCCAGCCTGCCTATAATGGACCTGTCACATTAGCCCCAGCCTGATGAGTCACATTTGGGAAAAAAAAAGGACAATTTAAAAATTTGTTAAATAATATCCCCACCACCAACAACTACAAAAATGCTATTTGCAGTGTGCAGAAAGTGGCAAAACATTAAAAAAGACAATGGGGAAACTCACTTGTGATCCTACCTTCCAAAGGTAACTACCAGCCCATTATCATTTAGATGACTGTCGTTTTGATTATATATTTCTATACTTTTTCATGAAAACTATCATTATATACATATGGCTTAAAAACCTGTTGGTTTATTTCCAATAGGAAGAATTCCTAGCAGTGGAATCAGAGTTCAGTAGCAGTTAGGTCAAAGAACAAGCCTTTAGGGAGGTACCAGTGTCACCCTTGTTATAAAATTTAAGGAGGCACTCCCTTTTCAGTGCCAACCCTACTCCTTGAAGAAGCCTGAAAGTAAGTTCCTCCTTAAGTCTGGCACCCATTGCTTTGTTTGCCTCACTCTAACCCCACCCCCAGCTTCTGGGTCCTAGCAAGAAACTAAGATCCAGAGGTGGGTCTTGGAAATGAAGCTCTTGTGAAATGTGCCTGGTTGGGGCTGCGGTTGTAGCTCAATGGCTGAGTACTGGCCTCACATGAGGCACTGGGTCCGATCCTCAGCACCACATACAAAAATAAATAAATAAAACAAAGATATTGTATCCATCTACAACTAAAAAAATAAAAATAAAAAGGTGTGTCTGGGTGGAAAGGACAACTATGTCTGCAAGTACACATGCGATACCTGCTTGTATATCACTTTGTATACCGATTAGTACAGTTAAGCTGCTGTAACAAAGACCCCCCAACACTGGGCAGTTTAAATGGAATAGTTTATTTTTTTCCTCAGGAAACAAGTGATCCAGGGGAGGTTGACAGCACTGCTCTGAAATGGAGAAAGTTATTCTGTCATTTTTTTAAAATGTTTATTCACTTTTTTTTTAGTTGTAGTTGCATACAATACCTTTATTTATATGTGGTGCTGAGGATTGAACCCAGGGCCCCACACATGCCAGGCGAGTGCTCTACCACGGAGCCGCGACTTCAGCCCCTATTCTGTCATTTTTAACATGGCCCTGCCTCTCTGGGTCCAAGGAGGCAGGTGAGTTATTACACCAGTTCTGAGTTGTCAGGACCAGAGGAAGCCACTTTGCCTTGAAGGAGATGACCCAGATGCTGCACACATCACTTTATTTATATCTCCAAGTCCGAATTTAGCCGTATGACTACACCTAGCCACAAGTGAGGCTGAGAAATTAGTCTATGGCTGGGTGGTCAAGTGCCCAGCTAAAACCTATAGATTTTATTACTGAAATGAAGAAGGTGAAATGGATACTAAGAGGAAATTAGCAGTCTCTACAAAAGGAGGGATTTGAGATAGAGGTTCCTGCAATTCAGCAGGTGAGGACCAAGCCAAATAAATAAACATTATTTTTCATATTCGGGCTACTGAGACCTGTGGATATATAGGTGTAAATACAGACCATGTGTCCCCTCTCTAATTATGAGCTACTTGAGAGAAAGGCTGAGACTGACACTGACATATCTGCTACAAAGCACAGGGATGCAGATCCCCAACATGCTTAGGAAGTGTTTATTGATCAACTGTTTAGTCACCAACAGGCCAGGAAACCATAAATTCATTCATCTTCTTCAGTCTTTTTTGTAGACCAGCCTTTCTGTCCCGGACTCACCAGGATATCAGCAGGTGCTCTTGGTTGCTAGTTCAATATCCACCCTTCTCTTTTTCCTTACCACTACATCCTCTTTTTTTTTTTTTTTTTTTTTGGTAGCAGAGATTGGACTCAGGCATGCTTAACCACTGAGCCACATCCCTAGCCCTTTTTTATTTTTATTTAGAGACAGCTCTCACTAACTCGCTTAGGGCCTCACTAAGTTGCTGAGTCTGGCTTTGAACAGGTGATCCTCCTGACTCAGCCGCCTGAGATGCTGGGATTATAGGCACACACCACCTTGCCCGACTGCTCCTCATCTTCGTTAGGGCAGCAGTATGCCAGCCAAGCACTCACTTTCCCTCCCTCTCTTCTGTGTCATGATCTGTTAAATTGTGCTAGTTTGCTACAGCTGTCAAAACAAAGGACTAACAGCATAGGTTAAGCAATAGAAATGTACTGTTTCACAGTTTGGGAGGCCAGAAATCTGAAATCAAAGTATTAGCTGGATGAGATCCTTCTGAGTATGTGAAGGAAGTACCTGTTCTGGGTGTCTGTCCTTGGTTTGTGCATGGCCATCTTCTCCTAGTGCCTGTGTACGCCACCTTCCAGCTGTGCATGCTGCTTGGGTCTGGATTTCCACGTTTTATAAAGACCACTCATGTTGGGTTAGAACCCACCCTAATGCCCTCTTTTTAACTCGATTGCCACTGTTAAGACCTATCTCCAAATAAAGTCACTTCTGAGTTGGGACTCTAACATATCTTTTGTAGGGTGGAGGACGGGAGCGGGGGGAGGAGCAGGATATAACTCCACCTGTAACGCCCCTGAAATAAAACCAGAAATCAGTTGGGGATTTCTGGGCAAGTGTTTACATTGCTGATAAAACAGATGACTCTCCTCCTGCCTTTTGATAGTACAACGTCTGCCACCATCCCCTGGTCACGAGAGAGGAGTCCCCACCAGCTGCAGTAGCCAGACATTTTGTTCTGTGGTTTTTTTTCCCCCCCGACATTGAAGGGGAGTTTGCTATCAGCCGTAACTGAGGGCCTTCCTAACTGTCCCAGCAGCTCCTTAGACTGTCTTTAGTTCCTCTATGTGTGTTAGAGGATGTTCGGAACCTTATATAACCTTAAGAATTTTCTAGGGGGGCGGGGGCGGGGCTGGGGTTGTGGCTCAGCGGTAGAGCGCTTGCCTAGCATGTGAGAGGCCCTGGGTTCCATCCTCTGCACCACATGAAAATAAATAAATACAATAAAGGTATTGTGTACATCTAAAAAATAAATATTTTTTTAAAAAGAATTTTCTACTGTGAGTGTGTATGTGTGTGTGTGTGTGTGTGTGTGGCCATTTAATTTTTTTTTTTTAATTTTGAGACAAGTTTTACTAAGTTGCCTAGGGTAGCATTGAATCTGTGATCCTCCTGCCTCAGCGTCTCCATATATTCCTCTATCTTCTGATATCTTATTCTAAAAGTCAAGCAGAGGCCAGAGCAGTAGCTCATGCCTGCAACTCCAGCAGCTCAGGTGGCTGAGGCAGGAGGATGGAGAGTTTGATGTCAGCCTTGGCAATTCAGTGAGACCCTGTCTCAAAATAAGAAATAAGAAATAAAAAGGCTGGGGATGTGGCTCAGCAGTAAGCCACCCCTGAGTTCAATCCCCAGTACTACTAATACTAATAGTAATAATAATAAAGGTCAGAAAAACAGAATTGTAATCCCAGAAACTAGGAAGATTGAAGCAAGAAGATAACAAGTTTGAGGCCAACCTCAGCAATTTAGTGAGATCCTATCTCAAAATAAAAAACAGAGGGCTGGGGTTGTGGCTCAGTGAAAGAGCACTTGCCTAGCACATGCAAGGCCCTGGGTTCAATCCTCAGCACCACATAAAAACAAATAAATAAAATAAAGGTATTGTGTCCAACTACAATCATATATATATATATATATGAAGCAGGGTTTATTTAAAAGGGGTAACATAGGCTTCTCCCACAAGGGAGAAGGGGGCCATAGCTGGTAACATGGTATCCCCCAAAAATAAATATTTTTTAAAAATAGAAAGTGCTGGGGATGTAGATCAGTGGTAGAATGCTTCTGTGTTCAAACCCCAGTACCACCAAATAGTAAATAAATGTGCAAATAAATATCAGGCAAACTGACAGAGTATTGGAAAGGCAAAGGCACACATGTTTTTTACCTAAATGCCTGCAAAGGCTGGGCTTTGAAGAGACAGAGGATGCTGGGCATGGTGGCGCACACCTGTAATCCCAGCAACTCGGGAGGCTGAGGCAGGAGGCTCAGGAGTTCAAAGCCAGCCTCAGCAATTTATCAAAGCCCTGAACAACTCAGTGAGACCCTGTCTCAAATAAAAAAATAAAAAGGGTTAGGGAGGGGGCTCAGTGGTCAAGCACCCTGGGTTCAATCTCCTGGTACTAAAAAAAAAAAAAAAAAAATGACACAGAATGGAGATGGAATGAGCCTCAGAGAGAGCTCAAGACCTGAACCAGGGAAGTATAGGAACAGGACAAGGGAGTGGAGAGAGAGGCAGACAGCAGGTAGTCAGAGCATTTCTCACCGAAGGATGAGTCATATGGGGGAAGCTCAAGAAAGTCCCAAGGAAAATTTCTCTGCTACCTAAATATGATAATTAAAAAAAATCACAGGGTAAATGAAAACTGGGGAATATCTAGGTCAGGTATAACAAATTCATATGTTTCCAGGACCCAGGTAGTTACATAGAGTAAAGCAGGCAGGTGAAGACTGGAGTATGGTCCCTCTGATGAGGTGGCTGTAAACCAGCTCCAAATATTGCTGCTGTGCTGTGGCCTAGAATGGCTAAACCTGACTTTTTAAAAGCTAGAAATATATCTTTTATATTAGAATATCCAGGGCCGCCCCCCCCTTTTTCTGGTACTGGGGGTTGAACACAGGGGTGCTTTACCACTGAGTTACATCCTCAGTTTTTGAGACAGGATCTTACTTAGGGCTTAATTACTTACTAAGTTGCTGAGGCTAAGTCTGAGGGCTGAGGCTGGTCTTGAACTTGCAATTCTCCTGCCTCAGCCTCAGGAGTTTCTGGGATTACAGCTATGCACCACTGCGCCCGGCTGGAATACCCAGTTTTTTTTTTTTTAATGTTGGCAACCCATCAATCAATTTTGAAAAATTCAGATGGGCCAAACAAAATGCATCTGTGAGCTGGATGTGGTCACCAAAGTGCTATCTCTGGTCCAGCCCCATCTCATAACAAAGCAGTGTTCCACACTTCAGTGTCTCACACAAGCCTGCCCCAGCCCTTCCCAAAAACCGTCCATAACAGAGACATCACTAGAAATCTGCTATACCCTGCTCTCCTAGACAAGGGTCCACTTCTCTGCTGCAGCTTTAGAAAGGGCGCTGGGCATCCATTGATCTTTTCTCTTTTGTATGTTTATTTAAAAAAAAGCCATATAGAAATAATAAATACTCATAGTTCTTCAGGCTGTCCATAAGAGAGTAACAAGCAGAAATGAGAGCAGAGCAGGAGACAGCAGGCTCCATTTAATGGATACACCACGTGATGTGCTTGAGAGACACCCTGTCAGGGGTTCAGCAAGGAATATGGGCTGTACCCACAGATTTTGGAGGCAGCCAGCAAGGAAGAGGACAAAGAAGCAAGACCTGGCTAACAGCAACACTCTGTGAGGGGCAGCTGGGTGGCAGATGGTGGCTAAAGACTGAAAAAGAGATGCCAGGAAGGAATGAAGAGAAACAGAAGGGACCAGGGTCCAGAAATGCAAGGGAGGAGAAAGGGTTTTTAAAAAAATAATTGCCGGGCATGATGGCGCACACCTGCAATCCCAACTACTCAGGAGCCTGAGGCAGGAGGATTGCCAGTTCCAGCTCAGCCGGGGCAACTTAGCAAGACTCTGTCTTCAATTTTTCTTTTTTATCTTACAAAGTGTTGGGTGTGTAGCTCAGTTGGAGAGCACTTACTTAGCGTGCACAGGACCCTGGGTTCCATCCCTAGCATGGAAAAAGAAAAAAGTCAGACAGGGACTAAAAAGTGTCTATTGAATGTGACATCAAAGTAGTTTGTGTGCAATGAATGGCTGAGTAGAGGCCCAGGACAACAGTGGTAGCTAGAAGGGCCTGAGGGCCTGGAGAGGGAAGCTTCAAACTCATGGACGTGGGCCAGCTCAAACTGACGGCAGCAAACCAGGGGGAACAAAGTCCATTGGAGAAACGCAGAACAGGGGCCCAGGAACACTGGAGCCCCTCAGGTTTCTTTTTTATAGAACAAAATAGAGCTTTTTGAATAATTCCCTGCCTTAGATCTCCTCAGACTGCCTTAGCAAAATCAGACTGCACCAGGCACAGTGGCGCAGGCCTGTAATCCCAGCTACTTGGGAGGTTGAGGCAGGAGGATTGCAAATTCAAGGTAATATAGGGGAAAGCTATATAAAAAAATAAAAATAAAAAAGGAAGAAGAAGGAGGAGGAGGAGGAGGAGGAGGAGGAGAAGAAGAAGAAGAAAAGAAAGAAAGAAGAAAAAAACCCACATACTGAGTGGCATGGACAACAGAAGTTTATTTTCTCACTGTTCTGGAGGCTAGAAGGCCAACATCAAGGTGCTGTCTGACTGGGTTCCTGGCGAGGGCCATCTTCCCAGTTTCAGATGGCTGCCTTCTGGCTGTGTCCTCACATGGAGGGGAGAACTCTAACACCCCCATGTTCTTATTAAGGCAGTGGCCCTATCAGAAGAGGCTCCACCCTATGAATGCTGTTTTAACTGCAGTCATCTCCCTGTAGGCCCCGTCTGCAAACACAACTACCTTGGGGGCGGGTGAGGACTTCACCATAAGAATTTTTTTTATATATCTTTGTTTATTCATTTATTTTTATGTGGTGCTGAGGATTGGACCCAGTGCCTCACACATACGAGGCAAGCGCTCTACCACTGACCTACAAGCCCACCATAAGAATTTTGAGACACTGGGTTCAATCCTCACACCACATAAAAATAAATTAATAACAAAATAAGTGTTGGTGAGGATGTGGGGAAAAAGGGATAGTCTTACACTGCTGGTGGGACTGCAAATGGGTGCAGCCAATCTGGAAAGCAGTATGGAGATTCCTTAGAAAACTTGGAATGGAACCACCATTTGACCCAGCTGTCCCACTCCTTGGTCTATAAAATCAGCATACGACAGGCACACAGGTACATCAATGTTTATAGCAGCACAATTCACAATAGTTAAACTGTGGAGCCAACCTAGATGCCCTTCAATAGATGAATGGATAAAGAAACTATGGTATATATACACAATGGAACATTACTCTGCATTAAAAGAGAATAAAATCATGGCATTCGCAGGTAAATGGATGCAGTTGGAGAATATCATGCTAAGTGAAGTTAGCCAATCCCAAAAAAACAAAGGCCGAATGTTTTCTCTGATAAGTGGATGCTGATCCATAATGGGGATGGGGGGAGCAGAGGAGGAATGGAAGAACTCTAGATAGGGCAAAGGGGAGGGAGGGCACAGGAGGGGGCATGGGGGTAGGAAAGATGGTGGAATGAGATGGACATCATCACCCTAAGTACATGTATGAGGACACGAATGGTGTGACTGTAATTTGTGTAGAACCAGAGACATGAAAAATTGTGCTCTATATGTGTACTATGAATTGAAATGCATTCTGCTGTCATGTTTAACCAATTAGAATGAATGAATGAATAAATAATAAATAAATAAATATAGGTATTGTATTCATCTACAAATAAAAATATTTTTAAAAAAAATTTTTTTGAAGAATTTTGAGGGAACACCATTCAGTGTCCAGCACTCCACGTATTCACCTCTATGTCTGCATGTCACCAGACCGTGCTGGCCCTCATTCAAGATTCAAAGAGGACCAGGATGCCCTGGAAGAGGGGCTGGTGACATGGCCCAACCTCACAGCCAGTCATTACTACCCCAGGGATTCTGAGTCCGGCTCAGCAGCGTGGAGGGATGAATAGCCCCACCCAAATCCTGCAGAGGCCATGGTGCAAAGAGATGACCCAGGCAGGCGGACCTGATGGCTAGGTGGGAGTTCCTCCAGGTCTGCTGTGGTCCCTGCCTGCACTGGGAGCTAGGGCCACACTCAGAGCTGAGCACATGGTTTGGAATAAATTAGTTGATGGACAGATGGAAGCCAGGCAGCTTGTGCAATAACAGATTCAATCTTCCTCTCTGATCCCAACTGTGCCTACCCAGTCACCACAAAAGGATTCCCACTGGAAGCCCTGGACTCCGCCCAAGAGAGGCCAGGGCTCCCAGGGCAGAGCACCTCTTGCCTCAACTTGGCCAGCACGGCCTTTGGCTCACCAGCTCTGTACACAGTGTCCCCTGCCTTGGGGCTGGGCCGTTCAGGGCGTGGCTCACCACTCACTGTTTGGATGACTGCATTTCCATTTCAAAAGTGCTCTCTGGAGTTGGAGCTCAAACTCTCAAGTTCAGCACATTCCACCAGACATGGTGTGACCTTAAGAGTACTGCCCAGGATGACGTTCCTTCCACCCTGCAGCCAGGGGCAACAGAGGGGGAGTTGTACCCACGGAGAATCTTCCGCTAAATACCAAGATGGAGAGGAAGAAAGACAGGAAGGACAGGTGTTGAAGTGTAGTAAGCAGGCAGATAATAAACTGGTTTCAACAGAGCACCTTGTTATGCCTAAGTAACTTGAAGCAAGCTATCCTTAATTTTATTTTTTTCTTTTGGTACCAGGGGTTGAACTCAGGGGCACTCAACCACTGAGCCACCCCTATTTTGTATTTTATTTAGAGACAGGGTCTCACTGAGTTGCTTAGTGCCTCGCTATTGCTGAGGCTAGCTTTGAACTCCCGATCCTCCTGTCTCAGCCTCCCCAGCTGCTGGGATTACAGGCATGCCCACGGCGCCCAACCAGCCTTAATTGTCTGAAGTCTAAAATGACAGACAAGAGACCCCTCCAACAAAGCCTCCAAAGGAGTAAATACTAAGACCAAAGCATGGCCCTCTCATGAAATAGCTGGACAGACGGCCATCCCCCCTGTCCCCTCCAGCCCTGATGGACTCTGGCACCTTCTTGGATTCCGTTTGATGCCAGATCACCGTCCCCATCAGCCAAATCTTGGCTGGGCCTGACATTTAATCCTCAGAAGAGCACTCTTAAATAAGGATTGCTCCTCCTACTTTTCAGGCAACAGGCCCAGAGTTCCTGATCATAGAGCAAGCTGGTGGTACAGCCAGCATTTGAACCAAAGCATGTCAAAACCTGTGCATGGTGAACTGTTCCCAGCAACCATGAAAGACTGGAGAAACTTCTGGAGGACACTTTGGACAAGCTAGCTTCTCTGAGGCGGTTTCCTCATCTATGTAATAGGCATGATAACTCTTACCATGCATGGGCTGTTGAGGTATTAAAGATCTCTAACAGGCATCTAGCATAGCACCTGACCCAGCCTTGATGCTTATAAATGTTATCTATTATTATGTATTATTATCACTTTCTCAACAGTCTGTTTCTCATATTTCAAGAGCTCAGGAAATGATACTGCTGAACTCATTGGACTTCAGCAGATGTGATGATAAAGGGTGGGCACCTGAGGGATAGCTGGTACTCTTTAGGAATGCCAGAGATCGGTGCTTGCAGGAGAGAGTCCACAGGACCAACCAGAGCTCTTGGCCCAGCTCCCCCAGCTCCTGGCTGCATGATCCAGGAGCAGTGGGTGACCTCCTTTGAGCTCAGTTTCTCATCTGCAAATTGTAGATAAGGATAATGAGCACCCTGCTCCCATCACAGGCTGTGGCTCAGCTGAGATAATGGTTGTGAAAGTGCTTTGTAAAGTGGAAAAATGTTATCCGGATGTAAGGAACCATTAGCCTCATGGTGATACAGATCTCATGAGGGTGGTTGCATTGCCAAGGGTGGGGACCAGCCTCCCTCAGACCCTGGGAAAGACAGCACCAGAGGGAACAGGCAGCAGAATGTAGGTGAGTTACAAGAATGAGTTTGGGGAAACTAAGGTGGCAAAATACCAGGATGGATGACTACAGGTGGGGTACCCCTGGTTAGGACAGCAGGTCACTTCAAATTTTTGAAACTCTAGGTATATTGATAAATTTTAAAAATTCCAAGACAGGGTTGCCCGTATGCAGTATATTTTGCATTTTCCACACTGGCAATACATCAGGTATGGCTCTAGAGGGTCCTCTGGTTGTGGGGTCAAAATTACTCAGCATTCCCAGTCCCCAACTATTTAGATAACCTCATTTAGAGAGAATATCTAACCTGAGATCACTAGAGGCTCTGTTAGTCTCCCATGGTAGGCTATAGGGGAGATGACAAAAGTATGTCTTTCCTCTCAATTCTCATCTGATAAGCAGTCTTTGGAATATCCAAAAATGGAATACTACCCAGCCATAAAAAACCACACTACTGATAGAAGCTGCGCATATGTGAGTGAAGAAGCCAGACATAGAATAACATATGCAATATGGTTCCATTTCTATAAAGTTTTAGGACAAATAAAACTAATCAAAAATGAGAGAAAAGCTGGGTGCAGTGGTGCATGCCTATAATCCCAGTGGCTCAGGAGACTGAGTCAGGAGAATGGCGAGTTCAAAGCCAGCCTCAGCAACTTTGTGAGGCCCTAAGTTTCCCAGTGAGTCCTGTCTCTAAATACAATATAAAAGTAAAAGGGCTGGGGACGGGGTTCAGTGGTTAAGTGCCCCTGGGTTCAATTCCTCCTAACAAAACAAAACAAAACAAAACAAATGAGAGAAAGAAGATAATTGATTACCTGAGGCTGGAGCTTGAGGTTGGGGTTGGGGGCTGCTGACTGTAGGGGAGTACAAACAATTTTGGGGTATGATGAAAATGTTCCGTATCTTGGTTGTGGCAGTATTCCCAAGGGTGTAAACTTTATCAAAATGCATTCACGCATACACTTGAAAGGCGTAGTGCGGGCTGGGGATGTGGCTCAAGCGGTAGCGCGCTCGCCTGGCATGCGTGCGGCCCGGGTTCGATCCTCAGCACCACATACCAACAAAGATGTTGTGTCCGCCGAGAACTAAGAAATAAATATTAAAAAAAAAAAAAAAAAAGAAAGGCGTAGTGCGTGTGAAGTACACCACGAGCCAGATGATCCACACAAATTCACGTCTGAATGGGAAACCTGAAAAGCTTCGGCCCTTCCCCACGCCCCCAACACTCTGCTTGGGACTGAGTCTAGTTTCTCTTTCTCAGCTTCCAGAGAGGTTTTTGTTTTGTTTTGTTTTGTTTTTGCAGTGCTGGGGATTAAACCAGGGGCCTTGCAAATGCTAGGCAAGCCCTCCACCCCTGAGCCACACCCCCAGCCCCCAAACTGACTATTAAATAGGGGTGGTGTTGAAACATATCTCCCAAAGTTCCTCTAGCTAAGGACAGTCACCAAGAAAGTTAAAATATATTCTCTGGCTAGTTCAGCCTAGCAAAATCTACACACCTAGTCACCTGGCCTTTGTTTCTGTGAATTGTAACTACTCCTGAAGGGACACAGGAGACACAATCTAGTAGCTGCTCCTCTCCAGTTTGATCAAAGTGCATAAAATTCACTTTTTTTTTACATTGATCCCTTATTTCTTATGTGGGTGAGTGGATGGGTGGGCTGTATAATCCTGCCAGTGGGGACCCAGGCAGCTCCCTGGCTGGGCTGCCAGTACCAGTGTGAGTTAGGCAGGAAAGTTGGGGTGTAGGGGTGATCCGCAGGGTCTGGCACACAGTAGATGCTCATTAAGTACTTGCTGAGTTCATGGGCAGTAAAAGCAAAGACAGAGGACAGCTGCAGGCCAAATCCGGCCACGGCCACTTGTTTTGTAAATAAAGTATGACTGGACTCACCTCATTTGTTTGTATATTGTCTATGGCCGCTTTTGCCCTGCAACGACAAAATGAATAGCTGTGACAGAGACTATGTGACTTGGAAAGCCTAAAACAATTACCCTGTGACCATTTATACAAAATGTTTGCTGACCTCTGAGGTGAGGCAAGGAGGGGATGCTTTTAGGAATTAATCCCAGAGCCAGGCATGGTGGTTACACATCTGTAATACCAGCGGGTCAGGAGGCTGAGGCAGGAGGGTCGCAAGTTGGGAGGCCAGCCTCAGCAACTTAGTGAGGCCCTAAGCAACTCAGCGAGACCCTGTCTCTAAATGAAAAATACAAAGAAAAAAAAAGGGCTGGAGATGTGGCTTAATGGTTAAGGGCTCCTGGGTTCAATCCCCAGTACCAAAAAAATAAATAAAAAGTAAAAAATTAATCACGGAGGCTAGGAGGAAGGAAAGTAGAAGAGGTGAGAAAGATGGTGGAGTGAATTCCATTGTCCAGCTTAAAGAAAAAAAAAATTCCTAGATTTTTTTTTTTCCTCCAGTGCTGGGGCTTGAACCCAGAGGCTTATGCTTGCTGGTCAGGCGCTTATTCAGCCACTGAGCTACCCCTACCTTTCCTGGTGGATACACAGGTCAGTGGACTCGATACCACTCTTACTGCCTTCTGGTTCCCTCTTTCTTCCTCACAATGTGCAGGCTGGGAAGCTCAGCGATATTTTCCCATGATCCCTTGTAGCCAGTGCTTTGAGTTACACCAATGAGATGTCCTCCCACAGGACTTGCATTCAGAACTGAGTCGAGTGGCTGAGAGGTAGTGTTGCTCCAGGCATCTGCCTGCTGATGAGGATGCAGCAGGCTTTGTGAGGCTTTGATCCCCATCTCTGAGTTTAGGCTGTGTTGGGGTAGAGCTGCTGTCTGTCCCCAGTCTCATGATTGTGTATGGCTCAGATTCCAAACTTCCCAAGAAGTCTCTCTACAATGTTGTAAAGGTCACTCCTGGAGGCCCAGCCTGGAGCCCCTTTTCTCTAAGTTCTTTTAAGCACCTACTTTTGTCTTCTCTGAATGTCTTTTTTGCTATTGCAACTCACTCCTGCCTGCTCCACTATTTAAAAACATGGAATATGTTGTTTAAGTGAAACAAAGATTAAACAAAGTGTTTATGTCTTCTCTCCCATTAAACCTCTCTGAAATGAGAGTAGATAATTTTTTTTTAGGTACTGGGGACTGAATTCAGGGGCACTTAACCACTGAGCCACACTCCCAGCCCTTTTTTATATTTTATTTTAGAGACAGGGTCTCACTGAGTTGTTTAACACCTCACTAAGTTGCTGAGGCTGGCTTTGAACTAGCAATTCCCCTGCCTCAGCCTCCCAAGCCACTGGGATTACAGGTATGTGCTACCATGCCCAGTTTCCTCTTTTATTTTTTTTAAACATTTATTTTTCAGTTGTAATTGGACACGATACCTTTATTTTGTTTGTTTATTTTTTAAATGTGGTGCTGAGGATTGAACCCAGGGCCTCACACATTCTAGGCAAGTGCTCTACTGCTGAGCCACAACCCCAGCCCCCCCCCCCAGCAACCTATTTTAATCTTGAGGCTTTTTCTTTTTACTATTTATTTACTACTACTACTAATACTACTACTACTACTTATTATTATTATTAGTAGTAGTAGTAATAGTAGTAGTACCAGGGATTGAACCCAGGAGTGCTCAACCATTGAGCCACATCCCCAACCTTTTTATTTAGAAACAGGGTCTTGCTTAGTTGCCTAGGGCCTCCCTTAGTTGCTGAGGCTGGCTTTGAACTCACGATCCTCCTGCCTCTGCCTCCAGAGACACTGGGATGCACCATTGCGCCCAACTTTAGTTTATTTTTATTGGTGCATTAAAATTATATGTAATAGGGGGCTGGGGATGTGGCTCAAGCGGTAGCGCGCTCACCTGGCATGCGTGCGGCCCCGGGTTCGATCCTCAGCTACCACATACCAACAAAGATGTTGTGTCCCCCGAGAACTAAAAAATAAATATTAAAAATTCTCTCTCTCTCTCTCCTCTCTCACTCTCTCTTTAAAAAAAAAAATTATATGTAATAGCCAGGCACGGTGGCACACACCTGTAATCCTAGCAGCTTGGGAGGCTGAGACAGGAGAATCATGAGTTCAAAGCCAGCCTCAGCAACTGCAAAGCACTAAGCAACTCAGTGAGACCCTGTCTCTAAATAAAATACAAAGTAGGGCTGGGGATGTGGCTCAGTGGTCGAGTGCCCCTGAGTTTAATCTCTGGTATCCCCCCCAAAAAATCATACATAACATTTGAACTCATTATACCATATTTGTAGGTGAGCATAACATAATTTGATCAATCTCATTCCCCAGTGATGATCTTTTAAAAGGTAAAAACCCTTAAGGACTAAGAAGCCAGGAAAGGTTATGGCAGTGCCTGAGGAGGGCAACACAATTTTGGAAGCTAGAAAGTGGAGACAAATGACAAGAGACGAGGCTGACTGGAAAATGTGAAGAAGCAGTTAATAAGAAAAAGGCCACTTGGTATCTAGGACTCCAGGAAGGCTCAGCCTTTGGAGAGTCCTGGTACTTCTGTTATGGGGGGAGCGGGGTTTAGAGTGGAGCTGGGAAAAAAAAAAGAACCGATTTGATATCACTGAAAGGAGCATCTGGACACCCCCCACCCCCCGGTACCCCTCCACCATTCTATATGGATGAGGACCTCCTCTGTGCCCCTGGGGGATGAGGGGCTTGTCTTCTCTAGAGGCTGAACAACAGGCACAGTCCAGCAGGACTCTGAGACACCCCAGCTGTGACCTGAGGAAGCTGTACTGAAAACAGAGTCATCAGAAGTCTGCACTGGGAAGCCCATATTCGTAATGGAGAGAGGGTCCCTGCTCCCTCTCAGCTCCAGCTTGGCCCTTAGATACCTGGTACTCAGACTTACATGCCCTGGCAGGAAATCAAGGATGCTCTGGGGAACAATGTCAATCAAAAGACAAAACATCTACAGATACTGGCATTGGGGGCTCCCCTAGTTAAATGGCTGGCCAAGACCCATCTACCCTACAGAGGACCCTACCCTGAGACAAGCCTTCTTTTTTTGAGGGGGTGGGGTACCAGGGATTGAACCAAGGGGCATTTAATCACATCCTCAGCCCTTTTTTGTATTTTATTTAGAGACAGGGTCTCACTGAGTTGCTTAGGGCCTCACTAAGTTACTAAGGCTGGCTTTAATCCTTCTGCCTCAGCCTCCCAAGCCATTGGGAATACAGGCATGCGACACCGTGCCCAGTGAGACAAGCCTTCTTATCCTGTGCCCACTCTGATCCCCATGGAATGGGAGGAGAATTTGCAACTCATATATTTGATGAAGTTCTGGTGTTCTGAATACATAAATTGCTCTTAAAAATTTAATAATAAGTCCAATAACCAATTTTAAAATGGGCAAATGATTTGAATAGACATTTCTCCAAAGAAGATAGACCTTGGAATGGCTTCATGGCATCATGAAGATGCTCAGCATTATTAATCATTAGAGAATGCGAATCAAAAGCACAATGAGGATCCACTCCACACCACCTAGGATAGCTAAAATGAAACACACAGGCATTAACAAGTGTCGGTCAAGGACATGAAGAAACTGGAACTTCACATACTGCTGGAAGGACTGTAAGATAGATAAAAGGCGGGTGATACTTCACTCTCCCTCAAACCTGAGGACTGTATTCTAATTCAGCCTTCATTGGTTTCACTTCATCCCATCTGAGTCTTGCCCTCTAACTTCTTCTTCTATCTTCACCCTTTGCTGTAGCCAGAAAGCCAGCCCACAGCCACCGATGTCCCTAGAACACAAGAACTCTGTAATTAAAGACAGATCAAAGACGGGATACATTTGTAAACCACACACTTTGTAAGCTCTCCACAAATGTAAACTGCTATCTTTTGCCTTTTCCTTCCACTTGAAAATGCGTCTTTCTCTTGCCACATCCAAAGTAGCAGAGCTTTCAAAGTTAAGTTCGCCTCCTCCCCCCACCTCAATTCTGGGGGCTCCACACTGCAGGGCAGGTAGAAGACTTTTGCTCTAAATTCTGGGGGTCTCACCACAAAATCAGTACCACATTATGATCTGGCCCAAACTTCTCTGTGCACATTCTTTTGTCTGCATCCCTGTCAAACACCTGCTGGGCTTTGTAAACAGTGAAATCATCAATGTTTTACTTATGTTAAACCCTTAATCTTTTTTGGCTTTACTCATTAAAGCAATATTCATCCTTGTGATGTGGTGGCTATTGGTCTTTTCCTTTTCCTAATGGTCCTATGTTGTTTTATGTGTGTGTGCAGGGACTGTCTCTGGAAGCATACACAATAAATTGATACCAATGGTTGTGCCTGAAAAGAGGAATTGAGAATCTGGGAGAAAATGGCACCATAAATCTTTCTGCTGTGCTTGATTTTTTTTAAATGCATCTGGCATGCATTGCTTGTATTTAATAATAAACAATTTAAAGTACGAATTCACTTTTTTGTGGTGTTACTGATTGAACTCAAGGGCATTTGACCGTTGAGCCACATCCCCAGCCCTATTTTGTATTTTATTTAGAGACAGTCTCACTGAGTTGTTGAGCAACTCACTTTTCACTGAGGCTGGCTTTGAACTCGTGATCCTCCTGTCTCAGTCTCCTGAGCCACTGGGATTACAGGCACAGTTTCGCTTTACTTATTTTATGCGCGCACACACACATATTTTTTTCAGTTGTTAACAGATACCTTTATTTTATTTATTTTATGTGATGCTGAGGATTGAACCTAGTGCCTCTCACATGCTAGGCAAATGCTCTGCCAACTGAGCTACAACTCCAGCCCACAATTTCACTTTTGGGGGTTATAAATGTGTAGGAAGCGGAAGTTGGCTTCAAGAAAGTAGTGTTGATTGACAACCCCCCCACACACGTTGATTGGCAAATAAACACACACATTGATTGACACACACACGTTGACTGACAGACACACACACACACGCACACGCACACGCACACGCACACGCACACGAAAGTCCTCCTCGTCCTACTTCGCCAGGCTCAGTAACGCTTCACATAGACTCCCTCAACCCACTTCCCTCAGGCCAAAGTTAAGCCCCGCCCTCTAACCCCGCCCCGCAGGTCCCGCCCTACATCACGTCACCTCCGGCCGGCAAGCTTTCCCCGAACTCCCTCTGGCTCCCGCCTTCGCCCGCTTCCGGTCGTCGTCGTCGCCGCTGCTGCCGCTGCTGCTGCTGCTGAGGCTGCAGGCGGAGGCCAGAGGACCGGGCGGCGGCGGCGGCGGCGGCTGAGAGGGCGGCGGCGGGAGCGGAGCGGGACGAGAGAGCGAGAGAAAGCGACCGAGGAGCTAGCGCAGCGCGCCTTGCCGCCCGCCTGAGCAGCCGGAGCCTTCCGGGCCCGCCGCCGCCGCCGCCCGCCTGCCCGCCCGCGGACAAAGCCTAGAGCCCGCGCCCAGAGCCATGTCCTCGTCCGCCGGCAGCGGCCACCAGCCCAGCCAGAGCCGCGCCATCCCTACCCGCACCGTGCCCATTAGCGACGCCGCGCAGCTACCTCATGACTATTGCACCACGCCCGGGGGGACGCTCTTCTCCACCACGCCGGGAGGTGAGACCGCGTCCCCAGCAGCTCCTCTGCGTGCCCGCGCCGCCCCCGGGACCCCGCTCGCGGCTTCGGGACCCTGCACTTTGCCTTCTGGCTGGCGCGCGACTCGAGTCTGCTCGCGCCTGCTCACCCGCCCACCCGGGAACGTGGCTCGAGCGTCTCAAAGAAAGCCCCGGTTCCCGCTTCGTGGCAGTTTGACGAACTCGACCCAGTTTCTCTCCCCTTCGCCTCCTTCCCAGGCGGATTCGGCCGCGCGTGGCACTCTGCGTTACCTTCCCCTCCTGCAGTTTGTGCTCGTTAATGCTTGACTTCGCGGGTGTCCCCCTGGCCTTCCTAGAAAGGAAGTTAGAGAGCGGGATTCAGTTCTGGGACCCTTCGGTGACATGTTTTGCTGTTTTTAAAAACGTCAGGAGGAGGCTGGAATGCAGAGTCCCGAAGCCTCGCCCAGTGTTATCCTGCTTTGACAGCATTGTTTACCTTGTTGGACTAGGCCCCACGGGTGGGGGAGTCCCCAGGCCGCGAGGACAGTATGATACAATAATGCTCAAGTCATAGCCAAGGGGAAGGAGGTGAGAATGGTGGAACGCTGGCAGCCTTAAGGGTAGAGTTTCCGAGTCTCCGCCTTTGGAGATGGATTGAAGGGGGGCTTTTTGTCAAGCAGGACACTCTGGTCAAGTGAGGTTGCCTGATCCTGGGAAAGAGGCGATGCACAGGGAGGTTCCTGGCATTGCTTTTCAAAGGAGGACCAGGAACTGTTTACAAGCAACAGTGGGGTAGAGGTGAAGCTTGTTGAATTGGTCAGGGAGAAGGGAGCTCAAAGGTTGTCTGTCTCTTGCCAGGGCTGTTCTCCAAAGGCAAAAGACTGGAACCAGGCTTCCTTTTAAGTTTAGATCTTTGCCTTCTTTTAGTGACCAGGCAGTCATCCCCTTGTAGACAGAGGGTGGGGACTTCGCTGGCAGCCCCTGCGGTCTACAGGATCTCTGGCCTTCTTTTTGTGGGCAGGGATGGCAAGTTGTACTACAACCAATCCCTGAATCCGTTGCACAATGGCAAAGCTTGTAGAGTAAGGGAACTGCCTTGCCAACACCAAGGAATTTAAATCTAGGAGAGAGAGTTACTGTGGATAGATCTATGGATAGGAAGTGGAAGTTGACTCAAGGAAAGTAGTGTTGATTGACAAATAAACACACATGCACACAAAAGTCTTCTTCATCCTCCCTCCCTTGGCTCAGTAATGCTGAGAGATCCGTGCTGTGCTTCCAGCAGTCCAGAACACGTGTTGCTGTAACAACACAACCAGCTATGATTTTTATTTGGAGAAGAGACTAAACTTTTAGCTATATATTAATTTTCCCTGAGGGAAGAGCCACAGAGGGAACCCCTTTTGCCATATTTCAAAAGCTAAACTGTTGTACTTTCAAAACAAGGGCTTTAAAGATAGAAGCCTGTCTCATACTCTGGATTAGTTCCTAAAATGCTTGGGAAGATTTCTGCCAGAAATACTGATCCATTTACCCTCCCAACACACTATCACTACTGCTTGATCAAATATCACTTAACCTGCCTCCACACAGCTTATATGCATACTTTTGTTTTACATTTAAATACTTGTCATTGGCTCATCTGTAAAGTTGAGTTTGTATTTACTGGTAGATCTGCATGCACAAAGTGATCTGTTTTTGGATACACAAGCGCTCGTTTTAATACTTAACAGAATACAATATCACTGCAGTTGGGTTTAATCACTATTTTAACAGTTTAACTTAGTGCTGATTAGTTGTGGTTGTGTAGTACTTGACATTTTTCTCCTTTGGAGATTTTCTGACCTCTGATGATTTGTTTCCTCTTGCTACACCCTTCTTCTCCCTCTTACCATGTAATTTTATTTCCCAGAACCAGAGTGAAGTTATTATTTGGTCACCTCTAGACTCCCAAACTAACGTGGATGCATATCTTCAGTGAGTTTTGTGTGCTTAGTGCAGTGCTTTGCACAAAACAGAACAATACTCAAAAGTAGGAAATGCAATTGCTCTGAATGGACTTAAAATCCTGATTTGGAGAGATAGGAGGTGCAGATAAGATTTTTAGTCAAGTGCTGGTTTACATTTAGACAAATGAGAGTCAGTAGGCTTATATTAGAAATCTAGGCTAGGTATGATGGCACATGCCTATAATCCCAGCCAATCAGGAGGCTGAGGCAGGAAGGTTGCAAGTTCAAGGCCAACCTCAGCAACTTAGTGAGGACCTAAGCAACTTAGTGAGACCCATTTTCAAAAAAGGACTGGGGATGTAGCTCACTGGTCAAGTATCAGTAGGTTCAGTCTCCAGTAGAAAGAAAATAATGGGGGGAGTACTTTTCCTGTCTCAAACTTCTGGAAACCTGGAGTGGATAACAGTTGATGAGCTGTATGCCTTAGATGATCAGACTGGGCAGATGTGTTTACAACAATGCCAACTTTGTATTTCTCAACCCCTTTGAGAGTCCTTTATTCATTGGATATCACAGGATATCCTACTCTGGAAGTTTCTCAAAATTGCTTTCCTGTGGTTTGGGAAATGAGAGGTGGGTGAAAATACATTTACCATAACATCTTGGATTTCTTGTATTGCTAAAAGAGTGCCTGAAAAAATATTCATTATTAAAAAGGGGAAATTTTTTTTTGTCCTATCTGCTGGATTCAAGTGGTAGAGCTCATGCAGCAGGCCCTAGATCCAAGTGCCAACACCACAAATAAGTGAATAGATTGTAGATAATATTCAGTTCTTGCATTGGGAGGATGCTTCTATCTTTGATGGAAGGTAAGAGTTAGCTTCAGTTTGTATGTGTGTGTTGTTGAAGATTAAACACAGGATGTTGAGCCTGCTAGGCAATTGCTCTCCCACTGAGCTAACCCCAAGCCCTAGCTTCACTTTTATAATATTGGTTAGCCAGAAGGAACTTAATGGCTTTCTTTTATATTTGAAAGAAACTGAAACCCAAAGAAACCCAAATTGGCTGTATCATACAGCCAATTAACGTAGGTGGGTAGTCTCAAATTTAGTACACTGGCTACTATTCCAATTTTTCTTCCACTATATGTGGCGCTGAGGGTCGAACCCAGTGCCTCACACATGCTAGGCAAGTGCTCTGCCACTGTCCCACAACCCCAGCCCCTCACAAACAATTTAAGAGACTATTCTGTCTCTGGAATACTAGCTAATGTGATTTTGCTACTTTATTAGTCTTTTCCTAGGCATGGAACTGTGACTTGGGAGAGTTGTGCTCTGGGGAGTGAACAGACACTAGACCTCTTTTAGCCTTTCTTTTTCATATATAGCATCCTCATCAGCTATAGAAAATAATGCTGTAATGAACAACAAAAGGTCACTAACTGATGGTCTGAAATCTTGTTTGTGCTATAACTCTTCCTTTCTTGCCTTCTGGTTCCTTTCTTCTGCCCTTAGTTCACTGGGGAAAAATTACCTGAAGGCCATTGAAAGAATTGGTAAAAGAGAAGCGGGAAGAAGGGGAAAATAATTCACTTGGAGCGAGCTATATAAAAAAAAATTGTATTTTGGGAGAGACCTCCTTAATCTGGTTTCTTTCTTGGGATGAATGAGTCATACTCTATAGATATGGGGAAGGAGGACCAATTTCTGATGTTTTCACAGCATTTCTTATTGGGTGACTTCAGGCTGAGTATATTCTAGGCCAATACCTTCGGAGCCAACAGTGTGTTTATTTAACTCAGTAACTTCAGTTCTTAACAAGAGGACTGCATTATTACCTGTGAGAAGTACATGGAAAACATAATGAAGAGTATTCATCTCACTTTGCCTTGTTGTTAAAGAAGATACCACCATTTACTCACCTCAGAATTATCACAGATTAATGTGTTGTCATTCTGTAGGAGATTCAGCTTTGGTCTCATATGTCAGCTGCCAAAGTATATATTGAAGATGTCCTTCAGCTTTTATGTTGGATGTGTTGTTGATTTCTGGGGCGGGAGAACTAAATTACAGTCCCAGAGAAGGCAGCAGTCCTCATCCTCAGGGCAGTGTGCCATATGGAAGAAGCACCTCTGCCTGACCGAAGTCAGATAATCTGAGTATGATGAGGGGAAACAGCTCCTATGGGTGGATAGATAATGCAGCATACATGGCAGACATTCATGTACTTCCCTGCTGCTCCCCCAAAGACTCCTGTGCAAAATAGGAAGGAAAGTGATAAATCTACACTGGCAACACCAAGGTTATTAAGGAGAGAGATTTTTGTTGTTGTTGTTGTTGTTGTTTTTAGTTGTAGATGGACACAATACCTTTATTTTATTTTTTGTGTGTGTGGTGCCAGGGATTGAACCCAGTGCCTCACACACTGTGGCACTGAGTCACAACCCTGCCCCAAGGAGAGAACTTTTTGAGAATTTGTCTTAAAAGTAGTTGCAGGGGTGGGTACTGGGGACCAAACCTAGGGGTGCTTTACCATTGAGTTGCATCTCCAGTTCTCTTTTTTTATATATATTATTTGTTTGTTTGTTTATATTTAAGATGGACACAATATCTTTTTTATTTTATTTGTTTATTTTTTATATGGTGCTGAGGATCCAACCCAGTACCTCACATGTGTAAGGCAAGTGCTCTACCACTAAGCTATAACCTCAGCCCCTTATTTATTTATATTTTTAAGGTTTTTTTTTTTAAGCTTTATTGGCATATGATTTTTTTAACTTTATTTATTTTTTTATGTGGTGCTGAGGATCAAACCCAGTGCCTCCAGCCCTATTTTTAAGTTTTGAGGCAAGTTCTCACTAACTGGCTGAGGCTGGCCTTGAACTTGCAATCCTCCTGCCTCAGCCTCCAGAGTTGCTGGGATTACAGATGTGCACCATCTGGATGAGTTGTGGATGTCCATCCATTAAAAGAGGAAAGGATCCTTCACAGGGCAGTTTTTTGGTGAATAGCAGGACTTGTTCTTGGCTCCCAAGTTGTAAGGTGAGCAAATTAATGTTTAGAAGATTTTTGCTGTTCTATTTACAATAGCTCTATTTATAGTTGAGACTGGCAGTAAGTAGGTAAGGCCTAGACTACTATTTCCAGATATAGTCAATGTTTTACTTTGCTTTTTGCAGGCCCTTTAAAATCTGTATGTTCTGCCAGGCAAGGAGGCTGAGGCAGGAAGATCACAAGTTCAAAGCCAGCCCCAGCAAAAAGTGAGGTGCTAAGCAACTCATTGAGACTCTAAACAAAATACAAAATAGGGCTGGGGATGTGGCTCAATGGGTAAGTGCCTCTTGAGTTTAATCCCTGGTACCATCATCACCACCCCACCACGCAAAACAAAATAAAACAAAAAACCTGTATGTTTCTTAATATTCAGCAACTATCTACCCCTGGTGTGCCCAGTATTTAAAGATCCCCTTTACCTGGTTCTCAGACCACAGCTTTAAGCTAAAAGCTCAGAAATTTTGAGTATTTACATCTAAATAAGTAATTGTTTAGATCTCTAGGATAAACACCTTGACAAATAATTTGTTTCATTATGTAGTTTTAAAAAGAAAAACCTCACTAAGCAAGGATAAATTGGAAAAAACAGTTAAGTTTTTGTTATTCCTTGAAATTTTCTAAATCCAAGATCATGTCATCTGTGAATAAAGATAGTTTTTTCTTATCAATCTGGATGCCTTTTAATTGTCCTGGCTAGTGTCTTCAGAATGTGTCACATCTAGTACCATAGTAGACACATATGAATAGATGTGACATGGAGTAAAACATAGAGAATGGTTCTTTGCCTTATTTTTGATCTTAGGGGAAAGCAGCCAGCCTTTCATCATTAAGTAAGCTGTTAACTGGGGGCTTTTTGTTTTTGCATTACTAGGAATTGAACCCAGGACCTTGTATATACTAGGCAAGTGCCCTACCACTTAGCTACATCCTCCATCCTTCATGAGAATTATTTGAGACAGGTCTTGCTAAATTGTGCAGGTTGATCTCAAACTTTCAATCTTCCTGTCTCAGCTTCCCAAGTAGCTGAGATTGCAGGTATATACTACCATACCCAATTTTACTGTGGTTTTTCATAAATCTACTTTATTGGGTTGAGGAAATTCTTTCTAGTCCTGTTTATTGGATGTTTTTAATCATAAAAAGGTGTTGCAGTGCTGGGAAAAGAATCCTGGGCCTTGTGCCTGCTAAGTAAGCTCTTTACCATTGAGCTATACCCCAGCCTCCCAATTTTTTCTTCTATTGAAATGATCATGTGTGTTTTGTGTCTTATTCCATTGTTATGTATTACATTAATTGATTCTCACATTTTGAATTGGTTGTATTCATGAGATAAAATCTTAATTGGCTTTGGTATATAATACTTTTTATATGTTGCTAAATTCAGTTTGCTTAATTCTGGGGATTGTACCCAGAGATTTTCTACCACTGAGCTTCATCGCCAGCCATTATTTATTTTTTTTATGCTTTTTTAAATTTTTGGGGGGCTGGGGATGTGGCTCAAGCGGTAGCGCGCTCGCCTGGCATGCGTGCGGCCCGGGTTCGATCCTCAGCACCACATACCAACAAAGATGTTGTGTCCGCCGAGAACTAAAAAATGAATATTAAAAATTCTCTCTCTCTTTCTCTCTCACTCTCTCTAAAAAAAATAAATAAATAAAATAAAATAAAATAAATTTTTTGAGACAGAATCTCTCTCAAGTTGCTGTGACTGGCTTTGAACTTGGAATCCACTGCCTCAATATCTGGAGTAGCTGGGATTACAGGCAGTTGCCACCACTCCTGGTTTAGTTGTGGACTTTGGAGTCTGTATTCATAAAGCCTATTAGCCTGTACTTTTCTTTTGATATGTTTGGTGTTGGTATTAAGGTAATACCACACTTTTTTTTTTTTAAGAGAGAGAGAATTTTTTAATATTTATTTTTCAGTTTTTGGCGGACACAACATCTTTGTTTGTATGTGGTGCTGAGGATCGAATCCTGGCCGAACACATGCCAGGCGAGCGCGATACCGCTTGACATCCCCAGCCCAAACACTTTATTTTTATTGTTTTTCAAAATGCCCTTCTGTTAGGAACTTTAGATAGGGCGAAGAGAAGGGAGGAGGCATGGTGGGTAGGAAAGACGGTGGAGTGAGATGGACATCATAACCCCAAGTACATGTATGAGGACACAAATGGTGTGACTCTACTTTGTGTACAACCAGAGACATGAAAAATTGTGCTCTATATGTGTACTATGAATTGAAATGCATTCTGCTGTCATATATAACAAATTAGAATAAATATACATAAATAAAAAAACTGGAAAAAATGCCCTCTGTTTATAGCAGAAGTACTGACTATTGTTTACTGGTGAAGATAGACGATTGGCTATAGATTCTCAACTACTTACCTGAAAGTGTGAGACTTGGGATTCTTCTTTAAATGTCCTGGTTAATCATTAGGGCCTCAGAGGAGCTGCTTTTAACACCAGAGATTGATTGTTAGTTGTTGGGCTGTTCCTACATTGGAAGGAAATTGCTCTCTTGTTTAGTAAATTCTTTTGGCACCAGGTAAAAACATTAACCTAGAACTGTGACATCTCTAGGATTAGTATAAGCTCCTTCTATGGGTAAAAGTGGAAGATACTTTTTATTTTTTTTATTTTTTTTTAGTTTTCGGCGGACACAACATCTTTGTTGGTATGTGGTGCTGAGGATCGAACCTGGTCCGCCCGCATGCCAGGCGAGCGCGCTACTGCTTGAGCCACATCCCCAGCCCATGAAGATACTTTTTTAAAAAAAAGTAGTAGTAGTAGTAGTGTTGGAAAGGAAAGAAAGCAATAGTAGGAATGAAAGCCAGGTTTGAATCCTAAAGTGTTTTCTCCGTACCATTAGCAGTGATTGTTAATTACTAGCATTACAGTGACTTGAAAACATCTGTGAAATTGAATCCAAAGAATTGATCCGAGATGCAGTCTACATATTTAGCCTATATTTTCTTGTAATCAGAGCCAGGCATTTCTGGAGAGAAAAATTTCCAGGTGTACAAGCCCAAAGAGCAGTAGGAGTATTTGATATACTTCATTTTGACTCAGATTTCCTGATGGTTGAGATAGACTTAAAGTCGGTAGTCCTTTATTTAAGGGTGGATGGTGTCATATTACCATTTTGGACCTGGTACCTAGCCCTCAGCATCTGATTCAACTCATTTTGAAACCTAAATTCAAGTAAACCAGATTTGTCTAGAGTACCTGTGTTGTTTGTATTGTGTCATGATACCTTTGTCACTGTGTGACCTTTTGCAAATACTTTTAACTTCTCTGGATGTTTTTTTTCATCTGTAAAATGAGAGACTTCCCCCAGATCCTCTGTAAGTTCTTTTCTAACACTGGACCTTCTGAATAGAAAATCATTTGATCAGCTTCTCTTTTAGCCTAGAGTGTGTTCTGTTGTGGAGGTGGCCTAAGTGATTGGGCAGAGTCCATTCTTTTTTTTTTAATTATTATTTTTTTAGTTGTAGTTGGACACAATACCTTTATTTATTTATTTTTATGTGGTGCTGAGGATCGAACCCAGGGCCTCGAACATGCTAGGCAAGCGCTCTACCGCTGAGCCACAATCCCAGCCCCAGAGTCCATTCTTAAACATTAATATCTTGGAAATCTTGCTCCCAAATATTGAATCTTGAAATTAATCAAGGGATAATTGGATAGATATTTCACAAACCTTGGGTGCCTTCCATTTGCCATAGTGTTTAGCCATATTGTTAGAAGGCCCTGAGGCTTCTAGTTGGGTCTTTTGTTGATGTAAAAATTGTCTCTATTAATCTTACTAGTACTTTAGGGATTTGATAGTTTTGCATGCCTAATGTGGTTCGGCCACTGTGGAGAGCCATTCTGACACGTGATTGGGTGACTCCCGTTAAGGGCCTGAGGCGCTCTGGCTGTGTCGGAGCTTTCCCGACCCTTTCCTGATGAGAGAGCCCATCCGTGTGGGGGTGTGCGTGACCACTGACCCCGGAGACCCAATCACTGGCCCTGACCTTGGAGTACAGCCCCCCCTCAACCTTCATTGGATGGAATTCTCCCCTGAATCTCTTGTTCCCCAAATAAAAAGCTACTCCCAGGCGTGTTCGCTCTCTCTCTCTCCTGCTAGCCCAGAGTAATCCTCGCTGCCCTGCTGGGCGGGAACCAGGGAGGCGAGCTGTCTCGGACCTAGCAATATAAATAAGGTAACTGGTTTGTGTGTTTTATTTTGATCTCTTCTAACTAACTTAATGCCTAGAACCTCATTAATGAAACCACTGCGCAGGCCGCGTGGTAGAGGCCACTACCAGTCTCCCTGGAAGATATTGAGACATGCAGCTTTTAGTTTCCTTTGATAGAGCTTTTCAGGAGTCTATTCATCCAGAACCTTCAGGAACAACAATGTTTAAGGCCTGGGGTTGTAGCTCAGTGATAGAGAGCTTGCCTTGCACATGAGAGGCACTGGGTTGGATCCTCAGCACCACATAAAAATAAAGGTGTTATGTGTATCTGCAACTAAAAAAAAATGTTTTTTTTAAAAAAAGAACAATGTTTAAAATTGAAGTTTGGGGCTGGGATTGTGGCTCAGCGGTAGAGCACTCACCTAGCAGGTAAGAGGCCCTGGGTTCGATCCTCAGCACCACATAAAAATAAATAATAAAATAAAATTGAAGTTTGATCATGGATATTCTCTAAACCAGTCAAACACAGACCTTGTTATCATCACCTTTCTAAATAGAAGGAATAAAACTCTTTATAGTCCTTTCTGTATTTTTACCTCTTATTTTCCCTATTTATTATGGGGGTGGGTAGTACTTGCCAAGTGCTTTGTTGTTGTTGTTTTTAAATTCAGTTTTTTGTGGTCTCTGCTGCCCTAGCAGTATTGTTCTCTTGATTTATAAAATAAGTGGCAAGCATTTTTGTTTCAATTCCTTATAATTCTTTTAGCATTGTCACTGATCTTTTAAAGTGTATTTTTATGGTGGTAAATGTATGTAGCATAAAATTTACCTTTTTAAGTGTGTAGTTCATTGGCAGTAAGTGTATTCACAGTGCTCTTATAATCATTACCTACCATTATCCCTTTCCAGAATTTTTTTTCATCCTAAGTAGTGTCTTACTATGGAAGATGAGGATTTTAGTTGACATATTTACCCTTTTCTTGGAGGTGGAAAAAAATATACATATATGTACATACATACATATATACACATACGCACACTCTTCTGTGTACTTTTACCTTCCATCCTCCCAATTTCTTAAACCCATTCTGGTTACTATTTATTAAATGTGGATAAATATTAACATATGTGATTGGCGTTGTTAGTTTTCTGTCCAACATCTATTTCCTCTTCCATGCTGTCATAAATTCCCTGATTTCCTAAGTGGCAGTTTGCCAAGAGCAGGGATATAACCATGACTTCTCTAAGCTAGTCATGGCTTCCCCGGTGTTAGATCTGGTGGGCATCTGACCCAGTTCTGGCCAAATGGGATGTAGGGGGAAATCTGCTAGAGGTTTTATGAGATTTTGCTTTCTGCTGAAAAAAGTCCCATGAGGAAAGCCCATTCAACTCCACCATCCTCTATTATTATATGAAAACAGGACCATCTCAGCCTTAGAGGATTTTGTTACTGGCTTATTCAAGCTGTGCAATTTAGGCAAGTTACTTAACACCCGCTCCCACCCCCCACAAGCTGTCCATTTGTATAAAAGGATGCTTCATTTTGGAAGCAGCCTTGGTTAAACAGAATTGGATGGTAGAGGACCCAGTGAAAGTCTAGTAACAACTACTCTGTAAGTTAATCAGGATACTGTGGACTTTCTGTGCTTTTTTCCCCAACATTTCTTAGATATATATAGCTTGATATATGGATTAATTATTATTTAATCTATGATGCTTGGTTTTGAAAGAGGCCCTTAGGCTTGAATGACCTGTTTCTGTATGAGCCATCTTGGCAAGTATCATTTCAGCTCTCATGGGCCTTGTTGTTTTCTACCATTTGAGAATCATTCGTTTTTAGATCAAAAGGGAGCGCATTTTTTCTCCTCTCTATTCTCCATTAAAGGGACTCTATTTTGCTCCTGACTTTTCCTAGTAATATCAGCTCTAGAGAATGTGGTGGGATCAAGGTATTTTTTTTTTTTTTTAATATTTATTTTTTAGTTCTCGGCGGACACAACATCTTTGTTGGTATGTGGTGCTGAGGATCGAACCCGGGCCGCACGCACGCCAGGCGAGCGCGCTACCGCTTGAGCCACATCCCCAGCCCCGGATCAAGGTATTATATAGAGTTATCCTAATATCTGTTCACTAGGGGATGAAAAAAATTATATTTATCTATAAATGCTCATATTTGTTCTGATATTTAAACATGAAGACTAAGTAATATATGCACATTTTATAAACAAAACAGCATAGAAGCACATAAAATGCCACCAGGTGGCTGGGGACGTAGCTCAGCAATAGAGCAGTTGCCTAATGTATGGGCAAAGCCCTGGGTTCATTCCTCAGCACCACCACCAAAAAAAAAAAAAAAATTGCTAGTGAACTACCATTTTCAACATTTTCTGTTTATAATGTTTGTTTAGTTACCACGGTTGCTATAAATAATATATCATAATTTCTAATACTAGACAATAGTACTGACTCCTTATTAGAAAAGACAAGGAATTTAGGGTATTTTATTGCTTTCTACCTCTCATTTCCTGTTTTCTTATCTATGCTGGAGATGGAACCCAGGACCTCATATATGCTAAGCCAGTGCTCTATCACTGAACTACATCCCCAGCCCCAACTACCAGTTTTTGTAGTTGAATTTTGTTTTTTGTAGTTACCTCTAAAATTCCAAATAATAATAGGTTTGATCCAGTACTGAGATAAAAATATAGTTAAACTCTGTCTCAATCTGTCAACCTTAGTCCTCCATTGTCCTGGAACAGTTTGAGTGTAAAAATTGAAAATCAGTAAATTGTGTTTTTTATGCCTTTCCAATTTAAGAACAAGGAGTATGATTGTTTTCATAGAAAAGGAAATGCAGCCAGGTTGCACATGTAATCCCAGCTGCTTGGGAGGCTAAGGAAGGAGAATCACAAGTTTGAGGCTAGCCTAAGCAACTTATGTAGCTCGGTGTTAGAATACCTCTGAGTTCAATCCCCAGTAATGCAGAAAAGGAAAAAAGAAATTACAATAATGTATTATTTGTATAATTACAATAATGTATTATGTATCATCGTCCAGAAATAACAAATGATTAAAGTGATAGAGCTACTAATTACCTGGAGTTGGTCACTACCCAGTATGTACACAAATCAAAGCAAAGCATCCCACTCTACCTCATGTATATGTACAAATATATGTCAGAGGGAAAAAGTACAGATTTTCCTCAATTAACAATGTGGTTACATCTTGATTAACATTGTAAGTTGAAAATAATCACAGGTTGAAAATGTATATAATACACTAACCTACAAACCTCATAGCTTAGCAGTATAGTACAGAAAATCCAGTTACTTACCCTCTTGATTGTGTACCTGACTGAGAACTGTAGCTAGCTGCCACTGCCTAATATCATAGGTGTCATGCTAGATATTGCTAGACCAGGAAAAGATAAAAATTAGAAGTATGGTTTCTACTGAATTTTTATAGACCTTTTTTTTTTTTTTCCTGTTTATATGCTTATTTATACTGGGGATTGAACCCAGGGGAACTCTCCCACTGAACTATACCCCAGCCCTTTTTTTTTTGAGAGAGGGTCTCATTAAGTTGATGAATATGACCTCACACTTGTGATCCTCCTTCCTCAGCCTCCTAAGTTCCTGGGATTACAGGCCTGTGCACCACTGTTTATGGATGAATTATATATGAATTGTATCTCTATAAAACTTTTTTTGGGGCTGGGGATGTGGCTCAAGCAGTAACGCGCTTGCCTGGCATGCGCGGGGCGCTGTGTTCAATCCTCAGCACCACATAAAAATAAAATAAAGATGTGTCCACCGAAAACTGAAAAATAAATATTAAAAAGTTCTCTCTCTCTCTCTTTTTTTTTTTTTTTTTTTTTTTTTTTTTTTGGTGGTGCTGCTGGGGATTGAACCCAGAGCTTTGTGCATGCAATTGAGCTATATTCCCAGTCCAGTAAAACTATTTTTTAAACCTTGTATTTTATCAGGTCTGCCTGGTTTTTCTTTTTTTTTTTAATATTTTATTTTTTAGTTATAGTTGGACACAATACCTTTATTTTGTTTATTTTTATGTGGTGCTGAAGATCGAACCCAGGGCCTTGTACATGCTAGGCAAGCACTCTACTGCTGAGCCACAACCCTAGCCAGATCATGGTTTTTCAAACTTTCTCTCATAACTCACACATTAAGGCATAATTCCTACTACCTATGCCATAGTTGGTTCAGTTCTTTACTACATATAATTTAGAAATATTGCTTCTGTCCTGTGCTTTTTTTTTTTTTTTTTTAACCACCTCATCACTGTATTTTCCAAACTGGGTAGCAGTATAAAAGTACTGCAGAAGTTAGAATGATCTTGTTTCAAATTGCAGGTTGAATGTGAAAGCTCACCTTTCTGAAATCTAGTCATGAACAAGAGTTAGTTGAGGGCTGGGGATGTAGCTCAGTTGGTAGAGTGCTTGCCCTATGTGCAAAAGGCCCTGGGTTTGATTCCCAGCACTAAAAAAAAAAAAAAAAAGAGAGAGTGTGTGTAGATGACACACAGGTGTGCAAGGTCCATCCACTAAAGCCCCTTCCCTGTTCTTGGAAATCTGTCAGGCCCTCTCTCATCATGTTTGCCATTATTTTGCATATCATCCTAATAAGCCGATTGCTGATTTCGAAACCCTAATAGATTAGAATCCATTTAGAATGGGTGTAATTGGTGTGCAATGGACTGAATCCTATCTCCCAAAATTTGCATGTTGAAGCCCTAACTCCCAATGTGGTGATATTAGGGGATCTATGATGGTATTAGGGACCCTGGGAAAGGTAATCAGGTTTAGATATGATCATGATGGGTTTAGTGTCCTTACAAGTAGAAAGACCTGAGAGATTGCTCATCTGTCATGTGAGAACACCCTTCACCAGAAACTACCTATGCTGGCACCTTAATTTTGGACATCTAGACTCCAAAACTGTGAGATAATAAATTTTGGTTGTTTGAATCATTCAGTCTGATATTTTGGTATGGCAGCCTGAGCTGACTGAAACATGGGGGGAAAAACATCTAATAGTTTTATTCTTTTTATTATAATATGACAGGAGTATTCTTATTTTTCTGCTTGAGAATCTAAAGGTCTCTGTTAGCCGATAGTGGTTTTTTTCTTTCTTTTTTTTTTTTTAATTGGTACATTATAATTCTACCTAGTAATGGAACCTTTTATTACATTTGATACATACACATAATATAATTTGGTCAGCTTTTTTTTTTTTTAAAGAGAGAGTGAGAGAGGAGAGGAGAGAGAGAGAGAGAGAATTTTTAATATTTATTTTTTAGTTCTCGGCGGACACAACATCTTTTGTTGGTATGTGGTGCTGAGGATCGAATCCGGGCCGCACGCATGCCAGGCGAGCGCGCTACCACTTGAGCCACATCCCCAGCCCCATGACCCTTGATTTTCTGAGCTTGTCTTATTTTGCTAACCTAATGCTCTCAATTTCCATCCATTTTCCTGCAAATGACATAATTTCATTCTTCTTGGTAGCTGAATAAAACTTCATTTTGTGTGTCTGTAGGTCATTTTTTTTATCTATTCATCCATTGACAGACACCTAGGCTTTTCCATAATGTGGCCATTGTGAATCGTGCTACTGTAAACATGTATCACTGTTAAATGCTCACACCAGTTCTTTAGGGCAGATACCAAGGAATGATATAGCTGGGTCATATGGTGGCTTCATTCCCAATGTTTTAAGGAATCTCCATGCTGGTTTCCATAGTGATTGTATTATTTTTACAGTCCCACCAACAGTGTAAAAATGTCCCTTTTCCCTTATATCCTCTTTAGCATTTATTATTACTTATATTCTTGATGGCTACCATTCTAACTGGAGCAAGATGAAATCTTGGTGTAGTTTTGGTTTGCATTTCCCTAATTGCTAAAAATGTTAATTTGTTTTGAGAAGAAATTGCTCATTTTTTGATAGGGTTATGTGGGGGGGGTTGGTAAGTTTTTTGAGTTCTTTATATATTCTGGATATTAATCCTCTATCAGAAAAGACACTAGCAAGGATTTTCTCCCATTCTGTAGGTTTTCTTTTCACACTCATTTCCTTTGCTGTGCAGAAGCTTTTTAATTTGATATCATTGCATTTGTTACTTCTTGGTATTATTTCCTGAGCTCTAGGAGTCCTGTTGAGGAAGTCATTGTGCCAGTAGTAATTTAGGTTCTGCTTCTTTAAACTGAATAGCTTTGTAAGGTAATTTTACTTCAGCATATAATATTGCCTTTAATTTGGATGCCTAAACCCTGAAAGCATCACCCTCCACACTTAAGCCTAATGTAAGCAGGGTAGCCACAGACTATTACTTGCCTTTGTTACTTAGAGTTGAGAGAGATGCTGGGCTACCACTTCCTTTTTCCACTGTCAACCCCTTTAGCAGACGTCACTAAGGATCACCACATTCTTTCTTCCTGAGCCAGCTGAGGTCGTAGAATCAGCAACAGAGCTTCACACATCTACTTTGGGCCAACATCAGACATCTCTAATTGTTGCTTAGTTTTGTATCTTATTTATGGTCATTAGTAACTTGAGAAGACCATGACTAAAAGAATGGATAGTACTCTGAGGTATGATTTATGAAATTGTGTAAATTTCAGGTGTACAGGTTCATGATTTTATGTGTATATATTGTGAAATAATAACCACAATCAAGTTTAACACATCTATTATCTCATATAATTACCTTTTTTAGTATATGGTAAGAACATTTAAGATCTACTCTCAGCAGATTTCAAGTTTTTAATGCAGTATTGTTAATTATAGTCACCATGCTGTACATTTAGATCCCCAGAACTTAAACTTGTAACTGAAAGTTTGTACCCTTTGACCATCTTTTCCCCATTTCCCCTGTCCTAGCATCTACCAGTCTACTCTTTTTTTTTTTTAATATTTTTAAGTTGTAGATGGACACAGTACCTTTACTTATTTATCTTTATGTGGTACTGAGGATCAAACCCAGTGCCACACCCATGCTAGGCGAGTGTTCTACCACTGAGCCACAACCCCAGCCCCGAGTCTACTCTTTATGAATCGTACTTTTTTTATACTGCATACAAGTGAGATTATAGAATATTTGTTTCTGTCTTATTTCACTCAGAAGATTCATCTGCCATCAAGGTTTATCCATGTAGTCACAAGTGGCAAGATTTCCTTCTTTTTATGGCTGAATAATATTCCTCTGTATAAGCGTGTGTATGTGTACATTTCATTATTATTACTATTTTTGCAGTTCTAGGTATTGAACCCAGGTCCTCCTCATTGCCAGGCAAATGATCTACCACTGAGTCACACACCCAGCTACACCACATTTTCTTTATCCAGTCACTTAATTGACAGATATTTAAGTTGTGTCCATGTCTTGGCTAGGCTGTAATGAACATGGATGTATAGGCATCTCTGAGCTACTGATTTCATTTCCTTAGAATAGATATCCCAAAGTGATATTGGAGAATTATATGGAAGTTGTTTCTACTTTGGTGATAGCTCACTGGGATTTTTGATTCGTGTTTCCTGATGGTTAGTGATGTTGAGTTCCTTTTTAGGTACCTGATATTCACTTGTAAGCAGCAGGTTTTCATAACTATTGGGTAAAGTGTGCTTTTCAGAACTGTTGTTGTTTGTAAAACATTCAGGTACTTCTTACCAGCAAGCCAATTGTTTTGTGGAATAGAGTTCTACTGTGGGGAGGATGTCAGTCTTCGGAAAAAGCCTTTGACCTAAAGGTGACTGTTTTTCCACATATTTATTTATTCATTTAAAAACTTGTTTTGGACATTTTAATGTTAGGATGCAGGTGAGATATTTATAAATAAGACACTGCTTTGTCATCAGGAATGTAAACTACAGAGAGAGGTCAATAGATGTACAGGAGTCTGTCCTAAGTGAAGTGTTTTGTGCAAGCTAAGAGAAAGAATGGTTAAAAGAAGGGGAGAAAGTATGGCTTAACAGAGGAAGTGGTGTTGAGCAGAAAAGAAGAAAAATATCTTCTTATTGTGTGGGGGTAGCAGTATGGTTTGTTTCCCACACAGACATCTTTATTAATAATGGGTCCTGTTTACCTCTGTTAGGATTTGCAGGAGTTTCCTGCCAGAAGAGGAAGAAAAGGCATTCCAGATGCCAGTGAAGCCTGTTCACAGGTTGGGAAGTTAGAATTTTGACTTGAATTATAAAATCCTTAAAGATTAGAATTAGGTGAAATTCAAACCAAATCCCTTAGTGTTATATGTTGGTAGCCCTTTAATTTATTTCAAATTCTTTTCAACCCTGTTTTCCAGGAACTCGAATCATTTATGATAGGAAGTTTCTTTTGGATCGACGCAATTCTCCCATGGCTCAGACCCCACCCTGCCATCTGCCCAATATCCCAGGAGTCACTAGCCCTGGCACCTTAATTGAAGACTCCAAAGTAGAAGTAAACAATTTGAACAACTTGAACAATCATGACAGGAAGCATACAGTTGGTAAGGGATGCCAGTGTTGGGGACCAAGCGGGTGGCTCTAGGAATTTTTATGTCAGTTTTCTGTAGGTTGAAAAATGCTGATACAACAGGTATAATGATATTTAGTAGATATATGTCTCTGAAGTCCTCTCACCTCCCAAAGTTTATTGAACTGCTTTGGAAGCCCTGAGTTCTAAATTATAATCAAATCTCATTGGTGGGTGGAAAACAATCCAAAGTCAGGGCATGGTTAACCCAAAGTTGACTCTTGGAACCATACCTGAAGGACTGCCTGGTCGAGGCTTTATTAGGCCAGGGATTAACACCCCGCCCTCCCATACACACACACACACATACACTCACATACAGAGAGGATGTCAGAGCTCCCATTTCCATCGTCTTTAGAGAATAGACCTTTTTCTTTAGAAGAAAGATATCTTCTAATTATCTGGGTGTAGCAGTATGGTTTCTTTCCCACACAGACAGACACCTTTATTAATAATGGGTCTTCTTTTTACCTCTGTAGAAGCAGAATAATGATGTAGAAATGGCCAGCTCTTGAGTAAACCTCAGGGGTTGCACTTTGATCCCCCCAGTACTGGGGATCAAACCAGGGCCTCACACATGCTAGGCATACTACAGTACCACTGAGCTACATCCCCACCCCTTATTAATTTTATTTTGAGACAGGGTCTTGCTAAGTTGCTGTGATTAACCTTCAACTTGCCTACTGCCTCTGTCTCCTGAGTCTCTGGGATTACAGGTGTGCGCCACTCTGCCTGGCCTTCACTTGGGTGTTTTTGTTTTTGTTTTTGTTTTTGGAGCGTTGGGGAGGGGGTACTGGGGATTGAGCTCAGGGTCACTTGGCCACTGAACCACATCGCCAACCCTATTTTGTATTTAATATTTAGAGACAGGGTCTCATTGAATTGCTTAGCACCTTGCCTTTGCTGAGGCTGGCTTTGAACTCACAATCTTCTTGTCTCAGCTCCCGAGCCCCTGGGATTATAGGCATGTGCCACTGTGCCCAGTTCACTTTGGTTTTTAATGAACAAAGTCTCAATACATAGAAGGTCTCAAGTTCAAAGCTTCCAGAAGAGTGTGCTCACTTGATCTCTGGCAGAGAGCTCCTAGAAGCTGCTATGTTGTGAGCTATGGACAAGGGTATCCTGGGAAAGTTCACTCGTGTTCTTTTGCCCATTTTCTCTTTCCCACAAGTGATGTGATTTTTTTTAAAAAAATTCCATATAAAAAAGGCCAGCCAAGGGCTGAGGGTATAGCTCAGTGGTAGAGCACTTGCATAGCATGTGCAAAGCCTTGAATTCGACCCCCAGCACCACAAAAACAAATGAACTGAAAATTAAAAATATTAGGCAAAGCAAAGTAAAACAGAATGAGTGCTTTGAAGTAGCAGAGAGTGGGATTGTTTGAATTATTTTCTTGACCCTTATGTATAGGAAATGATATTTTAAAGTGTTTTGCTTTTCTTTTTGTGCTAAACTTTGCGTTTCTTCATCCTACCCAGGGGATGATGCTCAGTTTGAGATGGACATCTGACTTCCCTGTGAGGAGGAGAAGAAAAGCAGCAACACCAATGCCTATGTGTACCTGATCTGGCTGTAGGATCAACAGTGAAGAGACACAGAGGCAGCACCAGCATCCCCAATGCATCTCCACCTCTCCCTCCTCCTCTGTGCCAAATGATGGGAAGATGAGATTCATCTGACCATTTCTCCTCCCTTTCCTATCCCTGCCCAGTTAGATTAGCTTGAAGGCCCTTGGGGTGTTTCCTTAGAACTAAGCAGTCCATAGAGGAAAACTAACTGTGGCTTCACTGGTCATTTCTCTATTGAAACCACTCTCCACTTCAGATTTATTCCAAATCAAGTCTCACTCTACCAGCTGGGATTTCTGGGATACAGAGATTTGGCTGGTTGATCATTATTTGTGTTCTTTTCTTTGTCTCTCTTCCTTGAATCCTACTTGTTTAGTGCTGGGTTTGGGGTCTTTAGATCCAGAATGGGGAAATTACAAAAAGAGGGCTGCTTTCTCTTTTGAGTTTGAGTTGTTTGTCCTTAGGGACAGTTTGTGCAACTCTGATAGCAGTACCCCGTGACGCTGTTCTGAAGTCTACTTCCCTCCTTCCTCTGGGAGGAGTATCTTCTGTCTTTAATATTATAGTTTGTCTTCCCATTCCTTTACTTAGTGCAAATAAATTTGTGCAGATACTTTTAATCTTTACCACTGAAGGGAGTCCTTGGTAACCAGGTGTACTTTACCATTCTTCTGCCATTCCTCCCTGCTTGAATCTTGTTGCTGGCAGAGTTCTCTGAATTGTGAGATCTCCACGTGATTTTTTTCTGCTCCCAGAGCAGGTTCATAAGAAGGAATTGAGGCATTTTGGTCTCCACAGGGTGGGTAAGGACTAATCCTAGTATTCTGCCAGATAATGCCTAAGAATGACCTCTGAAGACTGTTGAACCATTTCAGTACCCACTTTTAGTAGTCAGTTGCTTTAAAATCCAATCAACATTGTGATATTTGTTGTTTCAGATTTCAGTTTCTTCTATTTTGAGTTTAAAGTTGACTTTCAGAATGTTCTTAGAAAAGAACTACATATTTTTCCTGTTTGGATCTGCTTTGTTTGGCTGCTGGGATAAATAAGCATGGGCTTAAAAATGTGTTCCTTTTTTTTTTTTTTTTTAACCATTCCCGTCATACTCTGAATTTTCACTTCCCTTCCCTCCCTTCCTCCCTCCCTCCCTCCTTCCCTTTCCTCTACCAGGCCATCTTTCAAATATACATCAAAGATACCTCAAGTGTTGGTATCTGATAATATCTGTCACTCCTCTTAAATGAGGAGTGACCTTTTATTTTTAAGAGGACTACAGACCTATTTTTAGATATGTTTTCAGTACAATTTTGAACAGCAACTTTTTAACTAAACATCTTCCAATGTTAGGAAGGTAAGAAATGTCCATAGTCTGCTGTTCCATGTCACCATCCTTTGTTTCCCCAGTTCCTTCTGAACTCTTTCCTTCCCCCTTAAGTTTTGGGTGTGTGTGTTTGGAATTTGTTGTGAGTGGTTTATAAAACTGGACCATTCTGCCTTGCTGTGGCTTGTTCAGGAAAGCCTTGTTCTTTTCCTTACCCCTCCCCTGACTTGTTGTCACCCCCCCTTCCCCCCACCCCCCTACTCTCCTGGTACTATTGACTGGCACAGTAATCCTAGGGTGCCTCCCTCAAAAGACTGATCCCTCCATCCCCTCAGAGGAAGGCAAGTAAAGTAGCCACTGGTATCCTGGGAATTTGTGGTTGGATTGGGCGCCCTGAGCTCTCTTAAGAGACCAGATCCCAGGGTGGAAGTAACGGTTCCATTGACTAGGAAAGAAAGCTGTTTTTCTTTTGAACTATGAAAAGACCCTACTTGTGAAGACCTTTTAGAAAGAAGAGAAGAAGTATATCTGCGGAACTTTGTTCTGTTTTCTGCTACAAAAATGTGAATAGTTCAAAGAGTAAAAATCTTTTTTAATAATTGATGTCTCAGGAATAAGCTGGATCTCCAGTGTTTTGGGGATGCTTTGAGTCAAATTGATAATCAGAAAAGTATTTTTTGTTTGTTTGTTTGTTTAATGTATCCCTGTTCTGATTTTAATTAAACTCAAAATTTCGCTTTACATAGTCTTAGAAAAACTTAAATTGCACTGTCATTTACATAAGAAGCTTGCTCAGGACCTATTTGTACCTAGAGCTTGGTTCTTTGGGAGTGAAGCTTTTTATTCTTCATATGCTGGTGGTGGCATCCTGTGGAATCTGACTCCAGCTGGCAGCAAGCAGGTGTCAGTGAGCAGAAGAGTATGTTTTTCTTGATTTTATTGTTGCCTCCGAAAACTTGGGTTCCTCACTCGCCCACAACAGGAAATGGATTTAAAACATGACCAATTTGAATGGTATCAAAATACCATTTGCCCCTTTCTCTCCATCTTGGGGAATTTCGGCACATGACCCTTAATCAGAGGATATGTTTCTAGAATTTGTTGGGAGCGTCTCCTGTGTCATGCAGGAGCTGCCTAGTCCCTTGACCTTTTCCTACCAGAACCTCCTCACTGCTTGGAGTATTTCTTTCCTGGAGGCTACCATTACTAAACATACTCTGATCTCCATAAACCAGCATGGCAAAAATAATTGCACAAGACAACAGATAAACTTCCAGTAGATGGCATCTTTATGTTATGCCTCATAGAATCACTTTCAGAGCAAGCCAGAATCTAATACGTAGTGCTCTGGGTGTTTAGAAGGAACCTCCCAGATGAAGCCCTAAGTGAATATTATTCCTGACTTTCTCTTGGGGAGGAAACACCATAAGTTACTATCTGAATGAGAGTTCTTAAAATCTTAGTAACTATTTATACTTTTTATTTTATGAGGAAACCATGTTTCTATACTTCTGGGACAATCAATCTTCATGACAAATGACCGAGACAGACATATACTGTTATGGTTTTGCCTTCTTTGCAGAAGCAAAGGGTTCCCCAGCTCTCATATTCTGTATTATTTGGTGTATCATTCATGAGAGCACAGGAGTAGAAACTAGCTGGCTTCTAGGTGTTGGGCTTCCAGGCCAAGTTTTTTCCTATCTGTATTAGTTTTCTGGCTTTATAAGAAATTGCCTCCAAATTTAATAATATAGCAAATGTTATCAGTTCTGTAGGGTAGGGGTTTGGGTATAGCTTAGCATAGTGGTTCTAGCACAGGTCTTATATAGAGTTGCAGGCAAGATCTGCACAGGGCTTGCTGTCACTCTGGAGCTAGGCAAACACTACCTACTGAGCTGCATCCTCAACCTGAGAATCCACTTTCAAATTCCATCTTTGTAACTGTTGGGCAGGCTGCCTCAGTTTTCTCCCCACGTGGATCTCTGCAGAGCAGCACAAGTGTCTTCATACCATGATGCCTGGCTTCTCCCTGACATTAGAGGGAGGCAGGGAAAGAGAAAATTGTGGTACCCTTAAACCACACTCCCAACAGAAGATGAAACCAGGGCTGGGGATATGGCTCAGTTGGTAGTGTGCTTGCCTTGCACAAGGTCCTGGGTTCGATCCCCAGCACCACAAAAAAACAAAAACAGGTCAACAGGGAGGTAGGTTTAATCTAAGTGAACTATATTGCTACCAAAAACAATTCTCTAAAGTATGTATCACCAAGCTAGGGTAAGACAAACCTTCTATTCCCCAAAGCTACCTGATGGCTTTGAGAGAGGTAGCAAGAAATGGCAGTTCCCAGGAGAACTGTAATATATGTACACCCGTCTGACTACTAGCTGCTCAAGGATGCTTATGTGCAAAGCTTAGATTTGGTCTCTAAGACTCATTAACCACTTTACTTTCTTTTAGCCAGTAATTGATGGAAGGAATTGGGGCCTACCACTAAAGCTGTCTTAATTAAAATGGGGATTGTCAAGCAAAGGGAGTAAATCTAAATTAGATGTTAGGTTATAGAACCGAAGACAGGAAAGATTCAGGATGAAACAGATGATAGTGTCAGGAAGCCCTACATGAGTCAGTGTATGATACTTGTTATCTTCAGCTACACCAGCTTGCAGGCTTGAGTTAGTTCTCTCACCCAAGAAGCACCTTCACTTTACCAGGGAACACCTGAGAATGACAGCCATCTTTCTGTGCTTGATTGCCCTGTTAAGCCTATGTGTAGGTAGCTCTGTGTGCTCATTTTGTCCTGGGCTTCTTGATGTCATTGTGTTCTTAAAACGAAGCAGTTTTCTTTTTCACCCTCAAGAGAAACCTAGAGGCCATTTGTCAGTCAACACATTCCTGGTGAATGTCTACTTTGGGTTTCTGGCACTTGTTCCCAGCCAAGTCTTTAGCAATTTCAGACATCTTAAAAGATGCAAATTCTTGTTTGGATTTACACTGAGCTCCTGAACATTTCCTTTTCTGTAGCTGTGCTTGCTTTAGCCTGTACTTGAATAAGAAGCCTTGTTGCTGAGGCAGCCATAAGCAAAGTACAGGGCTCATCTCTGAAGCACCTTCCATTGATTTTGGTTTTCCTGCTGATTTGGAGTGGAATAAAAGTAAGTGGTCTTTTATTTATTTATTGGCTCTTTTGGAACTCTCAGGCTTTATCCCACATTCCATCAGAATTCAGCTAGGATTGTGGGGTTTTCCCCCTAGTCCTTCCTGAAGCCAGAGAAAAGAGTCCCTGCTTTGATCCAAGGTAACCGATGTAAAGGGCTCACATTGATGGGATCTCTTTCCCTGCTATTCATTGTGGATGCCAGCTTCTGGAAGCTGGGACATGGCCCTTTGCATTCTCCTCAAGAGAAGGCCTCACTCTCTGGTTCAAGACTGTCCCTCCTTGGCATGTTTTTCGGACTATAGGTATGTAGAAGCAATTTAATAATCTGCGAAGCCCAATCACTTCCCAATCATTTATCGTTTGTTATAAAGAACATTGTTTCTCTGGGAGCAATTCCTGTCAGAACTTTGAAGGGGGAGTAGTTAACCCCATTGTTCCTTTCCTCTCAGATTTTAATTAGAGATGAAATTGGGGTTTGGTTTTGTTTTGTCACTGTACTGGGAATTGAATCCAGGGCTGTCCAGCATACTAGGCAAGTGCTCTGCCACTGAGCTACCTTCCTAGCTCTTGATATCAGGTCTTGAGGAAGGTGGGTCACAATTCAGAGTACTTATACTTTAGGGACATCCTGTGTTCTGGTTACTGTTTCCTGTTTTAGTAGTGGAGTTTCCTTGAGGCTAACTCACAGAAATTTCTAACTAAAGACTTTAAGGGTGATTGCTATGTACTCGTTTTTCCAGTTAATTATTCATAACACCTTTCCCACCTTCTGGAATTTACACTGATTTTTTTAGGCTAGTCCTGGAAGTTGATACCTTTTGACAAAGCTTAAGATTGAGAAGAAAGTTGTTTGAGTCCCTGTTCAAATGGTCTTTGGTTTCTCTCTGCTTGTTCACCTTTGCCCATGGCCCTGGCAGACCATGCTGAGCTGAAACCTTTTCCAGGGAATTTAAACTCTTCCTCTGCCACCTTTCCAAGGTGGGAGGCTGGCAGAGAGATTCTACAGTGCTTGATAATCACTTGACCATGCTGAAATTTCCAAAGGGAGCTCTTTCCGGTGCTTAAAACCAAATTCCAGGACATTAAACTTAAAGGGAATTCCACGAATCCAGCACAGCATGTTCATTCTTGTTGCTGTGTTCCTCTTCAGCTGAGTCTTTAAGAAAAACAAAAGGCCCAGGCCAAGAGAAGTTCTTACTGGGAATGGGGGGGCGGGGAGTGGGGGAGGAACACTAGTTTGAGCTAAGGGGCCAGTTGGGCCAACCATCCTACTCCTTCCTGGTGTCTGATCCAAATCACCAAGTCCCTTGCACCAGTGCCTTGCCTTTACCTGCAGACGAGCCCGTCTTTTTCCACCGGGGTGAGGAGACCTCCACAACCCCAGGGTAAACCTTAAAGAAAGTGTTTAGAAGAGCCCCGAGGATGCTCATGTATTCTAGTGACCATTTTAAGCATCTTTTAAAAATATTTTGTATAAAAAGCTTCCCTGTCTAGTACCACCAGTTCCAACCACATCAAATGGAAAAGCAGAGACTGTCAGCACTTTTCTTGGTCTTCCTGTCCTCTCCCTTGATGTGTTTGTTGTCCCTCACCCCTCCCATCCATTCACTGTTGGGATGGTTAACGGAGGGCACCATGCAGTTCTGAGGCAGTCCCGTGTGATTCCATGACCAGTTTTTGTTTTTAACTGTTCTTCCAAACCAGCAGGTGTTTGGAAATTAGCGGGGGGGAAATCAATTCTCACCAATGGTTGCTGTTACAGTTAAATCAATAAAGATCTTGAGTATCAATGTGGAGTCTTGTGCTGAAGATTGAACCCAGGCTGTTGAACTTGCTAAGCATACACTTTACCCCTGAGCTACTCCCTGCACACACCCAGCCTCAATTTGGTGTTTTAGTTTTTTCAAAGTTTCAGGTGAACTGTTGAGGGTTATTTCACATCTGTGGAGTCTTCGCTGATAGGGCAGAGAGTGGAGGTAGTTGGCAATTTTGTGTACATCATCCCTGAGGAGGCCCACACGCCTTTCCCTCTCTCAGAAGGGCTGTTTCTGGCCCTTGGGAGCCTTCATTAGACAAGTGCAAGTCTGGTGTCTTAAACCAAGGTGTGCTGCATGAGCATCAGACTCCTGCTGTTAAACCAGCAAGTCCCCAAATTAATACTAAAAAAAGAATCGTCCTCTCATATTTTACAATCTGTGAACAGAGCCCACATGACCTTTTCCTATAGGAAAATTATTATGTGGGCTCTGTTCACAGACTGTAAAAGGTCCAGTTTTATTTCCAGTGCAGAGGTTAAAGGCAGAGGCCTTGGAGTTGGGTAATTTCATTTCCAACGTTGCTGCTGGGAGCTGAGTCGCCTCCATACAGCAAGATTCAAGTCTCTTGTGCCTTGGTTTTCTCTGGAGTGAAGAAAGTTTTTCAAATGTGAAAGGGGAGCGGGGGTTCTAGATTGTCATGAGGCTTGGGTAGGATCATGGAGCACACACAACCTGGTTGCAGATACAGAAAGTTCAGGATAAACAGTTCTTGTTAAAGAACTCAAGCCCAGCTCTGTTGGCCTGCACACCCAGAAGCTAGCTGTTCAGCTGGGTCTCCATTCCCTCCATGTGCAGGTGTGGGAGTGGAGCAAGTTTGACCACTGAACAGGCACCCAGGCTGGGTGCAGTGGTGCACACCTGTAATCCCAGCCTGGCTCCTGTCTAAAGAAAGGAGAAGAACAAAAAAACCTCTGTAAGGGAAGATGGGGACAAAATAACCTGGAAAGCGCTTCCAGACATCCTGTGCTCTGCCCTAAAGGCAATTAGGACAGAGGGATAGGGTCTTATTGATAAAAAGGGAGGTTTTTCAGGGTGGAGATAGCTCTTGGTTATGGTGCCATCTAGAGGCAACAGCCACTTCCTTGCCTGTGATTCCATGTTTCTGCTGCCCTCTTAAAATTTGTCTGTTTTTACCCCCTGCCAGCTATGAATAGTAATGCATCCATTTTTTCCCCTTAGAACTTGACTTGGTACTGCTGAAGGAACACTAAGTGAAACTTTGCCTTGAGAGCAAGTTAAAATTACTGTAAGCCCCAGTGCAGGCAGGACAGCGGTGCTCAGGCAGTACTTGCTCAAAGACAGAGTGACCAGCCAGCCCACAGCCTCAAGCTGAGAGCTGCTTCCCAGGTTAGGGCAGTAGGCTTTGCCCACAGACCTCTGGCTGGGCAGCAGAATGACCCTGCTGTGTCACTGGCACAGGAAGCACTAGCAGGGGTCAGGCATGGAGTCACCACTTTGTGCCTGCATTGTCATCTTGCAAGGGGAAGCAAGGCCTTGCTATCAGGGAGGTCTGTTCTGAGTCAACAGAGAAGCTGACTAAATGCTCCCATGAGCTAGAGAGCCAGAAGTCGGTCCATCTTCCACTTTCTTGGCCCAGGCTATGTAAGAGCCATTGGGTAAAGATTTTTGAAAGCCCTGGGATGGTATGTGTGTGTGTGAGTGAGAGAGAGAGAGAAAGAGAGATGCTGGGGTTAAAGCCAGGGCCTTGTGCATGCTAGGATGGTATTTCCATTTCTGAGAACTTCAGGCCAAGCCAGGTGCAGTGACACATGCCTTTAACCCTAGCTACCTGGGAGGCTGAGACAGAAGAGTGGCAAGTTTAGGCCAGCTGGGGAACTAAGAACTTCTTTAAAAACAACAAAGGCCCTAAGGTTGTGGTAGGGTTGGGTTCAAGAGTTTGATTCTAAAGGCCAAGGTGATACAAAGCTAGGTGAGCAAAAATTTGTAGATGGCTGTTAAGGACAATACCCTGTTGTGGCCAGCCCATGAGGCCTCCTGGGGTCTAATTCAGGAAAGAGAATGGGACAAGCTGACCTCACAGGGTTGCCCCAGCCCTACTGTCCTCCAAAGTAAAATCAGATGCAGGATCCCATTTGATTCTGAATTGGGCTAACCCCAGAGCAGGTGCGTTTCCATTCAGGAAATGAGTAGCTAGATTAGTACTGCTACTGAGGTTTCTCAGGCCCAGATCTGGTTCTGGCAAGTCCAGCCCCAGCCTGGGCCAGGATTGTCACCTTGATTCAACTGAGGCTACAGATGAGTCAAGTCAGCTCAGTGAAGTTCCCATACAGTTGGGATCATTCTGTGGCTGGAGGACCAGCTGAGAGGCTTCCTGGAAAACAGGGTAGGGGATCAGTTTCCCTGGGCTCACACGCTTCATAAAATGTACTCCCCCGCCACATAGCCCCTGTTTTGGCAGTGCTCAACAAGGTTAAGCAGGTAAGAAGTGCTGCCTTTTCCATCCAGAAGATGAAGATTTGTGCTCAGATATTCTGCCACAACTTCCTGTAGAAAAACTTGGGGTCCTCTTTCTGTAGTGCGTGTGCAACCTAGAAGTAAGCCAGTCTCAGAGCTGACAAAGGCTGGGTGTGGTGGCACACACCTGTAATCCCAGTGGCTCTGGAGGTAGAGATGGGAGGATCGCAAGTTAAAAGCCAGCCTCAGCAACAGCAAGACATCAAGCAACTGTCTCTAAACAAAATTCAAAATAGGACTGGGGATGTGGCTCAGTGGTCGAGTGCCCTGGAGTTCAAGCCCTGATACAAAAAAAAAAAAAAAAAAAGAGCTGGCAAAAGAATATGCCAGGGACTGGTCTTGACAGGCCTTACAAGCTTTGGAAGGAGATGACAGGGATAAGGCCCCAGAGGACAGCCTATGGCTTAAAACTCAAGGTCTCTGAGCCCACCAAACAAGACTTTTTTTGGTGGTGGTGGTGATCAGACCCAGGGCCCTGCACTTTGCTAGTTATACAGGTACTCTACCACTGAGCCACATCCTCAGTCATACCCAGAATGTATTCTAATACACCCCATATGAATGTTAGCACCCACCGTCTTGCACTTTACAAGAGGAAGCTGAGCAGTGTATACTCAATTGAGGTCACATAGCTCAGTGACTACAGTCCATGTCTCCTGCCACCCAGAATAAGTCCTTAATCCCTGCTCAATAGGAACCGCAAGGCCCTCATTAATCGCACACATTGAGAGGAGGAGGTGAAGTGTCACCGACTTTAATAGACTCGAGTTGTGTCTGCCAAGCAGACTGACTCAGGGATGTCTGAGGGTTCCAGCTTCTGTAGTCCAACATGGCCAATCCTCTAGGAGTTCCTGGCTCTCTTGTTAAAGGCACCAGCTGGCCTAGGAGAGCTAGACAATGGCTTTATTGTTTATGCAACTCATTAGCAGAGACCATGCCAGGGAGCCTCTGAACACAGCCAACAGATTGCCACTGGCCAACCAGGAAGATGTGCAGGACTCCCCCACCCCAGCCTGATGCAATGAGAGCCAATAGTTTTAATCTAATAAATTGATACTTAATCTTTGAAGGAGAAGCAGTGGTTCACAGACTGCTTTGGAAAATACGCCAAAGCTATAGATCGCCTTGCCCCACCTCAAAAATAAATGCACATTTGCTCCAACTTTGCACACAATTTCAAGGGGTTCATGAATTTAAATACAAATTGGGTAAAGAATTCTTGCGCTTGCACTTTTACTTGCTACTGTCTTTTTGATAAAAAGAAAATCCAGCAAGCACTTTGCCCTCTGCAAGGCTTTCTCTTCCCTCCTCCTGACCAGGGCCTCTGGGCTTGGCCAACCTCACAGGGCCCTTCATTTACAGAGCGGGCAGCCCTTCCTCTTCGGTTCTGCTGGGCAGAGCTGCTTCTTCCCTCTGTTTCTTCTCCCTGGATAAGTGTAACGTCTTCCAGGAGCTTCCCAACCTTCTGGAGTGTAGGCAAATCTGACATCCCTCCAGGATGTGGTCAGAGGCACCCACACTCTTCCACGATCATGTCTTTATGGTGCTCTAGGAGCACTCTGCCATTATCCACATACAGCATGCTCAGCGGCTTGGTCTTCACTGGGGCACAGCAGGTGGAAGGGACCCGATGGGGCTGGTAGCGTTTCAGCAGACTCTGGAAGGAAGGGGAGGAGAGTCAGTTCACATCCCTACCAGTAGGTCAGAAGAGTATTATTTCTAGGTAAGGAGTAAGAAAGTGAGAGTGGAAAATCATTTATTGGCAGGGTGGAGTAGCACATGCCCGTTAGTCTAGCAACTCAGGAGGCTGAGGCAAGAGGATCACAGCCTCAGCAACTTAGTGAGGTTATAAGCAACTTTGTGAGAACCTATCTCAAAATTTAAAAAATTAATAAAAAAGGGCTGGGGATGTGGCTCAGTGTGGCTCACTGGTTAAGCACCTCTGGACTCAATCCCCAGTACTAAAAAGTAAAAATTAAAAAATCAGTTTGTAGGTGCAAAAATAGAAGAAAAATGATTTTCACAAAAGAATCAGCATCCAGCATGGCAATATATCAACTCTAACAGCTAAAATAGCTTTGTACAACCTAACCAAGAGATTCTAAGGCTCATGTTTCTGGGTAGAGCAGTAGCTAACTTACAAGTCCTACTGTTCTAGCCTAAAGTGAATACCAACTTTAAAAATATTCCAAGAAACTGCTGGTTTAGTTCCAGAATTATGAAGCAGAAGAGAATCATGTGGAAGCTCTTATAGGATTTGTTTTGTTGGCCAGCGAAGGGCAGGCAGAGTCAACAAGAAGAAAGGTGACACCCCCTTGACACTTAGGAACCTGTTCCTGTGGACATCTCTTCAGATCAGAGTGTGAGAGCTCACACTGGGGACTGCCTGGGTTTCCACTTGGTGGCAAGGCAGGGGGCTAGTGGGGTCAGCGGCACCTCTGAGGCTCAGGAGGGCCTCTGCCTAGCAGTCCTCTGAGGCTGTGGCCCACCAGCGATTCCCTTGAGGAGCTCAGCTTACGTGGTCATGCTCCTCAGAGGCCCTGAATCTGCCTGGGACTTGGCACCACAGAGGATGGACTACAGGTCCCAAAGATTCACTCCAGGCTTCACGGAGTAGATTAAAACACTCCGGTCCCTTATGACCTTTGAGAGCAGGGCAGGGCCACCTCTAACACCAGGCTGCCACATCAGGCTCTATATTCTCTCCATCTCATCCTCCCTCCTACACCGGTCTTTTCCCACTCCCTCTGCCACCTCCTAGCCCTTACGCTGACTAGTGGCCCCTGGTGGCAGCTTCTGGCCTTGTCTACTCCTGCGAAATGAGTACTCAGCTACAGTCTGAGGCAGCAAAAGTACAAGGGCTGTAACAGTGTTGTTTGTAACCATGGACCCATAAACAGAGCCCCCATTTCACTAATGAATCAAACACATCTAGTACCTGCTGCCTACTCTATAGGCTGGGTACCAATAATCTCATGAACCCTACAGCAACCCTATGGGATATGGCACTGCCTTCCCCATTTCACAGGTAGGAAAGCTGAGATCCAAGAGAATAAGCAGCTTTCACACAGCCAATGGGTAGGAATCAAAAAGACTCCTTCCTAGAATGTCAGGGCTAGAGGGGACCTGAGACCCTCTATTTTACCCCCACTCCCTAATTTTATGAAAGACAAGAAGTCCTAGGGAAGCCTGTGTCAAGGGTAACCCCCCCACTTATGGCATGACTCCACACAGGCTCTATAGGGTAGTCCCTGAGTCCTCCTAGGCCCTCCCATAGGATCTGGCACGTGGTAGGTGCTTGAATGGCTATAATAGACTGAACGTGGTAATTCGACAGCAGAGCTGGAGTCCTGTCCCCCTCTCTGACAGCACGTCCCCAGGGCTTACTGCCTTGGCGTCACACCTGGATGTACGCGTGGTTGGTGGGGTGGAACTCCTCCCCCACGGGGTTAGGGCACTCTCCCTCGCAGCGGTAGGCGTTGTACTGCTTGGGGTAGATGATCCAGGAGCCCCACCCAATCAGGTTGAAGTCCACCTGGAACTTGACCTTCCGACACAGCTGGCTTCTCTCTGGCAAGTGATGCCGCCGGTGTCTCAGGACCCTCTCCCGGGAGAGCTGTCCCTCCTGGGCCCGCCAGGAGCTCTCAGCTTCCCACAGCAAGGTGGCGCCACCCAGCCGCCTCTGCTCCCGGGGCAGGTTGGAGTAGAGCATGAGGAGCACGCTGGTGCCAGTGACAGAGGGGGTGGGGGAGGGCTGCCAGCACTCTCTGGACAGACTGGACATCTGCTCCTCCAGCGCCCTGGGGTCCTTCAGCCATTTGGAGAGGGGCTTGGTCACCTCCAGGACCATGCTGCCCGAAGAAAAAGTGACCTGGGACAAAGTGATGGTGAACAGTTCCATCCGAAGACGCCTCAGGCAGTTGCCTGGGTCCTTCTCTGTGTCCAGTTTTGGCTGGTGGAAGATCTCAATGGTGAGCTGGCCCTCGGCAGGGAGGTCCACGGGGCTGGGCAGCTGCAGCCGGAGCTCAGCCCATGCCAGCTCTTCTTCTTGGCTCAGGAAGGAGAAATCAAAAGCAAAGGTCCAGTTCTGCCCATCCACCTCCACATCTGGGAAAAACCAGAAAAGAAGCAGAGTGAGAGGGGGTCCCCCACCTCAGTCCCATGTTAGAACCCTAGCTTATGTCGGCCATCTCTTACTCTCACCCCCTGCCCTGTGGAGGTAATGTTCTTGAGTCCATTTTAAAGATAAGGAAAATTAAGGCCCAGAGAGGTTGTCCATCTGGGAAGGTGACACAGTCAAGAGTCAAAAGTACATCTTAATTTCCTGATTGCCAAGTCCAAACCCCAAATCACTGCTCCACCAGTGAGTGCCCTTTTGGAAACAAACTGGCAAGAACTGGATCAGTCAGGCAAGAGGATCACAAGCCTAGGCAACTTAGCAAGACCCTATCTCAAAAATAAAAATTAGCCAGGTGTGGTGGCACACACCTGTGATCTCAGGGACTCAGGAGGTTGAGGCAGAAGTTTGAGGTCAGCCTCAGCAACTCAGTGAGACCCTGTCTCAAAAAATAAAAAGGACTAGGGGTGGGCTGGGTTTGTGGCTCAGTGGTAGAGTGCTTGCCTAGTATGTGAAGCCCTGGGTTCTATCCTTGGCACCACCTAAAAATAATAAATAAATAAATACAGGTATTGTGTCCATTTACAACTAAAAAAATAAAATAAAATAAAGGACTAGGGATGTAGCTCAGTGGTAGAGCACTTGCCTATCATGCATGAGGCCCTGGGTTCCATCCCCAGTACTGCAAACACACACACACACACACACACACACACACACACACACAAACTGTATGAGTTCTGTCTTCCCCTCCTCTCTCCCCTTGCAGTCTAAGGCCAAAGAAAGCTTGGGTCTTCTAACTTAACTTGGGCTTCCACTTGCCCTGTGACCTTGGAACAAGTTATCTTCTTGAGCTGTTTTCTCACTGGACAAGGTGGTCTGTTTCACAGGCACATTTAGCTAGATGCAAGAGTCATGAAAACCTCAGAGAAATAGATGCCAATGGCTGACCACCCTCTCCCCAGCCTGTGCCTAAGGAGCAAGGCAGAAACTTCGTTTTCAGCAGCCCTCCAGGTAGTTTTCTAAAGGTATTTGAGGCATGGCTTTTCAGGGACCTCAGCTGGTCTTTCCTATCTAGATGCAGATGCTCACCCTCTGGGCTTCAGGTCCTTCACACACTTGGGGCCACACACAGCAAACACACCACACACAGCCTTGTTCGACCCGCCAAGACAGCCAAGCCCAGACCAGGTGAGATGGGGGTGGCGCATATTCCATTCATTTTAGTCTTGTACTAATTTTGTCTGATGTCTGGAACTAGCACACATTTCTGGATTTCAGCTTTCTTAATAATCTTGCTGGGCATGGTGGTTGCACACCTGTAATCCCAGCAACACAGGAGGGAGGCTGAGGCAGGGGGTTACAAGTTCAAGATCAGCCTCAGCAACTTGGTGAGGCTCTAAGCAACTTTAGCTAGGTCCCATCTCAAAACTTGAAAAAACAGCTGGGGATGTAGCTCACTGGTAAAGCACCGCTGGGTTCAATCCCAAGTACCAAAAAAAAAAAAAAAAAAAAAAAGAAAAAAGAAAAGAAAAAGAAAAAGAAAAGTAAATAATAATAATCTTTAACTTTTTTCCCTCTTCTTTGCATTGGGAATAATGACACACTGCTCACCTCTGTCTTATCACCCTGGGAAACAAAGAGGTGTGATGGTTTATTGTAAAGAAAATCAGGGGTTATCCCTTAGAAATAAAATCAGGCGGGGCTGGGGATGTGGCTCAAGCGGTAGTGCGCTCGCCTGGCATGCGTGCGGCCTGGGTTCGATCCTCAGCACCACATACCAACAAAGATGTTGTGTCCGCCGAGAACTAAAAAATAAATATTAAAAATTCCCTCTCTCTCTCTCTCCCCTCTCTCACTCTCTCTTTAAAAACAAAACAAAAAACAAAACAACAACAACAAAAAAAATCAGGCGACCTGTAGCTGGTTCATGCACAGATCCCCGGAAGCCATGGCGGTTACCGATTTAAATACAGTGGCACACATAGCAGTTTATTTTTTACTGTCCACAGAATCTGCCATCTTGTAACAAGTTTCTCTGGAATGTGACCTATATCATAAAGGGGTAATTCCTAGCTTCAGCCTCTGGGCAACTTCTCAGTTGCCCCTTTTCACTTAATTTCTTTTTTTTTTTTTTTTTTTAAAGAGAGAGTGAGAGAGGAGAGAGAGTGAGAGAGAGAGAGAGAATTTTTTTTTTAATATTTATTTATTTTATTTTTTTTTAGTTCTCGGCGGACACAACATCTTTGTTGGTATGTGGTGCTGAGGATCGAACCCGGGCCGCACGCATGCGAGGCGAGCGCGCTACCGCTTGAGCCACATCCCCAGCCCCTTTTCACTTAATTTCCACTTTTCTCCTAATTAGCACCTGCAGGGGGCAATAACCGGCCCCTGACTAGCAGCTCTCCCCAGAGGTGTGGGAAAGACGCCCATCCATGCATTCCCACTGCTGCATCAGCTGACCCTCTGGGGACAGTGGGACACTGTAGCAACTCCTGGCCACCTGTACCAGCAGGCCTGCAATTTTAAAATATTTAATCTCAAGTGTATACAAAAGGTCTTTTAGAGGAAAGTACTCTTGCTTAATGGCTAAGAGCAGCAGGAGCCCCAGAGTTTCTTCAAGATGGTTCAGATTCTACCATTCGCTGTTTTGCTGTTCAACACTGCTCAGGTTGCTTTCCTTCTCTGGGCCCAAGTTTCCCTCTTTGTAAAAGGAAACAGTAACAGTAACAGTGTCCACCCTACTGAGTGTTATGATTAACTGTACACAAAGTGCTTTGCCCAGCAGTTACCTAACTTCAATAAGCACTGGCTGTCATCAAACTTCCTCATTATTGTCAGTGTCCAGAAGTTAGGCAGAGAGGTCCCTGGACAGGTCACATAGTCTTCCTGTAAGTGGGATGGGCAGTGTCACGGATGGGCAAGAAAGAGACTGCTCCTTCCTGTTGGAAGAAGTCTGGACTTGGTGGGGGGGAACGTTTAAAATGTATACTGGGGAATGAACCCAGGATGCTTTACCACTGATCTACATTCCCAGCCCGTTTTATTTTTTAGTTTGATACAGGATTTTCCTAAATTGCTGAGGCTAGCCTGGAACTTTTGATCCTCCTGTCTCAGCCTCCCCAATTGCCGGGATTACAGGTGTGGTCATTGGGCTCAACTTCCAATAGCTTTACAATAACCCTCTCCTCAAACCCTCCCCACTGTTAGCACCCTTTGAAGGTGAAGAAAGTTTAGGTTGGGGGGGAGGTGAAACAGATGTAAACCTAATTTGGTTAGGCTCCAACTCCCATTTTGCAGTATTGAGCTACAGCTCGACAAACACAACTGGGACAGAGGGCAGCTGGCTTAGGACAGCCCTTCCCCACCCGCCCTCCTCCTGGAAGGCTCTTCCAGCAGCTTTTACACAACAAGCAATCACACGGCCAACTGTACTGAATTTTATTGTGGATATTTAGACACACCCCCTCCCCAGAGAGCAGTCCCCTAGTCTACACAAGGAAAACCAGAGGAGTAGGGTGACTTGCTGGGACACACATGGAATTGGGAAGCAGGGTTTGAGGGGGCAGAACCCTGTTTTCCAGATTCCCAGTCTGTGGAATCACCAACCACATTTTCAAGAACTTTCCAGAAGAAAATGAACTAGAAAAGTGTGTCCTCCCCCTTTCCCATCCCTCATCCCCGGCCACCTTCTGGTCTTCTGGCGGAACTGCCAGAACAGATTTCCCATTGCCTCGCCCTCTAAGGTGTCCCCAGCCTGGTCAGTCCCCACATGACCCTTCCGGAGAGGGTCACCAGTCGGCCAGCCGTGTCAACCCAGACGCGGCCGCCCAGGCCAGGGAGCTAGGAGCCCCGCCCCCAGGCCCAGAAGGACCGGCGGGCGGCAGGTCAGATCAGATTAGCGGATGTGGATTGCGCCCCGGCCCGGGGGAGCGCCGTCTGGCCCCCGCAGGCGGAGGGAGGCGCGGGCCGGGGAGGCTGCCCAGGTGTCGGGATGTGGATTGCGCCGGGGAAGAGGTCCTAGGTCAGGGCTCCCCCTCCTCGGCACCCAACTGCCCGCTGCGCTCGGTGCCCAGACGCACTGCCTGGTCCTTGCAAAGATGTTCTTGGGTCACTGGGCACACCCGCATCCAAATTTAGGCTGGGAGTCCTGGGTCACCCGGGAAACTTGATGTCTCCCCGACCCGGGTTTAAGGCTGCCTTAATTCTCGGCTTCGTGACACTCCATCCCTAATCTTGGACCTGCGAGCCCTAATCCCTGATGCCACACCTCAGCCTGGAACACTCCCGCCGCCAGACTCCGGGACCCATTCACCCTCATTCGCAAAAAGAAAAAGGAGATTCCACAGGACAAAAATAATTACAGCAATAATGGCCCTTTGTTATTACTGTGCCCAGTTCTGTGTTGTTTGTTGTGATTGTCACCGATCCCTTTCCACGGTCTTACAAAGAAGGCACTATTCTACCTTTTTACAGATGCGTAAACTGAGGCTCCCAGGTACCTAACTTCGAACACCGCGGCGGTGAGAAGCTGCGCGATCTGGCTCCCACCCTCCAGCATTGCTCTCTGCGCACCCCAAATCTGGACCTGGATGGCAGTGGTCCCTGTCGGGGTCATACCGGGAACGCTGAATCCCCTCCCACTCGTCCGTGCCACCAGCCGTGCCGATACAGAAAAACACGCACAACCAGACCCTGGACGCGCCTTTCGAGCCCTGGGCACGGTGAGCCCCGCACCACCCGGTCCAAGGCACCCCTCCGCAGTCCCAGCGCACTTCCGGAGCCCGCAGGCGGGTGGCTACCCCAGGCGCCCTGGGGCGCGGCAGGGTGCGGCGGCGCAGCCTACCTTGTGCCTGCAGACTGCGGATGATGTCCGCCCGGGGAAGCGGGTCGCGGTAGAGGCTCAGCATGTAAGCCAGAGGGGACGGCGACGAGGGTTGCCCCAGTGTCCGTAGGGGTACCTGGGCCACCGTGGCGGGGCCTGCCTGGAGCAGCACCCACCAGGCGAGCAGGAGGAAGAACTGGAGGCGGTGGGCGTACATGATGGGCTGGCTGGACCTGAAAGCAGCGCCTCCGCCCCTTATATCCTGGGCCTGCACAGCCGCCCCGCCCCCGCCATTCCTCCCACCAGGGAAGCTTTAAGAACCTATAACCCCCCTGGAGGGGGAGGGTGGAGGAGGGACCTCGACTGGGGGCTGGAGAGATCTGAACCTGGGACGGCGGCCTGCAAAAGCCGCGGAGGCCTTAGATCCAAACACCAGGTCTGGGCGCCCGGGCACCCTGCTTCTCAGTAAGATTCCCTGTGGCTGAGACAGCAGGCCCCCAGTTCAGAATTGAGGCTCTCTTCCTCCGCCTCACCTGGGATCCCTGCCCTCCTCTCCTGAGCAGGTAGGGAATGTGGAGTGCCTGCAGATCTCAGCGCTCAGGCGGTGGCTCCACACACCGGGATGCTGTGACCCAGCCTAGCTGGTGCGGCCTTCTGGGCACTGTGCACGTGAACTCGGGGAGCTCCCCTGGCTTTCTGTGGCAGGGCCTGTCTGGGGAGCCAGCCTACGGGAAAACGATTGGGTACTGGATACTTACAGCAACAGAGGTGAGCTCCAGAGGAAGGGCCTGGGGACAAATGTCAGCTTCAAATACGGAAGTGCTCTCCTGGGGAAGGGAGGGCAGGAAGGACCAGGATGAAGCCTTTTCTATCTGAAGCTGGAACCTGGGGTGTAGCTGATTGGGGGTAACAGCAGTCTCTTCCCTTCCCCCCCCCCCCCACGAACAGGCATCACTTCAGGAAAAAAGGTGTTACCATGTCCTGCAGTCCCTGCCCAGTGGTGGCAAGGCCACAGGAGACCTCAAGCCCCCTCCCTTCCATCTCCCTGGACCCTGCTTACCTCACCTACACTGGAGTGAGCCTTGCCTGGGCTCCCTCCCAAAGGAAGGGCAGGACTGGAATCACCTTTAAAGAAATGTAAATTCCTGCCGGCCAGTCTGTTTTCCTCCTACTGGAGGGCTTTCTTCTCTGCTGCTCCACACCCTGCTCCTCCTTTTCATTGAAAGCTGACCTTGTGCAAGACTCAGCACCAGGTGTCCACATACCGGCTGCTGTTTCACAGGATGCCTCCAGCCGAAAACAAAGAACAACAGATCAGACCTGAGCAAGGGTTAGAAAATGGGAAGAGGCTCAGCAGGTTCACCCGGGAGTTCCAAGGCTGGGTTCTCCTGAGGGGCTCACCCACCCAGCTGGACAGGGCCCTGCTCCGGAATCAGAGGCCTGAGGTTCCAACCGTAGTCTGTGGTCAGTCTGCACACCAACCATCTGTGGGTTCCTCAAAGCTGGGACTGCCCCGTTCATCTCGTTCTCCTGATATATATGAAATCAGGACCCAAAAAACCTGTGTGAAGTCAATCCATAAGTTTCACTGTGTCCGGACTTGCCAGAGGATAAGTATCTCTTGAAATGTTTGTTACAATAATGATTACTGAATCCCATCCAATATTCAGAATTAGAATTTGGAGTGAGGGAGTGGCAATTTACATATTTAGCAAGCACCCCAGTGATTCTTAGCTGCTCTGAGAACCTGGGTGGGCTAGGGTTCTACCTGAAGTTTGTAACTCCCCTTTCTAAATTCAGTTGTCTTCTGTAAAACAGCTGGAGATACCACCTCCCATGCAGATTAAAGGAAATGAATGTAAAAATACTTTGCAAGCTCTGAAAGCCGATATAATTATAAAGGATTATACATTTGGGGATGATTAAGGGTGTCCTTGGTTGTCCAATATCCCTAACCTGGGTGCTCACTAGGAATTTGGAGACCTGGCCCTCTGAATCAGACCCCTCCCCAGAGGCAGAGATTACCTTCAGCATATGCACATATAAATCAGAAACAGACTGTGGTTAGTCCTGTGGGGTCCTTTAGCCCAGACAGGGACAGCAAAAATGGCACCACAGGAGGGGTTCCAACAGGAGACAGAGTCAGTTCCGCAACCCAGGGCTCCCAGATCACCATCTGTCCTAGAACCTGGCAACCCTGCTATAAACAGGGCAGATCCACCCAGGGCAGCCTTGTCCACTGGAGAAGAGACCAAAGAAATGAAGCTTCTCCTTTCCATCCTGATAGAAGCTTCCTGAAATTAAGGATAAAGGTTTTTGCATCCCTTTGTGTCCCTTGAACAAGGTGGCACATAGTTTGGTGCTCCATAGTTGAGTTAAAATTACAGAATTTATCCTTGTTCCCACTTCAGAGATGAGAAAGCAGAAGTTCAGAAGGAACAAGGTAAATTACTCAAGAACACAAATTTATGAGCGGGAACAGCATGTGAAGGGCAGGACTGCAGGTCGCCCAGCTCCTGTTTCTTCCCCTGTTGCTTCCCCATTAGCTAAATGAGGGGTGAGTAGGTGCCTTCCACCAAGACGGGGTCTTTTGTTTGTTTCTGTTTTTGCTGCGCTGGGGCCGTGCACATGCTAGTCAAGTGCTCTACCTGAGCCACCTCCTCATCCTCTAAGAGTATTTGATCTCTCAAGTCTTGCCTTTCCCAGGGCTGGTCACTGCAGACAGACCTCATTTCTGATGTGTATTGGCTCACAGCCGAGCAGGGGGCCTGGAATTTCTCTCTGACCAGCAAGAGCAACTGGACCGTCTGACAAAGCTCATCCATCTTGAAGCTTCCTTGGGTCTGGCCCTGTGGAGAACCCACGTCTCTGGTGCGCTTCGAGACAGAGGCTCACAGTCATCCTTCTCAATCTTAAAGGAGGCTAATTATTTGAGGGTCTGTTTCCTGCAAGGAAGAGCCCAAGTGAGTGTCCTTTTCCCAAGTGGGGAGTGGCACCTTCTCACTTCCCTGCCCCAGACAAACTGACCAGTGCATCACCTGACCTGGGAGATAACCTTTGAGCTCATCCCAGCTGGATGGAGAATGAGGGCAAAGTCCCTTGCTGTTCTCAACCGCTTTCCATGGGGCTGTTGGGGAACCCCCCCTGACCTGGCATGGCTGCCTGCTTGAACTCAGGTTAGGTCTCCAGGACATGGGATCTGGATTCTTCTACCTCACTTCCCACCAGGGTGAGGTCACTTACCATATTGAAGCTTCTGCTTGCTCAGCTGTAAAATGAAGATCTATAATAGCATATCACTCACAGAAATGTCCTAAGTAGGAAACGTGTGTAAAGAACATAATGCGGGTCGCATTTGGTTTTTCATTTATTTATTCATTGAACAAATCTGCATATGCAGTGAGTCTACTTGTGTTAACTCAGACCAGATTCTCAGGGAGTCAAGCACACCTATTTAATGAGCCAGGTTGACACCAGCTGCCTTCATGTACAGACAGCCCTCTGTATCCAAGTGTTCTGCATCTGTGGATGTAACCAACCTTGGAGAGAAAATATTTGGAGAAAAACAGTCACATGTGTGCTGAACATGGACAGACGTTGTGTCTTGTCATTGTCCCGGAAACAATATAGTAGAGCAACTGTTTACCCAATCTTTACTTTGTATTAGGTATCGTAAGTAATGTAGAAATGACTTCAAGTGCCTGGGAGGGTGTGCATAGGTCATATGCAAATACTATGTCATTTTGTATGCGACTTGAGCATCTGCAGATTTTGGTAATCATGGGAGATCCTGACACCAATCCCCCATGGATACTTAGGAATGGCTGTAATGTATTACATTCTGGAAGCCATAGAGGAGGAGTTAGATAACAACAGGTTGGAGAGTGGAGGACATTCATCTTGTCACAACCCTCCAGTGTCTACCCCAGCTCCTGGCATGCACCTGGGTAATGAATAAGTGTTTGCCAAGTGATTGAATGAACTTCTAATTCCTGAATGAACTCCTAATTCCTGAATGAACTCTCTAATTCCTGAATGAACTCTCTAATTCCCCCACACACTTGCCTTTCACGGGCTCTTCCTGCTGTTTCTACTGTGTCTCCTGCTCATTTATGACATAGTTTAAAAGTTCCCTCCTCACTGGGTGTGAAGACACATGCATAATCCAAGGGGCTACCAAATCTGAGGCAGAAGGATCGGCAAGTTCAATGCTAGCCTCAGCAATTTAGGGAGGTCCTAAGCAACTTAAGGAGAACCTGTCTCAAAATAAAAAGGGCTGGGCTGGGGATGTGGCTCAAGCGGTAGCGCGTTTGCCTGGCATGCGTGAGGCCAGGGTTCGATTCTCAGCACCACATACAAAGATGTTGTGTCCGCCGAGAACTAAAAAAAATAAATAAATAAATATTAAAAAAATAAATAAAAAGGGCTGGGGATGTGGCTCAGTGGTTAAGCACCCCTGGGTTCAATCCCTCTACCAAAAAAAAAAAAAAGTTCCCTCCTCTACAAACCAGTCCACCTACCCCACAGCTATTCAGCTATTTAGCAAAGTCCCCTTCAAAGTAAAGCAGCATAGAGCAGTTGTCCAAACTCCCTTTGGCGACAGCTACAGAACAGCAAGCTCCCTAGAAGTCAGGATGGCTCCCCGTTTATTTCTCTCTGAAGCCTCAGCCCCGGGTTCCTAAGCAAACATCACTTGCTGGGACCTGTGGCCGGAGCCAATGAGCGGTCCCCTCAATGGCACCGGCGGCTCGCTTGTGCTTTCAGTGTGTGCCCCCCCTCTGTTGCCCACACTGCTGGTTTCCTAGGCCGACACTCAGACTTGAGAGGTACTGTCCAGGCCATTGCTGGGCACTTGTGGCTGTGACCTGGAGGTAGAGATGAGTCCCAATCTCCAGTCCTTCCCTCCAAACCCCTCTTACCTCAGATGTGCTTCAGCCCAGCAGAATCACCTGCCTGCACCTGAAGCTCCAAGCTGATCTTCCTTTGCTAGATGATTGTGCCTCGACTTCATTTACACAGAATATGTAGCTCAGGGATCTTCCAGGAAGCCTTCCTCGGGTGGTCTCCCTCTTTCATGTTCTGATCCCAGACCTTCTGCGTTTCTGAGACAGCAGGACTGCTGGCCCGAAACTCCTGGGGACTCAGAACCTGTCTTATTGCCTATCTTCTTGCCTGGCTTATTCAGTATTCTCCAAAGCACTAAGCAAAGGGCCTGGCATTTGGCAAATGGAGGGTATGAACTGTCTGCAGCCAGGCTTGATTGATAGCAGTATTTTTTGTCTGTCCCCAACTGTGTTTTTTCAGGTTTTATTTGATTTTATTTTTGTGGTACTGGGGATTGAACCCAGGGGCACTTTATATATGAGCTAAGTCCCCAGCCTTCTTTTATTCATTTTTTTATTTTTTCAGAGATTGAACTCCGGTGAACTTGGCCACTGCATCCCCAGCCCTATTTTGTATTTCAGGGTCTCACTGAATTGCTTAGCCTCGCTTTTGCTGAGGCTGGCTTTGAACTCGTGATCCTCCTGCCTCAGCCTCCTGAATTTCTGGGATTACAGGCATGTACCACCAAGCCTGCTGTTTTTTAGTTTTTATTAAATCACCAACAATGAAAATTCTTAAGATTTTATATAAAATACGTTGCTTCTGTTTTGCATTATTGGAGGAATGAAAAGTTCTGAACCCTCATTTCAGCATGGCGAGCATTCCCTAAAGCTGCTTCCTTTTGGCAGGGCCTGTTCTCTTAAGTGTGCCACTGTCCCCCCACCCCCACTCCCTAACTCATCACGCCTATTGGCCTAGCCTGAAGAAGGAGTGCATTTGAGACCCTTGTTATGGGTTGGATGAGAGAGAGAGACACCCTGGGATCAGGAAGTCGAGACTCAAATTGCGGGCACCTGGCCCTGTCTGGGTGAGCTAGCTGCACTCTGTTATTTAATTAGCATGAACCATAATGTGGTTGTGTCACCTAACTTACCCTCCTGTCAGTCCTAGATCCAGTGTGAGATTCCATCTCACAGGTGAGGAAACCGAGGCTCAGGGAGGTCAACATCTTGCCCCAGGGGACCACCTACCTGGTGGTAGTGCTGGGATTTGCCCTGGGTCATTATGAATTGGGAGCCCAGACTAGATGCTGTCATGTTCCCAGGCATGTCCCTTGCACACAGAGGCCTTTCCCAGATCATCCCCTTAAACCTCCTGGGCTCTGTCACATCACCCTGTTCACCTGTTCCACAGGCTTCCACAGCCACACAGTAACTTGTTTTGTTTGGTGCTGTTTGTTTTTCAGTCTGTCCCTGCCCCTCACACTGGGCTCTAAGCCAGATTCCTTTCTGCCCAGTTCAACATCCCCAGCCCTTTTTTGTTTGTTTGTTTGTTTGTTGTTGTTTTGTGGTGCTAGGGATGAACCCAGGGCTTTGTGCACATGAGGCAAGCACTCTACCAACTGAGCTACATCCCCAGCCCTTTTAAAAATTTTCTTATTATTTTTTTAGTTGTAGATGGACACAATACCTTTATTTCATTTATTTATTTTTATGTGGTGCTGAGGATCCAATCCAGGGCCTCACACATGATAGGTAAGCGCTCTACCACTGAGCCACAACCCTGGCCCCATCCCCAGCCCTTTTCGTTTTTATTTTTAAAATTTGAGACAGTCGGGGAGCTGGGGCTGTGGCTCAGTGGTAGAGCAGTTGCCCAGCATGTATGAAGCACTGGGTTTGATTCTCCACACCGCATATAAATAAAAAAAATAAAAGTCTATTGACAACTTCAAAAACAATTTTTTAAAATATTTATTTTTTAGGTGTAGATGGACACAACACAAAGCCTTTATTTTTATGTGGTGCTGAGGATCGAACCCGAGTCCTACCCGTGCTAGGCGAGCGCTCCACCACTGAGCCACAACCCCAGCCCCGACAACTTCAAAAAATTTTTGAGACAGGGTCTCAGTAAATATCCCAGGCTGATCTTGAACTTGAGCTCCTCCTGCCTCACCCTCCTGAATAGATAGGATTACAGGCTTGTGCCACTATGTCCTGCTATAGCAGTTCTTTCCTTCTTTCTTTCTTCCTTTCTTCTTTTCTCTTTCTTCTTCCTTCCTTCCTTCCTTCCTTCTTTCTTTCTTTCTTTCTTTCTTTCTTTTTTTCTTTCTTCTTTCTTCCTCCTTCTCCTTCTTCTCCTTCTCCTTTTCCTTCTTTTTTTTTTATGATACTGGGATTGGACCCCCACTTCATACAGCCTAGACAAGTGCTCCCCCACTAGGCCACCCCTCCAGCCCCCGTAGCACAGTTCACCCACTTGAGCGCTCAGTCCCTGTGTGTTGAGCGGGTCCATGGAACCCAGCGCCTATACTGGGAGGCATAGTGGTAAGCTGTGAGGACAAGGCAGGCGCGTCTTGGCCCAGTGGCCACCAAAAGGACATAAGACTCAGGTCAGCACCTTCCTCTGGTTTCAGGGTCTTTCACTTCCCTCTCCTGAGCAGGGGGAGGGCACCCCGTCTTGGCACACTAGTGTCTGCACTTCACATCTGCATGTTGTGGCACCTTCTGTGTGCACGGCTCAGGCGCCTTCTCGCCTCTACCCTCCTCTGACCTGAGCTGGGTGTACCACCAGGGACTGGCCCCAGATGGTCCAGCTCTAAGGGCCAGCCCTGTCTGCCTCAGAAGCTCAGGCTCCTCCAGCTCCATGGCCAGCTGTCCTCCCCAGCCCCTCCTGGGGGAGCCCAGATTGTGCTTCCCACAGGGTCAGGAGGTGAAGCCTCAGCCAGGCCTGGGAACCCCGGGGAATGGGAGGGCTTTGTGAAACAAACAAAGAGACCACCAGGAGAATGCCCTCTCCTCCCACCCCGGAAGCTTCTCAGAGATTCCCACAGCCCAGCCAGCGCCCTCTGCCTCCTGCTTCCCACCTCCCTCCGTCCCTCCGTGAGAATCCCTGTGCTGAGGCTCAGCTGAAGCTTGATGACCCCAAGAGCCCGGGCTGGGAGAAGGACCTGTGTGTGTGTGTGTGTGTGTGTGTGTGTGTGTGTGTGTGTGGTGTGTGTGTGTGTGTGTGTGCAGGGTACACACAAGAATCAGGGCTGAGAACACACACTGAGCACCTAGTGCTTACCATGTGCCAGGCCCCAACTGTGCACAATTAACTTATGTCTCTCAAAGTCGCTGATGATAAGAATCACTCAAGGCACCACGGATAAAGGGATCCCAAAGTCATGGTGCACTTTTTAAAGTGCCCTTTTAAGTTTTAATGACTTCAAAAGTATAAGTGACAGAAACGTATGAAGTCATCCTGTAATCATTTACTTAAAACTTATTAGATCTATTTATTTCTACTATTTTAAGTTTTTCTTTTTTGCTTCAGTCAACATTTGTCATTTTCAAAAAGTATTATGTTAGTTGGGCGAGGTGTTGCATACCTGTCATCTCAGCGATTTCGGAGGCTGAAAAAGGAGGATTACAAGTTTGAGGTCAGCTTCAGCAATTTAGTGAGGACCTGTCTCAAAAAATAGGAAGGACTAGGGTGTAACTCATTGGTAAAGTACACGTCAGTTCAATCCCCAGGACAAAAGAAAAGCACTAATATTAAAAAATATATCATTCAGCTGGGTGTGGTAATGCACCCTAATCCCAGTGACTTGGGTGAATGTAGCAGGAAGATCACAACTTTGAGACCAACCTCAGAAACTTAGTGAGGTCCTACTTAAATAAAAAATAGCGGTGGGATGGAAACAATCAAGGACGTGAAGAGAGAGCCTGAAAAATGAGAGGATATTTTTACCACCTGCACCTCAGATAGAGCATTAGTTTCTAGGTTATCCAAAGAACTCCAAAAATTTAACACCAAAAAAAACAAATGACCCAATCAATAAATGGGCAAAGGAACTGGGCAGGCACTTCACAGAAGAAATACATACTAATGGTCAACAATTAGAGAACTGCAAATTAAAACTACACTGAGTAGGGCAAGGTGGCGCTAGCCTGTAATCCCAGTGGATGGGGGGTAGAGGGGAGCGGAGGCAGGAGGATCATAAGTTCAAAGCCAGCCTCAACAATTTATTGAGGCCCTAAGCATCTCAGTGAGACCCTGTCTCTAAATAAAATAAAATATAGGGTTGGGATGTGGCTCAGTGCTAGAGTGCCTCTGAATTCAATTCCCGGTACCTTCAAGGGAAAACTACACTGAGAGTCCATCTCACTCCAGTCAGAATGGCAATTATCAAGAATATAAACAACAATAAATGTTGGTGAGGATGGATGTGGGGGAAAAGGTTCACTCATATACTGCTGGTGAGACTGCAAATTGGTGCAACCACTCTGGAAAGCAGTATGGGGATTCCTCAGAAAACTTGGAATGGAACCACCATTTGACCCAGTTATCTCACACCCTCAGTTTATACCCAAAGGACTTAAAATCAGTATACAACAATGACACAGCCACATCAATGTTTATAGCAGCTCAATTCACAATAGCCACACTATGGAACCAAACTAAGTGCTCCTCAATAGATGAATGGATAAAGAGAATGTGATGTATATACACACAATGGAACATTACTCAGCCATAAAGAAGAATGAAATTATGGTATTTGCCACTAAATGAATGGAACTGGAGAATATCATGCTCAGTGAAATAAGACAATCCTCCAAAACCAAGGGCTGAATGTTCTCTCTGATATATGGATACTAACACATAAGGGAGGGTGGGGGGAAGACTAGAAGTTCATTGGATTAGACAAAGGGGAAGGAAGGGTAGGGACTGGGGATGGGAACAGGAAATGCAGTAGAATGAATTGGACATAACTTTCCTTTGCTCAACAAAATTAGTATAACTCCATATCACATACGACCACAAGAATGGGATCCTAAGTTATATTTCATGTATGTATAGTACATATGTCAAAATACACTATCATGTACATCTAAAAACGGATAAAGTGCCTCTGGGTTCAATCCCCAGTAACACACACACATACACAGTAATAATAAAATAAAATAATAAAGAATCTATATTATTCAAGGACTAGGGGTATAGCAGTGGTCCCAGCCATATGCACACACATCTATATACACATAATATATATAATTCAAATGTTTATTTCATATATACACATAATTGAAAATTTAAAGCCACCCATGTGTCTGTGGATATTCAAGTTAAAAGGTGAAAGGAGAAACAAACTGTGCTATATCCATATATTAGAATATCCACCGGACAGTAAAAAGGAATGAACTATTGATACCTGTGCTAAGGATGACTCTCAAAATGATGACTCTGCAAAAAGAAGCTAGACAACAAGTGGTACATCTTGGCCAAGTGCATTTATATAAAGTTGTACAAAATGCAAACTAATGTATAGTGACAGAAAGCAGGTCAAGAGTTGCATGAAGAGGGAGGAATGAGCAGAGGGATAGATTTGGGGTGATAAACATGTTATCTTGATTGTGGAGATGGTTATATGCATATACACAAAAAATCAAAATGAACACTTTTTAATTTTTTTAGTTGTATTGGACACAATATCTTTATTTTTATTGATTTATTTTTATGTGGTGCTGAGGATCAAACCCAGGGCCTCACACATGCAAGGTAAGCGCTCTACCACTGAGCCACAACCCCAACCTGAACACTTTTAAATTGTCAACTGAAACTGAAAACGAATTTAAATGTAACAACCATTTATTTGTGTGTGGTTTCTGGAGATCGAACCCAGAGCCTTGTACATACTAGGCAAGCACTCTACCACTAACCTACAACTCTATCCCTACATAGAATGAGCTCTGAAAATTTAAGAATTATTATTCAAAATTTATAGAATTAATGAGTGTAAAGATTTTTTTTTTCTGGTACCAGGGATTGAACCCAGGGGTGCTTAACCCCTGAGCCACATCCCCAGCCCTTTTTTGTATTTTATTTAGAATCAGGGTCTCACTGAGTAGCTTTAGCACCTTGCTAAATTGCTGAGACTGGCTACAAACTTGATCCACCTGTCTCAGCCTCCCCAGCTGTTGGGATTACTGGCATGCAGCCAGGTTCCCTGTGAGAGTAAAGAAATCTTTTAAAGACATTTTTTTTTTAGTTGTAGATGGACACAGTACCTTTATTTTATTTATTTCTATGTGGTGCCGGGGATCGAACTCAGTGCCTCATGCATACTAGGCAAGCTCTCTACCACTGAGCCACAACCCCAGCCCTAGAGTAAAGAAATTTACAGTCCCTTTTTATTTTGTTTTGAGGCAGGGTCTCCATGTGTTTCCCAGGCTGACCTGAGAAACTTGTGATCCTCCTGCCTCAGCCTTCTGAGTTGCTGGATCACAGGCATTGTATGTATAATTTGGGGTATATGTACAATTTGTTCTGGCGTGCCTGGCTTCATAATTAAATTTGATATTCTAAGTTTGTGCATTTATACTTCTGAAATACAAGTATGCTTAGTAGAATATACTATGAAAGCATTAAGGTAGTCCACAGACTTGGTGGGTCTGGAGTAGGACTCAGAAATTCTTGCCCTTTCCATGAGCCTTTTCTTGTTTGTGCTGGGATCAAACCCACAGCCTCGTGCAGACTAGGCAAGGGCTCTTCCACTAAACTATAACCCCCGCCCTCCGGGGAGTCTTGTTGTATTCTGTAGGTTGTTGGTTTTTTTTTTTTTTTTTTGGGGGAGGGGTACAGGAATTGAACCCAGATGTGCTTAACCACGGAGCCACGTCCCCAGCCTCGTTTATTTTTTATTTTATATTAAAGTAGATGTTTCTCTTGTTTTCTTTCAAAAGAGGAAAACTCTGAGGCTCAGAGAGGCTCTCTGATTTGCCAAAGCACACACAGTTTAATAACAGTGCTGGGGTTGGGGCCCAGGCAGTCTGACTCCAAAGTCAGGATGCGGACACTTGCATCTCAGACTCTGCAAAGCCCAGTGCCCTGTGGACCACTGACCACAGGGCTCCCGGGTCCCTAGGCTGGTGCATCCCCCACTCACATCAAAGGGCCTTGGACTTCAAAGGCAGCTTGAGGGGAGATGCACATACCAGGCTGGAAATGCAGGGAAGCCTGGGAGAGCTAATACGATTAACCGCAGGCCCATGGGGCAGGAAGCCCTTCACTGAGCAGCTAATTCTCTGGAAGTGAGAATACATTCTCACCGAGCAAACACCCTCTGAGCTGAGCCTCCTTTTATTCTGGGGCTACTAGCAAACCTCTGGACACGTTGGACTTAGGGGTGAGGTAGGAACTGTGCCGAGTTTGTGTCCATTCCATAGATGGAAAAATGTCAGAAGCCAGGCCATATCACATCCGTGCTAGGCACAGTGCCGAGTGCTTTGGACACATGCCTCCAAAACTAGGTGCAGGGTGACCTGTCCCAAGCACAACTCCAAGGCATTTCTTTCATGCTGTATTCTGTAGGCTTTTTTTTTTTTTTTTTTTTTTTAAAGAGAGAGTGAGAGAGGAGAGAGAGAGAATTTTTAATATTTATTTTTTAGTTCTCGGCGGACACATCTTTGTTTGTATGTGGTGCTGAGGATCGAACCTGGGCCGCACGCATGCCAGGCGAGCGCACTACCGCTTGAGCCACATCCCCAGCCCCCTCTGTAGGCTTTTTTGGTTTCTTTGTTTGTTTTGGTACAGGGATTGAACCCAGGGGTGCTTAACCACGGGAACCACATCCCCAGCCTTGTTTACTTTTTCTTTTGAGACAAGGTCTCTCTTAGTTACCTGGGGCCTCACTAAATTGATGAGGCTCTCTTTGAACCTTCGATCCTCCTCCCTTAGCCTTCTGAACTGCTAGGATTGTTAAGTGTGCGTCCTGTGCCTGGCTAATTAATCCCATTTTTACTGATGAAAACCCTGAGGCTGGGATTGCTTAAGTACCTGCCCAAGATGGAGTTGGCACTGAATGGCTGAGCTAGAATTGGAGCCTAGGTCTGTTTTGATTCTGATCTCAACCCACATCAGTCAGGAAGGGACAAATAGCCAAGACCCCAGCCCAACCTTCCCATCGTGGTCTCAGCTCCCGGGGCCCTTGCCCTCCTACCTGTCCTATAGCTCCTGTTTCCATCCTCCCTGTGTGTGCCTCTCAGTGCCCTCTTTTCTCCCCCCTAGTAAGTGCTAAGCTCACACGACTTTTTTCTGTATCTGACCCAGGTCCTGAGAATGGCTGGTAATAGAAATTTAGGGGCACCTGCCCTATTGGGAAAATCCTCTTTAGTAGGGGAGTCCAGCCAAAAAGCTCTGAGGGTAGAGGTGGACAGTGGGAGGGGTGTTCAGATTAGGGCCTATGGGGGCTCCTCCCAGCCCAACCCCCCCCCCCCAGCATGTGACTATTTTAGTCCTGGGATGGAACCCAGAGGCACTTTACCACTGAGCTACATTCCCAGCCCCCAACTTCCTTTATTTATTATCTTTTAAAATTTTGAGACAGGGTCTCAAAAGCTGCTTAGGTTGTCACTAAATGGCTGAGTCTGGCCTTGAATTTGCAGTCCTCCTGCTTCAGCTCCCAAATTGCTGGGATTACAGGCATGTGACACCATGCCTGGTGACTTTGTTGAGTCTCTTTCCACATCGGGCATGATTCCAACTCTGTCCCTGTACTTGTCTGTCCTGTATAGCGATTTTCTGAATACAAAATTAATGCATTAATTCACAGTAGGAAATTTGCAGACTATAAAACAGTACATAGAGAAAGAGAAAAATCCCTTGTAGCCTCATGATCTAGCTGTGACCATGGTTAACATTTTGGGGTATATCCTGTTTCCCAGCCTTAGGCATTCTTGTTCGCATGTATCTTTTCATTTACAAGACTCACACTGTTCTGCAAACTGCTTCCTTCATGGAACCAGAACGTATTTCCAGGTTAATTAGCTTTTTTTTTTTTTTTCACCACCATCTACAAATAAATAATGCTATTCCTCAGGACGCCTCCTTCAGGAAGCCAGCCAGCCCATTCAGCCATCTCTCGCCCTTTACACCAAACACCTCCCCCGCTAGCCTAGCACCTCTGACACTGTAAGCTTACAAACACAGACAACGCCTAGGGATCCCAGCCCTCAGTGCCCTATGTATACAATAGGTGCTCAATCAATAAGGGATGGGGGAGGTGGCCAAGGCAAAGCAAAGGAGGATGGACCTGGAGTCGAGTCCCTTAGCGTGCATGCCCGCCCACGGCTTTGCTTCTTGTTGGCAGCCAAAGGCTTAAAGGTAAGAGCGGGCGGTGCCCCGAGCTGCCAGCTGTGCTCTGGCGGGACGCCTGGCACTGTAGGCTGAGGTGCCAGAGGAGGCTGAAGCCCTGGCAAGACCTACGACGCAGCTGGGGAGGTGAGCGCGCCGGGCGGTGGGAGAGCGCGCCCAGGGCGCACGGACCAGTCTGCAGCTAGCAGGGCGGCTGCGGAGCTAGAGGCCCTGGCCACGGGGGCGGCCGGTGAGTGTCCTCGACAGAGCACCGGGCAGGTGTGGGGTGAGGCGGCTATGGTGGGTCCCCGGCTTGCGCTCGCTGCGGGTCCTGCTCACGGTGGCGGCTCCCCCGCCCTCCAGGCTCCCGCGAAGCTGGGCTACTGTGTATCGAGCTTCCCTCTGGGCCAGTCCCGCGGGTGAAGGTTACCCCCGGGTTTGCCATCAGCGGAAAGTGTCTCATCCCATCCTTCCAGTGGCCTCATTTTGCTGTTGGTGCGGAGGGGTGGGATGTGCCTGCTTGGGAAATTGTGAAGCGCCATCAAAGTGTGGGGGTCTGGGAAAGAAGAGACTGTTCAGGACCTTCCCAGGGACCCGGCTTGGCTCCGCCAGTGGGCTCAGGGAGAGGCAGAAGCGCCTCTGGGCACTCCCACAGCCCCCAGGAGCCCGATTTATCATAGTCACTGCACACAGGCACCCGGACTCCTGATACAGACATTTTGGACTGTGATCTCATTTGGTGCTCAAATGACTCCACTTTCCTCTGATTACTGCTGCCCCTTCATGAAGGAGAAACTTGGGCTCAGAGAGGTGATGTCCTTTGCTGGAGGTCATGATGGTCCCAGGCCCAATTACCCTGAGGCTAAAGAAGCCCTACCCTCCACTTGGAGCTGAAGCCAGGGTTCTTGACCACCCACTTACATCCTCAGACCTTTTGATCTCTCTCTCTCTCCTCTCCCTTTTGTTGTTGTTGGTGTTGCTGGGGATTGAACTCAGGGGCACCTGCCCACTGAACCACATCCCCAGCCCTATTTTTTTGTATTTTATTTAGAGAAGGGTCTCACTGAGTTACTTAGGGCCGCACTAAAAATTGCTGAGGCTGGCTTTGAACTCATGATCCTCCTGCCTCAGCCTCCCAAGCAGCTGGGATTACAGACCTGCCGTCACCTGCTTAAATTTCTCATTTTGAGAGGAGGTCTTGCTAAACTGCTGAGGATGACCTTGAACTGGCAAAGCTCCTCTCTCACCCTCCCTAGTAGCTGGAATTATAGGTGTGTGCCATGGAAGCCAGGCTGAAACATGACCGAATTTTGTCTTTGTGTTTTGTGTTCTTTTTCTTTAAAAGCCCCTTCTCCAACTGTATGAGACTCCAGCTTCATCAAAAGTGATCTCTTTGGCAGTACAGTGGTCCTCCCCTTTTCTGTGGAGGATACATTGCAAGACCCCCAAGTATCAGATGCCTGGAACTGAGGATAGTACCAACCCTGTATATATTGTGTTTCTTCCTATAAATATGTACCTATGATAAAATCTATGAAATAGCCACAGTAAGAGATTAATAACAATGACTATTAATAAGAGAACAATTACCATGTTAAGTAAAACTAGGGTTACTTGAACACAAGAACTGTGGTACCATGGTACCACCAGAGTTGATCTCATGATCTAGACAGTCACTGAGTAACGAAGGGGAGGGTACCATAGACAGTGTGGACATGCTGGACAGAAGGTTGAACCCACGTCCCGTCCTGAGCAGGACAGAGTAGGATGGCTGGAGATCTCATCACATTACACAGAATGGCATGTGATTTAAAACTGAGAAATAGATAATTTCTGGAATTTTCTTTTTTTTAGTATTTTATTTTTTCATACTTTAATTTTGTTTATTTGTTTTTATGTGGTGCTGAGGCTTGAACCCAGGGCCTCACACATGCTAGACCAACGATCTTCCGCTGAGCCACAATCCCAGCCCCCAGGAATTTTCTATTTAATATTTTTGGACCAAGTTGACCATGGAAAGCAACACCTCAGATCAGGGGTCTACTATACCTAGTCTGTCTGCTGTCCTCTGGACATTTCTGGGACTGGCCTGTGCAGGCCTGACGGGGAGAGAAGGTCATCCAGACCCTGTCAATGTGCTCACAGGACCTTGGCAAGATTCTTGGCTTCCAATGAGTCCCAATAGGTCAGACTTCTAATGTCCTGCTGTTCCAGGAGCAAACTCAAGCAGAGCCTCTGTGACCTTGGGCTGTCTCTGGGGCTCAGTGTCCCTTATTGAGGAAAGGGTAGTGATTATAGGAGGGACTTCAGGAACCAGGGTGAAAGTGGAAGGAACAGAAGAAAGAGGCATTGGAAAGCTGTCGCAATTCTGCCCAAGTCCTCTGTTCCCCTCCCTTGAGCCCCTACCCCAAGAGCTGTTTCCATCCATGCACACCAGCAAGCCCTGGCGCCCCTCTTTACAGCCAGCTCTTCTCTGCGGTCTTCTCTTCCACAGCCAAGCTGTCCACGGTCAGGCCCCCACACTCCCTGCCCCCTCCCCCACCCCCGTGGTCACTCCTCACCCCGTTCCTTTCTGTGTACTCCTGGCCCCGCTCACCATGGGCTCCGCTCGGACTTGGGCCGTGGGAGACTCTGGTTGCCAGCCTGATTCCAGCTCTGCTGGGCCTCGCAGCCGCCTTGGCACAGCTGAGATCTCCCCTCCCCTTGGCTTTTGTGCCAGGCTCTTCTTTCACCATCCGACTGCGCCAGCTCCCGTCCCCTCCCCTCTGCGCTCTGCTCTGGCTCCTCCCGCCCCTCCCACTACTTGTTTCCCCTGGGTCTCTGCCACCCTAAGGCTCCCCCACCCCCAGGCTGATGCCTGTGCCGCCCTCCCTTTCTCCGCCTCAGGCCACCCCTCGGCCCTCTGGACCCAGCTACGTGCCTCCCTGCGCACCTTCTTGGGCTTTCTCGAAGGTGTCTCAACTGCGCTCATCCAAGGACTCTCCTCCTCCCCTGCGCCTGCGCCCGCAGCCAGACCCCTGGGTCCTGCCTCCCCAGCCCCACACCGGCCCATCCCGCACCAGCCCTGTGGACGCTGATCTCTAGGATCCATCCACTCCTCTTGGTCTCCCTCCACCTTGCTCCCAGCCACCACTGTCCCTCTCCTGAACAACTGTAGTGACCTCTCTGCTTGCCCCCTGCCTCCCGGAAGGAACTGAGGCACTGGAACAGGGTTGTTTCTCTCCCCCGTCGTGAGCTTCCATACCTCCTGTACCTCCAGGGTAACACAGAACCCCTGGCCGCCTGTCTCTCGCCACCCCAGCTCCCTGCTCTCCAGCTGTTGCAGACTTCTCTCAGTCCCTGGACCCTCACATGCTGTTTCCACCTCAGGGCCTTTGCCTTGGCTGTTCCCTCTGCCTGGAAGCCCCCTTTCGCCACCCTGCTTGGCAAGTCTTAGTTTAAATCTGACTTCCTGGGAGAGTCCTTCCCTTGCTAGGCTGTCTGAAGAAGACCCACCTCAACACTTCCTAACTGCACCCTGTATTTTCTGTTCAGGGCCTTTATTGATAGCTGTAACTGTGGCTTCATTTGCAGGGCTGTTGATTACTCTTTGCTTTCCCACACATGGAAAAGCCCCTTGAGGGGACCGAGGTTGCTCTGCATCCGGGTTCCAGGCCCAGGGTGTGCACCCAGGAGCACCTATCGTGAGGGAGAGGATGAGAGAGGTTGGCTTGGTCTCACTGCCATCCGTCCAGCAGGTGGCCTCCGAGGCCTGGGCTTCTTTTACAAGTCAGTCCTCAGACTGGAGAGCAGCTCCTAGGGTCCCTGCTGAAGTCTAAATGGCAGGTGCTGGCGACAGGCTGCCTCTTTGCCTTCCTGCCTCAGAGAGCCCTCTGCACTTCCCTGGCTTCTGTGAGACTTGGCATCATGGTTGTGGACCTGCCTCTCCTGTAGGGACTGGGGCGACTTGAAGCTGAAGGTCTGATGTAAACTGCTTGTTCCTCGGCTGGGCAGAGCTCAGACAGTAGCGTGGGAGGAAGTTGCCTTGGCCCAGGGAGAGACCACTCCTCCAGGCTGCCCTCAAGTCTTTGGAGCCCATCTCTTGGTTCTAATCCTGGTTCAAAGGCTGGCTACATGTTAGACTTCATGCAAGTTTCTTAGCCAGTCTGTGCTTTAGGTTCCACCTCTTTGAGAATAACTCCTGCCTCTGTTGGGAGGTCAGAGTGAGGAAAGACATCCAAAATATTCAGCAGCCCAGCGCAGTGGCACACACCTCTAATCCCAGCAGCTGTGCAGGCTGAGGCGGGAGGATCTCAAGTTCAAAGGCCCTGAGCAACTCAGCAAGACCCTTTCTCTAAATAAAATATAAAAAAGGGAGGGGGAATGTGGCTCAGTGGTTAAGTGCCCTTGGTTCAATCCCTGGTACAAAAAAAAAAATGTTTAGAACGGTGTTTTGCATGTAATAAATGCTCAGGAAATGACAGGTTTTATTATTGAACAATTCTTTCCCTCCTGTTGGAATCCCCAATCCCAGTTGGATGAGAGGCTGCCGGCTGTGGCACGGGGCTCTTGCATACACATGACATACACATGTGGAAAAAAAGGTCCAAGAATAACTCACAAACTGCACCTTGACCCAGCTAGAATGCGTCCCCCCAGGGCAGGAGGGCCTGGCCGTTGCCCTGTCGCCCCCCTGGCTTTGTGCCTGCTGCATCCAGCACTGTTGGCTTGGCAGGACAGTTGTTATGGTAACAGATGACCAGGCTTACAAGCGGGCCAGTGGCTGGCCTTGGCGGAGCTCTCTGGCTTTTTAGGAGGGGGTGGCTTCCTGCCAAAGCACAGGCCCTCCTGCTGCTGAGCTGCAGCTGCCGCCACACCCTGGCTCCTGGGCCTGGGAACTCACAAACGGAGCCAACCCTGAGCCTGCCTCTCACTTCTGGGTGTCCCCGGAGCCCTGGGCACGTGCCCTCTTGCCTGTTTCTCACACTCCACTTAGAACGGTCCCATGTGGGCCTTTCTCCTCCGCACCACCACGATGCCCAGAGAGTTCAGATTGCACCTGGCACCTAGTAGGCCTCTCTCAGATGATTGTGGGTGAACAAAAAAAGCAGAAAATGAATCCCCTCTCACCAGCTTGAGGGGACTGCAGTCCTGAGACATAGCCTCACCTGCTGCAGTGACAGTCCACAAACATGTCTTTAGCACCTACTATGTGCCAGGAACAGCTGCACCTGGAAACAAGATGAACCCGGGCGAACATGTCCTGGTGGAGGAGATGACAAGAAGCAAGAAGCAAACCAGCAAGGAAAACAGCCAGTAATGAGTGGCCATGCTGGGGACCCAGGGGCCCCGTAGGTGGGGACAGGGAACCCTCTCCAAGGAAGCAGCCTTTCCCGACTGGAAAGAAGGAAGGCCTGGAGGAGGGGCATTCCAGAAAGAGGGACCAGCAAGCTCAAAGGCCACGAGAAGGACCACACTTGCAGAATTTTAATTAATTTGTGTATGCGGGGGCGGGTGTGCTGGGGTGGAACCCAGGGACCCTCTACACTGAGCGACATCCAGCTCTTTTATTTTAATTGGAGAGTTTCTCTAAATTGCTGAGGCTGGCCTTGAACTTGTGATCCTCCTGCCTCCGCCTCCCAAGTCACTTCCCAGCGACAGGCATGGGCTACTGTCCACAGCTGAATCTTATATGACCCTTGAATCTGGCTTCTTTCACTCATCATTAATTCTGTGACTTTGACCGATGATGTTTTGCTGATATTGGCAGTTCATTCATTTTAATTGCTAGGTAGTGTTCCATGATAAGACACCGTCACAATTTATTTATCCATTCTTCTCCCTTTGTCTGTCTCTCTTTTATCTTTTTTTCTTTTTGGTACTGGGGCTTGAACCCAGGGGTGCTTATCCACTAGTCATATCCCCAGCCCTTTTTTGTATTTTATTTAGAGACAGGATCTCACTGAGTTGCTGAGGCTGGCTTTGAACTCACAATCTTCCTGCCTCAGCCTCTGAGCTGCTAGGATTACAGGCGTGCGCCACCATGCCTAGCTTCCATTCTTTTCTAGATGAACATCTGCTTCCAAGTTTCTCTCTGCTCTAAATAAAGCCGTGGGAGGCATTCTTATGCCAATCAGGCCCTACAAAGTGTGCATTGAGTTTTAATAGATTATAAGTGCCAGTGGAGGAGCCTCTCGTTCTACTCTTTCGTTTTATAGGTGGGGAAACTGAGGCTCAGAAAGGAATGAATTTAACCCAGTTACCTGGGAGTGGCTGAGGGGGACACTGCTGACTCTATTTTAGGCAGAAGGTCCGGGGTCCCAGGGAGGGAAGAGAGAGAATATTTATTAAACACCTACTATGTGGCAGGTCCTCCATAGGTATTATGCCATTTGCTGCAATCCTGAAGATAACGTGCAATCCCACCTCCTTGTACCCATCTTACAGAGGAGAGGCCTGAGTCTGAGGAACATACTTACGAGGTACAGCCAGGAGGCATGCAGGCCTGTCTGACTCCGAAGGCTGACCCCCTCCACGATATCATGCTGCCGTCCGGGGAGTGGGGAAGGCTTGGTGGCCAGGCTGCAAAGGTGCAATGAAGGACTTGAGGGGACCTCCAAGGCTTGAGGTGCGGCAGGAGGAGCCCTACAGCCTTCCTTCCCCCCCAGGGTGGCTCAGAGCTGGATCAACTCAGGCTTCAGCCCAGCTCTGTGACAAACTTTCTGTGTGTCCTGGGGCCAGCCAGCTCTGCCCTGGTGGCACCCTGGAGCTGAGGCTGGGGGTCTCATGACTTCCCTTGGCCTGGCCATGCCCCTTTCCCTGGGGACTGTCTCGGTTCCAGGCTCCCCTGCGTACGCCGTGTGGGGTCCCCATCTCAGCACACTGATCTTCCAGAATCAGGCCTGACTTCAGGACCCCTGGGGACTTCTTCTTGGGGAGGTCTTTTTGGCTTTGTCTTGTTTTGTTTCTCATTCCGGGGACTTTTTTTTTTTAATTGTGGTAAAACATACAGAACATAAAATTTAACACTTGAACCACTTTTAATGGTTCAATGCTACAGTGGCTTTAAGTACATTCGGACTGGGCAACCGTCACCACCATCAGTTTCCAGAACTTTTTCAGTCCCCAAACTGAAACTTCATACCCATCATACACGAATTATTATTATTTTACATTAATTATTTAATAGTGGATTTTTCCCCCGGGGGACGGTGGTGGAGACCTTGTAAGAGGAAGTGAGAGAACGTGGACTAATTTGAAGAGAAAAGACAGGAATTTGAGAGAAGACACCCAGGGCTCCATCTCCCAGCCAGACCCGGGGCTTTCCTGCCCCCTTTCCTTCCTGCCTGGCTCTGGCTGCCCACCCCTGCCCTGGCCGCCTCCCCTCCCCAGGCAGCCTCCAGCAGTCCAGCCATTTCACTGCCTCCTTCCCCCTCTTCAAAGATGTGGAGTGCAGAGTGACAGGTGGCAGGTTGGGAGGGGAGGGGGGTCTCTCCATGTAAAGTGCCAGCTAGGTGTGAAGTCAGAGCCTGGAGGAGCTTCTGGGCAGTATCAGAGTGGCTGGGTGAGACAAAGAAGAGCTTCATTCTTCTGCTGACCCCCATGGAAGAGACCCCCCTCAGGGGCACCTGGGGGTAGAAGGACCATTGCGGCTCTTTTGGTCCTGGAGAGCCCCGGGGTGTAGAGCTGCAGGTCTGAGCCCATCAGGAGATGGCATTTCTCAAATATTTGAGAGGCAGACCCCTGGGAGGGGGTAAGTGTGTTCTGGTGGTCCCTGTGTGTGTGTGTGTGTGTGTGTGTATGGGAAGTGACTGGGAAGTGGGTGTCAAATTCCTGTGAGAAGAAGGATGTAGGCTCCTAACTCCCCTCCCCCCTGCAGGATTCTGCAGAAAGCAGGTGGCCTCCAAAGGGGATGAGCTGCTGCCACAGGGCGATGCAAGTCTGGCAGCAGGCTGGTGGCGGGGCATAAGGGCTCCAGGCTTGGGGAGGGTTGGGCAGATTCCTCAAGTGCTCTGGACCTCAGTTTCTTCATTTGTAAATTGAGAATAGTAATGGAAAATGCCTTGGGGTTTGGGGAGGAATGAGATGGTGACTATGAAGTCCAACATGGTACCCAGCATTTGGGAAGCACTCAGGAAAGGCTAGGAGCCCAGTAGGGGGACTCTGGAGTGAAGTGGTGTATTAGTCAGCTTTTGGTTGCTGTGACAAAATACAGGAAAAAGTCAATTTAAAGGAGTAAAGGTTCGTTTTGGCTCCTGGTTTCAGTCCCTGGTCGGCTGACTCCGTTGCTCTGGGCTGTGGTGAGGCACAGCATCATGGCAGAAGGTCACGGTGGAACAGAGCCAAGATATGTCAGGCAGCAGGCTAGGTGGTGGGACACCGGCTTGCCCCAGTGACCTACCCCCCAGTGAGGCCCCTCCTCCTAGTTTCCTCCAACTCCCATGAGTCCATTCCATCATGACTCCATCGCTGGATTAATCCATCAAAGAAATCAGAGCCCTGGCAATGCCATCACTTCCCGAAGCCCAACTCGTGGACACTGCTGTCCCCGGAGCCCTAGGGGACATTCCTGATCCAAACCATAACAGGTGGGGAGTTAGCTTAAATCCTCACAAGAGCCCCGCGGCCTTGACCTCAGGCACTCATTCCAACAGTGTCTCCACGTGGTCTGAAGTTTGTCACCTTCCATCAGGTGGACAGTTTGTCCACCCACCTGCTGCAGATAGGTTCTGAAAAGAGTATCTTGTGTTTATGTGCAAGGTAGACGACAGATGAGGAGACTGAGGCCCAGGGAGGTCCCTGGACTTGCCTGGTGCAGGCATGGGGAGACAGGAATGAGGTTGGATTCAGGGGAGACAGGAATGAGGTTTGGATTCGGTCTCTAGAAGCCTGGTCAGGGACCCTATCTGGTCACAGCGCTATCAGGTCTGCCCCTATTTCCCTCTTGGTGAGAGGGGTTGCCTGGCCCAGGAAGAGGGCAGGGATGGGCACCAGGATGGCTTGGGAGGATAGAGACCCTCCCCTGCCTGGCTCCGAGAGCAGCCCTGCCCACACTTTCTCGTGGACATCATGTGGAGGACAGAGCACAGTGGACTGGTGTGAGGCAGCCAGGGACGAGGGAGAGACCCTGAGAACTCACTCTGCCGCGGTTTACACCCAGTGAGGCAGGACTGGGCACCACCCTCTAGAGGATGAGGAAAAGGGCTCAGGGAGACTCACTTGCCACAGGGCACGTGGTTGGGAGGGGTCAGAGCTGGCATTCAGACCTGGTTACCTGACTGCAGAGCCCACCTTGAAGGTGAGCTTTGAATCACTGCCTCCAGCCCTGGAGAGCCCCCTGGGGTTGGCCGGCTGTGTGTGCTCCTGCTGAACCTCGGCCAGACATCCTTCAGTTAAGAGGAGTCGGCATCGCCCAGGCCCCTGCTGGTGAGTTGGGAATATTTTAGTCTGGGACAGACGGCTAAGGGTCTGTTATCCTGGTGCAGCCAGAAGATGCCTCGGAGCTGAACATCAGACACTCGCTACTCAGGCCCACCCAGGGCTCAGGTGTGACTCCCATGCACACAGGCAGGCGGGGAACAACTGCCCTGTCCTTGCTCCAGGTTTACTCCTAACTGCAGGACAGTGAATGCTCATCTCTGTTGGCCTGGGGGTGCCTGGAGGGGACTTCCAGCAGAGCTTTGGTGATGCCTTAAGTTACATTCCCAGCCCCATTAATTTTCAAGACAGTATCTCTTTAAGTTGCTGAGCCTGGCCTTGAACTTGTGATCCTCCTGCGTGCAGCACAGGGCACAGCGTGTTTGTTCTCAAGATGAACAGAGATGAACTGGGCCATTCCCTGTGACCTCGAGTAGCCCTTGTCTCTGCTGGGTGCCTGCAGAGGAAGGTAGGATAGTATCGGTCCCCTCTGAGAAGACTAGCTCTCAGTCCTGAGGACAAAGAAAGAGACTGGGCTGGGTAATGGATTCTTTGTCCCTGGGAACAGTCAAGCAGAGACAGATGACCACTAGCCTTAGGGGACTTAGTCCAGGGATTCCTCCAGGTGGGGCAGGGTACACTGGCTGGCCTCTGAGGCTTTGTTTCTGTGCACTGCATTCATCAGGTCCCGAATTCTGACACAGGGAGGGGTGACATGCTGTGAGGTCTGGTTGGTTTAAAGAAAACCAAAAGAAGGAAAGGGCAGGGGAGCCCCAGAGGCGAATCTTGACAGCGTTATATCTAGACGATGGTTCACAGAATTGATTATGCTATTTTCCACATTACTGCATACACAAAAGTGCTCCAAATCTAAATTAAAAATGGCTTAATAATTAAATATATATCATAAATGCATGAGATAAAAAATTCCATCTGTACAAAAGGATAGTAGAAGGGAAGTCACCTTCCTGTCCCAGGCCCAAGTTCCCCTTCTAGGGATAAGTCCTCTTGGGAAACTTCCAGAGGTTGATCCGGAATATAACTTCATGAGCCTATGAGTATAAATATGACTTAATTTTTTATTATTTAAAAATAGAGCCAAGCCTGGTGGACCACGCCTGTAATCCCAGCAACTCAGGAGGCTGAGGCAAGAGGATCACAAATTCAAGTCTAGTTTCAGTAATTTAGTGAGGCCTTAAGCAACTTAGTGAAACTCTGTTTCAAAATAAAAAATAAAAAGGGCTGATGGGGCTGGGGAAATAGCTCAGTTGGTAGAGTGCTTGCCTGGCATGCACCAGGCCCTGGGTTCCATCCCCAGCAGCACACACACACACACACCAAAAAAAAAAAAAAAGCAATTGTGGAGCCAGATGTGGTGGTGGCTGCCTGTCATCCCAGTGGCTCCGAAGGCTGAGGCAGGAGGATTGCAAGTTCAAAGCCAGCCTTAGCAACTTAGCGAGGCCCTAAGCAACTCAGTGAGACCCTGTCTCTAAATACAATACAAAATAGGGCTGGGGATGTGGCTCTGTGGTAAAGAGTTCAATCCCCAGTACCAAAAAAAAAAAAAAAAAAAAAGAAAAAGAAAAGAAAAAAAGCGATGGTGGCATTCTGCACGTGTCTATCCACCAGTAGCGGCGAGGCTGACCTTCTCCCTGGAGTGTTTCCACGGCCGCTCCACCTTCTGTGTGTGTGCCTGGCTGGGTGGTTAGGCCTGTCATCCACTCTCCTCGACACAGGCACCTTGGTAGCCTCCAGCACTCCACTATCCTGGACACCACCACCCTGACTGTCCCCCCCATGTCCACCTCCAGACCCTGACACCATGCTAGAGATAGCTTTCCCCAGCCCACATACATCTGCCTTCTGTTTTAAAATAGCCGTGTGGTATTTCTAGTTTCTGGGGGCTCCATACTGTGGCCACTCCTCTCTCGGTGGACAGACCTTTCGGTTTTCCAATCGCTCACCACAGAAAACACGGAGGAGCCTTGTCCGGCTGTCAATTTGCACACATGCGTGTGCTTCCCCAGGCTCCTCCTCCTCCTCCTCCTCTATAATGGTTCTGGGGATTGAACCAAAGGGTGCTTAACCCTGGAGCTACACCCCCAGCCCTTTTTATTTTTTATTTTGAGACAGGGCCTTGCTAAGTTGCTCATGGCCTCACTAAGTTGCTGAACTTAGCCTTGAACTTGCAAGCCTCCTGTTTCAGCCTCCTGAGTCGCTGAGACTACAGGCACAGGCCGCAAGGCCCAGCCAGGCTCCACCTCTCAAAATGGACACATGCTACCAAAAAGGGCGGGGTGTTTCCTTCTCACCCTCCTCAAAGCCATCTTGTAGCACTAAGGTTTTTTGAGGCTCAGAGACGGAGGTGGCCTGGCTGGGATAACACAGCCAGCGAGACCGGGCCCAGGCCAGTGACCTTCCCAAGGCACTGCGTGGGCTCCTGTGGGTCCCAAGTCTCACATAGTCCAAGATCTTCCCTGTAAGTTTGGGGGGCCTAACCCCCCTGGAATCTTCTTGGCAAGCAAACACTCACCCCTGCTCATGGCTCAGGGGGGTGTCACCCAGGAGCTCCGTTCCTGGGGACTGGGAGCTTGTCACATGAAGGCCCCTTGGAGGCTCCCTCGACCCCCTCCCCGCCCCACCTCCCTGCAGCATCTTCATAAATGGCTGTGGCAGAGCGAGGCGTCCTTGGGAGCTGCCGTGGGGTTGCCTGGAGACAACTGAGCAACAGATCTGGGTTATTTAAAGGAGAGGGAGGGTGGGGGGGCCGCAGCCTGTTCACTCGGGGATGGATGGGCTCCCCTGCAGGGTTTGGCAGCCCCCTCCCACCTCCTCATTATCCTCAGTGTCCAGGGCCTGGGATTCCCAAGGAGACCATGCAGAAGGCCCCTGGGAGCTCCTTCCTGACAGAAGTGGGGGTGGGACATTGTCTGCATGTTCCCAGGGGGCATGGAGCAAGGGCTGGCTAGGGAGAGAGGAAGTAAGGGGGTGAATGGCACCTCAGAGAGGAGTCTTCCCGTGCTCATAATAAGCACGAATACTGCTCTGCATTGCTTCCTTGAAAGCAGCTGTTTGTAAAGGGCTTTGCATTTGTCAGTTCATTTAATCTCCAAATCCAGTCAAGGTAAGTATAACTATCCCCATTTTGTAGATGTAAAAACTGAGACTCAGAGAGGTTGAATGACTTGCCTGAGGTCACACAGCTAAATGGCAGAAACTGAACTGAAACTCAAGTCTGCTGGATGCAGAAACCTGAACAAACCCCCTTATGTTGTGGAGTTGGCAGGGCCCTTGCGCGGCACCTACTCCATCTCCAGCTGACCTGCTTCATCTCAGGCCTCCCAGGGGTCCTCATATCACAAACTCCCAGGCCCCAGGAGCTCTCCTCCCTCAATCCTAGGAATGGGAGAGCGCTTGCTTGCCAGGAAGATTCTGCTCTGAAGTGGTCCATTTACTTGTCTTTGAGCACCTCAAGGGCTGGGCTGGGCAGGGCAGGGCAGGGCAGGGCAGGGCCAGGCCCGGCTCCCTCTGTGACCCCCATCCAGGTCCTTAAAGAACAGTGTCCCATGGGGCTTGGATGCTGCTGTCCCTCAGACAGGGCAGTGGGCTGACCATGGCCCTCACCCTCCTGCCAACAGTCCTGTGTGGGGGGAAGAAATGACCCTTCTTCTGTCTTCTCTCCTCCACCCAAAGAAAACGGAAACTTCAAGCCAGGGAAACTTCAAGCAGTGACACACACCCGAAACCCCAGCCACTCAATGCCCAGAACTGCCAAAAGTGAGAAAATAAAAGGGGGGGCGGAGAGTTTGAACCTCATGGGTGAATTTGGGAGGTGGGAGATGTGATCCCACCTCCCCAAATTCTGAAGGAGGGAATGGACAGGCACTTACTGATGCTGCTGATAACAGTGAGGCCTGTCCGGGAAGGGAGGGGAGGAGATCTGAGCCCAGTATCAAGTAACCCCTCTGGGAGCCGGGCGCAGTGGCACACGCCTGTAATCCCAGTCATTTGGGAGGCTGAGGCAGGAGGATCTCAAGCTCCAGGCCAGCCTGGGTAAATCAGGGAGACGCTCTCTCAAAATAAAACCCCCAAATGGCTGGGGAGTATCCCTAGGTTCAACCCCCAATACCAAAAAGAGGAGGGGGAGCGGGGGGGGGAGGGGGAGGGGGAAGGGGAGGAGAAGAAGAAGAAGAGGAGGGGGAAGAAGAAACCCCTTTGCCTGCCAGGTCTGGGGCTGGGGCTGGTGAGCTCTGGAAATAATAGCAATAATAACAGGTGCTACCAGTCAGCACTGGCAGAGTGTCAGGCACCCCCTAATTCTATAGACATTCCCAGGAAGCAAGAAGCGCTCTCAGGCCATTTTAGAATCCCAGACACTGAGAGAAATATGGCAACTTGCAGAGTAAGGGTCACATGGCAGGAAAGCCGCAGAGGCTGGATCCAGGCCCACACCTGCCCTGGACTGTACACAGAGATCGGGCTGAGTAAACCCTGGGGCTAGATCCTGGAGCTGGGGCAGTGGCCCTCCTGGAAAGGAGGATGACCCGGACAGCCAGGGGTCTGTCTGGGGCGGGAATCAGGTGGCAGGGACAAGTTAACTGGGGCTCGGAGACCACTGGGCTCAGGGGGAAACAACAGGCTCCAAGAGGCCCAGCTGATCTGGGCACAGTGGCGCACGCCTGTAATCCCAGTAACTCTGGAGGCTGAGGCAGGAGGATGGCAAGTTTCAGTGTCAGCCTCAGCAACTTAGTGAGGCTGTAAGCAACTTAGTGAGAGCCTAATTTTTTAATTTTTCTAAATAAAAAAAATTTTACAAAAGGGCTGGGGGTGCTGGGGTTGTGGCTCAGTGGTAGAGTGTTTGTCTAGCACGTTTGAGGTCCTGGGTTCGATCCTCAGCACCCCATAAAAATAAATAAAATAAAGGTATTGTGTCCAACTACAACTAAATATATATATATATATATATATATATATATATATATATATTTTTTTTTTTTTTTTTTTTTTTCCCCCAAAAGGTCTGGGGATGTGGCTCTGGTTAAGCTCCCCTGGGCTCAATCTTAGTATCAGAAAACAAATAAGTAAATAAATAAAAAGATGCCCACCTGGAGGGCCCATGTGGTCTCGGTCCTTGGCAGTACTGTGTCTCAGGGAGCAGGGTACGGCCAGCTCTGGCCCTAGCGTCACCCATTCCTTGGCCCCGCGTCCCCCAGCTTTGGCAGGCGTGGCGAGGAGCAGGGGCTGAGCAGAGCGGAGGGCCTGTCCCTGGTCTTTCCCAGGTCCCATCTCTGCAGGTTGGAGCCCAGCTCCTGTCTTCCTGCGCATCGTCTGCGCCTGTCAGGTGACAGCTCTCAGCTTGAGCGTTCCCACGAGGGGATCTGCAGTTCCATGGCTCGTGTTTCTGCCAAAAGACCAAACTAGAGAGCTCTCCCCAAGAGCACCAGCACCTTGCTTGGGCTGAGGGGACTCCTGGAAGCCGGAGGATTAGAATCGCCCATCTTCCCCCTTGCTGGAGCCCAGGGCCTGGTGCATGCCGGGCAGTGCTCTGTCACTGTGGTGATGAGGTGCCCTATCACCTCGTTCTTGGCAGCCGCAGTTGGACTGGGTTTGGACTGTGGGCTGCTTTGTGTGTGCTACACACACACACACACACACACACACACACGCCTGCTCACATATCCACACCACTCTCACTGAATCCTTGCACAAACGTGCAGCCCCTAGTCACATCCCTGCACCGAGTCTGCACATGAGCCACACAAGCACAGGCGTGTTCAGCACAGCACAGCACTGCACAGAGCTACCCGCGGCCCTGGCCTTCTGCAGGTGGTCAGGGAGGTCTCAGTGCTGTGCTTGGGGGCTGGGGGTGCTGGGCAGGTGAGTGGGTCCTGAGCCCTCTGCTCTCTGTGTCCTATTCTGGAACCCCCAGCCCTTTCTTGGGATTTGGGGCTTTGTTCTGAGCTCTTCTCAGGAGCCGTGGCTACAGTTTGAGAGGCTCCAGTTGGCTTGACTTATCTCCCCTTTGGCCTGGTACCAGAAGAAAGGACAGAGTTCATATTATCTCAACAACCTGCCCCAGTTCCTAGGACTCTCCCGTCCCGGGCAGCTCCCAACATTCAGGCCCGGGTGCGAATCTGGTCCCCAAGGCTTTCTTCCTTCTGCCCCACTCTGCTCCAGCCCCACAGCCAGGGCTGTGGGACTTTCTGCTCTGAGCAGTGACTTGGCAGACTCTGGGGACCTGGGGGTGGAGGTGCTGGGACGGCTGGGCAGTGTGGTTTAGATGCAATCTGTGACCTGTCCCTCGGCCTATCAGCCGAGCCCTGAGGCTTCTGTTGGAACCAGAAGGCCTGAGGTTGCTGGTTTTCCTGAGGATATCTCTGCCCTCGACCTTTCTGCTGGGTGAAACAAGAAGGCCTACTGTGTGCATGGTGAATACAAACAAATGAATGAAAATGTGCCAGTCACGCCCAGGGGACCAAAGGACAGGTCAGATGTGCTTTTATCCTACAGGAGCTCAGTCTAGAGAGACAAACATCCACAGGCCCCACCCCCCCAACATCTACTGGACTGGGGTACCTGTTTGTCTATGCACATTTGTGTGTGTGCATGTGTGTGCTGTTTGTGTGTATATGTGTATATGCATATATGTTGTATGAGAGTGTGTGTGTGTGTGTGTGTGTGTGTGTGAGAATGTGTGGGCTTGTGTGTACGATTGCTCCTATCTTAGTCCTGGCCATGAGGGGCACATTATTCTGGAATGCATCCATAGGATGGCAGGGGTATCAGTTGGGGCATCTGAGATGGGATATGGAACTTCTTTCCAAAAGGAAGGAAGGGAACTGTGTCCAAAGATGGAGTGCTACCCCGCACTACACACTGCACCTGGACAGCAGGTGCCCAGCTCACCAGCTCCTCAAAAACCTCTCTGAAGGAGGATGGAGCCATCTCGTTCGTGGGTGAAGAACTTGGAGGTCAGAGAGTTTGTTTACTTTCCCCAGACCAGACAGTTGATGAACTGTGAGCCAAATTGAGCCCAGCTCTGTTGAACCGTGAAGGTCAGGTCTGCTTCTCAAGGCCAGTCTTGGGCTTTCTCTGCCCCTAGGCCACCTCTTATGCTGGAGAAGGCCTGAGCTGAGGTCAGATCTTCTCAGGTCCATTCCCTCATCCATTAAAACAGGGATAAGGGCTGGGGTTGTGGCTCAGTGGTAGAGTGCTTGCCTTGCATGCATGAGGCACTGGGTTTGATTCTCAGCACCACATATAAATAAATAAATAAAATCAAGGTCCATCAACAACCAAAAAATATATTAAAAAAATAAAAACAAAAACAAGGATAATAGCCATGCATGGTGGCACACGCCTGTCATCCCAGCAGTTTGGGAGGCTGAGGCAGGAGGATCATGAGTTCAAAGCCAGCTTCAGCAACTTGGCTAGGCCCTAAGCAACTGAGTGAGACCCTATCTCTAATAAAATATAAAAAAGGGCTGGAAATGTGGCTCAGTGATTAAGTGTCCCTGGGTTCAATCCCTGGTACCAAAAAAACAAAAAACAAAAACAAAAAAACAGGGATAATAAAATATTTAGCTCTTGGGCTGGGGATGTGGCTCAAGTGGTAGCGCGCTGGCCTGGCATGCGTGCGGCCCGGGTTCGATCCTCAACACCACATACAAAGATGTTGTGTCCGCCAATAATTAAAAAATAAATATTAAAAAAAAATTAAAAAAAATATTTAGCTCTTTATGTGGGCCAGGGAAGCCTGAGCCCTAGGTGCTGGAAGTCTGGTAAGACCCAAGGCTGTGTGTCCCCCACCCCTGAGCTCCAGGGCTTGCACTATCTTCGTCCTGGGCTCTGATTGGGGGTAGGACAGGTAGTGACAGGTGAGGAAGGAGGATTTCCCCAGAGTGCAGGAGAGAGAGGGAGGAAGTGACTCAACAAACACAACAAAGCCCAGACTCCTGGAGAGGAAGCCGTGGTGAGAGGGAACGCACGTGGGTGACCGCGGGGGCTGGAGAGCTTAGCGCCAGCCTGGGCCCAGCGGCGCGGCAGGTGGAGTCGGGGTCCTGGGCACCTCAGCGTTTGGAGCCACCGAGTGAGGGAGGAGGGTTCCTTCCCTCCCCAAATTTTGCTTCTCTTTCGCCTCTAGGGGTTGGGGGGCGTCTTTCCTCGGGAGTGCAGTGCTTAGGAGAAAACCACGATTGAGCCGACGGTGTGCTCTTTATGTGTTCATCCTTAGAAACCTAGAGAGGCTGAAGCACAGAGAGGGCAAGCACCCGGCTCAGGTCGCACAGCACAGCAAGGCTGATTCTGTAGCCCAGATGTTCGTCTCGGTTCCGCCGAGGCTCGGCCTGCCTTTAAAAAGCCGAGAGCGGCGACGGAAGCCCGGGTCCGCCGGTCTGCCAGGGAGCTGTGGTTTTCGAGGGGGTGTGGCGCCCATAGCATTTGCTTTTCTCCCAGAGCCAGGGAGGCTGTAGGTCGGGGTTGCGTATCTTCCAGAAGGAATCGAGCTAAACAGGAGGGAAGAGGAACTGGCTTCCCGGGCAGACTCCCCCGCCCCAAACTTTTCCTCCCGCCGAGGGTGGGCGGGCGGGCGGAGGGAGGAAGCAGGCCAGGGAAGGTGGGGCCGCGGTTCCGCGCCCGCCCCGGACTCGCGCCTCGGGGCTGCCCATCGCGACCTGCTCGGGTGAGTGTGTCTTTAAATCGGAGCCCCCCGCCCCTCCGCGGAGGGGCGCGGGCTCCCGCCGGCCCGGAGGCTGCGGGGCGGTGATTGGCGGCCGGCGGGGTCCGCCCCTCGGCGTGGGGGACGCGGGCGCGGGGAGCCGCGCGGCGCGCTGGCTGCGCTCTCCGCCGGCCGTCGGACTCGGCTCTCCCGGCGTCGCCTGCTCGGCCCCGCGCGGCCTGCCCTCGGGAGCCTCCTGGGCCCGCGGATGGGCCGGGGAAGTCGGGGGCCGCGAGCCGGAGCCCGCGCCGTTCGCGCCCCGCCGCTGCCTGCCCCGGCGCCCCCGGTCCGGGCGCAGCGAGCCGGCCGCAGGAGCGCGGATGCCCCCTGGAGCCGCGGGCTGGCAGGTAGCGACGCAGCTGGCCGGGGGTGGCGACGGGAGGGCGGCCCCGGGTCCCCCGTGCCCCAGCCCAGCCCGGGGCTGCTCGGACCCCCCCATGCAGGAGAGGAGGGTCCTGGGCCCCCACCCAGCCCCGCGGGATTGATGCCTCCCAGGCCGACGGGGGCTGGTGGTGACCCGGTCGTTTGGTACGTCTGGTCACTGGGCCAGTCCCCTGTCCTGGCTGGCGACATCTCCGCTTTTCATTGCTGGGCCTGCGAGCTGAGCGACCTGAGATGTTGAAGGGAGAGAAGCCCCTCATACCCCGAGATGGGGTCCCCGATTCATCTTTAGGGGCTTTGAGGTCCACACACAGGACCTGTGGGCACAGGCTTTGATTCTTGGCTCCGTCTGGCCCGCTTCCTCTGAGGGCCTGAGTCTCCTAGGAGGGTCCATTTTCAACTTCAGAGAGTTTTCCTGAAGTGGCAGTGACCTTTCAGAAGGAGCCTGGTGGAGGGCTTCTTAAAGTGGCCACCATGGTGGTGCCCCTTCAGTGGCCAGCATGGTTTTGTCTTGGGGGAGTCAGAGACAGAGGAAATGCCTCCTGGCCTCGGAAAGCTTCTGGGCATCTCTGCTCTCCCAACCAGAGGTCCAGGTACCATCTCCTGGGCTCTCTGCAGAACAGCTGGAACCCCGTGACCCAGCACCTGTTAGGTGCCAGGCTCTGGGCTATGCTGGGGAGGCTGTAGGTGGTGGGAGGTCCTGGGTAGTCTAGTCACTGCACACAGAGGGTTCTCTGACACAGTTCTGATATCTGTCCTGGAACAGTAACAGTGGAAATGCCCAGAAGCCCCGCACTGGTAATGGCTATGGGAGTGATTTCAGGCTGCAGGGTCACTAGGGTGATGGCTGTTCTCATGCAGCCTTTGCAGATGTGCCTTGGAGTTCCCAGGACAGACTCCCCTCCTTATTATCTACTGGTGATCAGGACTCTTGCCTGGACAGGGAGCAGTGGGAGGGTCCAGGAGATCCTTCTGTCTGTTTATGCCCCACCCTCATTCCAGATTTTGTTTTGGGGTCTAGAAACCCATTTGGTTTCTCTGGTCAGGCTGGGCACAGGACTCTCACAGCTGCCCTGGGGCTCCTGAGGTTTGGGGTTAGAGCCAGCCCTGGGAGAGGTTCAGAGGTACATGGGAGGAAGCCCTCACTTCCTTTCTGAAAAGCCTCCTTTGCTGGGGGCTGGGGAGATTCGGAGGCTGGGAGGCTCTGGGCCAGACTGGGTTTCCGGTGAGTGCAGACAGGCCCCGGGTCACGGTGTGTCTGTGGTGGTCTCCTTCCTTGGTGTTGGCATGGCGGCGGATGGGGGCTGGGGCAACTCTGCCCTCCCTCTTGTGAGGTTCTGCTGTCTCTAGGGTTCTGCACTCCCTCCTCATCCCTGACAGGTATCTGCTTTTCTGGAACACCCAGCCTCGGGTGCTGTTCTGGGACCGGGGATTGCTGAGCTCACCCTACGCCTTTGGCCAGCACTGTGGTAACTTAGTGAACATACCCACCCACCTCCAACAGGTGGCATACACAGACCTGGGTCTCCCAGGCACAGGTGGGGACGCCCGTGTGGGCATGGGACGTGTGTGCATGCCCAGGTTCAGAAACAGGAAGTGGACACGTGTACAGGAGAACAGGCCAGGACAACTGTGGGATGAGCAAGCCACCCAGGGACACAGACGCTGCATGTCCGTCTTTGCGGGGATTTGGGCCTACCTGTATGGGAAGCAGACAAGTAGGTGGGCCTAGCAGAGCACGTGGATGTGAGCTGACATTTGCAGATACAGGACCCAGGGGCACATACACGGGGCTTGAGTACCTTGGCTGATGTAGAGTCAGCTGTGGGCCTTCAGGGGTGGCACTTGACAGCGCAGACCAAGGTCTGACAGCGGCGCTCTGTGGTGTGGTTTCCTTTCTAAATTCCCACTTTGGGGTTTGAGGACCCTAAGAGCTCCGTTTCCTATTTTACTGTGATCCACAGTTGACCTCCCACTCCCTAAAGGCAGGGTCTGTGCCAGGGGCACCTGCAGCACCTCCTTGAACCTTTATTTATTTATTTAAAAATATTTTTAGTTGCAGGTGGACAGAATGCCTTTATTTTATTTATTTGTTTTTAGTTGTTGATAGACCTTTATTTATTTCTATGTGGTGCTGAGGCTCGAACCCAGTGCCTCACGCGGGCTAGACAAGCACTGTACCACTGAGCCACACCCCAGCCCGGAACCTTTATTTATTTTTTAGTACCAGGTATCGGACCCAGGGGCACTCAACCCTGGAGCCACATCCCCAGCCCTCTTTATGTTCTATTTGGAGACAGGGTCTCACTAAGTTACGTAGGGTCTTGCTAAGTTGTGAGGCTGGCTTTGAACTTGAGGTCCTCCTGCTTCGGCCTCCGGAGTTGCTAGGATTCCAGGATGTACCACTGCGCCAGCCTCCTTGAGCCTTTGGTTCCCGTCTTCCCTGGGCCTCTGGGAGCTTCCTGAGTATGGCTGCCTGGCCTGGGTGAGCGGCTTCAATGGTTCTTTGCTCCCCCAGGATAAGGAGGAACCTGACTGTGGGGTTCTCCTCCTGAAACCCAGCTTGCAGGTCAGTGATGAGGGCCACTGCCTGCCCCCGCCCCGCATGGGCTCCTCCCCCAACCCTGGGCGAGGACAGACCCCTACCCCTGACTGGTCTAACCTCTAGATTGTCTCCTCGGTCTAACCTGGCAGCCGAGTGTCTTTGTCCACCCTGGGCGCTCGCTGGGTTTGAGATTGACTCCGTGTGTGACCTTCAGCAAGTCACTGAAGGCCTTAGTTGTCTGTCTTTCCAGGGGGACCAGTAACCCCCCAGGGGTGGGGGGATGTTGGAGGGTGGAAAGCCCGGGTGCCCAGTCATCACGGGGTGGGGTGTTGAATGCAGCCTCCCCTGGGCTTCCTTGGTAGCCAGATGCATGGCCCAGGGGACTTGGCCCAGGCCTGGGGTGGGCTGGCAGCTGTGTGGACTTCTCATTTGAAAGCTGGTGTGCTTTGTCCTCTCTCTGGGCCCACCAGCCCCTCCTTGGCCCAGGGGGACCTCCACATAGGGTCAGGAAATGGCAGGCCGGGCGTGGGGAAGCTTGGGCCTGCCGCCTGCTGGGCCTCCGGGAGAGGAGCCAGTGGTGTGCTAAGAATAGCCCCAAATCATGCCTCTGAGCTCCCAGCGGGCAGCTGTGCCTCTCCTGTGCCTCTCCTGTCCAGGCCAGGGGCTTCAGACTGGCCTTCTAGGCCTCCTAAAGCTGGGCACTTGGCACACGGCACAGGGGTGGGCCTGGGAGCTGCAGACAGCCTGGGAGAGGGCTGTTTCCCTCCCTAGGCCTGTGGCTGTGGGGATGTAGTCCAAGGAAGCACTTGGAACTTGTGACAGCTGCGTCCCCTCACCATCCTCTACCTCTGAGAGACCTGTAGTGACCTAAGAGCATTGGCTGACCACCAGGGTCTGGAGTCCTTCACCTTCCCTCACTAGCTGTGTGGCCCCGGGTGGCAAACAACCTCTCTGTGCCTGATGAGAATTCCCTTAGAGGAATGTGGCAAGGGTGAAAGGAGGTAGTGCGCAGAGAGGCCTGGGTTACTGTGGCGCAGGGTGTGCTCATTAGACGTTAGGCGTGACAGTGGGTGCTGCTGTTATTGGTAGTATTTGGGTGGTACTGGGAGTTGAACTCAGGGTCTGACGCACGAATGCTTGGCAAGAGCTCTACTACTGAGCGACATCCCCAGCGCTAGGTGCTGCCGTTATTGGCATGAGGAATGTTTTCTCAGCAGAGGAGAGACCTGTGACACCCGAGGGACAAGGACTACTTGTGTGGTGCCATGTGGGGGAAGGGGACTGGATGGCATCTAGATTTGGGGTCCCTGACCCTGGGTTCAGTATGAGGTGCAGGGGACCCAGCCCCTCACAGAGGTGAGCTCCCCGCATGCCAACCTTATGTCACACCCTGCTGCTGCCCTGTGTGCTGGTGTCCCTGCTGCCTACGCCTGTGTTGGCCTTGGGGAAGGGACCTGCGTGCCAAGGGTGATGTCTCATGGAGGCTTGGAAGGGGGGCCTGCAGTTTGCACGTGGACTGGCCATAACCTGAAGTTCCAGGACCTGTGCGTGCAGTGAACCCAGATGCCTTGTGACTCTCGTCAGAGTGCCCCGGCCCAGGCTGGGCACCCCTCGGAGCTGAGCTGTAGCCGTTCCTATACCAGTTGTAGGAAATCCATGAACGGCCTGGGCTTATCCCGCTCTGCCCCACGAGCTCTCTGCAGGGAGGTCCCCCCTCACCTTTGCAGACTCCTGGGACTTCGGGAACAGGGTGTGTTACTGCAGAAGTCCCTGGACTCCTGGGAACTGGGCTTTCAGGAGGAGGGAGGAGGGAGGTGCATTGCTGGGAGGGCTGTGGGAGGGCTTTGGGTCCCCCTGGAAATGGCCTTGAGGCCAAGAGACTGCAAGGCCCGGGCCCTGCTGGGGGAGAGGGGTTGGTGTCCTCAGGTAACCTGGGATCCTGCCAGCCTCTGCATCCTGCTGAGCCGCAGGCCCTGTCCACCTGAAGGCTGTGTGTCCCGCTGCCTTGTCCCAGAGTGGAGGACCCTGGAGCATTCTGGAAGATTGTGTTTGGAAAACATGGAGGGAAACTTATCTTCCCCCTTTTCTTTTCCTGGAACTGGAGAACCCTGTGAAGGAAGTAACTCCTCTCCTGCTGTCCCAAAGAGTTAATGGATATATCCTGATGGCCACCCTGTGGTGACGTCACCCTTTATCCTAGGACCCCAGAGGTTGGTATTGACCCCACTCCGGGTGGCCCTCCATCGGAACCCCAGGACTCTGATTGGCAGGCCTGGAAGACCCTGAGGGTGTTATCCGTGTCTTTGTGGGACTCCCTCCCCACCCTCATGGCAGAGTCTACTGCAGGAGCTCATGGACTTTGGAGCCCCCAGGTGGGGGCTGGTGAATGTGTGGCTAGGGGTCTGTTTGTGTATCCACTGTCCCCCAGCCAGCAGCCAGCTGCAGGGGCTTCCTCTTCCTGTCTCTGTGAAGTGACACAGGAATTAGGCCCCAGGAGAGAGCGATTTGTTAGGAGTCTTGGGACTGACCTGTGCAAGGGCAAAAGAGTAACGTGCTGAATGCCCTCTGAAGCCTGGAGAATACTTGCATTGCCAATCCCTTACTGGTGGTGCCGCAGGCCTCCTGGAGAGTCCTGCCTGGCCTGTGGACGCGGGAGGGCTGGCCTGTCTGGGGCTTTTGTAGGAAGGGACCTGGCTGTGCTGAGACTTTTTTTGTTTGTTTTTAAAACACTGTTTTTTTTGGTACCGAGGATTGAACCCAGGGGCACTTAATCACTGAGCCACATCCTCAGACCTTTTTTATATTTTATTTTGAGACAGGGTCTCGCTGAGTTGCATAGGACCTTGCTAAGTGGCTGAGGCTGGCTTTGAACTCTCAAGCCTCCTGCCTCAGCCTCCAGGGCTGCTGGGGTTACAGGCATGCACCACTGTGTTAGATTTTTATGCTCCCTCCCCAGCCAGTCAGGGCCAGACTCTGAACCGACGTTGTCATGCATATTCTCTGACATTTCATGGTGTATAAGCGAAACCCATTTCCTGCCACTCCTGACATTGCTTGTTTTCATGGTTTTTCCAAATGTTAATAATTCAAAGTAGTGTCTCTTAGTACTGTTGTATGAACGGAGTCCAGGAGATAGGAATCCTGTGTTGTGACGTTCCAGGGCAGTCCCCTGCTCACCCAGGGTGGGGTCGTCTTGTAACTTAGGGTCTCACCTTGGGCTCAGGGACCTTATAGGAGGAGGTGGAAGAGGGAGAAAGCTTCCTGGGAGAAAAGCCGCCCCCCCCCCCCCACCAGTCTGCTTTCTGTCTTTATAGGTTTGCACAGTTTCCACATTTTATATAAATGCAGCGTGTGTGTGTGTGTGTGTGTGTGTGTGTGTGTGTGTGTGTATTTTTGTGGATCCCCTTTTAAACGGGGAGACCCTAACTCATTGATTTACATTATTTGTATTGGAATATAAGTTAAATATGTAGAAGACTAGTGTAGATGCCTGAGACTCACAGTTTTTGTGTAACTGTAATACCCGAAGGGGCTGGGAGCGAGCTCAGCGTTAGAGCGCTTGCCTAGCATACAGGGGCCTGGGGCCCACCGCCCCCCCTTGCAAAAACCAGCAAAATCAAAACATGATGAAATACTAGAAAGTCAGCCGACCTCCAGTGAACAGTGCTGATGTCATTGGAAGGACCGTGCCTGAGCTGACTGGCCGTGTTGGGCTGGTATCAGAGGACCCGACCTCTGGGCCTCTCCTGCCCCTGCGCCTCTCCTGCCCTGGGCCTCTCCTGCCCCTGCCTCTGCTTCCTGTGCCCACTGCACAGGAGTGTTGACCCTGTTGGGCTGACTGAGTGACCTGGAGTTATTGGATCTCATGGTTGAGCCCAGGCTGCCCGTGAGGAGTCCCCTGGTGTCTGCTAATGGGCTTCACTGGGTAGCTGGAAGCTGCGTGGCTGGTTTGCAGATACGGGCAGCATAGTGGCACTGTTGAAATCCGGGAAGTTCTTAAACCCAGTTCTTGTGGGAGTCAGGAGTTTGGCACAGAGGTGGACCCTGCCCAGTTCTCAACACGAACGCGGCCCTGACTGCCGGGAGGCTGCCCTTTGAATTGGCCACATCCAGGCTCCTTGGGGATGAGGTGGCCCGATTTCCCTCCCCACCCGCTCTTTTCTGATTTGAACCACCACCTTTCTTTGTGCTGGATGCGATGGTGTCACGTGACCTTCATGGAGAAGGAGCTGGACGGTAAACACAGGAGCAGACTCGGCCCTCATCGCACAGCAGTGCAGGTGCGTGAGGTGGCCATTGTGGTGGCCAAGGAATGTCTCATTACCTTTTGTTTTTGGAAACCCGTACAAGGTACAGTGAAGCATTTTCATTTTACTTTCCTCTTATTGGTACCGGGGATCGAATTCAGGGGTTCTTAACCCCTGAGCCACATCCCCAGCCCTTTTTCATATTTTATTTAGAGACAGGGTCTTGCTAAGTTTCTTACGGCCTTGCTAAGTTGCTGAGGCTGGCCTCAAACTTGAGATCCTTCTGCCTCAGCCTCCCAAGCTGCTGGGATTATAGATATGTGCCACTGTGGCTGGCTCTTATGTGGCTCTTTTCACTTAGCATAGTGTTTTCAAGGTCCAGCCACAGGGTAGTAGCATGTACCAGGACCTGGCTCCTTTTGGTGGACCTTAACTGCCCGTTGTGTGGATAGATCCCAGTTTGTTCATTTTTTGATCAGTTGCTGGATATTGGCGTATTTCTACTTTTTGGCTGTTCGAAGTAGGCGTTTGGCTGCTATGGCATCACATGGTAGTATTTGGGTGCTTATTATTATTATTATTATTTTTGTGGTGCTGGGGATTGAACCCAGGGCCTTGTGCATGCGAGCGCTCTACCAACTGAGCTACATCCCCAGCCCAACTCTACTGGGGGCTTATTTTCTTTCTCTCTTTTTTTTTTTTAACATTTATTTATTTTTTAGGTGTAGATGGACACAACACAATGCCTTTATTTTTATGTGGTGCTGAGGATCGGACCCGGGTCCTGCCTGCGCTAGGTGAGCGCTCTACCGCTGAGCTATAATCCCAGCCCTGGGTGCTTATTTTCAGTGCTCTTGGACATCTCAGGGTGAATTTGCTGGGTCGTATGTTCTGTGTTTTACTTTTTGAGTTTGATGTTCTGAGATTAGATGGTGGTGAGGGTGCATGACTCTGTGAACATACTAAAGCCCGTTGGGTTGTGTGTTTAAAGGTGAGTTTTATGATATGTGAATTACAGCTCACTTTAAAAAGACCAGATGCTCCTCTAAGCAGACATCCATGGCGTCTGGGTTGAGTCATGCTCTCACCTCTAGAAACCCAGAGTTCTGTGTCACCCTTTGGGGATCCTGGGGACTCCCAGGCTGGGTGGGGACCCTGAGCCCATAGACCGTGTTCGGGGTGACAGGTGGGAGCCGTAGGCCGGGCTGGGTCATGGCTGCCTGCCCCCTCCCCGGCCCATTTGGCCTTCCTGGCTCTAAACGAGGTGCTCCCCCTGAACTCAGTTCTGTGTCTGGGAAGGGGCCTGTGAGCAGCGCAGCCTGGCCGTGGCCTGGGCTCTGTGGGCGGTGAGGCCTGCAGAGTGTCCGCCCTCCTCTCTGGGCCCCTCTCTATTTGGCGTTGATTTCCAGAGCGACCCCCGCGAACCTCAAGCCGGGTTCCTGTTTCTCTGCAGGGACCGCAAGCCCTGCCGCTTCCTTCTGTGATTGTAGCCGGGTAGAGACCGCAGCCTTCCGTCTGTCTGTCCAGCCTTGCCCACACTTCCTCCTCCCTCCGCCTGTCCCGACAGGGCTGATGGCGCCCGCTCCCTCTCCGCTGCCCCTGGCGGCTCTGTTTCTTGACTGCAGCACTGAGGGGTCAGGAGGTCCCCTTGGTCTCACCTCCCAGTGGACCTAGCACGAGCCCCTTCCCCTTCCGTGGCCCAGGTGCTGACCCCAGCACCCAGCGCCACCTGTATTTATTGCACTAGGTGCTGAACAGTTCTGGGGGCTTCTGTCCTTGTCCCCACCACCTCTTCTCACCAGCAGCTGGGGTGGTCTTGTTTGAGCCAGAGGGTCAGATCAGGGCACTTCTCTGTCCCAAGCCACCCGGTGGCTCCCTGTTTATTTGCTGTGTAAGCCATTGTCCTCCAGAACAGCCCCACCCAACATCCAGACTCACGCTCCTACCCGCTGCTCAGTGCGCCAGGAGTACCCCAGGACCTGGCCTCGACTGTCCCTTTCACCTGGGACGCCCCATAGCGTGCCACGTCGCTTTCTTCAGACCTTTGCTCAGATGCGAGACCTCCCTGGGAACCGAGAGACCCCAAGACCCCCACCTTTCCCATGTGTGTGTATATATTTGGTACCAGGGATTGGACCTAGGGGTTCCTGTTTCACATTTTATTTAGAGACAGGGCCTCGCTGAGCTGCTGCGGGTCCTCCGGCCCCGTCACAGGTGTGCACTACACGCCTGGCCTGCCTTTTAGTTAGGAAAGGGTGCAGAAGGAGCCTAAGGAGTGGGTGGAGGGTGACATCTGTGACTTGTGACAGTAAGGACAGATTATTTTTTTGATTCAAAAAGTCTGGTCAACAACAACAGCAAAACCAAAAAAAGGGAAGAAATCCCGTATCTAGGCCGAAGGAGCTTCAGATGTGAGCCCTGGTCCTTCTGATTCCCAGCCCTGTTCGTAGCCACCACCTGACCTGCGCCAGGGCCTTGCCACATGCAGCCTCCCAGAGTCACCTCGCTGCCATCCTCAGAGAAGGAGAGTGGGGTTTTTAGCTATTTCTATTTTATTTTGTTAACTGAGGTATAATTTCAGGTTGTAAATCAGGTCGAAGCTTGATGAACGGTTACAGGTGTGTCTCTGAAACCCTCATCCAGGTCATGTTGTAGAGCATTTCCGGTAGCACAGAGGCTCCCTGGTGCCCCTTCCCAGTCTGTTCCCCAACTGTTCCCCCATAAGTGGCCTCTCCGACCTCCTTCTGAGGACCACACCTGCTTGTCCTTGGGTTTGGTATAAATGGGTAATACACATGAGTTGTTTTAACCTGGCTTCTTTCACCCCGTGTCCGCTCCCCACCCGTGCCGCTGCATGTGTCAGCAGTCTCTTTCTTTTCTTTGCTGTGTAGTGCTCCCTTGCCACGTGTACCGCTCCAGCACTCATCATCTGAACTGCCTGGGTTCAATTCCTGGTACCAAAAAAAAAAAAAAGTTTTAGATTTGAAGCCTTTGAAGTATTCAGATTTTAGATTAGAAACATTTGCATACACCTTGGGGATGGGAATCAGATCTAAGCCTGACATTCACTTGTGTTCATATATACATCGTGCACAGAGCCCAAAGTATTTTTATGCACCCACATTTTGACTTCAGCCTGTCACAGGAGATCTGTTGTGGAATTTTCCACTTGGGGCTCAAAAAATTTTAGATTTGAGCTGGGTGTGGTAGTGCACGCCTGTAAGTACAGCCACTTGGGAGGCTGAGACAGGAAGATCTCAAGTTCAAAACCAGCCTCAGAAACGTACAAAGCCTTAAGCAACTTAATGAGATTCTGTCTCAAAATTTAGGGAAATTCAGGTGGTCCAGCTGGAGCCTGTGGGCCTCGCAGGGCCATGTTTCAGGGTCCCGTCGATGTCCGAGTGCCCAGTGAGCAGCAATTCCCTTTTCCTCCTCTTCCTCACCTGTGCCTGTCCCTACTCCTGTCCCAGAGACGGTGTCCAGCTGCAGTTTGCCTTCCTGGTGGGTGCTGGGTGGCTGCGGGGTGCTGTGTTGGTTGGGCCTGGTGCTGGGCAACAGCCTGGTGTCTTTGGCCTGGGGCAGCGTGTGTGCACCTGTGTGGGTCCGAGCGGGGCTACTGTCTGTGTCCCTGGTGGGCGCAGGTGCAGGTGGCTGCCTTGGACCCGGGCACGCCTTGGCTGGTGCCCGCTTGGTCCAGGGCCACCTCCTCACGAAGCCCCCAAGGCAGCTCTGGATCTCCAGCCGCCCCAGCCCCTGCCCCATGGTGCCCTTAGCCCTCGCCATCTCTGTCCCGCCTCAGCCCTGGACTCTCCAAGGGTGGACACAGGCATAGCATGGGCATCACGGAAAGTTCTAAAATGACATCTTAGTTTTTGATTATGTATAAAACACGTAAAATTCACACTGAATCTGTGCGTCCAGCATATTTATTTACGTTAGCCTGCCAGTCATCACCATGGAGACACCTCCAGAACTTCTTCATCTTTCCAAACTGGAATTCCAGACCCGTCCGAGCTGGCTGGCCTTCCTCCTCCCGCAGGCTGCCCTCCTGAGTCAGTCCAGGTGGAGTGACACTCCGGGGGCCTGTCTCCCTGTCCCCACTCACCTCTTTTCTACTCTTGTGTTTGACTTATTGGAACACTGGGCAGCATGTCCCCCAGACCCTCCCCTGTTACAGTGCGTGTCAGAATTTCCTTCCTTTTGAGGGATATAATTGTTCTTCTGACATGTCACATTTCAGGATAGAGAGAGGGGGTCGGCTTGATGGTGGGAGGGGAATAAATAAGATTTCCTGATGTTTACTAAGTACTGGCCCTTTCCCTACATTGTCTCCTGTAATCCTCGCCATGTCCCTAGGATGTAGAAGTCAACATTACCCTCAGTTTACAGATAAAGGAACCAGGCTCAGAGATGTTCATAACTTGGCCAAGGTCACACATGAAGGTCAGTGGTGAGCCAGACTTGGATGCCAGGTCTGCCTGCTTGCATGGCCTTGGCTCTGTGTTCCTGACCCCAGCACAGGATTGGCTGGCCTTTCCCTGAGCCTCGGGCTCGGAGTCGTCTCCTGGGATCCTGCTTATCACGTCTCCTCAGCCAGAGTGTGGAGCTGATGGGTGCTGAGGCAGTCAGTAACAGAGGCCCATCTTCCTGGGTCAGGTGCCCTGCCCGGGCAGCTTCTGTGGAGAGTCCCAGCACCAGCGGCCCAGGCTGGCTGGGCCGGGATCTGCAGGGTTCTGGGCCTCTGCACAGGGCTGGCAGGGCAGCTGGGCCCAGGGTGGGTGAGGCAGGATGCCACTCTCGGCAGGACTTTCCCTGGACAGAGCGTCAGGAGCGTCAGGGTTGCGGGGAGTGGCAGCAGGAAGAGGGAGAGACGTTTACTTCCCTTCCGTTTACTTCCCTTCCGGAGCCTGTGCTGCCCCCGCTGCTCGGTCGGGGGCGGGGGGGGGGCCCCTGGCAGGCTGCCGTCTCAGGGCCGGGCTTGTTTTGCCTGGTGGGTGGGTGGGGCCTGGCATCTGGGCTCACCTGAATTTTCCTGGTGCCATGATTTCGATGCCACGTGGTTTTGGTCTCCTCTCTCAGCCTCCCTGAGGGTCAGCTGGGCCGCTACATGGCCCTCCGAACCTGGCTGTGCACTGGGATGGGGCCGTCCAGCCTGCGTGGCGGGAGGATGCTCAAGCACAGAAAGGCCCAGCGTTTCCGTCGGGGTCGCAGAGCTGCTGGCGCTGCAGCCTGGAACCGGGCAGCCTGGCGCTCGGTGCCTGGCCTCGTGATTGACAGCCAACACAGACTTCTTTTTTACAGAGAAAGCAAGTTTCCGTGGGCCTGGTGGGGGTGAGGTGAGGCCTCAAGCCCTGGGCCCCAGAGGAATCTCCCAGTAGCTTTCTACCTGCTGCCTCCTGTACGCCATCCTGGTTGACACCGGCCTTGGTCATGACTGCCTCTTTGCCGTAGCCAGGGTGGCACGTCACCCCCTGCAGAGCAGCCCTAACCTCCTGTGTGTTCTCCCAGGTGCTCAGGTTTGGCCCAGCCTACCCCTTCCTCACGTCTGGCCTCACAGATCCCTTCTTGCATCCGAGGCGCCTCTGCACAGCATGCAGCATTTCTCTCCACGCTGTTCCCTGTGGGCAGAATGCTGTTCCTCTCTCTTCCTGTCTGCCAAGCGTTGCTCATCCTTCCTGGCCCCGCATGGTTGCCTCTGATCCTAGGAAGCCCTCCCCGCATTCCTGGTGGCAGGTCAACCTCTCCCTCCCTGTGCAGCTCGGTCTAGTGGGGAGGCTGCAGTCGCTGTCTGGTGCAGCCTGGGGGGCTCAGTTCCCTCCGCTGTGAATTGGGGAGAAACAGTGGCGGAGGAGGAAGCCCGGGTCTCCTCTCCCTGGCTGCCTGGAGCATCCAGGCCAGAGCCTGGGGGAGCGCGGCCCCCTCAGGGTTAAGTCCCTCCAGTGCCAGGGACGGAAGTGCGGAGGACAGAGTGTGAAATGAAGTCACTTCCCTGCCTGGGGGTCTGCCGTGTGCCTGGCCTTCCGCAGCACATCCTGTTTCCTCCTTGGCCTCTGTGCCCGCTCAGTCCTGGCTCCCAGGACCCTGCAGGTCACCAGCAGGTGGGGGCTGCGGGTGGAATGTGCCTGTCATTCATCCGGCAAGGCCACTTCCTGTCTGCATAAGCCAACCACTTTCCTGCCTCAGGGTCCAGGGGCAGTTGGTGGGGCTGATGGGCGTGGCTTGAGGGAGGCTACCTGAGGTCAAGTGTAAGGGCCAGCCTGCTCCTTTCACTCCAGGCACCAAGGTCCAGAAGGGGATGACACTTTCCAGGGTCAGACCAGGGCCCAGATCTCTGGCCACACTCCAATTATGTGGAGGGCTCTGTGTGCTAGGGCTGTCCTGGGGTCACTTGTGGGGACAAATCGAGTGAAAGGTGAGGAAGTGGCCTGACCTCCCTGGGCTCCGTTTCTTTTGGGGACATGGGACTATCTGCATGTGACAGAGAACTGACCTGGCCAGGCTGGGCCAGCACAGCCTCCTTTGGTCCTCACTGTCCTGCAGGAAACCAGGCTCAGAAAGGCCAAGGCCAGGCCTCTGGGGCAGGGCCGCGCTGGTGACCTGTCCCCTGCCCTCTGCCTGGAACGTTCTGGTTTTCCCACGGAGGGTGGTTTAGCATTCTGTCCCTGGAAACCTGGGAGCATCCTCCCCGTGGGGCCATGTCTCTGGCTGTGAGGTTGGTGCTGACCGCGGTGGCTGGTTTCGCTGGCCACGCTGGTGAGTTCAGTAAACACGGCTTGTTCTAGGAAAGGACGGGTGTAGCTCAGGGGTGGAGCGCTTCCCTCGCACGGGCGGCCGGTTCTGTCCCCAGCTCCACAACAGAACAGAGCAAAGCAGAACAAGGTCAGGGAAATGAGAACATCGTCCTGATCTGCCTGCTCAGAGATGACCCGTTCCCCACGGTGCCCTGGGAGTCGTCCTTCCAGATGTTTCCCACTGTCTGTACTCACTTGTACCCAAGACACCTCCCCCACCCTTTCTAATGGGACAAAACTCTAAAATGCTTTGGTTTTTTTTTTTTTTTTTTTTTTTGAGTACAGGATTGAACTCAGAGCACTCGACCACTGAGCCACGTCCCAGACCTATTTTATATTTTATTAGAGAGGGGGTCTCACTGAGTTGCTTAGCACCCCGCTAAGGTCGGCTTTGAACCTGCGATCCTCCTGCCTCCGCCTCCTGAGCTGCTGGGATTACAGGCCTGCGCCACCTCTCCTGACATTTTTTTTTAAATTAAACTAAATATACATACATGGAATGTGCTGGTAAATAAACTGTGGGCTTGTTTTTTTGAAACTTTGAATTGAGGTTCTGGGGCTGGGGACATAGTGCAGTTGGTGTAGGTTGCCTTGCATGCACGTGGCCCTGGGTTCAATTCCCAGCATCACACACACACACACACACACACACACACACACACACACAAAGAAATTGAAGTTCCACATCTATAGGAAGGTACACACTGCACAGGTGTGCAGCTTGGTGACTGTGCAAAGTATACATGGCTGGTGTGGGGGGCTCACCCCTCAGAAGAGTCCCATCAGTGCCCCAGGTCCTGGCGCCAGTGTCCCCTCCTTTCTGCTGCACACCTGACTGCTTCCCCGACTCAGCATCACAGATGAGCTTTGCCTGCCTGTCTCTGAGTTCTGGGTAGATGGACTCCTGGCCGTCTTTTGTAATAGGTTCTGTCAGGGACCTGCGTCTGCGGCTCTATCAGATGGCTACGTAGTGACGCCTGCAGTGTGTCCATAAAAGATGTTTCCAGTGTTTGACTAAATACAAACCAAACTGTACTGGACATAGGTGTGGCCATATCTTTGATGATTTCCTGTGAGTAAATTGATTGAGGTCTGGCATGGTGGTGCACACCTGCCATCCCAGCTACTCAGGAGGCTGAGGCAGGAGGATCACAAGTGGTTTTTTTTCCTTCAGAACTGGGGGTGAAATAAATCCTTTGGCACTCTACCACTGAGCTACATCCTCAGCCCTTTTTGTTTTGAGATAGGATCTTGCTAAATTGCTGAGGCTGACCTCCAACTTGTGATCCTCGTACCTCAGCCTCCAGTGTCACTTGGATTATAGGCATGTACCAAGCCTGATTAGAGGATTGCAAGTTTGAGGCCAGCCTGAGCAATTTCAAGAGATCCTATTTCAAATTAAAATAAAAAAGGGCTGCGGATATAGCTCAGTGTTAGAGCACCCCTGGGTTCCATCTCCGGTACCATCCCCACAAAATAAATCAATTGAAAAATGACTAGGTCAGAGTGTCATACGATCTTTTTTTTTTTTCAATCTTTTTTTTAATATTTAATTTTTTAGTTTTTTTTAGGTAGACACACAATATCTTTATTTTATTTTTATTTTTATTTTTTTTAAGAGAGAGAGAGAATTTTTAATATTTATTTTTTAGTTCTCGGCGGACACAACATCTTTGTTGGTATGTGGTGCTGAGGATCGAACCCGGGCCGCACGCATGCTAGGCAAGCACGCTATCACTTGAGCCACATCTCCAGCCCCAGTGTCATACAATCTTAACGTAGTTTAGTATCACCACCAGATTGGCCTCCAGAGAGCTGTGCGGGTTCATGCCCCACTGGATGTTTGGGAGAGCCCTGCCCAACGCCAGGCAGACACTGGGCATTTCTGCCTTGGTTTACCTCTAATATGATGATAGGACACATGTGGCATCTCCCTGCAGTTGACAAACTGCACGTGACAAATTGTTTTCACATTTGTTGTCATTATTTCTTCTTTCTCTCTCTCCCTCTTTTTTTTTTTTTTCATTTAGATTTTAAAAATTGTGTGTTGATTTGTGGTTCTCAAGCCTGCTGAGCACACTCCACTCCTGGACCTCACCCCACCCTGTCTTTATTTTGTGGGTTGGTTGGCTTTCCTGATCCATTTTACTGTGAAGATGCACAGTCAGCCTCCGTGTCCAAGGTTCCACGTTCAAGGATTCACACAGCCATGGTAAAACAGTTAGGAAAACTGGATCTAGACAGGATTCAAGGTCTGGGCTTGAACCCAGGGCCCCGGGCACGCGAGGTAAGACTCTGCCACTTTGTGAGGGTCCCACCATCCGTGGATCTTAGCCCCAAGGAGGGTGGTGTCCTGGGGCTCATTCCCTAGAGAGTCCAAGGGACAGCTGAACTCTTTCCCATTCACCTGAAAAAAACTATCTATTGAATATGATACATAATACAAATGTGTTAAAATATGTTTGTGTAGTTTGTTTTTGTTATTTGCCTTTTAACTTTGTGAGATTTCTGTATTGGTCACAATCTCAGCCTTTTTCTTTTTTCTTTTTTAAGGGTGCTGAGGATTGAGCCCTGGACCTCCCACATGGTGGGCAAGTGCTTTCTCACTGAGCTAAACCACCCGGACCAGGACCCTTTTTTAATGTAGTCCGTCTTTTGATATTTAAGTTCCAGCATTTTCAGTAGAAAGCTTTTTTCTGGCTTGAGATTATACAAATATTTACTTACATTCTCTTCCTTCAGTTCCCTGGTTTCCATTATAATAGATCATCTTTCATTTTTCTATATTTTCTTTGGGAACAGATGCCAGACAAGGGCAGCCCGAGGTCAAGAGCACGCGTTCAGGGCTGGGGATGTAGCTCAGAGGTACAGTAGCCCAGCACACAAGAGCTCCTGGGATGGAGCCGCAGCACAGGGGGAAGGTTGAAACTGAATACACATGAGAACACTTACTTCTAAGGTCATTTTATTATTTATTTATCTATTTAGGGTGCCAGGGATTGAACTCAGGGGCACTCGGCCACTGAGCACATCCCCAGCTCTATTTTGTGTTTTGTTTAGAGACAGGGTCTCGCTGAGTTGCTTAGTGGCTGGCCTTTGCTGAGGCTGGTTTTGAACTCTTGATCCTCCTGCCTCAGCCTCCTGAGCCGCTGGGATCACAGGCCTACACCATTGCCCCTGGCTTATAAAGTCATTTTAAAAATAGTAATTCTAGAAGGCAGGTGGCATCACTCAGTGATAGAGCACTGCCCTGCACGTGAAAGGCCCTGGCTTTGATCCCCGGTGTGGCAGAACACACTAAAGCTAAACACGTATGTTGACATAAAACATTTTTTTAAAAATAACTGTTTTCCTGGACAGTAAGAGGAGGGTGAAGAGTGGCCTTGTTTTACATTTTTGCAAGTCCTTCTAATGTCTGCCCAATACCAGCTGGATGCTCACATCTGCTCTGCATTGGGTGGTCAGGATGTTGTGATGTGCTATTTTTTTTTTAATTAAAATGTTTTTGTAGTTGTAGATGGGCAGAATGCCTTTATTTTGTTTATTTTTATGTGGTGCTAAGGATTGAACCCAGTGCCTCACACATGCTAAGCAAATGCCATAATTTCATTCTTCTTTAAGCTACCAGGAAATGCCATAATTTCATTCTTCTTTATGGCTGAGTAATATTCCATTGTGTATATGTACACTTTTCTTTATCCATTCATCTGTTGACGGTAACCTAGGTGGGTTCTGTAGCTTAGCTATTGTGAATTGAGCTGCTGTAGACATGGATGTGGCTGCGTCCTGTAGTCTGCTGATTTTAAGTTGAACTGTCTCTTTTAGATGGTTTTCTAACACAGGACATCCGTTGTCGGGAATACACCGGCTCACGGGGTTTTGCAGATTTTCCGCGTGTGGACACACGCCATGCCGCTGTGTCCAGCAGTTGCACCACTAATTACTGCTAGCACCGGCACCCTTGTCCCTGAAAACCCCTGTCCTGGGGTGCCGTCACACTCGCAGCGGCTGCCCAGGTTTTCCAGAATTTGACTTCCCACGGAAAGCTCTCACCCGGTCCCCGGCAGCAGGTGCCCTCAGCTGTCAACCTTGAGGGACAGGCTCACTGCGGCCCTTTGGAGAAGGTATCTCAAGGGGAGCGGGGGAGCAGGGGAGCGGTGCCCAGTGGTGCTTACCCCCCGCCTGGCACCCTCAGTCACCCCAGAGTGCTCTTCTGCACCTCCGGGTCCATCGCCCGGAATCCCAAACAGACGTGGGCTGGGGCTGAGGTTCCGTGACACGGATCATTTTTACTGCCTCACAAGGTCACCCTCGCATGACATTTTCCACGGCAAGTGCACGTCTGTGCAGCCCCCGATGTCACCGGTCCTGCTGGGGCCCTGCTGTGTGTCCACCAGGGTCTCTCACGGAGACTCTCATGCCATCAAGTGGGATCCCACTGGGAAGGTGGTGTCTTGGCCTCCTGCACCCCTGGCGGGAGGGTGCTGGGGACCCCTGGGGTGCGCGGATCTGGAGTTAGACCATGCTTGGCCCCAGCCGGTGCCTGTCCTCTCTGGGCCCTGTGCACATCAACTGCTGCCACTGTTGTCCTCCACTCTAACAAACCCCGGAGAGCACCATGTGGAGAGTGGAGACGAGAGCCATTTAGGGTTAAGAATTCATCATCTGGGCCGGGTGCGTGGCACACTCTGTCATCCAGGGGCTGCGGAGGCTGAGGCAGAAGGATCTCAAGCTCAGAGCTCTTCGCGAGGCCCTCAGTAACTCAGTGAGCCTGTGTCTAATAAAATGTAAAGCAGGGCTGGGGACGTGGCTGGAGGTTGAGTGGCCCTGGGTTTAATCCCCAGTGCCAAAAAACAACCACCACCCATCCTTTGTGGTTTGAAACCCTGTTCAGAGTGCCATGGTTAGTCCTCAGTAGTGGGCCAGGGGCAGGGGACCTTGGAGGTGCCTTTTTTGGGCCCCTCTGAGAGGGCGTGACTCAGTGGAAGAGACCGGAGGGTCCGCGCCAGGTGACCCTCTTCCCATGTGGGATCTGCTCTTGGGAGACTCCAGAGTTGCTCCCCTGTCTCTAGCGCTCACAGCCTCTGGCCTGTGTTCTCCTCATTGACCCTCCCACCTCCCCAGCGGTGTGGGACTTGGGTCAGTGTCCCCATCCAGCATTTTCTACAAGGTGGTCCCCGCACAGTTGCCATTGGTCAGAAGGTGCTGCCATCTAGGCCCTGGGCTGCATAGTTCCACCCAGGAACTATGGTGTGGTCTCATTTATTTTCAGAACACATACATCTATAAGGTGGATCTGTTTTTCATCTGTTCTTTAACCTTCCCAGTTTGGGTTGGGTATGGTGGTACGTGACTGTAATCTCAGCGACTTGGGAGGCTGAAGCAGGAGGATCGCAAGTTGGAGGCCAGCCTCAGATACTTGGTGAGACCCTGTCTCAAACTAAAAAATCAAAAGGACTGGAAGGTAGCCCCAGGGAGCGTGCCTTTGGGGCAGTCCCCAGTGCCAAAAAGGGAACAACAGAAACGGCTTCCAGGTTTTTTTTAATTCAAGTGGCTACTTTGTGCCAAATGCCATTGAAGACCAGCTTCAGCCTTAACCTGGAGAGCCTTGGGGACACCCATGGCCGGAGCCAGGAGGGGAGGCTGGGAGTGGGCTGGGTGGAGAGGAGGGGCAAGGAGGAAGGGCCAGGTGGGAAGATTTGGTTCATCTGCCACCTGGCAGCAAAAGTAACCGCGCATCTGTTCCATTCTGGAAGAAAACTGGCCAGGCTGGCCCCTCGGAGAGGCTGCCCAGCTTGTTGTTTGTGGACATTCCAGAGATCTTCAAGGCAAAGGGCTGCCTTATACAGACACTTCCACTTGTGGCCCAGTAAGATACACTTCTGCTTTATTATTCGAAAACATTTTTTATTTTTACTTCTGCTACTGGGGATTGAGCCCAGGAATATTCTACCACTGAGCTACATCCCCAGCCCTTTTTATCTTTTATTTTGAGACAGAGTCTCACCAAGTTGTTGAGGCTGGCCTAGAATTTGTGATCCTCCTGCCTCAGCCTCCAGGGTTGCTGGGATTCCAGGTGTGCACCCCTGAGCCCAGCATTATTTTTAATTATTTGCAAAGGTCTGTTGATGTTGCCAGGAGTGGTAAGAAGTTCACTCCAACTCCGTGCTAGGGTTTTGCACAGGGTGGGAATAGGGGACCCACAGGCTCAGAACGGGGCCGCCCTGTGTGGAGGAAGCTGTAGCCCTTCATGATGAACCTGTGTCCTCTGCTTGGTGAGCTTCTCCTTGGAGCAGGAGAGCCTGATCCTGGGGGGTCTTCCTGCACCCTGGAGGCCGCACCTATTGAAGTGCAGGGGACCATGAGGTCCCTGCAGGTAGGGGACGCCTGGTCCTGACCCCTGGTCCTGACCCCTCCGTTGTGACTGTGCGCTCTGGTGACTTCTGGCCTCGTTTTCCTCCTCTATAGAGTGGGAGGAACAGGACAGACGAGCGTCTCAGCAGTTGTCAGTTGTCTCCAGTGGCTCCAAGATGCCCAAGGGGGTCAGGAACCTGCACTGGGGGTGGGGGGAGAGACCCAGGGCAGTGAGGCTCAGCCAAGCCCCTGCCCTGGTGTAGACCTGCAGGGTCTCCGTGCCTCCGCCCCAGCTCCAGGCCCAGTGAGGACCCCTGTGGCAGGGTGATTTCCTCCGAGTGTGCTCTGGAGCTGAGGCAGATGTTTCCTGCAGCTGGCCACTCAGCCCTCCCCCACTGTCCCCGAGATAGGCCTATTTTTAGCTCCATTGTTACCCACCCTGTTCATCTGGATGTCAGGGGCGTGTGGGGGGCTGTCTGCCTTCTGCAAGCCCCTGTTCTAGGCCTCGCGGTGTCTGTCTGTCAAGCTGGGGAGGCTTCCAGGGAGAGGTGGGGCTGAGGGCTGATGCAGTGGGAGAGCCCCGGGCGTCGCTGCGTTAGGAGGTGAACTCTCCGAGCCTCGGTTTTCCCACCTGCTAAATGGGGAAACAGCTGGTCTCCTGCCTTCTCAGGGTTGTTCTGGAGACAGTGACTGAGATTAATTCAGTAAGGACACTTGGAGTGGCAGCATCTGGAGTGGGGGAGCGAGGCGGGCACTTACTGAACACAGGCTGCAGGTCCTCAGTGGGTTCAAGGGTAAGTTCCCGTCGGCCACCAAGGACCCAGACCTGGTCGCTGCCGGGAGAGAGTTGGTGGGACGCTCTCCAGCCCCTTCCCCTGGAATGGGTCCCCAGGTCCCAGCTGCCTTCCTGGAGACCGAAGCTCAGGAGAGAGCTCCTTCCCCAGAACTGGCTGCCTCCTCCCTGGGGGTCCCACCTCACCTGCTCCGTCCTGGGAGAGTCCCACCAGGTGGCACCTGCCTGCTCTCCGGGGCCTCCCTTGGCTTCGGAGGGTCCCTAGAGGGAAGGAGAGGCTCTGGCCTAGGTGGGGAGACCCTGGGGGCCTTTCTCTGCCTTGTGGAGTGGTCGGGGCCATGTCTGTGTCTATCGTGGAGCAAATGTTCTGCTCTGTGGAACTTTCTAGATCTCTGGGGCATCCTGGATAGAACCCCTGCGCCACACCTAGAAGTGGATGGTGCCCTCATGGCCTCGCAGCTGCGCCTCCTCAGCTGCCCACTAGGCCCTGGCGTCCAGAGTTGCCTTCTCTGCTCTGTTGCCTCCTCACAGTTGGCTCCTGGATCCTGGGGACTCTCCGCCTGCGTGTGGCCCACCGCCCACAGCACGGCCTGTCCACTGGCAGGGAAACTTGACGTTCTGCATGCGGGGAAAGGAGTAAGCCCTGTCCTGTGGCCATGCGGCATGTGGTCATTGAGGGTCAAACCTAAAAATAACAGGGTGCATTAGTCAGGATTAGATTTGGCTGCAAGTAATAGGAAAAGCCAAGTAGCAATAGTTTACACAAGATGGAAGTTTATTTCTCTGTCCTGTCCGAGCCCAGAGCTTTGCAGGCCTGGTGCGATGGCTCTGCTCCATGGTTTCCTTGGGGAACTTGATCTCCACTATTCCTGGGGCGTGGATTCATGGGCTCATGGTTCAAGATGGCTGCAAACCTGCCATCATCACATCTGGGTTCCAGGCAACAGGATGGAAGAAGGGAGGAAAAGATCTCATGAGGAAGGATTCTGGAGTTTGGCATGTGACACTGCTCATATGTCCTGTTAGCTAGGATTCATCACGTGGCCCCAAGTGTCTGCAGGGAGTGGGGAAGGTGGCCATGTGCTCAGTCTCTCGCCCTCCTCTGGGGGATGAAGGCATTGAGGATGGTCCGGCTGGGAAGCTGGGCCGGATCAGGGCCTGCAGCGTCTCACAGGGACCTTCCCCAGGGGGACGTCCTGCCTTGGGGCCAGAGAGCCACAAGCCCAGGCCGGAAAGGCTGGGCTGAGCCTGCGGAGAAAGGCCCAGGGCGGAGGAGCCCGCTCAGGAGCGTTGCTGGGACAGGGAGGCAGGTCACCTCTTCTCTTTGGTCACAGCATGCCAAGAAAGTGTGGCCTGCTCCCAGGAGAGTGGCCAGAGGCTGGGGGCTCAGAGGCCTCAGGAAAATGAAGAAGCGCTGCGGGCGCCAGGGCACAAGGTCCGCCCCAGGACCAAGGCGCGTTGCCCTCAGGACTCGGGCCAGGGAGGGCCCAGGGTTTGCCAGGTGGGCTGCAGGTCCCTGGAGGCCCCGGCCCCGTGGCTGCCCCTCCTGGGCTCCTCCAGGAGAAGCCGGGAGCCGGGTGTTTATTCAGGCCCTGGGTTCTTAAGCCCAGGTGGCCGCCGCGTGGACATCACCAACTAGAGGTCAGGCTCCTGGCTCCCGGGAGCCTCCTGGGGGCCCGCAGCTTCCTCCTCCAACGTGCACGCCTCTCAGGCTGCCAGGCAGAGCCAGGAGGGATCCGTGGAAGCCTGGTCTTTATATGGCTGCTTAACCAAATTGGTTTTTAAAGTTTTAGTTCTGAAAAAACTTTTGACTCCAATATTTTTATTTTGAAGAATTTTGAACGAGCAGTGAGCACCTGAGTGAGCCCTGATGGTCGACGTCGGCTCTCTGGCTTCGCTCCGGCTCCACGAGCCCCTCGAGACAGACAGGAGCCCAGGGCCACCCCCAGGGCCACCCCACAGCCGCGGCCCCTGCTGAACACTCAACATCACTGCAGACACTCTCCACCCTGTTTTTACTTCTTTAACTCTTCTCCGCAGGGTGGAGGGAAGAGAGGGCCTGCCTTTCCTCCTGTTAAACGGGAGTGGTCACGGGCTGTGATCAGGGTCTCACACGCAGCAGGTGCCCACGACCTGCAGCTGCCCCAGGCTGCCCTCCGGCCACGGAGACTCAAGCACTGTCCAGGAGAAAGGGAACGTGGGCCGCGTGGGCCATTTTAAACAGCCACACTGAAAGGGCAGAAAGGAGTGGGTGGGGTTGATTTTAAGAACACATATTATTTGACCTTTTCTTCTACTGTATTTTTTGGTGCTGGGGTTTAAACCCAGGGGCACCCAACCACTGAGCCCCCTCCCCAGCTCTTTTTTATATTTTGTCTAGAGACAGGGTCTCGCTGAGTTGCTTAGGGCCTTGCTCAGTGGCTGAGGCTGGCTTTGAACTCATGGTCCTCCTGATTGCTGGGATTATAGGTGACCCCTGCTCCTGGTGCTCAGTGTCCTTTCAGGTGCCTGTTTGGCATCCAGATAATTTTCGGGTCTTGTCCATCTTTAAATGGTGTTTTGTGTGAACTTGGTATTGAGTTGTAAGAGTCGGCATCTTTGGGGCACAGTCAGGATTAGATGGGATAATCCATGACGAAAGCCTGGTAGTCAAGAGACCCTCCTGTTGGCACTCTTTCACTGCGGGCTCCTGCCGTGACGTCCTGCCTCAACACAGTCCTCAAAAGAGTGGGACCAACCCACCATGGGCTGAAACTTCAAATCTGGGAACCCAAATAAACCTTTTCTCTTTTTAAGTTGATTATTTTTGGTAGTTTGTTATAGTGATACAAGATGACTGGCAGATAATACTGTCCAAACCGTGCAGGCTGTGGCCCCTCCTCTTACATCTCTCCTCATTCCAGCCACCCTAGTATCCCCTCAAGGGATTGGGTACTAGGGTGCCCACCCACACCCCTGAGCTTACTGACCACTGTCCCTGGCAGTGGACAGCAATGGTACGGCCACTAGGACCATCAGTCTCAGGAACCAAACGCACCTACAGCTGGAAGAGGCCTTCAGACCACTCCGTCCCTCCCTGTCCACTTGTGGCTAGTACACTGAGGCCCAGAGAGAGGGAAGAGGTTGCCCAGTCCCCGCAGCATGTGACTGGCAGGCAGGGCTCTGCTGGCGAGGCTCACTCTGGCTGGCCGAGACGCCCCGGGGTGGTGCCCTCCTCCCGCCATTTTGGAGGTGGGTCAGTTTTCAGGGGACACGGGCCTGCCCCGCCCCCTGCAGCACAGCTGGGCACATCTGTGTTGTCTCCTGGCTGCCCCTCCAGGCACAGCCGGGGCCTGTCACTGCCTGTGAGCCTGGGGGCAAGGGAGGCCATGTGGCCAGCGGGGAGTGGAGGTGTCGGCCCCGCCCTGTGGGAGTGGTGACAGCTGTGGCCAGCTGTGCTCCTGCAGGCCCTTCCTGTGTCCACCCTTGGCCCTCTCCCTGTGCCCCCTCCCCATGCATGGCCCCTTGGCCCGGGACGCTGGGAGGGGTCTGGGAGGTTCCGTGAGCGCCTGGGGCCCTCCAGCCCCAGAGCTGCCATGAGGAAACGTCCGCTCTGCCGACAGCCAGCTGGGGTCCACCTGAGCCCCTCCTCCTCTCTGACCGTGTGTTTTGGTGTGGGGGCTCATTCTTACCATCTTTGAGAGAAAATAAAGGTGGGGGAGAACTGGGGGTGAAGGGGGGACGGCTCCTGGGGACCGGGGTGCGCTCTCCACAGAGCTGTCCTGGGGCTTCAGGGGTGAGGGGAGACCGGGAGGGCTTCAGGGAGAGGAGCTGGCCTGGCTCAGGCCCCGGGAGGGCCTGTGAGCCTGGTGGTCAGTGTCCTGTCTGGAGACCCCAGGGTCAGGAGTGGCTCTGGGGCGGGGGTCGGCAGGAGCTCTGCCATGGCTGGCCTTGTGCGGGTCTGTGACCCACCCTTGGTGACTGGAGGTGCTGCTGGGGCGCAGAGCCCCCCTGGTGACGCGGGCCTTGGGCCCCACTGAAAGCAGCCGGAGTGTCTGTAAGGCTGCAGAGTGGGGTTGTCCCCTCCTCCTGGACGTCAGTGCTCCCTGGTGCCCGCGGCGGCTGAGCTCCTGGAACGTCCATGTCTCCTGCCCTCTGTGAGGTTCCCAGCACCTCCTTTCTAGGACCTGGCTCTCGGTCTGCTGAGCCCTGTCCCCGGCTCCAGAAGGCTGTCCCTGTCCTCTTGCTCTAGATGCCAGCCCTGCCCCGTGATCGGAGGAGAAGACAGGAGCACAAGGGGGAAGGAAGCGCCTCCTTTGGGAGCACTGGGCACCCAGGGGTTAAGGGCGGCCGGCCTTTCCAGCATTAGCGCCCCATGTGTGCCGGCCTTGGCTTCTGCTATGGCCGTGTTGACCTGGGTGCTGCTGCGAGCTCGGGGCTCTGCTCCTTGGAGCCTTGACCTGCTGAGCTCTGCTGGTCTGGGTGATGCTGGCCTCCCTTTATGACGTTCACGGTGTAGAGAGCTGGGCTGTGGCGCACGCCTGGGATCCCATTCAGGAGGCTGAGGCGGGAGGATCTCAAGTTTGAGGTCAGCCTCAGCAGCTTAGCAAGAGCCTGTCTCAAAATAAAAAATAACAGGGGTTGGGGATGTGTGGGTCAGTGGTAGGGCACCCGCCTAGTGCGCACTAGCCAGGCCCGGGTTCCATCCCTCCGGCTGCAAAGATGAAATGCAATCTTAAATGAAATGAAATGAAGTCAAGGACTAAAGCAGGTGTGTCTGGGGGTCTCCCTGCACTTCCTTGGAGGAATGATACAGAGGGGGTGACGTGGACTCTGTCTCTGTGCAAGGAGGACCTGTGGATTCCTGCTGCGTCCCCACCCCCTAAGGAGACTGTCCTACGTCCTGTCCCTTGTCCTCCTGCGTCCTGTCCCCCAGACCCTTCATTTCCAGTGGCACCCCCTCGGCACACCTCTGCCCTGGTTCTTTCCACTCAGCTCCGCTGACCCCTAGATAATCCCTCCCAATTGTCTTATTTTTGCCAGGGGAGTGTGAACTCCAAGGTCACGGTCCTCCTGTCCCTGTCTGTAACTCCCCTGAGGTACCAGCAGGCCCGCTGACGGCTGGGGTCAGTGAGCTTGTGACTCCGAGCCCCATCGGTCTGCGCTCCTGCTCCCTGGAGGTGGCAGGGCATGGGCGGCCAGGGCCCCTCCTGCCAGTCCTCAGGCCCCTCCCACCCTGCACACCCTCTCGCCCGCAGGTCTGGGGTCCTGAGGCTGCCAGCGGACTATGGGTACGACGGCCAGCACAGCCCAGCAGACGGTCCCGGCAGGTGCCCCCTTCGGAGGCCTCCAGGGCGGCGGCGCGGTGGACGGGCGGCCCTCACTCAGCGTCCACTCCTTCCAGACCATGAGCGTGCACAACAGCAAGGCCAAGTCCATCATCCCCAACAAGGTGGCCCCGGTCGTGATCACGTGAGTAGCGGGTGGGCGTGGCCATGATCCTAGAGGACCCGCCCCCCGGGAACCCCTGGAGGTGCAGCCGGTGGCGCGCACCGCACCTCGTGCTGACAGACGGCTTTCGGTTTCATACCCGAGAACACACTGAGCCCAGAGAGGGTAAGCGGTCTTTCTGGAGACGCCCAGCCAGCAGGCAGCAGAGCTGGGTTTCTGCTGTGACTCCCTGAGCCCCTGTTACCACTTCCTCCGCGTCAGAGTGTGGAGAAAGGGGAGGGGCGGGAGGGGACATCCTTTTGAAAATAACTTTTGACTAAACATTTTCAAAGGAAGTGTATATCTTTAGATACATGGAATATAGATGTTTTCTTTCAAAGTCGGTAATTATGGCTCCAAAGTGCGGTCAAGGATGGGTCAACTCGGGGCCTTGGGTGGCGGCGGGTGGCGGTGCGGGCCTGTGTTCCCAGCAGCTCTGGCGGTGGAGGCGGGGTCGAGGCCAGCCTCAGCAACTCAGGGAGACCCCATCTCTAAATAAGAAAGGAAAAGGGCTGGGGCTGTGGCTCAGCGGTAGAGCGCTCCCCTCGCATATGGGAGGCCCTGGGTTTGATCCTCAGCACCACATAAAATAAAGATACTGTGTCCAACTAAAAGGTAAAGTGTATTAAAGAAAAGAAACAGAAAGGCCTGTGCAAGGGCTGTGCTGGGCACCCGTGCTGTCCCCAAGGGCGGCTTGGACAAGGGGTCAGGTGCGCTCCCCACGCCTGTCCACCCTGCTCCTCTGCCGCTGGGCCTCCCAGGCGGTGGGGAAGGGGACCCCATGAGCAGAGCATTAACTACGCTCTACACGTAGAATTTTGGTGGAGCCTCTATGAGGGTTGAAACCCACCTGGGGCCCAGGGCCTGGCAGGAGGGTGTCATCATAACACATTACTGTGCTTGGGATAAAGGGAGGATGCAGAGAGGGATGCAGGGAGTGTCTGTTCTGACAGGAGCCTCAGCAACTTAGCGAGATCCTGTGCTCTGTGACCTAGGGCAAGACTCTCGCCCTCTCTGGGCCTCAGTTTTCTTATCAGTGTAATCAGAGATGATATCAAATATTTTACCAAGTGCTGGGCCCTGTACGGCTGCTGGCCAGCTGTAAAGACCCAGCTCAAGGCACCGTGTGTGGCCTGGGGCCCTCTGAACGCTGCCCTCCTTGGCCAGTGGAGTGCTGGAGGCCGAAGGACCCTTGGGGGTCATGTGGTGGAGGACCAGCACCCTCACCCTGCAGGCTGACTCTGCCTGTCACCTCTTCATGATTGTTACTGGACACTGTTCCTCATCGTCACTTCAGTGGCAGCTTGAGCGCTTGTCCCCAAGGCCACGTGCTCAGAGCCTGACGTGCTCACCGTCCGTCCTCTGGAGAGAAGCTCTGCAGAACCCGATGGGACGCCTCCCAGAGCAGAGCCAGAAACCCATCTGGACGTGACTGCGGGCTCTCGAGGTGGCCGAAGGTGGCCTGCCTGCCCCGCCAGGTGGCTCCAAGGCAGAGCAGCAGGGGCTGATCTCCAGACCCCCTGTCGGTGCTGCCCGCTGCCTGTCCTGCCCTGCCCTGCCCAGCCTTTCCTGAAGGCCGGCCTCTGGTAGGGGGGCCCCAGCACCAGGCCAAGACTCTGGGAGGCCCGTGCTGCGTGCTGTCACCGTCAGTGCTGTGGCTCTGTGTCCCGAATGCTGGGTGGCCTTACCCGAGGGCCCTCGAGTGCCTCTGCGTCTGCCGAAGGCGGGGTTCCTCCAGGGAGTGTGGAGGAGCCGCGGGTCTTGGGGTGATGCTGACCAGCCCCTGTGGGGGTAAGGCCACTGTACCTAGGTGACCTCCAGGGGGACGCCTGCCTCAGACAGAAGCGTCTCGATGGGCCCCCTGGGCTGGCGTGACTGCCCAGCCCGAGGTTCCCTCTGTCTGCGCCAGTGTCCTGGGCTGTGCCTTCTGTCCTGTGGCCCGAGATGCTGTTCTGCTTCTGCTGTTGCCTCTGGGTCAGAAGGCCTTCCCTCTGGGGGTGGCCCCGGACTTGCCCACTCCTCCCTGGCCAGGGCCGATCCCGTGACCAGAGCCAGCTGCACGGGGGCTGGACGTTAGTCCACAGCGGGGCGGCCCAGTCCCGCCACAGTTCTGGGCTCTGTGTCTGAGGAAGAAGGGGACAGTGGCCGCTGGAGTAGGATGGGCAGTCTGTGCCCCAGAGGGGAAGCTGCGGGCCGGGGGTGGTGGCCTCCAGTGGCCCTGGAGTGGACAGACGTCTGACCTGGCTGCACCCCACCCCCGGCAGGTACAACTGCAGGGAGGAGTTCCAGATCCACGATGAGCTGCTGAAGGCCCACTACACGCTGGGCCGCCTCTCAGACACCACCCCGGAGCACTACCTGGTGCAGGTGAGGCCAGCCCTGCCCTGCCTCGGGGTCCCTCCCCCATCTTCCTCTGCCCTCCTCCCCCCCCCCCCGCCTCCCTCAGGGCCCTTCCCAGAGGCCAGCAGCTTGCCCTCCCTCTGCGCCCCGTGGTTTCCCACTCTCTCCCTGCCAGGCCCCTTCCTCCCTCCTCAGGTGCCGGGCAGTGGAGATGGGCCTAGTGGCCGCAGGCTCCCCGGCTGAGAGCCTCCTCTGTTCTTTCAAAGTTCTGGACTTGTCTGACTTGCTCTTTCCCTCCTAGAGGGGCCCAGAGAGCCAGGCCACGGGCGGACGTCTTGGTCTCCTGTTGGCTGGGTGGAGGGGGTGGACGCAGCGGGTGCTTAGCCACGGGAATGGGGACGGGCTGCGCTTGCCCACAGAGGCTCCGGGACGTTCTGGCTAGTCCGGGGTGCCGGCTCCCCTTCCCATCTGTCCCGGGCCAGGGTCTGCTGGGGGCCTGGGAGGCACGAGAAGGCCCAGGGCTCCTTCTGCTCCTCCTGCTTCTCGCCCGGCGGGCTGGGCCAGGTTTCCTCCCTCCTCTGCTGGCCATTCCCGTTGGACCCCAGAGCTGGCCGGGCCGGGCAGGGGCTGAGCTCTGGCTCATCAGGTGCCACAGATGTGACCCCCTCCTGGAGTCCCTTCTCTACGTGTGCCCCTGGGAGGCGGGGACATTTGCCCTCTTCTGGGGGAGCCCCCTTAAGCCGCCCCTCTCCCTGTCTTTCCTCCAAGCCTGGCCCCGGGCCCTCCTGATGCTCCCTAGGAGGGTGGTCTCTCTCTCTCTCCCCTGCCCTGTGACACCTTCCCAACACAGATGTCTTTTGGGAGCCTACAGAGGAATGCAGGGCAGAGCATGTCCCTTCCCCCACTTCCCTGCTCCGTGTCCCCTGGAGTCCAGGACAGAGCCCTGCCTGTGGAAGATTCCCCGGGTCTCTGAGTGACTCTGCTGTGGCTGTCCCCTGCCAGGGCCGATACTTCCTGATGCGGGATGTTCCTGAGAAGGTGGACGTGCTGGGCACCTCGGAGAGCTGCGGGGCCCCCAACTTCCGGCAAGGGCGCGGTGGGTTCGCCGTGTTTGGCATGGGGCAGCCCAGCCTCCTGGGATTCAGGTGCGTCCTCCAGAAACTTCAGAAGGACGGACACAAGGTAAAGTAGGCCGCTTCCAGTCCAGCCCCGACCTAGGAGGGCTCCAGGGAGGGGCAGCTTCGAGGCTCTGGAGGGGCCTGGCCACAGGCCCGGGAGGGCGGCGGGGCCTGCATCAGGCCTCGACTGCCATGGTGGTCCTTGTGGTGGGCGATTCTGACAGCTGGGAATTCCGCCAGATGTTCATTGTGTGTCCTGTGTGGATGTGGGAACTCCGAGCCGTTCCGAGAGCGTAGGAGGAAGGGAGGGGGTGACAGGGTGACATGGGCCCGTTCATAACACAAGAGATGCCAGATGATCGCAGCTGACATGAATCGTGTTGTCAACCCTGAGGGAGGAGCTGCCAGGCCCATTTTGCAGAGGAGGAAACTAAGGCCTGGAGAGAATAGTGACTTGCTCAAGGTCACACAGCTTTGCCCCAAGACCCAAACCCAGGCAGCTAGACCCCAAGTGCCTGTTTCCTTCCCTCCTTCCCTCCTTCCCGCCCTCCTTCCTTCCTTTTTGTACCAGGGACTGAGCCTGTGTACTTTACCACTAAACCACGTCCCCAGCCGTTGTTTTTTTTTTAATATTTATTTTTTAGTTTTAGGTGGACACAATATCTTCATTTTATATTTATGTGGTGCTGAGGATCGAACCCAGGGCCTCATTCGTGTTAGGCGAGCACGCTACCACCAAGCCACAACCCCAGCCCCAAGCCCTTTTTATATTTTATTCCGAGACACGGTCTCATTAAGTTGCTGAGGCTGGGTTTGAACTCTTGATCCTCCTGCCTCAGCCTCCGGAGCTGCTGGGATTGCAGGCGTGAGCCGCTGCACCCAGCTCAAGTGCTCATTTTCAGCGACTCCCCTTGCCTACCTGAGGGAGGTGGGGTTTGCCTCTCTAGGACAGAGCTGGCAGGGCACCGCTCTGGCTGCAGGGACAGAGAGGACAGGAGCGTCTGAGCGGCCTTGTAGGTGGGGAGGCCCCTGTGAACCAGGGCCAGGTGGGGCTCCCTGTGGCTCCTGTGGCTCCCCTCCCAACTTGACTCAAGTTCCACCCTCTCTGCCTGTGGGTGCTCGATGGCTGATGGCACAGGTGTGGGGACAGACATTTCTTCAGCTGATGTCATCAAGCCCCTGATTTATCTGGGGTCCTGTCCAGGAACTGTGGGCTCTCCATGTTGAAACACAGCAGGCCTCCGCACCGGAGAGCCTGAGAGCCGGATAAAGGACGCTGGCCCTGGGGGGCGCTCCTGCTGACTGGGTGGTCGAGCAGGTGACTGGATTGAGCTGTTTCTTGGGGAGGATTCAGGTTGTAGGGTCCAGGGTGGGTGCTGGGCCTTGGAGGAGAGAGGAGCGGCAGGGCAAAGGCTGCGCAGGGCGAGGTCCCCGCCTGGTGACGGGTGGCCGTCTCGCGGCAGGAGTGCGTCATCTTCTGCGTGCGCGAGGAGCCCGTGCTGTTCTTGCGTGCTGGCGAGGACCTCGTGTCCTACACACCTCGCGACAAGCAGAACCTTCATGAGAACCTCCAGGGCCTGGGTCCGGGGAGCCAGGCGGAGAGGTTGGAGCTGACCATCCAGAAGGAGGTGAGGCGGGAGAGGGGGTGGGGGGCACTCTCCTGGGGCGGCCCGCCTGGCTCTCCCCGGCCCCCAGGCCTTGCTTCTGTGCTCTGCTTGTGGGGGGGACTGTCTGCAAGGCTGGTGCCCAGGTGTCCAGAGGCAGGTCTTCCTCTTCGGGCCTCTCTGTGGCTGTCCCTTTGCAGCCTGTTTCTCTCCCCTGTGTTCAACGTCCTTGTTTAGAAAAGGGTCTGGGGGTCTAAAGAGCCCTGGACTAGGGAGCCCACGAGCAGAGTTAGTCCCCTCCTGTGCTGTGGGGCCCAGCGGGCGCTGTCCCTCTGGGCCTCTGTTGGCCCATCTCTGAGACACCTAAGTCTTCTTCCTGCTCTCCACAGCACAGAGACTTGGCAGGTCTCTAAGGCAGTGGGCCCACCACAGGAGAGTGTAGGGGGAAGGTGGGGTCACGTGCCCCTAGGCTCCAGAGGGCAGGAGGCGAGGCCCAACTGGTGACATGGCCTCCTGCCTTAGCCACCCACCCAGCTGAGCAAACCTCACCCATCCTGGCAGCTTGATGCGCTCCTGCTGCCCCTGGGGCAGGGCGGGCATCCCCGTGTGGTGAGCCCAGGCACAGCTGGCTGCCCCCATCCCTTCAGGCACCCAGGCAGGGTACAGAGGGCGTCTTTGGCCATGGGGTTCCCTCCTGGATGAAGAGAGGCCTGTGCAGCTGGTCACTCTAGAGGTCAGCTGGGACATCCAGGAGGGGCTGAAGGTCAGGTTGTCCCTGTGACCTCACACCACCCTCTAGATCCATGACTTTGCCCGGCTGAGCGGGAACACTTACCACGTGTACCACAGCACGGGGGACCTGCAGGGGGAGCCCCACGCCGTGACCGTCCGGGCTGAGGATGACGTGTATGTGACCAAGGAGGTGTACCAGCGGCCCCTCTTCCTGCAGCCCACGTACAGGTACCAGGGCGCCAGTCCTCCAGCTGTGGCCTCAGTTTCACCATCTGCAGGTCGGGCATGGGGATGGGGGTCGGGGTGCCCAGGGCGGGTGGGTGACCTGCTTGATGAGGCCCTCCTCACCTGGCAGGTACCAGCGCCTGCCCCTGCCTGAGCAAGGTGCCCCCCTGGAAGCCCAGCTCGACGCCTTCGTCAGTGTCATCAGGGTAAACGGGGGCAGAGGCAGTGCTGGGGACATGTGGGGACAGGGCCCCTGAGGGCTGGAGGTCTGAGGGTGCAGGATCTCTGGCTTTCCCTGGGGGGCTTCGCCCTGAGCTGTGTGGGGGACCCGGTGAGTTGGGTTGTATGGGGCAGCACCCTGTGTGTGTCTGTCCCTTTGGGGTGAATGTGTACACTCTCTAGGTCTCTGCTTGTGTGTGCACCTGTGTGTGGGTGTGTATTTGCACACACTCTAATGACAGAGCCCGGGGGGGCCCTGGAGGACTGGTCCCAGGGGGCTCGGCTGCTGTGGCCTTGGAGAGCCCCCCAGCCTCTCTAGCCCTCAGGCCCCTCATGGCCTTGGGGGACACAGCTGTTCCTGCTGCACCGCCTCTTAGTTGGGGTTTCATGGGCTCCAGTGGCCTCTGGTCAGCCCTTCAGATGCTGCCTTATTTAACTTGCAGGGCGGGTGCCACACAGGCCCGATGCCCTCTGAGTAGCTCTCGCTTCCAGTCCCTGCACCTGCCCCCTGTGCCCTGCTCCAGGGTCCCTCTAAGGGGTCAGCCTCCTGGGACAGGTGGGCAGGTCGGGTTGTGGATCTGCACAGGAGGCCGGGCCTCCTGTCCCCCCGCTGGCTGTAGACGGCGGGGCAGGGCTGGCTGGTGTACAAGCCCTTCCTCGCCTTGGCCCAGCCTCAGGGTCTCTAGGTCATACTGTTGCCTATTGTCCACGGTCTGTTCCCAGGAGACCCCCAGCCTGTTGCGGCTCCGCGACGCCCATGGGCCTCCCCCGGCCCTCCTCTTTAGCTGCCAGTCAGGCATGGGCAGGACCAACCTGGGCATGGTGCTGGGCACCCTCGTGCTGTTTCACCACAGTGGGACGATCTCACAGCCAGAGTGAGTGGCCTGGGACCCGGAGTCCCAAGGGGCTGTGGGAATGAGCAGGGGAGAGGAGGGGGCAGGGCTGCCCAGGATGATGGGACACATCCAGGAACCTAGAGGCAGAGCTGGGGCTCCTTTCCTGGCTGGTCACAGATTTGCTGCGTGACCTGGGGAGAGGAACTTGACCTCTCTGGGCTCAGTTCCCTCGTGGGAGAAATGCCCTTTGGGATCCAGGAGGAGCCTACAGTCCCCTGCTTCCCAGTGGCAGTGGGAGGGGAGACAGTGGGCAGCACAGCTGTCCCAGAAGCCTTAGGGAGCCCTGAGCAGTGGCTAACCTCCCGCCTTGTCAGGGCCGTCCCTCCGCAGACCAGGCCGCTGCCCATGGAGCAGTTCCAGGTGGTCCAGAGCTTCCTCTGCACGGCGCCCCAGGGGAGGAAGGTGGTAGAGGAGGTGAGTGAGGGGCGGGCAGGGCGGGGCATCGGGACGGTCCCTGCCTTCTCCCTGCCCACGGTCTTCTGTTGACGCTGTCCTCTCTCCCGTCGTCCTCACTGCCCATCCCTGACTCCAGGTAGACAGGGCCATCGCCGCCTGTGCCGAGCTTCACGATCTGAAGGAGGAGGTCCTGGAGGGCCAGCGGCAGCTGGGAGCCACCCAGAGCAGGGCGCAGGTGAGGCCCAGGGAGGCGGCTCGGGGCCTCTGCCTCCTGGGAGGCCGCAGCCAGGTTTGGTTAGCGCTGTGACCCGCTTCTTTGAGATCGACCTCTCTGGCTGCTTCTCCCACAAGAAAAGGAGTTTCCAGAGGAAGGGGAGGTGGGGTGCTGGCCTGCAGGAAGGCCGAGGAAGAGGGGAAGTTTACTTTCTCTGACCGGGTCCCTGAGCTGCGAGGATAAACAGGATGGAGGGAGCTGCCGGGGGCTGGGGCTTGAGCTGGGACACTTCCCAGATCCCTCAAGTTCCTGCATTGGCCTTGCGTTACTATGATGAAATACCTGAGATGATCAGCTTATGAAGAGAAAATGTTTACTTTGGATCATCATTTGGGAAGTTTCAGTCCATGATGGAAGGGCCCTGTTCCTTTTGGACCTGTGGCGAGTCAGGAGGAACATGTGGCGGGGCAAAACCGCTTATGTCATGGCCAGGGAGCAAAGGGAGAGGTCCCATGGTCCCACCTTCGTGACCTAAAGACCTCCCACTAATAATAGCCCTCCCTACCCCCTCACCACCCGCCCTGTGCTGGGCATGGAACCCAGGGCAGCTTACTACTGAGCCATGGCCCCAGCCCTTTTTAATTTTTTATTTTGAGACAGGGTCTCACTGTGGTTGAGGCTGGCCTCAACTTTGCGCTCCTCCTGACTCAGCCCCCTGAGTCACTGGGGTTACGGACAAGGCTCCCCACACCTGGCCTGGCCCACTTCTTAAACATGGAAGAGACTCAGCCTATAGCACAGGGGCCTGTGGGGGGGCTTTGGAGATCCAGAATACGGCAGCGCCCCTCAGGAATGAAGCTCCTGGGGTCTCTTTGTCAAGACCAGGATGTGGTCCTTTCTGCAGCTTCTGGAAGATTCTGGGCCCTGGGCTCTCTGACAGAATTGAGAAATTAGGAAGAGGTCACCACCATTCAGCACAGCTCTGGGAGCAGGTGTCTGGATTCTCTGGCCTAAGTTGCCCTAACACACAGTTTACCTTCTGCTTATTGTAACTTTACAGCATTAGCTGGTCCCCGTGTGGCTGCCTGGTCTTTGTCTTGTTTTCGGTACCAGGGATTGAACCCAGGGACACTTAACCACTGAGCCCCCTCCCCAGCCCTATTTTGTGTTTTACTTAGAGACAGGGTCTCACTGAGTTGCTTAGCACCTCATTTTTGCTGAGGCTGGCTTTGAACTCACGATCCTCCTGCCTCTGCCTCCCAAGCCACTGGGATTACGGGTCACACTGCACCCGGCTCGGGTCCCTGGTTCTTAAAGAAGGCCCCCTCTGAAGAAAGGAAAGGGTTTGAACACTTGATCCTGCAGCACAGAGGACGTGGAACAGGATGGACATGATGGGGGTGGCCTCAGAGGAGAGCTCGGTAGCCCCCACTCCCCCCCAGGCTGAAAGCAGGTCAACACCAGAGCTGCCGGGCCTGGTGTGGTTGCCAGTCCCTCTCCTGGCCCCACAGATAACCATAGCAAATGAGATAGAGTTAGACATACAGGAGAACTTCCAACCTGGCAGAACTGTGGTATGAAGCAGGGAGACTCTCTTCTGGGGTTTCCCAGGCTTAACTCCTCCTATCCCTCCAGGCATGGATAGTGGGTCGCCTGAGAAACCCCATTTTTAGCACCTGCCCTCCTTTGCTGGCCCTTTTTTAGGGAAGCGGTGGCCAGCATGACGTCCGGCAGAGGGCGCTGCGGAGCCTGGAGCGATACTTCTACCTGATCCTGTTTAACTACTATCTCCACGAGCAGGTGGGGCTGGGGGCTCCTCCAGATGTCCCCCCCATAGAGTGACGGGTGTCAGGGACCCCACGGAGCTGGGTGGGGGCGCGGGTGCTGTGTTGGTCCCCAGGAAGGCGGAAGCGAGGGACCCGTGGGAGGGTGGTTCCTGGGCCTGACCCCTCTGGCCTCTGCCATGGTGACAGCGCCATCCGGCCTCCTTCGCCGCGCTCTGGTCCCCGTGCTGGCCTTCTCCTGGGGCGGGCAGGAGAGCTGGGCCGGCGCTGCGCCTGAGTGCCCGTCTCTCTGCCTCGGGCCGCAGTACCCCCTGGCCCTTGCCCTCAGTTTCAGCCGCTGGCTCTGCGCCCACCCTGAGCTCTACCGCCTGCCTGTGACACTGAGCCCCGTGGGGCCCGCGGCCCCCAGGGACCTCATCGCCAAGGGCTCCCTGGTGAGTGGCTGGCTGAAGGGAGTGGGAGTGGGCCTGGCTGGGGGACCCTGCGGGCTTGGGGCAAGCGTGGCCCATGGGGTGGCAGGATCCTCTTGGGAGCAGGAGCCTCCTCAGGCCCCAGGATTGGGCCACTCTTCCTTTTTATTTATTTTATTTTTCAGTTGTCAGTGGACCTTTAATTAATCAATTTATTTATATGCGGTGCTGAGAGTCTCACCCAGGGCCTCCCACGCGCCAGGCGAGCGGCCTACCTCCGAGCCTTGACCGCAGCCCCTCAGGCCACTGTTCTGGTCCCTTTTCTTAGTCTCAGACCTGCGTACTTTGGAGGGAGGTGGGGTGCTGGGCCTCGGTCCCTTGGTCCCAGCTCCTCTCTCTGAGCTCAGCTCCTCCTCTGGGGAGCGGCTGCCCTGGCTCCTGTCCCCGCTGGGGCGCTGGGGGAGCTCTGGGTCTGCAGAGGGGCTCTGTCAGCGGGGTAGGTGGAGCCCCCCTCTGGACCACAGGCGGGTTCTGACCCTCAGTGGCTGCGGTTGGCTACGGTAAGTCCCAGACTCGGTGCCCTCCCCACAGGAGGCCGATGACCTGGTCTCTCCGGATGCTCTCAGCACCATCAGGGAGATGGATGTGGCCAACTTCCGGCGAGTGCCCCGCATGCCCATCTATGGCACAGCCCAACCCAGCGCCAAGGTGACGCTCCTGGGGTCTGGGCCCCACATGGGGGGCGGGCAGGGTGTGGCTGGGCCCTTTCACTGATGGCCTCCGCCCCCAGGCCCTGGGCAGCATCCTGGCTTACCTGACTGATGCCAAGAGGAAGCTGCGGCAGGTGGTCTGGGTCAACCTGCGGCAGGAGGCCGTGCTACAGTGTGATGGCCACACCCACAGCCTGCCGTTGCCCGGGCCAGCGCTGCTCCCCGACCAGCTGGAGGTGAGTTTCCTGCTCCTGCTCTGACTCCCCTGCCTTGGAGCCTTCTGGAACTGGCTTAGGAGGGTCTTCAGGAGCCCCCTGTTCCTGCTACAGGTGGAGAACCCGGGGCCTCGGGGGCGTCTCAGGAGCTGCTGGTTTAGGACTCCTGCTCCAGGGCGCTGGCCGTCTTCCTGGCCCCAGGGCTCCTGGGGGGCAGGGAGGCCCCTGGCAGCCAGCCTGGTCACTGTGGCAGCAGGCTGTGGCCCTTCAAGGTCGCTGCAGGCTGCCTCAGCAGCCTCTCCCTCTGTCTGTCTGTGCCAGGCCCTGGAGACCCAGCTGAAGGCCCACCTGAGTTCAACGTCCCCCGACACGAAGGGCCCACCGAGCCCCCGGTTCCAGACGTGCCTCACCATGCGGGAGGTCTTCAGCCAGCACCACGGAGCCTGTCCCGGTCTCACCTACCACCGCATCCCCGTGCCCGACTTCTGTGCCCCCCGAGAGGAGGTGAGGGGCCAGGCAGGCCAAGGCCGCTGGGGGCACACCAGGTGACCCCTACCTGCACGCCTGGGCTCAGGGAGGGGAGACCAGCCCAGTCAGCACTGGGCCTCACATTGTCTCCTGAGGCCTTGAGATTTAGCCCAAGAGGCTCATTCACACCATTTTCTAGGTGTGTGTGTGTGTGTGTGTGTGGACACATACATATTGATCACGTGTTGCAGCGTGTGTACTCGTGTGTACTGCGTGTTACAGGATGTACAGGTGTCTGATGGGGCGTGTGCATGGGGCATGGGGCCCCTGTGGAGGGTACCTACGTGTGCCTTGCAGGTTCTGTGGAATCTGGGAGGCAGAGGTTGGGTTTAGGGGAGCTGTGTGGGGATCGTGCAGGAGAACATTGTGACGGGCTAGTGTGACTGAAGCAGTGTTGTGTGGCCGCTGTGGCTTCGTGACAGATGTGTGTTCCTAGGAGGTGTAGCCTGTATGTAAGGTACGTGGGTGTGTTCGTGGTGTGTGCCTGACGTGTGTTGTGTAGGGGTCACAGTGCACCTCTGGACACTGCTTTGATGCTACCTGGGCTCACATGTCCCTGCTGAGGGCTCCTGCCTGTGGTGTGTGGCCCCCTGGTGGCTGAGGGCAGCAGCAGTCTGAGCTCAGGACCTTGCCCTTGCATGGGGACCTGGCCTCGTCCAGTTGGGTTGGCAGGGGTGCAGGACACGGGGTTGGCATGACCTGCTGGGTGGGGGTGGGCCACTGGAACCCCCGGGGTGCTGTGTCTGCTCACACATCCGGTCCCTGGGGTGGGGACGGTATGACGGCACCAGGGTGCAGCGGTTCACACGCGCGCGGTCTCGGGTGCCGAGTGAGCCGCATGTGCGCATGTGCAAAGTTGTGGGCCGGGCCGTTCCTGGGGTTGCGTCTGAGGGGGTGCCTTGCCGGGAGTCGGAGCAGCCAGGAGGCCTCACCCTCAGCTGTGCCCTCCTACCCAGGACTTTGACCGCCTGCTGGAGGCCTTGCGGGCTGCTCTTGCCAAGGACCCAGGCTCCGGCTTCGTGTTCAGCTGCCTCAGTGGCCAGGGCCGGACCACGACGGCCATGGTGGTGGCCGTGCTGGCCTTCTGGAGCATCCAAGTATGTGTGGCCTCTTGCATGAGGAGGGGTCTGCCTGGCAGTGGTGGGCATTGGAGTCCCGAGGACGCTGCCCGTGGCAGGAAGCCACAGGGAGCAGACAGTGCCTTGGCCCTGGCAGACCCCCGCAGGGCCTTGGCGTGGGGGAGGGAGGCTGGGGTGCTCCAGGTCAGCTGCTGTGCTCCCTCAGGGCTGCCCAGAGGTGGGTGAGGAGGAGCTGGTGAGTGTGCCAGACGCCAAGTTCACCAAGGGAGAGTTTCAGGTGAGTGTGCCCCGCGGGGTCCCGGGGGCATCTGGGGAGGGGAGAGGAGTCCTGCGGTGGGTCTGGGGGTGTTCCTCAGAGCTCTCCCCATTGCTGTCTCCTCTTTTCGGCTCTGGGGCCCTGTGGCGGGTCACTGGACATGTCCTCGTCTGTTTGAGGTTGAAGACCGCCATCAGGCGCCTGGGACCCAGCGTGGGCCCCACTGCCCTGGTCCTTCCCCTGCTTCAGGTCGGGTGCTGAATGGACAGCCCCAACACTTCAGGTTCAGTCATCAGCTATCTGGTCACCCTGCAGCGAGTCATCTAGATACCACCAGGAGGTGGCGCCTCCCTGAGGAGCGAATGTCCCTGTCTGCTCCCCCCTGGCCAGCTTGCCCTGCGCCCCTGGCTGCAGCCCACACCTGGGCCTCCGCAGGGCCCTCACCTGCCATGCTCCTCCTCCTCCCTGGGCCTCTCCTTTCTCTCTTTTTCTGTCTGGTTTTCTGATTCTTTTCTTGTTGTGGTAAAATATACATAACAGAACGTTTACGTCAGGCGCGATGGTACATGTCTGTAACCCCAGGGGCTCTGGAGGTGAGGCAGGAGGATGCAGGTTCAAAGCCAGCCTCAGCAACTTAGCAAGGCCCTAAGCAACTCAGCCAGCCCGTGTCTTAAAATAAAAAGTAAAAAAATAAAAAATAAAATAGGGGGTGGGGATGTGATTCACTATCCCTGGGTTCAACCCCTAGTAACAAAAAAAAAAAAAAAAAGAAAATTGACTATTTTTAAGGGTACAGTTCGATGTCATTAAATATACGTACATTGTTGCGTAGCCATCACCACTGTCCATCTAACTCTTTCATGTTGCAAAACAGAGACTTTGCCGTATAAAACTGTGACTCCCCAATCGCCCCCTCTCCTAGCCCTCTGTTAACCACCCCCAACTTCTTCCTTCCACTGGGGACTGAACCCAGAGGCGCTAAACCATTGAGCTATTCCCCAGCTCTTTTTTGTATTTTATTTAGAGACAGGGTCTTGGTGAGTTGCTAAGGGCCTCACTAAGTTGCTGAGGCTGGCTTTGAACTCATGATCCTCCTGCCTCAGCCTTCTCTTGGGGTTTTGATTTGCACTATCCTAATGATTAACCTTGGGCAGCTTTTTGGGGCTTGTTGGCCACTTGTGTGTCTTCTTGGGAGAGGTGTCTGTTCATTTCTTTGTGTTTGAATTGGTTGTCTTGTTGTTGAGTTATCAGAGTTCTTTACATATTGATCCCGTATCAGATCTGTGTTTACTCTCTTGGTAGTGTCCTTTGATGTATAAGTTCTTAATTTTTTAAAAAAATTTTTATATGGTGCTGAGGATCGAACCCAGTGCCTCAAACATGCTAGGCAAGCACCCTACCTCTGAGCCACAACCCCAGCCCCACAAGTTCTTAATTTTAATGAAGTCTAATTTGTCTGTTTTTGCTTTTGTTGGGCTGGCTTTTGGTTTTATATCCAAGAAATCAAAGCAAATCGAATGTCATGAAGCTCCTGTGCGTTTTATGCTAAGACTTATGGTTTTAGCCCTCACACTTAGGTGTTTGATCCACCGAGGTGATTGGCGTATGTGGTATGAGGTAGGCCCAGCTTTATTCTTTTGCATGTGGAAAACTAGACATCGAGTCTCGCTGAGGGACTGGCCTTTCTGCCCTGGCGCTGTTGTTGGAAACCACTTGACCCTGTGGATGAGGTTTATGTACCAGCTGAATGCCCAGTTGTCATGCCAGTCGTGCAGACTGCCCAGCCCTGGGCCAGCTTCCTGAGACATTTGGGAGCAGGGGGCCCTGCCCTGGGATGGGGTTGTGCATGTCCCTCCCTCACTTGCTTGTGGTACCCACCAAGCAGGTGCTGCAGACTGCCCCAGCTTTGTGGGGCCAAGACGGAACGAGAGCACTGGAGTGGGCCTCGGGAGGGAGGGGCTAGGCAGGGCGGGACAGGGTGGGGCCTTTGTGTGCTGAGTGCATGGAGCCCCCAGGAGACCAAGGAGACCAAGACCCTGGGTGACATCTGATTTTCATATAAAGGTGAGGGTGTCATATTTGGTCTAGGGAGCAGGAGGGCAGGGCTGAGGCAGGGACACCAGCCAGGGACTGAAGAGGCAAAGGTGTTAGAGGTCTGGAGGAGCAGGCTAGAGGGGTGCGATGAGGGCAGGGGAAGGGGGTTTGTTGGGAGGAGAAGAGCCCTGCCTCGTGGAGTGACCTTCACAGCCTCAGTTTTCCTGGGAGTCAAGGGGTACTCTCTGGTACTTTCCTGTGGGGCAGGAAAAGGACCCGAAGGGCCCCAACATTGCTGTTTCCCACATCTCCTTGTCTTCCCAGCCCAGCGTGAGACAGTTGTCCCCTATACAGATTAGAGTTCTGGAGTGTGCGTGTGTGCGTGTCACGTGCACGATGCGGAATTGTGAGCTGACTGAGATTGCGCAGCGGCTCACCACCTGCCCCTTCCCCATGGGAGGGCTTAACATGTGCTGACCTCGTAAGAGAAAGTGTCTCCAGACTGTAAGCTGGAAAGCTACTGGCATAGCTGAAAAAGGATCACAGTACATGGCCTTTTAGAGTCTCGGTACCCACGTTAAGAACTGTGCAGAAATTGCAACGTGAACTGCGTACATTGCGGCCCAGTGGTGGAGCGCTTGACCGGCAGGTCCGAAGCCCTGGGCACAGCCCCTAAGCAGAAACCAAGGGTCAAAACATAACACTTTGGGAGCCTGGCCTGAGAGGCACAGGACCCCACCTTGTCAGTCCCTGCCTGAGAGAGGGCCAGCAGGGCTGCAGCCAGGGCCTGGCCTCAGGCTGGGGGGGCCGTTCAGAGGGGGCTGAGCCAGCTGCCTAGCCTGGGGGCCCCACCCCACTGTCTCTCGTGTGCTCCTCCCCCTCCCCGGGCCCAGGTGGTGATGGACGTGGTGCAGCTGCTGCCTGATGGGCACCACATGAAGAAGGAGGTGGATGCAGCGCTGGACACAGTCAGCGAGACCATGACACCCATGCACTATCACCTGCGGGAAATCATCATCTGCACCTACCGCCAGGTGAGCCTCACCTGCCCAGGTGTGCTTCCAGATGTGCCCAGCCCCCATGGTGGCTGATGGGGTGTGAGGTGGCTGGCAGTATCGCAGGCTCGCCCTCTGCTCTTGGTCACGTTTCCATCTTCCAGAAGCAGAGGTGATCCCTGAAAGGGAAACCACCAACCCCGCTGATCCTGTCGCTGGGGCGTGTGTAAGGGTGATACGAAAAAGACCTGACCGCTTCGCCCCGGGGCCCATCGAGAATGAGGCCAGGCAGAGCACCTACCCGGGCCCGGCGTTGACTCTGTATTCTGTGGATATGGGGACCCCGGTGTGCCTGGGTCAGAGTCGGGTAGATGGCAGGGTCCTCAGGGCCTGGGAGTGGTTGTCAGGCCCAGCAGGTCAGCATTTACCCACCAGTTCCCCCAGGACTTGGTCTGTGCTGCCCTGGAACTGGGCCTGGCCCCCATTGGTCTCTTTCTTTGGTCTGCTCAGTTAAAAATGAATTTTTCATTAGAGCATTAGAGTTACACAGAGTAGTTGGGTTCATTTTGACAAAATCACACATGCATGGAATTTGATTTGACTCCATTTCAGTCCCTTCCCTCCCCACAAGTTAATTTTGAACAACTCACTAAATTATAAAAATGAAGTTTCTATAACAGTTTTGGATTTCATGTAAAAATATGGATTTTCATCCTATCTAAGTGTGCCCTTGTGTCCAGCCCTCTGGACCCCATGCTCCCAGCTTGGTCACACTTGGCTCACCCACCTGCCATCACAGGACCAGGGGTCACTTGGGCATTGCAGCCTCAGGCCTCAGGGGGGTGCGCTGACCTGCCCACTTCTGTGCTTCCCCCGGCCTGGGAATTGGGTTGGCTGCTGAGACAGTGGGGTGCTCGGGTGGGAGGGGCCACCAGAGGTGGGGTGAGAGCTCCCATGGTGCCAGCTCGTGTTCTGTGCTGCTGGTCTGTGATTCTCAGGGACAGCTTCCACCCATAGCCTCAAGCCAGCCCCGTGCCTCAGCCTGCAGGTGGGACAGATGAGCAGAGTGATCCAGACTTTGCTTAGGGTCATGGGGCAGGCACAGCATTAGGAGTCAGATAAGATCAGAGGTCAGCTGGGAGAGGGTTTTGCAGACTTAAGGGGCTGCCAGTGTGGGGAAGGGAAGGTGGATAAGGAGCTTCTGAAATGGACTTGGTGTACTTTGGTAAGACACACGTGTTTTCTCCAGAGCCTGTGGTTAAATTGTACCCCAGGGCTTCTGTTGAGTGACTTTTGGGTCCCACTAGCCCTGGTCTCTCATGCTGCCACCAGGTGGCAGCACCGAGTCAAGAGGCTGAGCTCCTTCACTTTAAGAACTCACTGGCAGAGGGCAAAGGTCTCAGGCTTCCAGATGTTTCTGCAGCTAGAGGCCCAGGGAGTCCAAAGGGGGTGGCTAAAACTGGGCACAGTGGTGGATGCCTGTATTGTAATTTTGAGACCCTGTCTCAAAATAAAATAGAAATGCAGCTCAGGGGTAGACTGCTTGCCTAGCATGTCCTAGGCCCTGGGTTCAATCCCTAGTACTAGAGAAAAGTGGGGAGGGTTGGGGGTAATACCTAGTCCTGCTTCAAAGTACCACAGACACCGCCCCATGCTGGCTGAGCTCTGCCAAGAGTCCCCTTCTCTATATCCCTGACTCTAAAACTCATGGGCCTCTGAGCCCTGCAACCCAGGATGTCCACTGTGAGACACACACAGGGTGGAGCAGGGAGTGTTGTGGGTCCTTCCCACCAGGCCACCCACCCCCTTCCCAGTGCCAGAGTGGTGCTGACCTCTGCAGTGGGAGGATGGGGATCCCCAGCCTCATCCCGGGGCCCCTGGAGGGGTCAGAGGCCAAGGGTAGAGTCATTCTCTGGTGTAACCACCAGGTGGTGTCAGCGAGCTAAATTTTGGTCAATTCTTCAAGGTGCTGAAGCGAGGGGAGCCTGAGACAAGCCCCAGTGCAGGGGCCTTGCCTGCCTGCGCAGGAGGTTAACCTGGGAGCTTTAAAACATACCCAGGCCTGGGATCCATCCCAGGAGAGTTCAGTTTGGTTGGTCTGCTGTGAGGCCAGCATAGGTCTTGTTTTTCAAATTCCCCAGCTGTAACTAAGGCTGAGAACCACGTCCCATAGGCAGGGTCTCCACCTTCAGTGATCCTCAGAGGCCCCTGGACCCCTTGCTAAGCTGGGCCCACTCCAGGGTCTCTGATTCCAGGTCTGGATGTCTGACAGCTCCCAGAGGCTGGGACCTCACTGGGGACCAGCTGCCTTAGTCTCTTGCTCTTTCTCTTTGTTATAACAGCTTTATTGAGGTACGGTTCACTCACCATGCGATGCGCATATTTATAGTCTACCATTTTATGGTTTTAGTACATTCACAGAATTGTGCAGCCATCACTATCAAGTTTAGAACATTTCCAGAACCCCAGAAAGAAACCTCCTACCTGCTGGCAGTCTCTTCTCCCCCAGCCCCACATCTCCAGTCTACTTTGAGCCTCTGTGGATTTGCCTACTCTAGTTAGGTTTATGGGTTTTTTGGTACTGGGGATTACACCCAGCTGTGCATAACCACTGAGAAACACCCCCAGCCCTTTTTAAAGTTTTTAAATTTTGAGTCAGTTCTCTCAAGTTGCTGAGGCTAGCTTCGAACTTATCCTCCTGCCTCAGCCTCCTGAGTTGCTGGGATCAGAGGTGTGTGCCACTGTACCTGGCTACTTCATTTCTTTTTAGTGCAGAATAACATTTCATTGTGTGGAAGGTTCGTGTTTTGGCTATCCACTCATTAGCTGACAGGCATTTGGGTTGTTTGCACTTTTTCACTGTTTTGAGTCGTGGGCTGTGAACATTTGTGTGAAAGTATTTGTGTGGGCATGTTTTCATTTATCTTGGAGATATGCCTGTGTGGGGGAAAAATTAAAAAGCTCCGTTTTCCCCTCTGTTCTCACCGCGACACTCAGTGCAGATGACACCAGCCAGGCATCTTCTGATCTACCTGGAGATACCAGATCTCACGGGTTGAGGGCTCAGCTCCAAGACTGTCCCCTCCCCTTCCTGCCACTCATGAGCCCCAGGGGTTCAATTGAGCTTTTGATGGACAGGATATAAACGACACAACCTCCTCCTTGGGCTTAATGAATGGCTGGAGCAGTTCCCGGGACCAGAAAGGCACGGGCTGAGGTTTGGGAGAAAGGACATGCAGCTTCCGGGTCCTCCGTGGGCATCACCTTCCAGGAGTGTCCATGTGCTCAGTGGCCTGTCCTTGGGGTTTTCCGGAGACCTTAGTGCACGGGCAGCATTGCTGTAGGCTGGGTGGGGACCCCAGCGCTGTGTGTTCTGCTCTCTTGTTGGTGTCTCTGGGCTGCACTCCTCCAGACACCCTCTGGAACGAGAAGGCTCTTGTGTTCCGCTGCCTATCAAGGGTAGGTTAGGATTTCTATATAGTTTCTATGACTTGCCTTGGGGAAGAAATTCTAGTTTCTGTAGCCCACTTTGGAGTGCAAATTATGACCCAGTAACTGTACATGGAAAGCAAAACTATGAATCACAATAATACAACCTCAGAGTAGATTGGTTGGATCCTGTGGTCATTCTAAGTTCAACCTTTGGAGGAACTTTGAGGCTGTCTTCCACAGTGGCTCCACCGTTTCCCATCCCCACCAGCCCTGTGTGAAGGTTCTGACGTCTCCCTGTCCTTGTCCTTGCCAACACACTAGTCATTGTGGTTTTTTTTTCTTTTCTTTTTTCGCGGTGCTGGGGATGGTACCCAGGACCTGGTGCATGCTGGGTGAGCGCTCTACCGCGGAACCACACCCCAGCCCCTTGTCTTTCTTTTTGATTCTTGCCATTCTCCTGGGTGTGAAGTGTAAACTGGTCATGGTTTTGGTTTCCGTTTCCCCCTTGACCACTGGGGTTGAGCATTTTTTCATGAGCTGATTGATCGTTCGTATAGCTTCCTTGGTGAGTTGTTTGTTCAAGTCCTTTGCTCATTTTTAATTGAGTAGGCCTTGTTCATTAGTCTAGACATTCTTACATCTTCTGGACATCCATCTGTTATCAGAGGTATCATTTGCAAAAATTTCCTACTTTTCTGTGAGTTGTCTTCACTCTTTTGATAAGATCCTTTAGTGCAAAGCAGATTCTGATTTTTGACCAAGTTCAACATCTATTTTTTTCTTGTGTTGCTTGTGCTTTGATGTCATACCTACTCTAAGGTCATGAAGATTTATGCCTATGTTTTTGTGATGCTCAATTTTATGTCTCAGAATTTTAGGTATTGCCATGATATCCAGATATTTAGTCAAATACTATTCTAGATAGTTCTGTGAAAATATTTTTTTAGGTGATATTAGCACTTAAGTTAGCAGAAATTGAGTAAAGCATATTACCCTCCATGATGTGGGTGGGCCATGTATAATTTTTGTCATTTATTCTGTTGATACACAGCATGTTGGTTTATTGATTTTCAGGGGATAAACCAGCCTTATATTCCTGGGATAAGTGATTGTAGTCGTGGCGTTGTGACTGAACACATACATGCAGGATTCAGTTGGCTAGCATTTGGCTGAGGATTTTTGTATGTATATTCATAAGCATTATTGGTCTGTACTTTCTTTTCTTGTGAAGCCTTTGCTTAATTTTGATATCAGGGTAACACAGTTCTCTTTCTGGAATCCTCTCTCCATGTCGACAAGATATTTCAATTCTGGGAGTTTCCTAACCTTCTCTGGGATCACATGGAGAGAGAGGAGGCTGGGCAATTGGAGTATCTGGGTTTGAGTCTCTTCTGGAAACACTCATGGCCCAAGTTCTTTGGCCCTGAGATGGGACCATCATGGCACCTGATGAACGGGGGCGTGGTGAGGACGGGTGAGGAGCGTGAATGCCTCACACCACTCGGGCACAATTCCTGCTGGCCACAGTGGCCGCTGTTGTTGTTGTTGCCCTTCCTGTGACAGCTGGGAGCCGTGGTGAAGAGGTGCTGGAGTCCAGCTCTCTGTCCCGCCCTGGGAATGGCCCTGTGTGTCCAGAACATGGCGCCGTGTCCTCTGTACTCCTCCGGGATGCTGTCAGCTGGGGCTCTACAAGAAAGATGTGACTAACTTTCCAGCTGGACTAGAGCTCTGGGTTCCAGTAGTCACAGCTGGTTGTATCTCAAAACCCTTGACAGGCCACTGCAGGCAGCAGGCCCTAAGGTCTAGCCAGGGTTTTGTTCCTGTAGCTCCAGGTTTAAGTCTCGGCCAAGGCTGTGTCAGGCTTGAGTTCCCCTGGGGGTCAGGCAAGGCCCTCTGGAGCGCAGTCCTGGTTTCCTCCCCTGATAGGCCCCTGCTGATGTCCCTGGGCCAACTAGCAAAGGGACGAAGGAGGTTTTTCTCCTCACTAGCGCCCTCTAGGCCTGGGCTTGGGGAGGGCAGGAGACCTGGCTTGGGGCCGGACAAATAAGGCCACTTTGTTGAGGCTCTCACTAATTCATTGCCAACACTTGACAAGGGGACAGAAATTCCATATGGTTCTGATCCAAGGAGTTTTAGCAGGGAGATCTTTGTGGTCAGCCAGTCGCAGATTCTGGAAGTGCTGTAGAGAACAAGGCAGGACCTGGAAGGGACCTGAGCCCAGGGCTTGGATCTCACAGAGCAGCTTACTTATTTTTTTTTTCCTTTCTTCTGGTAACGAGCCAGGCAGATGCTCTATCACTGAGTCATGGCCTGATTATCCCAGACCATTTTTTTTTTTTAAAGAAAGGACTGCCTTAGGATTGCTAGTGTCTAATTTTGTTTAATACATCCTTTTAAAGAAAAGGAGGATACAAACATTTTCTTTGGGTACTCCCCAGGGATATTATACCACTAAGCTACACTCCCAGCCCTTTTTATTTTGAAACAGAACCTCACTAAGTTGCCAAGGCTGGCCTTGAACTTATAATCCTGTCTCAGCCTCTTGAGTCACTGGGATTCCTAGAGGAAACAACCATTTAAAACCCCAGTTAACATCTAATACAGTTGGTGTTTCATAAAAGAAAGGATATTTTGCCTGGAACTTGTAATCCCAGTGGCTCAGGAGGCTGAGGCAGGAGGATCGTGAGTTCATAGCCAGCCTCAGCCATGGCAAGACACTAAGCAACTCAGTGAGACCCTGTGATGTAAATAAAATACAAAGTAGGACTGGGGATGTGGCTCAGTGGTCAAGTGCCCCTGAGTTCAACCCCCAGTACCCTCCCTGCCACCAAAAGAGAAAAAGGATATTTTAGTAACAAAAAAGTTAGAAGGATGTCATGTCAGAATAGAAGCCTTGAAAATGTTTATATTTCTAATTTCTGGTGGCCCCAAGAAAACCGGTCCAGGGCCTGGGCTTGGGGATTGCTGTTCCGGCCACCAGGCTTCTGTCTCCTTTATAAGGCCAGAAAGGCCGAATGCCTCCTCCAAGGTGACCTGCATGTCCCAGCTTGGATCTAGGTCCTGCCTGAGGTCAGGGTAATGACCTGCGTGGTCCCAGCTGCCTCCAGGTTAGAAGGGGCCTCAGGCCAGCTCTGTACATGAGAGGGGAGACTTTTTGACTGCCTGTGTTCCCACCTGCTGGGCGATACTGCTCCTCCCATGGGGTGGCATGAGGAAGTCCTTGGGGACCAGAGGAGCAGGACTTGCCTCATGCCTAGTAGGTGCTAAGCCCGGAGGGCTCTGAGGGTGCCCCAGGCCAGTGCCCCAGGGGGCCCCTCCTGGTTTCAAAATGTCCCCACTGACCCTCAGCATCCAGTGCTGAAAGACTGTGGAGAGACCTGGCGTCTGTTTAAAGATGAGGCCGGGGGCCTGGAGTGGGAGGGCAGAGTGCCCAAGGTCCCCTGCGAGTTGGTGGTAGAGCAGGATGAGAGGCCCAGGTCCTCACCCCCGAACTGTCTCCTGTGCACTTTGCCCTTGACCCTGGGGTCTCCTATGCGTTGCTCTCATGGGCGGCAAGGGTTTGCTGAGGCTCTAGTGGGGCAGCAGCTCCGCTGCCCTCCAGGGAACCGCTCCTCCAGAAGTGGGCAGCCCTGGGTCTCCCCAGGTGTCTGGCTATTCATTCAAACCTCTGTCTTCTGGTTTCAAACCAGAGGTCCCTAGGTGACCTCCTGTGGGTCTGCAGTTCTCTGGACACAGTGGCTGGGGTGCTGGTCAGCCCTCTGGGGTTCCCTGCAGCCTCGGGATGGCCGTGACCCTGAGCCCAGGCCTGGGTGTCACCTCCGTCAGCTCCACTGCCTGGGAACTGTCCGCCTGAAGTGTCCTCCCCAGAGATCACAGCCTTGGGACTCTGAGCCCCTAACTGCAGGCAGCTCCTGGCTCCCTGGCCCTCCACCCCTCAGCGCCCCTGAGCAGCTGCGGCGGTGGCTTGGCAAGGAGCGGGCGAGCACAGCCCCTGGCCTTTGGCCTTTGCTTCCAGCAGTGAAGGCCCCGCAGGGGAGGGGTAGGCAGTGGGGGTGCGGCCACTGCTCCCACGTGGGAGAGGGGAACCCCACTCCAGGCGGGCTTGCAAGGCCGGTGGCGGCTGGCGTAGCGCTGTGGGGAGTGCAGCCTGCGGAAAGCGTGGCGAGGCCCGGGAGAGCCAGGCCTCCAGGATCCCAGGGCCTGTGGGCATCCAATTTTTGCCTTTTTGTCTGGTCTTTGTGTGCTTGCGCGTACCTTCTCTGGTGGGTGGGATTATGATGGCCCCCGGGATTCCGCACCGGGGTGGTGTCACTCAACACGGCTCCCCAGCGTGGCCACCCCCTGCCCGCCTGCCCTGGGCCTGCGAGCCTGCCTTCTGGGAGCCGGGAGGGGCGGTGCACAAATGGTCTCTCCCTGCAGGGTCTTTGTGTCATATTAATATCCACGTAACCTGCAGCCCTGTGGGAATGTCCTATGTCCCCTGCGGTTCCTCTGTGGATGGCCTTTCCAGGTGTTTCCTGGGGTGGGGTGTCCAAGTACATGCTGCTCCTTTACCCATGGCGATCACTTCCTTCCTTCTTATATAAATTTATTTATTCATTTTTGTTTTAGTTGTAGTTGGACACAATACCTTTATTTCATGCGTTTGTTTTTATGTGGTGCTGAGGATCGAACCCAGGGCCTCGCATGTGCTAGGCAAGGGCTCTATCTCTGAGCCCCAGCCCCAGCCCCACGGGGATTATTTCTGAAGGCTGATCCTTAAAAGTGGAATTATTGACTACCTTGAAAGGTAGGAACTTACTTTATTTTTAAAAAGTTATTTTGGAAATTTTCAAACAGAAAACTTCAAAGTGGAAAGCCCCAGGGGCCCTGGTATGCCACCTCCTGGCTGTGGGAGGTCCCCATCACCTCCTCTTCAGCATGGGTCACTATGAAGCAAGTGCCTGCCTGCATAGCATTTCCTCTGTAAATATTTCATCACGTGCCCCTAAAGAGGTGATCTTGCTGGGTGTGGTGGCACATGTCTGTAATCCTAGTGGCTCCGGAGGCTAAGGCAGGAGGACCCAGAGTTCAAAGCCAGCCTCAGTATGGGAGACCAGCCTCTGCACGTGACTGAGTTAACTCCCCTGCTGAGCAATGTGAGGTCAGGCATCCATGCTGCTAGACTGCCCCGCTCTTCTAGGGTTCGAGTGACTGTCTTCCTACTGCCCCATGGGTGAAGCTTTGCTCGCCTGTTCCTTTGTAATATAACCCCTTGCCCTGTTTAGGATAAAAGTTCCATGGAAGTGCCTTGTGTGTGTCCCCTCCTCTTACTGTGGCCTACCCAGGTGTCAGTCAACCTGCTGACAGTGGACATCATGAAGATAGACTCAGCCCCCTGAAACCTGACCCCTTGCCTCATTTGAATGGCTTCTCCTCAATAAAAGGGGTCAGCACATGCTCTCCCTCTCTTTCTTCCTGCAGACCCTTAAGGTCAGAGGAGCCGTCACAGCTACCCCAGAGAAAAAGGTACTTGTGTCTCTTATGTGGTTATTTTGCACAGCCCAGTTAGCCCAGTTTACCTGGAGTGACCCCTGAGTTTTAGTCGCAAGAACAGAAACCCGGCACTCAGCAACTTAGTGAGACTCTGATCTAAATAAAATATGAAGAGGGGCTAGGGAATGGGAATGTATCTCAGTGGTTAAGTCCCCTGGGTTCAATGCCTGGTACCAAAAAAGAAAAAAAAAAAGAAAGAGAGAGACAAGGTGATCTTTTGAAAAAGGATAATCAGGACACCAGTGTCTCCCCTAAAACAATTAGCAGTTTCTTATCATCAGATGTTGAGTCAGTGTTGAGATGTGCTCACTGGTCTCATTGAGTCTGTCCTCGGAGCAGGTCCACACGAGAGCCACCTGTTACATATGGTTGGTTGGCCCTTAAGGCTCGTGGATTTGCCTACTTATTGGGGGCTGGGAGGGCACCCGGGGCTTCTAAATACGGGGAGGAATCTACCACTCAGCCCTCCTCCACCTAAGGCCCTTTTCATCTCGAAAGCTGTTCTCTTCCCTCTCCCCTGGATCACATTTGTTGGGAGCAGCTGGTCATCCCACCAGGCTTCCCGAGGCTGACCTTGTCAGTAGCATCCTGGGTTTAGCTCAGCCTCTGTCTCCTGTAGACTTCTGGAGTCACAGGCTTGTACCAGTTCCTGCTCCATCTTTGTCTGGAATAGTTGGAAGAGTTACAGGTGGCGCCAGGGCCTGGAGGCCCTGCCCCTGCACTTGTTGTGACTGGTGTCCTTGGTGTACGTCACTTGAATTTCTTCTTTCATTTGGAATTTGCAGGACCCAGTGTGGTGGTGCAGCTTATAATCCCAGTGGCTTGGGAGGCTGAGGCAGGAGGATCTCAGTTTGAGGTCATCCTGGGCAACTTAACGGGACCAGAAAAGGGCTGGGATTGCAGTTCAGTGGTCAAGTCTCCTTAGGTTCAATTTCTAGTACTGCTTTAAAAAAAATGGGGGGATGGCCATTCGTAGTTTGCAGAATGGTGATCTGCTCATTCCTCGTTTCTTCTTTAATTAACTGTGGCAATTAACTGACAGTTCCTGAGAGACCACCCTTTCTGGGGCAGAAAGGCAGGTGGTTGCTTTTCCCCTGAATTTCCCCGTCTTCAGAGGACAGGGAAAGACGTTGGATGGTGAGGGAAGGGGGAGCCAGGGGCGGCTGCAGACCAGTGCTGGAGGCCAGGGCCCGACGTCTCCCAGCAGCTCAGCACCAGTCCCAGGTGCTCGAAGCCGGGTCCTCACTCTGCAGTGGTGTCTGACGACAGGCAGGCTCCCACTTAGCTCTGGTCTTGCATTTATGGGGGAGAGAGGTCTCCGTCCTTAGGCCAAGTGTGCCCAGGAACACAGCTGGGGGTGGCAGGGAGAAGGTGAGACCCAGACCCAGCTCCCGGATGCGCCCTCTCTGCGCCACCCTGCCCCTGGGGGGCCAGCTTCACCTCCTCCTACCCTCCCCCAGCTTGTCGTGGGGGGACGCCACGGTCCTGGCTCTTCTCAGGCTGCAGAGCAGAGGCCGCAGGACAGGGCTGGCATGGAGGTGGCAGACTGAACCCGCAGACAGTCTTCACTGGGATGGACCCGCCCTGGGATGACAGTCTCCGTCCCTCTTGTAGCCCGACTCAGGCTTGCCTGGCTTTGGGGGCTGCAGCCAACAGTGATGCCCTCTGCACTGTTCATGGCGATGGCCAAGCCTGGTCACCCTAGCTGTGTGAGGGGCCAGAATGTTCAGGGAATGTGTGTGTGTGTGTGTGGGGGGTGGCCCTGGGAATGGAACCCAGGGCCACTCTACCACCGAGCCCTTTTTATTATCATTATTATTTTTCATTTTGAGATAGGGCCTCTCTAAGGTGCCCAGGTTGGCCTCAAACTTATGGTCCTCCTGCCTCAGCCTCCTGGGTTGCCAAGCTTACAAGCACGAGCCATTGTGCTGTTCTCAGGGAATTTTAAGAACTGCCTCAAATGGAAAAAAGAGAGAAAGAAAACCCTTTGGACTAAGCCATTTGGTGAGGTAGGGCTGGACGGGCCCAGGCTGAGGGGATGCCAAGACGGCCACAGGCCCACAGGGTGACACAGTCTGTGGATCAGTTGTTTCCTGTTGGGCCTGGGAAGGGGAGACATTTGTGGCATAAACCAAGGTCAGGGCCCTTGGAGGAAGCCCTGCAGGGATCGGTGATGCCCGCCTCACTTCCCTTGTGTGGGCCGGGGCGTGAATTCTTGGTGTTCTGTGTTTGAAGCAGCTTTCTGAGTCCCCTGTTTCCTCCAGAGGAGTTTGAGGAAGAGCTGAGGTGAAGGCAGCCATGGAGGACGAGCCACGGAGAGTGGCACGTCCTTTGGTCTCAGATGTAGGTTTGGGGGGTTTTGTTTTTGCAGGGCAGGGGTGGAAGGTCCCAGGCCCTTGCGCCTGCCCAGTGAGCCCCCCGTCTCCGAACCCGCCCCTCAGTCCGAGAGGCAGTCTGTGCAGGCTGTCCTGTTCTGCAGGCAGTTTTCTGAGGCCCACCTTTTGTTCCTGCTGGGCCTCAGGCTGCTGGTGAAATGGGACAGGTTCATTAGGCCAGTTCACTGGGGCAGAAATGGAGGGCTGAGCACGTTTTGGGACTGGCTGGCGGCAGGACCGGAGCCCCTCTGCCAACACTTTGGCCTGTCCTTTCTTTGCACTGCTGTGGCCAGGGGCCATCCTGTGGTAGCATAAAGAGGAAGGGTTAGCGGGGAAGCCCCCGGCTGCTCCCGGGTGCGCCACAGGGTTGGTGTGGGGTCTGCACACAGAGGAGCTGCTGGGCATCAGTGAGTCGGCCCAGTGCCACAGGACTAAGGTCTTGAAGGAGATAAACAAGCCGGACGGGGTGTACTCTGTAATCCCAGCAGCTCAGGAGGCTGAGGCAGGACGATTGCGAGGTCAAAGCCAGCCTTAGCAATGGCAAGGCACTAAGCAACTCAGTGAGACCCTGTCTCTAAATAAAATACAAAATAGGGCTGAGGATGTGGCTCAGTGGTCGAGTGCCTCCGAGTTCAATCCCTGGCATCTCCCCCATCCCCCCAAAAGTAAGCAAGATGGGCTCTGCGTGGGGGTCTTTGTCAGCCTCTCTAAGACCTTGGAGTTATAAAGAAATAAAATAAAAGTCTATCAACAACAACAACAAAAGACCCTGGAGTGGCCAAAGTTGTTCCCTGGAGACACCTTTCCAAAAGATAATGTGTCTCCAGGGCCCGTCCTGGGCAACTAGAGGAGCCCTGGAGTGCTGTGAGGGTCCCACCAAAAGTGACAGAAGAAAGGCTGCTTCCTGGGCTTGCCCACTCGGCCCAGGACAGAGCCAGTGGGTCAGGGTGGCCACTGGAACAGAATCTGTGTGTGTGCGCGTGTGCGTGTGTGTACGCATGTGTGTGCTCCTGCATGCATGTGCAGGGTGTGGGCTGCGAGCCCTCTGGCTTCCCTGCCTTCCCGTCTTGGGCTGAGCAGGAGCGTCCCCTCCTGCTGGGGACTGGAGGGGTCTAGACTCCACTTCAGCATCCCCTGGGGCCCTGGGTCCAACCCCCACCCAGGAAGACCCTCCTGTGCGCTTGCTGTCCCTTCTGCTGCAGAGGCGGCCTCCCCTAGCCTGGTTCTAGGACCTGCCTGGCGCAGCCGGGGCTCCAGAGGTGTCTGCAGGGAGTGGGTGGAAGATCGGTCAGGGTGTTGGAGACCTGGGCTGCCTGGTGCCTTCTTGGTCCCCGCTGTTGGTCGTCCAAGATGAGGTTCTTCTCCAGAGATTAGAAGCGCCCTGGGGGTGGTTGGAAACCTGGGTTCCAGGCCCAGCTCTGCCGGTGACTCCCTGAGCAGCCTTGGCATGTTGCTTTGGCCTCTGGTCCTGTTTTCCCCCTCTGTCACCTGGGGTGGTTAGCCCTGCTCTTTCATTGTGAAGAGCGGAGGCGAGGACCAGCCCTGACGCTGTGAGGTGGGAGTGGGTAAGGGCGTGTGGGCAGGGTGCCCGACCCCAGGCTCACTGGGGAGTCATTCCCAAGGAGGGGGCGTCACGTGTTGGGTGGAGCCCTGTGCCTGGCTGGGGGTGCTCTGGGCGGGGTTTTCTGGGGACAGCAGGCAGAGAGGCCTGGCACCAGATCAGTGACTTCACTGTCAGTAAGAAATAGAATATGGTGTCTTTGGAAAACTGTGCCCACGTGGGCTGAGGCCCGGGTATAGAAAGCTCCTGTGCTTCAGGCCCTGGTGCCAGGTGGTGCCAGAGGAAGCCCCCAGAGAGAGGGCTGATGGAGTGGGGGGGCTCGCCTGCTGGGGAGAGGCTGGCCTTGTCCTGGGGGAAGGGCGGGACCTGCCCTGCAGCCCTGCAGCCCTGGCCCTTTCTGAGGGCTGGGAGCAGAGGCCACCAGCTCATGTGTCCTCCCACTCAGGAGGTGAGGTGGGGGACGGGGGAGCTCCGGGATGGGGAAGGGAGAGTCTGGCTGTTGACACGGACCTGGGCCTGGCCTCGCTGGCTGGCCTTCCTGCTTCCTCGAGCCTGAGCTTGGCCCGCTCTGGCCAGGCAAGCGTGGGTAGGAGGCTGTGGCCATGGCAGGGCTGCACCCCTGACCTCCGCCTGTTCTGGAAAGCAGAGGGGTGGTGTGGGCCGTGCTGAGCACCCTGCGAGGCTGGGATTCACGGAGACAGGAGACCCAGCCCTAGCTGGCCATCGACTGAGCATTTAGCACATACCTTCCAAGTGTCAGTACTGCTGGGTGCTGGAATGCCACACAGACAGAAGACAGTCCCTCCCTTGGGGAGTCTGTGCTCCAAGGGGGGAGACTTGTGGCATGGTGGACAGCAACGTCAAGCGGGAGCTGAAGCAGTGAGGAGATGGGGAGGGGATTACAGTTTTGTATAGGGTGGGCAGACAGGGCTCAACCACAGTGGCATTTGGACAGACTGGGAGGAGGTGAGGGTGGAGCCATGCCACCATCTGAGGGAAGAGCATTCCAAAGGGCCTGAGACAGGAGCAACCTGGTGATTTTAAGGGGCAGAGCGAGGGAGCTGGAGGGCAGGGGAGGAGGTCAGAGGGTTCAGGGCCAGAAGGCAGACCTCGTGTGGGCTTTCAGCTTCCACTCCAAGCACAGGGGGAAACAGAGGAGAGCCGCTGTGGGGTTTGGAGCAGAGATGCTCGCTCAGCGTGTTGAGAATAGACAACGGAGTGGAGTCGGTACAGGGCAGCCAGGCGGGGGCTGTCATGGACCAGGACAGCGGGAGGCAGGCTGCCTTGGGAACTTCTCAAAGGGGAGCCAGTGGGCTTCTCTGACTGTGGATGTGGGGCCGGGGGGAGATGGGAAGGAGGGGTCTCGACTCAACCCCAGCTGCTGAGAGGACATCATTCCACTAAGATGGGCAAACTGGTGTGGCAGATCTGGGGAGTGCGTGGGGGTCTCTTGGGGCCTGACCCATATCCACAGAGGTACTTCCCAGGCAGCTGTGTGGAGCTGTAACTGGGGGTCCCAGCATCTGCCTAGGATCCCCATTCTGGGTGCTACTGGGTGCTGTGGACAGGAGATGACCTAGGGAGGGGTGGCACTGACCACCTGAGCGCCTGCTGCAGATTGGCGCTGGAGGGGGCAGGGGTTATAATCCAGCGCCTGTCCGCTGGGTTTGTGGTTGGGGAGGCAGAGCCTGCCTTGGTACGCGATCCTCACCGTGGAATGAAAATGAAAAGGTTCAGGCTGAGAGCGAGGGGCCGTGGAGGGTCAGGGTGGGGGACTCGGAACAGGCTTCAGGGGTCCTGCCCCAGGCCCGGAGGGACAAGCTGCACATGGCAGGGCCAGGCAGAGGAAGGGCATTCCAGGGAGGAGGTACAGAGTGAGAGAAGGCCCAGAGGATGGAGGGCAAGAGGGGCTGGCTTGGCCCTGGTAAAGAGGTCAGAGTAAGAACTTGGGTGTTGTTCATGACCAGCAGCCAGAACTCTGGGACTTTGGGCAGTTTCTTAACTTTGCTGAGCCCCAGCTGCAAAACAGGAATGCCCTCCTCCTGCATGGGATTGCTGAGAGAATGTCAGGGTCGGATCCTTCGATTTGGGTGTGACACGCTCAGAGTGTCAACCTGGGGGCTCCCAGCCCTGTTCAGTGGGCCTCTTCCTGGTGGCCCAGCAAAGAGCAGAGCGTCAAGAGAGCCACCTTGGCAGTGCTGGGCTGCCTCAGGCCAGGCAGACCCGAGGGGTGAGGGGCTTCAAGTGCTCAGAGTCCTGGCTGCCCCTGGTGACCCTGTTCTATTTTAGGCTCCGTCTCAGCAGACGAGGAAGCTTGTCCCGCTGCAGTGCAGCTAATGACAGCCTGGAGAACTGGAAAACTCTTAAAACATCTGCGCTATTTTGATCCCCAGGAGGTGGCTGCCACTCCTGCCCAGGCTGCGTGAGCGTGGGTGGTTCTAAGGAGACCAAGGCTCTGATAGGAAGACGGTCACGGTCCAAATCACAGCCCTGTGACTGCACAGGATGTGCCCACAGCACTCCCTGGGTGTCCGGCACCTCTCTGCGCAGGGCTCTGGATTTAGGATAATTCTACCCTTGCCGTAGGACCCAGAAGAAGCCCCTGTCGCCTCCACCCGAATCCTCCTCAGGCCCAGTCCTGGCACAGGCAGGCCTCTGTCCCCGTGGGAGCAGGCCACAGAGGGCGCAGGCTGTGTCCACCGCCAGCCGAGACCTGGAGCTTTTTGTGCCCACAGGACATTTCTTCTGGGCTTTTTGATCGAAAGTGGTTTGAAGTGGCTCTTGCCCAGCGGAGCTGTGGGTGGCTTCCTCCTTTTTCTAAGAAAGGGCTTCTAGGTGGGCTCCAGGCCTGGGGTGGCGTCTGGGGAAGGGTAGGGGCAGCCCGAGGTGGGTGTGCTCACCTCTTCACGGCGCTGTGACGTCGCCGCGTTGGAGGTGGGCGGTGGTCCTGTGGTGGCTGCGGTTTGCGTTTAGGGAAAACAACATTGTTTTTTTCCTTTTTTGGTCAATTGCCTGGTTTCTGTGCAAAATGGACTCTCGAGCACAGGCTCTGTCCATCCTTAGAAGAGCAGGCACGCGTCCCCGCTGCTGCACCCACTCTCCTTCAGGGAGCCTTGGGGTCGTTCCCAACCCTGGAGTCACCTCCAGCCCACCTGAGGTTGAACCCAGGTGCGCTCAGCAGCGGAGCCACATCCCCAGCCCTTTTTCATATTTGATTTAAAGACAGGGTCTCGCAGAGTTGCTTCGGGCCTCGCTGTTGCTGAGGCTGGCTCTGAACTCTCGATCCTCCGGCCTCAGCCTCCTGAGCTGCTGGGATGACAGGCGTGCCACCTCTCCTGACTCAGCTCCAGCCCCCGTGTGCTGGGTCCAGTCTTGGATTGGCTCCCTCACTCCTGTCTGGGCCTTGCCCCCCCATCCCCCCTCTCCCCCACCACTCCTCCTCTCTCCACTCTGTGGGCACACATTCTGGGTCCTCTTCCTGCCTCCATGTGCCCGCTGTCCTTCCTGACCCACCTGGGTGCCACCTCCCCTTGGACACCCTTTGTCCCGTAGTTCAGGGGCTGTGGTTGCTCTGCCGTCATCTCCTACCTCCTCCACCAGACCAGGAGCCTCTGGGGGAGGGCAGGGTCTGCTGCCTGTCCCTGCGTCCCCAGTGCCCTGTTGCAAAGGAGGGGTCCGGGTGGCTCTCTGTGGGCTTCAGGTGCTTTGTCGCTCCTCCCCTTACTGAGAAACCCTCCCCCTGGAATCTCAGGGGCTGAGGCCTACATGGCAGGACTGGGGCCAGAGCCCAGTCTGTGGGTCTTGGAGTTACTCAGAGAATCAGAGCAGCGGCCCTGTCCCCCTTGCTCCTCCTGGCACACCCTGCCCTCCCCCATGCCTCCATCCCCGGGGCCCCTGAGCGCCTCGGTGGGGTTGGGAGCCAGCTTGGCCACGCCTTCTGCCTCACAGGACCCTGGGAGCTTTGGGCTGGTCCCCAGGCCCTGGGCAGGCCCACGCCAGCTCTGATTTGAGTGGAAGCACTTCCAGCTGTGGCCCAGCTGTTGGGAGACCCCACCCCTCTGGCCCCTGAGGCTGATGTGGAGGGACAACTACTGTGCCACATCCTCTCCCGGATCAGAGACCTGTGGCAGGCCTGGTGGAGCCTGTGGGGGGTGAGAGGGCCGGGTGCCAGGCCAGCTGCCCGGGGCTCCGGGCATGGGGCGAGCGTGTTTGTGGGGGGCAGTGGGGCCCAGGCTGATTCCGGCCTGCCCTCTCCTCCAGGCAAAGGCCGCCAAGGAGGAGCAGGAGGCGCGGAGGCTGCGGCTGCGCAGTGCGCAGTACCTGGAGCGCTACGTCTACCTGATCCTCTTCAACGCCTACCTCCACCTGGAGAAGGCTGGCTCCTGGCAGAGGCCCTTCAGCACGTGGATGCGGGAGGTGAGAGGCTGGTCCTGTCCCTGTGTGCTGCCGGTGGGGACCTGGTGGTAGGCTACCCCGAGGAGAGGGCACTGTGTCATCTGTCCTACCCTGGGTCTTCTGCACTTGCAGGGTGAGTTAGGTCCCATGGGAGGCAGCGGGTAGCCGCCTGCTGGGCCAGGAGCCTGCTCCGGGTGGCCCGTGGCTGGCTGGCTCAGGGCCTTGGGCACATCATTATTGCCCATTATCATTTCAGCCCTCGCTTGGTCCCTGCGGGGTGAAGGGCAGGGCTGTGGTGTCCCTGCCCCCACCTCCTTCCTGCTGTGACCTTGGACAAATTGGTGGCTTCTCCAAGCCTGCCATCCCAACACTAAAGTGGGAATAACCTTAGTGGTTGGCATCCACTCAGAAGGTGGCGTTGGGTACACTGAGTGCCATCCGCCAGACCCAAGCCCACCACGTGTGCTCAGGAGGAGACCGAGCACAGAGGAGTTTTGTTTAAGGTCATCGTTAGGACAGACACTTTGTTCACGCCTTGGCACCCCCAGGTCAGGAGACGGGCTCCTTCCCCCTCAGCAGAGCAGCCTACAGTTACCCTCTGCTAGGAAGCCAGGCCACCCGAGCTCACCAGAGAGGCCTGGTGACTCTAATTTGGACTCAGGACTGGAGTTGCTGGCCATCCAGCCAGAGTGGGTAGGAAGGTGTGGGGGTTCAGGCCGGGGTGCCGGTAGGTTCAGAGCTGCGGGGGCGCAGAGGCAGGAAGACCCCTGCAGCCCTAGATGGCAGTCACGGGGACTGCTGAGGACAGGCCTTTGGGTGGTCCTCGGGACATGGTGGTGGGGAAGCACAGGAAGTGAGCCCTCCTGCCCTGCCCTGGGAGGAAGCTGGAGCCCCTCCCAGCTGAGCCTGGGTGCAGGGGGTGCAGGGGAGGGATGCCTCGGAGGGAGAGCTGCTGGTCTGGGCAGGACCGAGGCCCCAGCCCCAGGACCCCTCAGCCCCTCTCTCTTGGGAGGGTGCCTGGGGGTGAGCATTGCCACCCCCAGAGGAAAGAAGGACCGTATTCCACTTACTCTAAGTCCCCAGGGTGGTGGGAGAGAGGAGGGGAAGGCTGTTGGGTGTTTAACCCGGGGCCTGACCTGGTGTTTGGTAGCGGGGCCGCATGCTGAGCGTCCACGGAGCTGTGGGTGCAGAGGCCTGGAGCCCGACATGCAGCTCAGGGGTTCCTCTGCCTTCTCCAGCCTCTCCCTGGGCCCAACTGGGGTGTCCAGAGCAGCCAGCCTGTGCCCTGAGGTCCACCTGGGCAGCTCTCTGACCTCCTGTGCCCTCCCGAATAGAGGCCACTGAGCCGCGGGGCCCAGTGAGGGGAGGAGGGCGTGACACACTGCCCTACTTGCCCCTCCCCAGGTGGCCTCGAAGGCTGGCATCTATGAGATCCTGGACCGGCTGGGCTTCCCGGAGCTGGAGAGCCTGGAGGACCAGCCCTTCTCGAGGCTGCGACACCGGTGGCAGGAGCAGAACCTCGGTCCTGAGCCCTCTGCTGCTGGGGACTTCCCGTAGGGGCTTCCCTGCCTCTCCTGCAGGGCTGGGGGGACCCTGAGTGTCTCTGGCTGAGACTGGCCCTGGGGGCTGCCTGGAGAGCCTGGGCGGGAGCCTTTTGGGAGAGAGCTTCCTGTGGGACATGCAGATGGCACAGCTGCTCCTCATAACCCAGACGCACGTGGAGGAGCCTCCAGGGAACTACAGGGTGGACACCTGCAGGCTGGCTGGCACTCGGCTTCCGAGGAGCACCCCTCTGGTGCCCACAGCTAACCGCCACCTTCCGTCCTCTCCAGTCCCTCTCAGTGGCTCTGAGCCCTGCGGGGCTGGTTCCTTCCTTTCTTCCTCTTTTCTCGGCTCTCTTCACCCTCCCCTTTGCCGCCTGAGCCCTGGCTGTGGGTCCCTGGCTGCCTGAGGTGAGGGGACAGTGCTCCAGGTGATTGATCAGTTTTCTTGTGTCTCTTGCCTGTCCCCAGCCTGGGGCACTGGGAGGACAACGGCATGGCGCCGGGCTGCCTGCGCCTTTCCTCTCCCTCCTTCCCACTCCCCTGGGGCTGGCAGGATGGCGGAGGTCCTCAACCAGCTTGAAATCCCTCTTAGGAGAGGAAGAAGTTTCCAGCACAGCGGGAGAGGCCTGCTCCGTTTGCCCAGCAGCCTGGGCTGCAGGTGCGAAAGAGCCAGAGCCTGGGGCTGCGGCCCCTCTGCTCCTCCTTCCTGTCCCACCCGTGCAAGATGGCCCCACCTGCTGCTGCAGGAGCCCCAAGGACTTCGGATCCACAACAGGCTCCGGGGCGGCCCTTGTGAACCGTGGAATGTGGGACTGGGCCAAGGATGCAGGAGGGTCACCTGATTCCAGACCGTCCTCGCAGAGATCCTTCAGCTGTCTCCCCAGCCGCAGGAAGGGCCAGACACTGCTGAGGCAGGTCACCGGAGCTACCTGGCCCAGTTAAAGGCGGCACGGAGAAGTGACAGAAAGGGCCGTGTGGGTTGAGATTGCCTCTCCTCTGTCTGGAGGCTGGTGTTTGCTGAAACCCAGGCCCTGGGCAGTGAGGAGCCTGTCCTCCTGCCTGGCCATGGGGCCAGGGAGGCCTCTCTGGGGAGCTCATGCCCATCTGCAGAAAATTAGGAGGTGCCCTTCTCGTTGGCTGCCATATCTGAAAGGGAGAGAGGAGGCCAAAGCTGTCCACTTGTGCCCAGTGTTGGGAAGTAGGGACCCTCTTAGCTGAATTATTTTTGCAAAACTACTGTATGTCTGCTCACTACCTTTTCAGATTTGTTTTATAATTTTGCATGTACTCAAAAAATTTTAATTTCTTTGCAGACAAGGTCTAGCTGAGGAGTCAGAGACTGGGGCTACACTGGGAGGGATCTCTGTGTTCTCATGGTTGACCCTGACTTTCAGCTGTGCTGGGACCACTGGCCGATCACTTCACCTCTCTGCCTCAGTTTCCCCATCTGTAAAATGGGAGAATAATACTTGCCTACCTACCTCACAGGGGTGTTGTGAGGAATTATTTGTGATTTTATTATTTTTTTTTTTGTACAGAGCTTTTTGGCATTAAAAACAGCTTAAATGTGAAGTGGGCCCAGCTGCTGGTTTTATCTTTAGTGTGAAACAGATATTGTAGAGGTGAGACAAGTTGGGGACCCTGTCTCTTCAGAGGGAGGCTGGCTGCACAGAGTTGAGCGCAGAGACTGCCATTAGCACTCCTGATCTTAGAGAAGGTGGCTTTTAAGGTATCCTTCTCCCTCCTTCCCATCCCCCATCATTCATTCCCATCTCACACTGGACACCCCAGGCTGTCACGCTTCCATAAAGTGACATGACAAGCTAATTCTCACTAAAGTGTGAAGAACTACCATATCTAGGGAAAATGTGTGCAACAAAGTGGACTTTAAGGCCTTTAAAGGAAGGTGGGGGCTGGGGCTGGGGCTCACTGGTAGAGTGCTTGCCTAGTATGTGTGAGGCACTGGGTTCAATCCTGAGCACCACATATGAATAAATAAAAAATAAAATCAAAGTCCATCAACAACTAAAAAATAGATAAATATAAAAAAAAGGAAGGTGGACTTTAGCCTCCACTTCCTCTTCATTCTCTGTTCCCATTGCTATGCCCTACTCTCTGGTTTTATTTATTTTTTATTTATTTATTTTTTGGTACTAGGGATTGAAAACGGGCATTTTACCACTGAGATACATCCCTAGCCCTTTTATTTTTTATTCATTTTTTTTAGTTGTAGTTGGTACAATATCTTTATTTATTTTTATGTGGTGCTGAGGATCGAACCCAGTACCTCACACATGCAAGGCAAGTGCTCTACCACTGAGCCACAGCCCCGGCCCTTTTATTTTTTATTTTGAGACAGGATCTCACTGAATTTCTGATGCTAGCCTCCAACTTGAGATTCTCCGTCCTCAGCCCCCTGAGCCACTGGGATTATAGGCATGTGCCCGATTGCCTTTGAAACATTTTTGTGGTTTCATAACATTTTATTGTGTGGATAATTAATAACTTTGATAAATTAATCCCTTTATTCTAGGGCATTTCGTTTACTTTGTGGTCATTTAGACTTTTTACTTCTGAGATAAAATGTAGCTACCAACAATGCACAAATTTTTTTTTTTTTGGTACCAGGGATTGAACTTGGGGGGCAGGCAACCGCTGAGCCCCATCTCCGGCCCTATTTTGTATTTTATTTAGAGACAGGGTCTCACTGAATTGCTTAGGGCCTTACTAAGTTGCCCAGGCTGGCTTTGAACTTACGGTCCTCCTGCCTCAGCCTCCCCAGCTGCTGGGATAGCAGGTGTGCACCACTGTGCTGGGCTGAATTTGTATTTCTTTGTAACAGATGCTGTGGTGAGGTCCACAGTTGTTTTATGTTTATTAGTTATTTATATTTTCTCATTCTTGAGTTATCTGCATCCTTTGCTATTTTTTCCCTTTATCTTATTGATTTGTTAGGATGGCGACACTTTATTCTGTTTGTTGTATTTATTTTTAGTTTTAAAACATCACCAGGGTCCTGGGGCTGTGTCTCAGTGTTAGAGCACTCGCCTCACATGTGTGAGGCCCTGGGTCTGATCCTCAGCACCACATAAAAAATAAGTAAAGGTATTGATTGTGTTGATTTGCAAGTAAACAGACAAACACCATCAGACACACGTGCTCCCTTCCAGCCCACCCCTCCATTCCCGTGGCCTCAGTCCACCCTGGAGCTGACCCATTTCTGCATCAACAATTGGCTTATTTCGTGAAGTTCTTTGTTAAGCACGTGTGTGTCCAGCTCTGTATTGGACTTCTTTCCCAGTCCTCCTCTTGTTCAACCTGCGACGAAACCCGAGTAACTCATCCCGTGGTGCAGCTAGAGTTCTGGTTCCCAGCCCTTGCTCAGGTCAGGGGCGGCTGCTGGAGCCAACCCCAGGTGTGGGGAGCCTCTCTGCCATTTCCAGTGATGGGGGAGAGACTGTCAAACCCTCTAGGAAATGCGGGAGCTGGGGTAATTTGGGGAGAGGCCCAAGAGGAAACATTTTGGGGATAGTCTGGAAAGTTCTTACCTATATTCTGTGTTTTCTTTGAATGCTTTCTTAGTGTGTGTTAAGTTTCTTAATTCTTCTGGAATAGATTCCTGTGAATGACATGAGATAGAAAATATGATTTTTTTTCCAAGTGGATCTGCAATTAGCCCATCATTAGTAACCACCACCCTGCACTACTTGAACGACAGCCTTTGTCCTGTGTTGGGGTCCCCCCATCCATGGGTTCGTAGTGTAGATGCGTAGTTGTCACTGCCCCTAGCATCCGTCATCCTCGCAGTAACCGTGTGACCCTCGGTGCTCTGGAGGGGCAGGACCCAGGCTGAGCCAGCCTGCGCACCCCATCCTTCTGCGTGCTGACCCCCAGGGCTGGGCAGAGACTCAGCCAGCCGTGAGGCCCCGTCGAGCTCACGCTGGGTGTTTCAGTGAGTGACCAGGAGAGTCCTAAGTATTAGGGAACTTAAGGGAGAGGCTACAAATGGCTGCAGCGCGAGAAGGGGACAACCAGCTGAGGGACAATGACGTTGTATGCCTGCATCCACATCCACCACAGCTGAGCAGGCGCCCCTGGGCCCCAGGAACCTTTGACAAGCCGCTGTCTTAGTGCGCAGGGGAGCTGCCCGGGGTCTCTGAGGCCAGGAGCCGTCCACACCCTGCGCTGGTCACCAGCGTCCTCAGGTTCTCGGCCTCCCCTCCTCCGCCTTCCTGTCACAACTCCCTTCCTTCGGTGCTTCCCGACTGTTCTCAGGTGCTGTCATTTCCAAATGGATTTTAGAATAATCAACTGACTTCTATTTTAAAATCCCATTGGTATGTTAATGGTGTCATTAAATAATTCAATATTTATTGGCTCAGCGAGGGAAATGGATACCTTCACAATATCACGTCTCCCAGGAAGGTGGCCATTCCCACCTGCGCTTATTAAGGTTTCTTTTGTGTCTTTTAGGGAAAGTTATTAACACTCTTCTTATATAAGTCCTGCTGATTTCTCATGGAGTTTTTTATGGTTTTAAAATTAATTTTTTTGTGATTACAATTCTTCCATTACAGTTTCTAACTCATTGTTGAGATAGGTAATTTTAAAAAAAATTTAAATATGGCCATATTCCTAAGCTTAATAACTTTAACAGGTCTTTTTTAAAAAAAAAAATTTCTTGAAATTTGGAACTAGATAATTGTACTATTTGGAAATAATAACTATTTTCTTTCTTTTTTTTTTTTTTTAAGTGATACTAGGGATTGAATGCAGAAGCACTCTACTACTGAACAATAGCCCCAGGCCCTTTTATTTTTTATTTTTATTTTTTTTTGTAGTGCTGGGAATTGAACCCAGAGCCTCATGCATGCGAGGCAAGCGCTCTACAGCTGAGTTACAACCCCAGCCCCTGTTTTTTATTTTGAAACAGGGTCTCACTAAGTTGCTGAGGCTAGCCTCCAACTTATCCTCCTGCCTCAGTCTCTCTACAGGTGGGATTCCAGGCATGTGCCACCATGCTCAGCTGTTTAATTTCTTTCTGCTATTTATATTTAGTATTTTTCTTGTTATGTAGGCTCATTCTTCCTGCACAATATGAAATAATGATCATCCTCACTCCTAAGTCTAATGATAAGAATATTTTTAATGCTCCATCACTGACTCTGATTCTTGATCTAGACTTAGTTTAGAAGCCCTTATGATAAAGAAATTTCCTCTAATTCCTGGTTTGTTAATATTAAAAAACCTTGGAGTGGGTCTGTGGCTCAGGGATAGAGCACATGACTAGCATGTGCAAGGCCCCGGGTTCACTCTCTAGCGCTGCAAAAAATAAAATAAAACCCATGTTTTCTTACCACTCATGGGACTGCTATATGCTCCCTCTTTTAATACATTAATATTGAAATGGACATTAACAAAATTTTTCAAGGTTGAATAACCCTTATATTCCTAGATGAGTGTTACTTGGTCAATGTTTTATTCTTTAGACATATTGCTGAATCAGAACTTTTTAATTAGAACTTTTGCATCTATGTTTCCAAGTGTTTCCCCCTTTTGTCATCCTGAGTTTTGTGGTCAGCCTGTGGTGGCCTTATAAATCAGGTGTGAGGCGGCTCTGTATCATTTCAGTGTTCTGGAACCGCGCTTCCATCTCTTGGCTCATCTGTGGCTGGATGGTTCATGGAGCCCTTGAAATGGGCAGGCATCTTTATGACGTTTTCAGTTTCTTCCGTACTCATGAGTCCACTCAGGTGAAAACACCTTTTCCTGGGCCCATGTGGTACCAACATTGTCCCAGAACAAGACAGAAATCTTCTATCAATATTTTCATATTCATTAATGTAAACCATATGCAGTAGCCTCTTCCATACTTAAAATCCTCCTCACGCCTGTCATCATGTCCCCTCTGCCTGTGGCTGTTCCCTGGGTTGGTGAGATGGGAGTGGACTCGTGTTGGAGTGAACTCGAGGGGGTTCATGTTGCACACGGGGAGGTTGCATCATTGTTCTTTGGGCTCAAATTCTTCACAAGCATTTTGGGAAGATTCCGAAGAATGTGGGCCATCTCCATGGGGCTGGGGATGTGGCTCAAGCGGTAGCGCGCTAGCCTGGCATGCGTGCGGCCCGGGTTCGATCCTCAGCACCACATACCAACAAAGATGTTGGGTCCGCCAAAAACGAAAAAAAAAAAAAGAATGTGGGCCACCTCCAGCCCCTCGGAAGGGAAGCCTGGGGTGTGGGGGTCCTGGGAGCCCTGGGTGAGGACAGGAAGCTTAGACAGGGGACTGTAGTCACAGGAGATGATTGCCTGCTGCACTGAGAACACGTCCTGTCCCTGGTCCTTGGGTGCCCATCAGTGCCGGCCCAGTTCGGCCCACATCTCCTTGCCTGAGACACATAGGATTGCTCACTCTGAAGAGCTTTCCAGGAAGGTTTGCTGAGGAGGGGAGCCGGTCCCAGCGGGAGTGGGGCTTTGGTGGGGTGGCAGGTGCAGCAGAGTACTAATGGTGTACGTCTTTGTGTCCCCACACACCCCACACGGTAGGGTCCCCAGTGTTTCCTGGGTGAACAGAGCCTTACTGGACACCTTCTCCACCCCTCCCCATCTACTTCTTCAGCTCCAACATGGAGTGGATACTGCCTCCTCCCACTGCTTCCTCTGAGCAGGGCAGGATTTCTCAGCTCTCAGTGACAGGCGTCACCCCCTGAGCAGAGGCCATTTCCTGGGTATTGCCTCCAGTCAGGCCTCTTCCCCACGAGTGCTTCTGCGCCCCTCACCTGTTTTGCTGTTCCTGTGGCCAAGCTGTGCCTGAGGAACCAGAGACTCAAAGAGGAAGCCCCTTGCCTCAGGGCGCCCAGCAAGTACCACCCAGTACACACCTGGGCCTGCGAAGGCCGGTCTTCCAACGGATCTTTTTGCCCAGTGTTGTTGATACAACAAAGACAAAGAGCAGGCAAATGCTTTTAGGGTTAGTTGGGAGACATGACTAGGGAAGAAATGCAGGGAAAATCTAAGGCACTAAGTTTGTGCAAGCAGCTGGCGGGGTGGGGCACGCCTGTAATCCTAGTGCTCCGGAGGCTGAGGCGGGAGGATCACGAGTTCAAAGCCAGCCTTGGCAACTCAGCAAGGCCCTAAGCAACTCAGCGAGGCCCTGTCTCTAAATAAAATACAAAAAGGGCCAGGGATGTGGCTCAGTGGTTAAGCGCCCCTGGTTTCAATCCCCAGTGCCAAGGGGAAGAAATTAAATCTGTCCAAGTCAAGTCCTGACGTTATGTTCAGATACTTGACACAGGATGATGGGAATCGGCTACTGTCTCGCAGTCGGCTCCCTGCAGCACCTACCTAGAGCTCAGATAAGGAGCCCCGTGATCACTCCTGGCCTTCGAGCCAACCCATTTGCATGGTTTGTTTAATAAACAAATTTGCATGGTCAAAATGGTCTGCAAAGGGCTTGGAAGCCTCTTGGGTTCTTAAGAGAGCTGAGTGGTTCCTGGCCGTCTCGTCTGACTGGTGGTTGGTTCTGCAAACCTTGGTTTGGTTTGGTTTGGTTTTCCAAATCATAAGCAGATGTGCGTGCCGTCGGCCGGCCTGGCTTACACACAGGCCCGTCTCTCCTCTGTCCAGCTTGCTCTGTCAGCAGTGGGAAGGGGCACCCAGCCTGCTGGACACCTTCCGCAGGGGCATTCCCGGGTGGCCTCTAACCGCTGGCTGCTCTTAGCAGCCAGGTTGGGGCAGGGGAGGCTGTGGGAAAGAAGGGAGGGGCCTCTGGTCCAGTCTGCATGGCCGGAGCGAGATGCCCTCCTGGATGGGATCCGAGTTGGAGTGAGCTCTACTCTGTCCCTGTGTAATATGTCCAGACAACTCTACTTCCCTGGGCATCCAAAAAGAACCACAACAACACTCTCCTGTCACCGAGCAGTCAGAGTGACAGAGAAGGAGGGCCAGCCTGCCAAAAATGGTGGTGACATTTCCTTTAGGCTCTCTGGAATTCCCAGGTCCACCTGGCCACCTCCTGTGGCCCAGAAGAGGGCACGGGAACTGGGTGCCCCAGCTCTGGCCCCGGGAGAGCTGTGGGCTGCACACTGTGGGGAGGGGTCACTTCCCAACGCCTGAAGCAGGGGGGCCAGGAACCTCCCAGGCGGAGGGAAGGGCGGAGGGAAGGGAGGAACAGCTCCCTGACCTGGCTACAGGAAGGAGAGTCATCTAGGGTCCCTGGGCCCAACCTCAGTCCTGCAGCATGGGGGCCAATGCTAAGGGAAGACCGAAGGGCACTGTGGACTGGGGCAGGCTGCAGACGTACTCAGTGCCGTTGGCCACAAGACACCACGATTTCACATCCCTCTTCTCTCAGCAACTAAATAGCTGAGGGACTTTGGGCAAGTGATCAGACCTGAGCCTCGGTTTCCTCATCTGTAAAATGGGGCTCTCGGGAAACTCAGATGAGATAATGCATATCGACGCAGGTCCAGTCCCACGGCCGGCACTTAAGCAAAGGGAGATAAAGGTAAAAACAAACAGAACACCACCGGAAGCCCCTTCCCCACCTTGATGACGCGGAGGATGAGTCTTGGGGACAGGGACCTCAGAGCAAGTCCTGCTTCCCCAAAACACCAGCTCCCTAAGCTGTGGGACGGTTTCCAGGGACCGGGGGAAGAGTTGGCCTTTCTGGGTGGTGGAGAGCGGCTGCTCGGTCTGCAAAGGGAAGCCCCCTAAGGTGAGGAGGCTGGAGCCCAGAGCGTTCCCTCAGCCCGGGGCAGCTCTTCTTGGCTTCCTGTACCAGGAGCAGGGCTCTGGTCCCCGGGTCCGCACCCCTGTCCTCCTCCCCTCCCTCTGCTGTCCCTTCCCCTCGCACTTTCCTCAGCACCTGCACCTCCCCCAACCCTGGTCACTCTCTCCTCCGCTGTCAGTCACCTTAATTCACTTTGGATTTCCCTTTCACACCAGCTTTGTGGGGCCACTGAGGTGAACAGGCCATGGTCCCTGTTCTCTGTGAGAGTGGGGGTGGAAATACCTGTCAACATTCACTCGTTCATTTAGCAACATTTATTGAGAACCTACTATGTGAATCCTGAGGCCTCGGCTTTCCATCCTCCCTCCTGCAGGACGGGGTATAAGGGAGGGGTGGGGTGTGGCTGGGAAGGCTGGAGTGCCAGAGTGCCAGAGGACTGCACCTGTGTTCAGGTCCCGATCTGACAGGGCGATGGCGGGCACAGACAGACATGGAGAGCTTAGCTCAAAAGGTAGTGGCAGGGAACAATTTGGTGGCCTCTCAAAATTCTAAATACAGAACTGCCATATGGCCTAGCAATTTCACCCCTAGAGATATGTGTAAAAGAATTGAATGCAGGGATTGAAACAGATACTGGCCCAACAATGTTCATGACAGCATTATCCACCATAGCTCAGGGGGAAACAAGCCCAGTGTCCACCATGGGTGAATGGATGGACAAAATGTGGAGTAGACACACAGTGGAATATTACTCAGCCAAACACATGAAATTTTGATGCATTCAAGAATGCAGAGGGATCTTGGAAACATTATGCTAAGTGAAATAAGCCAGGCATGGAAGATAAATACCGCATGATTCCATTATATGGTGTATCCAGGGTTGGCAATTCACAGAGAGGAAAATAGAATAGATCACCAGGGGCTGGAGGGAAGTTTAAGGGTACACATTTTTTGTTTTGAGGATGATGAAAAATTTGGGGTCTAGATAGAGGTGAGGGCTACAGCATTGTGATTCCATTTAAGGCACTGAATTGCACACTTGGGGTAAATGTTATGCGTACTTGACATTTTTTTTTTTTCCTTTGGTGCTGGGGATTGAACCCAGGACCTTACACATGCAAGACAAACATTCTACCAACTGAGCTATATCCTCATTTTTTAAGCTTCTTTTTAAAAATATTTATTTATTTTAGTTGTAGTTGGGCACGATACCTTTATTTTGTTTATTTATTTTTATGTGGTGCTGAGGATTGAACCCAGGGCCTCACATGTGCTAGGCGAGTGCTCTACTGCTGAGCCACGACCCCAGCCCTATATTTTACATTTTTAAGAGAAGCAAGTGGCCAGGTGGCATGGGACCTTGCTCCCCCTGAGAGGTGGGGCCTCTGCAGTCACCATGCAGCATCGTTTTGAAAAAGGTCATGGAACCTACAAAGGAGAGCCCTAGGGGAGGCAGTGCAAAATGTGGTAGGGAAACTTCTGGATTCCTCCAGGGGTTGGTGGAGAAGGTCCACCACCAAGATGCCAGGGGAAGCTTCAGAATCCTGGGCGACTTCCTTTCTAGGAAGGAGAGATGTGTACCTGCTGCAGAGCACTGCTGGGAAGACTAGAGGAGGCAAGACCTAAATGGTGCTTAAAACCCTCTGACGACGCTCAAGAGACGCTGCTGGTTTGTCTCTTCTGCTGTTTGTGAGAAACAACAGGAAGTGGTGGGGACGGGGAGGAGCCAGGGCGCCCACAATTCCTGCAAATTGGAAAAGTGCTTCACAAAATGAAAACACATGGAGCCCGAACTCCCGTCTCCTGGTGGAGGGTGGACACGGGCTGCCAGGATGTCCTCACTGAATTTCTGTCTCCTGCTGGTGGCAGGACCTCGGGCAGAGATCCCAGTACCCCGTGGTGCCGATTCCTGCGAGGAGCAAGGAGAGGGAGACAAGGTGCCTCCCGGGGTCGACCTCGTTCCACGACTGCTGAGTCTCACAAGTAGGTTGGGTTTCCCAGGGGAAAATCCAGTGTCCTGCCAGCGAGATGACGTCACTGTCCTTTTAAGACGAAACAAGGAACCAGCTGTGGTGGAGATGAACTGTGAGTCCAGATGTGCTGTGGAGGCTCCACGGCAAACAAGTCTGACTCTAGCTTGCAAAACCACCGGGGTCCAGTGTGTGGCCTTTGGGAAGAGAAAGGCCAAAGGACCTGGGGCCTTCGCAGCACAGGAGGGTGGCCTGGTGCCCACCATGCCAGCGTGAAAATGGTGCAGATGCTGTCATTGGCCCTGCTCCTGAGTATGTGACAGCCAGAGAACAGGGGCTGAGGCCCTCCCACTAGAAGCCGCATGGAAACCATTCTTCCCACCCCCTCAACTTAGGGCTGGGCCCTGGGGTCTGGAGGAGCGAGCGGCTTGACGGGTTGCCAGGTGTTGAAGAAGTCGCTAGAGGTCTCTGTGCAGCTGACCCTAACCCCAACCAGCCAGGAGAATCCTGCCTGCGACCTTGGTCCCAACCACACCAGACCCTCCCCCTCCTGGCCTACCCACCTGGGCAGTGCTGTGGCCAGCTGGGCCATGGAAGGACCTCATCAGGCAGTGCAGGAGAGAGGGGAGGGCCCACTAACAGCTAGGGGTGGATCTTGCCCCCCTGGGGTCAGAACCTGCGGGGCCAAGCGGACATCAGCTCTGCCCAGAGAAAGAGGTAGCCCAGCTGGATCTGACTCCCGTCCATGACAGATTCTAATGAGAAAAAGTCAGGAGCCACAAAGGGAAGCCATCTCCTTCCACGAGAAGTTCTCATTTCTACTGTGACGGGGAAGGGGGTGGGCGGCCCCACCAGCCAAGTGGTGTGCACCCCTCTGGGACTCCTTCACAGGAGGAAAGCCAGCAGAGACCACTGCGTGGGCTGAACTCGGCCTGCTGCTCCTTCCACCCAACCCTCCTGGAGACAGGGGCAGACAGAACCCTGGAGCACCTCTAGGGCTGGAGATGTCTCGGGGCCAGAACCTTCCAAATGCAAACCCGCTACCTTAGGAGGCAATGAGTTCTCTCTAGGAGGGTCCAAGCAGAGGCTGGAAGATTCCGTGGTGGGGTTGTTCATCCACTCATTTGTCATCCACACAATATTTTTCATTCGTCAAATTTATGCCAATCAGATGGGTGCGGTGGTGCACGCCTGTAATCCCAGCGGCTTGAGAGGCTGAGGCAGGAGGATGATGAGTTTAAAGCCAGCCTCTGCAATGACAAGGTGCTAAGCAACTCAGTGAGGCCCTGTCTCTAATGAAAATACAGAATAGGGCTGGGGGTGTGGCTCAGTGGTCGAGTGCCCCTAAGTTCAATCCCCAGTACCAAAAAAAAAAAAAAAATTATGCCAATTAATTATGCTGGACTAATTGATTCAACCACACATAAGACAGAAATGGTGCTGAGAGGGAAAATGCTGGGGCCTGCAGAAGCAGGGGAAGGGGGCCATGATCTAGACCTGGCAGTCAGGGAAGGCTTCCTGGAGGAAGACATCATCAAAGGGTCAGAGTGTGAAGGGTGTGACCAAAGGAGGATACAAGTTCAGTGAGGCTGGGCTCAGTGAGGTGGAGGCGGGGTTGAGAGCCGGGGTCAACAGGTGGGGTCTGCGGCTCACATGTGGGGTTTATCCCAAGAGCCACAAGGAATCAGGAGTTTTCAGCAAAGCAATGCCGTGGTCAATGTGGGCCACCGCTGGTTTCCCCAGGGCCAGCCCTGGGTCAGGAATTCCAGGGCAAGTAGTTTCTGCAGGAGGCTATTCCAGAAAATGCCAGTAGAGGGGTGCGGAAGCTGGACAGGGATGGGCAGGGGCCAGCAACACACCTGTGGTCTAGCAGGTCATCCCTTGGGCAACTGGAGTGGAGGACTCTGGGAGCCAGGGTGGGATCTGCCCTGGAGTTAGCTCCTGGACGGGGTGGGAGCTGTGTGTTGCTATGCCAACTCTCATCAGTGGTCAGTTGGAGGTTTGGGAGGCCTAATGGGGCGAGCAGGCTATCCCAGCACATCCAGCCGAGGGGCAGGCAGGACATGCCCCAGGGGGCAGTCTCCAGGCAGCGATGGAGTTGGATGGGCCCCGAGGGGAGATGGGCAAGTGCAGGCACCCCTGGGTCGGGTGGAGGGCGGGGGCAGACAGGAGCCTGGAGATCAGGGAGCAGGCCCCAGGCAGATGAGTCCAAGCAAGCGATGTTAGTGACCTGGGCTGGAAAAGCCATGGTTATGAGGACAAGGGGACAAATAATGTAGAAGTGACAGATGTGGGGGAATGAAGAACACTACAGACAGGTTTAGAGTAATAGGAAGGCAAGAGAAGCCCCCACCTCTCAGAGATGCAGGAGCCCCTCCATCCCCAGGTTCCCCCAACCTAGACTGGCTCTGTCCACCTATCAGGGGCGTGGGCTCACTGTCCCAGCTTGTCAGCTGCTCGTCAGACACTGACACAGCCCCCAGAGACCATGAAGGTGTGTGAGGGAGAAAAAGGTACCCTGCAACCATTTAAAAAGCAAATGCTAAATTACAATTATCTTATATTAGACAAAGGTGCCAAGAACATGCTTTGGAGAAAAGATAGCCTCTTCAACAAATTGTTCTGGGAAAACCGGAAATCCATATGCAACAAAATGAAATTAAACCCCTATCTCTCATCATGCACAAAACTCAACTCAAAATGGATCAAGGACCTAGGAATTAAACCAGAGACCCTGCATCTAATAGAAGAAAAAGTAGGCCCTAATCTCCATCATGTGGGATTAGGCCCCAACTTCCTTAATAAGACTCCTATGGCACAAGAATTAAAATCAAGAATCAATAAATGGGACGGAATCAAACTAAAAAGTTTCTTCTCATCAAAAGAAACAATCTGTGAGGTGAATAGAGAGCCTACATCTTGGGAGCAAATCTTTACCCCTCACACATCAGATAGAGCACTAATCTCTAGGGTATATAAAGAACTCAAAAAGCTCAGCACCAAAAAACAAATAACCCCATCAATACATGGGCCAAGGACCTGAACAGACACTTCTCAGAAGATGATATACAATCAATCAACAAATATATGAAAAAATGTTCATCATCACTAGCACTTAGAGAAATGCAAATCAAAACCACTCTAAGATACCATCTCACTCCAGTCAGAATGGCAGCTATTTGAAGACAAACAACAATAAGTGTTGGCGAGGATGTGGGGAAAAAGGTACACTCATACATTGCTGGTGGGACTGCAAATTGGTGCAGCCAATATGGGAAGCAGTATGGAGATTCCTTGGAAAATTGGGAATGGAACCACCATTTCACCCAACTATCTCTCTCCTTGGTCTATAGCCAAAGGATTTAAAAACAGCAAAGCAACAGGGACACAGTCACATCGATGTTTATAGCAGCACAATTCACAATAGCTAAACTGTGGAGCCAACCTAGATGCCCTTCAAATGATGAATGGATTAAAAAAATGTGGCATAGATGGAGTTGGAGAAGATAATGCTAAGTGAAGTTAGCCAATCCCAAACAACCAAATGCCGAATATCTTCTCTGATATAAGGAGGCTGATTCATAGTGGGGTAGGGAGGGGGAGCACGGGAGGAATAGACGAACTCTAGATAGGGCAGAGGGGTGGGAGGGGAAGGGTGGGGTTAGAAATGATGGATGATGGTGGAATGTGATGGTCATTCTTGTCCAAAGTACATGTATGAAGACACGAATTGGTGTGAATATACTTTGTACACAACCAGAGAGATGAAAAATCGTGCTCTATATGTGTAAAAAATAAAAAAACAAACGCTGAGCTGTAGTCAATGCCACCCCAAGCCTCGGAGGTGTCCCTGACCTGTGTGCGAGTTCGTGTGTGAGATTAAAAAGAGAGGAAAGTGACTCAGCCCGAGCTCCCTCCCAGGATGTCACCTTGACTCTAGTATCTTCCTACCTGTCCTCATCCATTCCCCCATCAGATGTGGGGCTCAAGGGCACTTGCTCTGCATGATGTGCTGGTCACTGGGGGCCTAGGAACTGGCCCATGGGAGGCTCTTAGTGGCCATCTGTTGAATGATGGGACCTGGCAATGGTTCCCTCCCTTCTGTGCTCATGCCCTGGGGAGGAAGGTGCTTGGGGACAGGTAAGTGCTAGTTCTAAGGACATGGGCCCACCATGGTGGCAGGAGGACCCAGTGTAAAGGGGTGGGAGTGTTGAAGCAGCAAGGAATTAAGTCAATAAATAATAGAAAAGTCAAGTTTAAATGACAAATAATCAGTCACCAAGAATACCGACCGAGCACTCCGTCACCAGGGTGCCTGCACAGCCCGAGCCTCCAGGACAGTGTCACCAAATCCTGCCTCAGGGCTGCTCTGGTGGGGACACTGCTGAGCAGAAAGCTCTGGGCGTTGTCACCAGCGGCCCCGAAGCCCCTGGGCCAGGAACTCCTCCTGCCGCGCTCCAGCTCTGGCTTCCAGGGGCTCCATGTCAGCCTGCCTTCATGGCTGTTAGCAAGACCAGCACATCTCCCTGACTCACACCCTCAGCGAGGCTGAGGGCTTTCTCTGGCTGCTGGACCTGCTCCACCTGCTCCTTTGGTGGACCAGGAGTCTGTGGGAATGAATGCCTCCCCCAGAACCCCCTCACCAAGGACTGAGGGCAAGGGGTGTCAGTACCCCAGCTACCCTGCCCTCGTGGGGCACTCTGGGGTACGTGTTCTCCATCAGCGCCTGGAATTCCCCAGGGGGGCCCCCCCCCGCTCCAGTGGCCCCCCATGCTGAGTGGTGGGATAACGTGCCTTTGATCCGCTACCCTCCTGGCACACTTCTGCTGTCCCTCACTGTGTCTCTGCACAGATTCCTTGGTTTCAGCACCTGCTTCTGAGCACATCCCACACCTGCAGCAGAGCCTCAGACTGGTGGCCCAGCCCTGGGTCACTTCCCTCTTACAGTGGAGCTCGGGTGCAGGGAGGCAAGACTTGGGCCTTGTCAGCCTCTGTGGGAGGCGGGCTCTGCTTTCCACGGGGGCTCATGGAGTGGACTATCACTCAGGGTCCCCGTGGGCGGCCAGTGGCAGACTCCACTACAGTAATTTGCACAGGGTTTAGTTACAGAGATGGCAGTGACAGGATTAGAGGACAGTGGGAACAGAGGGGTAGTGGTGCAGCCACTAGGGGTTTGCAGCTGCAGAGCTTCCGTCACCCCTGCTGTGACAAGGGCGGGCTGAGGGCAAGTTCCTGGAACTAGGATAAAGGCCCAGCGGCCTCCCAGACTCCAGCAGGAGGCCCAAGTCCACCTGCAGAGGACACAGGGAAACAGAGACCCTGGTCTCTCCCCTCCCCCGTGTCTCCTGCCCAGGGAGGGGGCTCAGACAGGCCTGCCCCTTGGGTCGCTGCAGGGTGGGGACCTGCAGCCTAGTTATCTTTGGTTTCTCCCGTGTTTTCTGCATGGGTTTATTTTCACCAAGTGAATTCACGGGGCCGAATGGAAGGTGTCCGAGTTTTTTTTTTTTTTTTTTAAAGAGAGTGAGAGAGAAGAGAGAGAGAGAGAGAGAGAATTTTTAATATTTATTTTTAGTTCTCGGCGGACACAACATCTTTGTTTGTATGTGGTGCTGAGGATCGAACCCGGGCCGCACGCATGCCAGGCGAGCGCACTACCGCCTGAGCCACATCTCCAGCCCAAGGTGTCCGAGTTTTCAAACAAACCTGGGCTCCGGGTGTGACCAAGCGGCCCCACACCCTTGTGGGACGGAGCTGGAAATGTCCTGCTGGTCTTGAGTCGGGGCTGAGGGCTCCATCGTAGCTGCACCCCCACGACAGCAGCTCCTTGGCCTCCTCAGTCCCTTTCCCTAACCGCCCTCCTTCCCGGCCCCATCGTCCTTTCTGAAGCTGTGCTCAGAGGGACGCGCCCAGGACTCAAAGGCACCTGGTTCTTTCTGCTACTGACTTCCTCCTTGACCACCGGGCAACCCCTTCTTGCTTCCGGGCTGTGGTTTCCCGACCTGGGAGACTGAAGGGCCAGCCAGTCCACCGCAGGCCTAAGAGGAGGGAAGGGAAGAGGGTCCTCGTGGAGACCCTGAGGCCCAGGGAGCCGGGCTGGCCCAGCAGGCCCCACCCCGATTCGCGGCTCTACCTTCCCCAAGGGGTGGGGTCGACACTTCTGCTTCAGTCACAGCCCGAGTGACACTTCGAGGTCCCTCCTGTGTTCTTGTTTGTGTGTGTGGCTGTGGATGGAAACGTAGAAGGACAGTGGTTTCTACCAGGCTTCTAGGCCTTGCTCCTTCCTCCTGCCCAACCTGGGGGTTTGGGGTCACTACTTGGCTTTTGAGCTTATGGGTGCTCCACAAACCTCAGAGAGTGATTTGTCAGGAGTATCAAATAGCATGGGGAGCTCTGGCCGATCCTGAGTCCCCCGACCCTGTTCTGCCACGTCCTACCACAGCTACAGAGCTGCCCTGAACCTTGCCCCCCAACTCCATGGGCCTGTGTACTGAGGCCTATACCCTAGGCACTCCCCAAAAGGACTACTTCATTTAACATCAGACCCTGAAATCAGGTTTTCTGCACACCAAGGCCCGGAAGCCCTCAGAGACCACCCTGTTGGAGTGACTGCACTGCCCGCCTGCGTTGTGAGATTTTTCAGCCTGCGCGAACGGGCTCTGTGGGAAGCAGAGTTTTCTGAATGAACATCCCCGGCTCAGTGATGGCCTGAAAATATGGTCTCTTTGACCTGTACCACATTTGCCCACAGAGGTTTATTTTTACAAAGCGTACAAAGTGAGATTAATTGCCACAGTTAGCAATCAAATTGGAGTTTATGATTGCTTTAAAAAATGAGAAGACCTGGAAGTTTTGGGCTCACATTTCCACCTGGGAAGGTTTGGCTGGAGGAGAGCTGCAGCACGGCCCCGCCCCCACCCCACCAATAAATAAGACTCACACTTGCTAATTCACCACCGTCCTCACCTGTCCCTGTTTTCTTCCAGTTGGGAACTGAATGTCTGTGGCCACTTATCACTAAGTTCATGCTGCTTTTTCTCAAGCCAGAGGGTTACAAGGAAAGTAAAATATTTCGAGTCTCCACATTTCCAGCAAAAGCAGAAAAGCAGTTTACATGACCTGCCTGCCCATTTCATATGGGTTGCTGATGTAGAATTTTGGCTCTAGAGGTGGTTTTGTCCCCATTGTCTCCTCTGCCACAACACCACCATCACGGTCACCGTCATATATATCCTATCTATTGGCCTCACGTGTGCAGTGAGCTAAGTCGTGGCGGTCCTTGCTTTGTCTTAGAGATAAAGCAGGGAGACAAAGAGCAAAGGTGTGGTGGTGCACGCTTGTAATCCCAGTGTCTTGGGAGGCCGAGGCAGGAGGATCCCAAGTTTGAGGCCAGCCTTGGCAACTTAGCAAGACCCTGAGCAAGTTTGCAAGACCCTGTCTCAAAATGAAAAAGGACTTGGGATGCAGCTCAGCAGCAAAGTGCCCCTGAGTTCAATCACCAGTACCAAAAAGTAAAAAATAAATGGCTGCAAGGAGGGTTTTGAAAGATGAGCTCTAAGCAGCCCGTGGGACAGTCTGCTAACTTTTTGCCCGACCCCTGCCGGAGCTATAGTCTGTGCAGCAGTGACTGCCAGGCTTGGAATGTTGGAGGGCTGGGACAGTTGGGCCAGGGACCTCGGGGTTGACCTGTAAACTCAGCCACCTCAATGATAAAGCCTGAGCCCTCACCACACGGCCCCGCTGCGGTTCCCTGGAGGCTCTCCCAGAAGCCCCTGGGGGGCATAATCCAGGCAGGTTCCCCCAGCCAGGTGGGGCAAGCATCTGGCCTGGTAGAGGAATTGCAGGTGACCGTGATTCATGTGGCACTGCCCCTCGTGGGAGCCAGACCTTAGAGACCGGTCACAGGAGCCAAGGAGGTCATCATCCCAGCCGTTGTCTGCATCCCAAACCTGCACCCTCAGGGGGCCCCCTGTGGTCAGAAGCACATCCCCAAAGTCCAGCCGAGTCATCCATCTGGGGTTGTTATTGTTCCATACAGTGCCGGTCCTCAGCTCCTGGCCACCAAAGAAGACCTTCACATAGGCGTCTGTAGCACTACCATAGTCTCCCCACAGATTCCACGCTTGGATGATGGTCACCTCCAGCTGTGCCAGGCCCCTCTGGCGTGGACAGCAGTCTTGGTTGGTGACTGCTGAGCCGTGGCACACACACTGGCACGGGTCATGGGGACTTTTCTGTTGCCCAGGCGGGCAGGGCCGGCTGCAGTCCCTCCAGCGTGCCTTGCCCATCAGGTACTTGCTCACAGCCTGCCTCAGCGCCTCCCGTCGCGGGTCCTGGCCATCCACCAGGAAGTGCAGGGGCTCCAGGCTGTAGTCCACCAGGCCGGGGCTGCTGATCAGCGAAGCCACCCAGGCTGAGTACTGCTCGGGCCCAGCCTGGTTCCCGAATAGCAGGTCGCGCAAGGAGGCGTGGCGGCCGCCGACCACCTCGGAGTGGCGCTCGTGGTAGGTCTGGTGGAAGGAGGTTATCATCTTGTGCCGCTGCTTCTTCTCCTCGCAGGCCTTGAACTCGGATGAGGACTCGGCATGGCCACCAATGCTCACCTGGGCCTCCACAGCTAGGCAGTCCCCCACCTCATCGGCCGTGAGCCCATCCAAGGCCAGGGCACAGGTGCGCAGGGCCGTGAGGGCTGAGACGCGGCCACCCAGCTCCACGGACCGGATGAAGTGGGTGCCGTAGTTGTGGATGAGCCTGAGGTAATCAGGCTCGGTGGAGGTGTTGAGGTGGGGGGGCAGGTCCCCAAGTGCCCTCTTGAAATCAGGGTGCAGTGGGGGTTTGTGCACCACGTGGAAACTGTGGGGAGAGAGAAACATCAGGTGAGCCCGAGGGTGGGTAGTGGTTTCCCCACTCAATAACTCCTTCAAGACCTCCCAAGTTCAAGTGTGAGTGGGACCAACCAGGACGTGAACTCAGTGCCCTTGGCTCCAATGCCAAAGCTCTGGGCACTATCGCTCCTTGGTGATGAGCTACGTGACATAGGTCTTGCCTCATTAAATGAAGCATTGTATTTTCTGGTTATAAAAGCATGGATGGTCTCTACCTCGCTTTTTTATTGTTGTTTTTGGTACCGGGGATTAAACTCAGGGCCACTCGACCACTGAGTCACCTCCCCAGCCCTAATATGTATTTTATTTAGAGACAGGGTCTCACTAAGTTGCTTAGTGCTGCGCTGTTGCTGAGGCTGGCTTTGAACTCACAATCCTCCTGCCTCAGCCTCCCGAGCTGCTGGGATCACAGGTGTGCACCACCGTGCCCGGCTCCCATCTTGCTTTTGAACCTTCACTCATCCGTTCCTCTGGCTCAGGCTCATGTGCCTGGGCTCCCAACTGCTCTGGCCATGCAGGCAGGAGGTGCTCTGCCTCACTGTGGAGCACTCATGGCCCGGGAAATCAGAGGAGTGACTCGGGTGGCCATTTCTTGGTGTGGGACTTGTGTCCCAGGCTCCCTGTTCTATGGGGGCTGGAGTATTGACAGCTGTTGCTTAGTAGGGTCGCCCTGACACATGAGCCAGGTGTGAATATTGGTTAAATGGATAAATGAGGCCCAGATCAGATGCCCAAGATTACACAGCAATAAGGAGGGAGGACCCAGCCAGGTCTCTGGTCTCTGTCCCTATCCAGGTAGGACCTCATGGGAGGCTGACAGTGCCCAGGAAGGAGGTGGGTGGGCTCTCAGCACACCTCCCTGGTACCACGTTAGGGCATCAGGCACAGTCTTGCTCACTTTCCCTCTGCCTGGGCTCTCAGTGGCCCTCCTAGATTTGGGCCCTCCTGGATGGGAAGAGGCCCAGGGGCTGTCACCTGAAGCCTGAGAACCAGGTCTCTGGTTTCCTCCTGGTGGGAGAGCCCCCGAGTCCCCATCCTGCAATTCCAGAGCTCCTAGATGGAACTCAGGGTTTCCCCGTCCTCGTCCACATCACCTGCACCACCCCTGGCCCTCACCTGTAGAGGCGACACTCCACCGTGTCCGTGCTGAAGCTGTACTGGTCCTGGTGGGTCTTTTGGGCTGCGAAGTCCGCTGCCTTGGAGTGCGAGCCGGCCACAGACATGTGCACGTTGCTGCTGGGCTCGGGGGGAGTCACGTCCAGCCCCACCCGCCAGTCATTGTTGATGCTGGAGGCCGCCTCCCGGGCCACCTCCTCGGTGGAGCTGATTTTGGCCTTGGCTACTTGGCGCCTGCAGCTGGAGCCCTGCCCACGCCAGTGGGTGAGCGCCAGGGGCAGACGCTGCAGGGCGCCCTTCTGCAGGGGGTTTTTACAGAGGGTGCAGGTGCCGTCGGGCCGCAGGAACCTGTGTGTGTCCACGGGGAAGGAGCCGGAGCGGCGGAGGCTGGTCACGTCCACACCTTCCCCAGCCAACAACGCACCAGGCACGGGGTCATGGTTTTGCTTGCACTCTGATCGCGCAGCTGTGTAGCAGGAGGCTGGGGCAGGTCGGGGCAGCAACAGGAGGAGAATGCCTCGGAAGAGAAGTTGGGTGCCCATGGAGCTGTGGGAACAGGGAGCTTTGAGCTCTGGGACCCCGGGCAGAGGGAGGGAGGGTAGCTGTGTTCTCTGCCCACCAGTGGGGATTACTGGAAGGGCAGGGATTCTCCTAAATGACTGAATGCTGGAGCTGCGTCAGTTCTACAGCTCTGTGCAGACAGGCCCAGGGAGTGTGTCTGCCCAGCCCGGCATCCAGCAGGGCTCCTTTGCTAGGAACTTACTAAGGCCTCCCTAATGGGAATCTGGATGGATGTCTTTGTCCCTAGGACACAACTGCTGCTGGTGAGGACGGGGCTCTGGTCTCAGAAGAGGGAACAGTAGCTGGAAGCCTGAGGACCTGCCAAGTCTGGATTCCGGAGGAGATTCCTTTTGGGCTCTGGAACTGCTGGCCCTCTTCCACCTGATTCTCACTCTGTGTCTCCAGCTCTCATCCCCGTCTCTCCCACCGAGTCCTTAACAGAACCGGGAAAGAAATGAGGCCATGCATGCCCTTGCACTCCCCATTTTCCCTTCGGGGTCTCTCTCCGAGCCTCACTGGAGAGGCATGATGTGCCATGCTGTGGGGGCGGGGGTAGACGGGGAAACGGATGGGGGCTGTGTGTGCCCACGCCCTTGGCTCTGATGGGGGAGGGGCCTTGGGTTTGCTATGCACACCCTTCCTGGTGCCCGGGTCTCCCCTTCGGCATTCCCCACCAAGCTCCTGGACGTCTGGCAGAGACCTACTTGTTGTCTACATTGGCTGGAAGTTTCTCCCTCCTTCTGAGATGGCTTGGTGCCTACCTATGATTGGGAATCTCCTCTCTCTCTCTCTCTCTCTCTCTCTCTCTCTCTCTCTGTACTGGGGATTGCACACAGGGCACTTAACCACTGAGCCACGTCCCCAGCCCTTTTTTATATTTTATATAGTGACAGGGTCTCACTGAGTTGCTTAGGGCCTCGCTAAGTTGCTGAGGCTGGCTTTGAACACACGATCCTCCTGCCTCAGCCTCCTGAGCTGCTGGGATGACAGGTGTGCACCACCACACCTGGCTGGAATCTCCTCTCTCTCCCCCTGTGACCTGAGCTGCTCAGGGGTCTTTTCTCTCTGGTGCCTTCAGGGACATCAGTTTCTGAGAAAAGGGGGTCATGGAGGACAGGAATGTCCCTTACATGGAGCCTTCCATGCCCAACCCAAAGAGGTGACTTGAAGGTGGAATTCCAGGACCATGCAGGGCTCAGGGGGTGCAGAGGGGAGCTTCCCAAGTCCCCCCAGGTACCCCGCTCAGGGGACCAGCAGGCTTCTGTCGTGACCCTAACCCGGATCTCGGTCTCCACCCGGGCTTGTCCTCTTGGCCACTTTTTTTCAGAAGCTCTAGTTGTTGCTTGAGGGGCTCTTGGAGACCATGAGTGCGACTCCATAATGAGGAAACTGAGGCCAGAGTGGGTCCAAGGCTGCCCAGGGAGGCAGTGAGGGCAGGCCGGGCCCTCTGAGGCCCAGAGCTCGTATCTCACGGGTCAGGGCACTTCCTGCTCCCCAGGCTCTTCCCTGAGAGCAGCAGCCGTTCCCTCCCACCCAGGACCCCCAGCCTTTACCCCTGCCCCCGCCCTACCTGGAGTCCTGCGAGAAACTGCCGCGGGGCCGCCGCCGTACTCCCCGCTGGAGTCTCCTGAAATAGTGGCGTCAGCCCCCCAGGCAGGCTTGCCCCAGCCACGTCACATCACTTCAGCTTCCTGTCCCACCTCCAGCTGTGGCCACAGGTCCCCCAGCACCCACCCTGTCATCACCCCCTCATCCGGCCCTGCTGACAGCCCGCAGGAAGCAAGCTGAGAGGCCAGAGGCTCATCTGCCACAAAAGCCTGGGCCGCAGGACCCGGGGAGGTACCACAGGGCTCTGTGCTCAACGCTAAGTGAGCCCTGCCCCTTCTGACCTGCGTCAGATGTGCCTCGGGCCTCCGTGAAGAAGAGGCGAGTCAATCCGTGTCAAGTGCTTAGAACTGTGCCTGGGCCTCAGAAGGTGTCCGTATATGTGACTGTCCCCTCCTCTTGGAGCAGTGAGGAGAAAAGGCGTCCAAAGCTGGTGTCCACTTCCTGCCCACCCCTTCATGCCAGCCCTGTCCTGGGCCCAGCAGGCACTGCTGAGAGATCCGAGGGGGAAGGCTGGGGCCCCGCTCCTCCACTTTCTGCCCTGCCTGAGGTCAGGGCGGGGGAGGTTTCCATGGGGCAAGTGACTCACAGGTCACCTTCTGGGGGGCCAAAGCACACTGATTCTGAGGTGGGACAGGGGTGAGTGTGGGGGGTCAGTTCTCAGTACTTCCAACTGTGTATGTGACAGGAAAAAATAGCCACAAGCCTCAGACCACGTGTGACACCGTGTGTCATGGGTCACGTCTTAGGGTTCATCCCTTGACTCTCTGTCTCCCCTGCATCCCAGCTCTGACGGGAACAGGGGCTCACACTGCCTTCTCGGAACTGGCCCCATCCTCTCCCCTTTTTCTCCCAGAGATTGCGGCTTCCTGACCCCCTCCAGCTCCGGCCTGTGGCCTGGCTCAGACACCAGGGCTGGGAGGAGTTTCATTTCCGACATCTGAGGAGGGGCGCAGGAACGCACATGAAAACCCTGCAAAAATCTATAGGAAACGAAAGCGAGGCTCGAAACAGGCTCTAATCCCAGCTTCATGGGCAACTTGCTGTGGGACTCTTGGCAAGACACTTTAAGCCCTTGCTGAGCCTGAGTCTCCTCACCTATCAAATCAAAGGGAGAACGTTGGGATCCCCAGGAATCCTTCCAACTCATGACGAGATGTGCGTTTGGCAGGTGTCCAGTGGCTGGTGTCTATGATGGTGTGGATGCTGCCCATCGAAGAGCCCCATTGACATCCAGGATGACAAGTAGGCTTGGCTTCTGGTGACGGCTGTCCTGTCCAGGTCAACCTCATGCTTGAAATGTGCATTAAGCACAGTCACCCTCAGAGAAACAAGTTTCAACAAGGGCACACTTTGTCCATTGCCAAACACCATCCACATGTCCTTTAAAACAACTCTACTGAGATGTAATTCACAAACCGTATATTCACCGGATTATCGTCCCCGACTCAATGCATTGTTTTTAGCCTGTTCCCGGAGCTGTCCACCCATGGCCACAATCAATTTTAGAACATTTTCATCACTCCTGAAAGGATTCCCCTGTTCCTGTTGGTAGTCAGTTCTCATTTCCCCCCAACACGTCCATGGGTTCTCCTAGTTTGGACATTTCATCTAAATGGAATCATATGACATGTGACCTTTCATGTCTGGCTATTTCATTTAACAGAACATTCAAGCTTCATCCGTGCAGTAGCTCTGTCAGTACTTCACTGCTTTTCACGGTTGACTGTTCCAATAGACCACGTTTTGTTCATTCACACATCAGTTGATGGGTTTTGGGTTTTTCCCACTCTCTGGCTATTATGCATGATGAATCATGCTGCTATGAACATTGGTGTTCAAGTTTTTGCGTGAGCATACGTTTTCTTTCTTTTTTTTTCTTCCTTTTTTTAGTACCAGGGATTGAACCCAGGGGTGCTTAACCACAGAGCCACATCCCCACCCTTTTTTAATATTTTAATTAGAGACAGGGTTTAGCAACAATTAAATTGCTTGGGGCCTTGCTAAATTGTGGAGGCTGGCTTTGAACTCAAGATCCTCCTGCCTCAGATTCCCAAGCTGCTGGGATTAAGGCAGGTGCCCCCGTGCCCAGCTGAACGAACATGTTTCATTGTTCTTGAGCTTGTACCTTGAGTGGAATTGCTGGGTCCCGTGGAAACCCTGGGTTTTTACGGTTTTAGAAAGTATTTTCCATATATTCCTAACAGCAGCATGTGAGGATTCCAATTTCTCCACCTCCTTTCTCACCCTTATTTGTCATTTTTATTACAGCCATCCGAGTAGGTATAAAGTGGTATCTCCTTGTGGTTTTGATTTGAATTTTCTAATAGTTATGGCACATGGTTTTCCATGTGCTTGTGAGCTTTTTGTTTATTTTCTTTGAAGAAATGTCTCCTGAAGTGCATTTTTGAAATGAGTTGTTTTTTTATTGTTGAGCTCTCATAGTTCTTTTTATGTTTTGGATTCTAGAACCTTATCAGATATATGATTTGCAAATATTTTCTTCTATTCTGAGTGGCATTCCCATTTTTTTAGACGGTGTCCTTTTGAAGCATAAACATATTTCATTTTGATGAAGTCCAATGTATCTATTTTCTTTTTTTTTTCTTGTAGTTCTTAGTCATATCTAAGAAGGTTCGGTCTAACCCAAGGCTATGGAGATTTACTCTGATGTTCTCTACTAACCGTTTTGTAGTTTTAGATCTATGGTCCATTTGGAGTTCATTTTTGTGTTTGGAAAAGCATCCAATTTCATTCTTTTCCATGTGGTTTTCCAGATGGTTCTGATCCTTTTAAGGTTGCAATTTGTGTGTGTGTGTGTGTGCGTCTGTGTGTGTGTGTGTGTATGTGTGTGTGCATATTGCTGGGGACGGAACCCAGGGCCTTGAGCACGCTAGGCAAGTGCTCTAATACTGAGCCACATCACTAGCCCTCAGAATTTCAATTTTTAAAAAAAAACAATTGTTTTTTATTGTAGATGGACACAAACCATTTATCTATTTCTTTATTTTTATGTGGTGCTGAGGATAGAACCCAGTGCCTCACATGTGCTAGGCAAGCGCTCTACCACTGAGCCACAGCCCCAGCCCCAACATTTCTATTCTTGATAGAAAATCTCCATAGATATTGATATTGGCTATGGCTTTGACATCTTCCAAAATTCATATTAAAACTTAATCCTCAATGCAATAATAATAAGTGGGGAGACTTTAGGAGATAAATCTGAGATAGAAGGGGCTCGAAGGAATCTCTTAGTTGCTTTTTGTTCTTCTGCTTTGGGCCACGTGAGGACATGGCCACGAGGTGACATTGGTGGAGCAGAGACTGAGCCCTCTCTGGGTGCTGAACCAGCTGATGCCTTGGTCTGGGCTTCCCAGCCTCCAGAACTGTGAGAAATAAACTTCTGTTCTTATAAATCACCCACTTACTAGGCTTTAAATGTTTGTTCTCCCAAATTCATGTGCTGGGGAGCAAACATTCAAACCATAACAATTCATTTAATTCTCAAAGTCATATGCCACTGGTACTTGGAGGTGGGGCCTTTGGGAGGTAAGGAGAATTAGATAAGGTCCTCATAGTGGGCCCCCATGATGACATTAGTGGCTTTTTAAGAACAGGAGGAGAGACCCAAGTTAATGCCCTCGCTCTGCCTTGCCACGTGGTGCCCTCTGCCGCGTTATGCTGCAGCAAAAGAGGCCCTCACCAGACACTGAGTGGATGACAGCATCATGCACTTGGACTTCCCAGCCTCCACGGCAGTGAGCCAAACTTCTGTTTTATCTAAATTACTTGGCCTCACGTATTTTGTGATAGCAACAGAAAATGGTCTAAAACACCAGTCTGAGGTATTTTGTTACAATAGCAACAATAGAATGAGACAATCCGTAGAACGCTTGAGGGAGGTACTGATCTGGATCACATCTCTTTGTGTGGACTCTGCTTACGATGTAAACCACACCTGGGAACTGTTACCAAGAGGTCCTTTAGCAAACAAAGTGTTTAGATGGTAACTCATGTACACATCCAAAAGACCCCAAATGTGGTGAAGATGCTGTTTTCTTCACCCCAGATAACTCTTTGGTCCCTTTTCTTTACAGGCTTCTGAAGCTTAGATGTCCTTCTTCCCCACTCCTAGGTGTTACCCACATTCTGCCCATTTCCCCTCCCTTGTCTCAGAAGAAGTTGAAGAATCTTCTTTCCATTCCATGGAAGGTTTTATAGAAGGTGGCATTCTGCTTTGTAGTTGGGTAGATTTTGAGTCCATGTCTTCAATGGTTATAATTCTATTAAGGTTCTCTCTCTCTCTCTCTCTCTCTGTTATTAGTTTTGGCAAGTTATGGTTTTCTAGAAAATTTTGTGGTCTGTCTTATGGGCTTAAAGTTGTTTATGATGGTTTTTCTCTGTCTTAAAAAAAAAACTCTCAATCAGTAGTGGTGCTTGCTCCTTCTTTTGTACCAGGGATTGAACCCAGGGGTGCTTAACCACGGAGCCACATCCCCAGCCCATTTTATTTATTTATTTATTTTTAATTTTGAGACAGGATCTTGCTAAGTTGCTGAGGGCCTCGCTAAGTTACTGAGCCTGGAACAGGTGATCCTCCTGCCTCAGCCTCCAGAGCGGCAGGTGTGTATCCAAGCTGCTGGGATTACAGGTGTGCATCACCGTGCCCAGCACGATGCTCCCTTTTTGATCCCAGATATATTTTTAATGATGTTTCTTTTGTTTCTAGAATAATCTTTTTTTTTAGGTTACCTCTCATTTTTTTTTATTGGTTGTTCAAAAGATTATAAAGCTCTTGACATATCATATTTCATACATTAGATTCAAGTGGGTTATGAACTCCCATTTTTACCCCAAATACAGATTGCAGAATCACATCGGTTACACATCCACATTTTTACATAATGCCATAGTAGTAACTGTTGTTTCTAGAATAATCTTGCCAAAGATTTTTATACATTGGATTAGTTTTCTCAAAGAGCCTATTCTTGCCTTCACTGATCCCTTCTATTCTAGCATCATTTCCCATTTAACTAATTTCTTGTTCTTCCTTTCTTTTTTCTGGTATTCTTGTGGAACTTCTGTAATCCTAGGGATTGAACCCAGGGACTGGCACATGCTAGGTAAGCACTCTACCTTGGAGCTCCATTCCCATTCCTTTATATTTTTTATTTTGAAACAGAGACTTATCAGGTTGCCTAGGCTGGCCTCGAACCTGTGATGCTCCTGCCTTAGCCTCCCCAGTGACTGCCACACACATGGAATTTTAAGCACTACCTCTTGGCTGTGAATTTCTAACAGTTAACGCTACTCAGAGCAGGTGGTCCCTCTGACCCCCTTCTTTGATATTTGTAGAAATTTTCTCTGTGATCAATGGAGTGTTCAGTTTTTTTTAAGTGCTCCTTGAGAGGAATATATATTTGCTAGTTTTTAGATGGAGGGTTCTAAGTTCAAATAGGTTAATTACCCAGAGAGTCATGTTCAGTTCTCCATGATGAAGGGAGAGCGTCTGGTTTCTCCTACAACCATAGTTCTGTCAATTTTTGCTTTATGAATTATGAGGCTGCTTTACTAAGTAAGTTTAGTGTTGTTTGGGCTTCCTGGTGAGTTGAACTTTTTTATCATTATGAGTGGCCCTTTTTATCTCAAGTAATGCTTTTTGCTAAAATTTCTATTTTGACTGATGTTAATAACACAATCCCAACTTTTTTTTTCTACTCTTACTTTTCATTGTGATAAAGTATAGCTGGGCATGGTAGCAGAGGCCTGTAATTCCAGCAACTCAGGAGGCTGAGGCAGGAGGATCTCAAGTTGGAAGCCAGCTTAGCAATTTAGCAGGACCCTGTCTTAAAATAAACAATAGAAACAGCTGGTGAAACCCTCCTGGGTTCAATCCTCAGTGTCACAAATAAATAAAGCAGACATAACATAAAATTTGCCACCCTAACCATTTTTAAGTGTACCAACCTTCTTTTGATTAGTCCTCACCATGGAGATATTTCTCTTACTGCCAAACTCCCTGTGTTCTTCAGTTTTAGCTGGGTCTCTGTTAAACTTAGTAGGATTTTGTCCTCTGTCTGGAGTGGCCAAAAGAACTGTGCATTAAGTCCATCTAACTTTACTGTGCTTATTATTCTCTCAGAATTTGTTTTTACCATCATATATTTTTTTCTCATTTTCTTTCTTTTCCTGTGTCCTCCTTTCTTTCCTGCCTTCTGTTTGACTGAACTTTTAAAAAATTTTTTGAAATTTTTTTTGGTAGAGATTGAACCCAGGGTGCTTATCCACCGAGCCACATCCCCAGCCACTTAAAAAAACAAACAAACAAACAAAAAACAACTTTTATTTAAAGACAGGGTCTCACTGAGTTGGTTAGGGCCTTGCTAAATTGCTGAGGCTGGCGCTGAACTTGTGACCCTCCTGCCTCCGCCTCTCCAGCTGTTACTGCTCCCGGCTCCATTGAACATTTTAAAATTTAAAAATTTCAGTCCTTTTTCTCTCTATTAGTTTAGACCTTCTATTCCTCTATTTTTGATTCCTTGGTGGTTACCCATAAAAATGCTAACATATAAATCTAAATTTGTGTACCCCTGTTCTCCTGCCTGGGGATCTGAAGACCCCCCCAGGATATTGTTAACCAAGTTTTCCATTTTTTCATTCTGAGAGTTATTTTTGTTCTACCTTAATTTTCCTCCACGAAATCAGTTATTCATACTGTTACCAGACACGTTAGAGCTTGTTTGTAACTCCCCACATTTGCCAATGTCTTTGCTAAAATCATCTTCCTTTCTCTTAGAGAACATCCTTTAGATGTGTTTTCATTGAGTATCTGTGGGAGCTCCCGTTCTCAGTTCTTGTTTGCCTAAAATACCTGCATTTCACCCTTTTTCTTTTCTTTCTTTCTTTTTCTTTTTTGTTTTATGAATGAACCCAAAGGCACTTTACTTCTGAGCTACTTCTCCAGTGAATTTTTCATTTTTTTTTAAAATTTTGAGACAGGGTCTCACTAAATTGCTGAGATTGGCCTTGAACTTGGGATCCTCCTGCCTCAGCCTCCCCGGTGGCTGGGATTACAGGTGTCAGCGGCGTGGCCAGCTTCACCCTTGCTCTTGCATCTTGATTTTGGCTGTATACTTTGAAGATGTTCCTGGCTCACACCTCCCAGCACCTTGATGTTGGTGTACCTCTGTTGCTGTGGTTTATCACTCCTTCATGGAGAATTGGGGTTCTTGCTTTTTGAGGGGTTGGTGGAGGCAGTGCTGCTTTTAAGATCTCTTCAGGTTTGGTCTTCTGAAATTCAACTACAAAGATTGTATCAAGTGATGCATTTCTTTAAATTTATTCTGTCTGGGATTTGTGGTGCTTCCTGAATCGGAGGAGTCTCATCATGCAACATTCTGGAAAAATACCTTGGCCGTTATCGCTTCCTGTGTTCTGTCTGCTGCACTCTGTGTCTCGTCCTTTGTGAAGACCAAGCAGAAGCACATTGGGCCTGTGCGTGCTCTCCTCTGGGTCTGTTGGACTCTTTTCTTATTTTTGACTTTTCATCTTTCACTAATATCATTATTTTTCTCCAGTTCTTGGTTCCAAGTGGCACCTTCTTCCTTTCCAATGCATCTGATCTGCTATTAATTTATCCATTGAAATAAAAAATCAGGAAATTCATTTACAAAGATGCAAAACTCAAAACAATATAAACACTACCTGGTGAAGGGTGCCCCTCGGCCCCCCTGAACCTGCCTCCCCCCCTGAACCTCTGCAGGGGCCTCTGCTCTTCTTTTTCTCTTTCTCGTTTCTTCTGTGTCCTCACAGAGAATTTTCATACAGATGTAAGTATAAATAGTAACTAGTATAAATAACTTTTATTTTATCCCTTTCTCGTACAAAAGGAAGCATATATTTTGGCTCTATGCTTTGATTTTGTTTTTTCATATGAAGTCTGAAGATCTTTCCTTATCAACACAGACTTTCCTCATTCTCTTATTTTTCTTTAAAAATGGTTGCATTGTATTTCATCGTAGGGATGAATCATAATTTATCATCCCAGCCTCCGGTTGAGGGTTGTTGGATTGTCCTTAGTCTTTTGTGCTTAAACACAATGTTGCAATGAATGACCTTGGAGATACCTTATTTTGGAGACGCACAGGCATATCTGTAGAATGAATTCCCAGGAGTTGAACTACTAGGTCAGAATCCTTCACATTTTCAATTTTGTGCATAAGTTTGCTGTAAGTGGCTTCATAGGGCTGGCACTAGTTCACTTCTACCCTGTGAGAGTGTTTCCCCTCAGTTTCACCTACAAGGTCAAACCTCCAGATTTTTGTTTGAATCATTTTTACTTTCAATGAATATTGTGTGTGTGTGTGTGTGTGTGTGTGTGTGTGTGTGTGTGAATTAAGCTTGAAACTTTTACCACTATGCTATATCCCCAACTCTTTTTACTTTTTATTTTGAGACAGGATCTTGCTAGCTGTCCAGGCTGGCTTCAAAATTGTTATCCTCCTGCCTCAGCCTCCCAAGTCACTGGGATTACTGGTGTGTGCCGCCACACCTGGCACAATGAATAGCTTTTATTTGCAAACTGTGTGTATCCTTCTTTTCCAAAGTTCATGATTATGTTGTATGTATTTTTTAAATCTAAAATCACTCAAGCATATTTGTTTCAGATTTTATACCTCGTCAGGCCAACATCTGGATTCTTTGGTGCAGCCACTTCTTTATCTTATTATTTTGGCAGGCTTGGTTCCCTGAATGTTTTGCTCATATTTTAGATTGTGAGCTCATTCCTGGTTGCCCTTCCGCAGTGCAGGAGAACGTGCAGGTTTGCATCTGCCGTGGTGAGGCCCGCCCAGCTTTGTCAACACAGACGTATTTATGCTCGAGTTTTGGCTTGGCACGTTGTGACCAATGCAGGTGGTGTAAACTCTAACCTCAGATGAGTGACAAGGCGGCTGTGGGTGTGATGTTTAGGGGACACTGCTTCCCCTCAGACTCGAGACTGAAACAAACAAGTTTCTTTCTTGACTCCCTTTTCCAGTAAACAGGTCCTCTTTACAGTCTATCCTTTGGTTGACAATATTAACCCTTTGAGTGTCTATTTAGTTTTATGTGGAATGGTCTAAGCTTCTATTGCCTACTGTCCTGTCCCACCCCACAAAGTCCTATTGTTTGGTACTCATTGTCACAGCAGCCTGAAGAGACTTAAGAGAACTGCGTTTGTTTTAGGTTTTTTTTTTTTTTTTTTATTATTGTTGTTGTTTGTACCAGGCATTGAACCCCTGAGCCACACCCCAGCCCTTTTGTGATGTTATTTGGAGACAGGGTCTTGCCAAGTTTCCTAGGGCCTTGAGAAGTTGCTGAGGCTGGCTTTGAACTCCTGATCCTCCTGCCTCTGGGATTACAGGTGTGCGCCGCTGCCCCGGCAACTTTGGTCTGTTTTTAATGAGTGGAAATAGCGAGGAAGACTCTAAGGACGTCCTGCTGTAGGAACCTCCAGACTGCTGCTGGTACTCGGGCGAGCGAAAGACACCAGGCCGCCCTCCTCCTGTCCTTTCTTACTCCTCCTCGAACGTTAGACGTCTGTCTCTTCTTCTTCTCCACCTCAGATGCATTCGGTTTCAGCAGATGCCCTTCTCCACCTACCCATTTGCTGCCCGGTTCCTTCACAGCTGCTTAAAGATGGCAGCCTAGGGCTGGGGTAGAGCTCAGTGGTCTAGTGCCTGCCTCCCTTGCATGAGGCCCTGGGTTCAATCCCCAACATAGAAAGAAAGAAAGAAACAAAGGAAGGAAGAAAGAAATAAATGCTTTTTAAAATGGCAGCTTAAGCCAGGGGCCGTGGCGCACAGCTGTAATCTCAGTGCTTTGGGAGGCTGAGGCAGGAGGATTGTGAGTTCAAAGCCAGCCTCAGCAAATGCCAGGTGCTAAGCAACTCAGTGAGACCCTGTCTCTAAATAAAATACAAAATAGGGCTGGGGATGTGGCTCAGAGGTCGAGTGCCCCTGAGTTCAATTCTAGGTCCAAAAAAAAAAAAAAGTAGCCTAGCCAGGTATAGTGGTGCATACCTTAATCCTAATGACTTGGGAGGCTGAGCGGGAAACTCACAAGTTTGAGGCCACCCTCAGCAACTTGGCCAGACTCTAAGCAACTTAGACCCTGCTCAAAGACAAATATATATATATATATGTATAAAGAGTTGGAGGTGTGGCTAGGTTTAGTGCCCTTGGGTTCAATCTCTTAACACACACACACACACACACACACACACACACAGAGGCAGCCTAAGCCTTCCCAGTTGGCTCCTGTGCTTCCTGTCTTGACTTCACAGAGCACAGAATTCACATTTTACAAGAGCTTTGCCTACAGTATTTCACCTGTGCTTAACTATGTCGTGACACAGGCAGAATGTCGTTATCTGTAATTTGTTTTGTGGTTGTAGGGATTGAATGCCGCAGGAGCCTCGCACATGCTAGGCAAGTGCTCTGTCCCTGAGCCATACCACCCAGTTATTTTTTTAAAAGTACTTTTTAGATGGACACAGTACCTTTATTTTATTTATTTGTCTATTTATTTTAATGTGATGCTGAAGATGGAACCCAGTGCCTCACACATGCAAGGCACTGAGCCACAGCCCCAGACCCCACCCCCTTCCATTTATTTTTATTTTTTATTTTGAGACAGGGTGTCTCTAAGTTGCTAGTCTAGCCTTGAATTTGAGATCCTCCTGCTTCAGCCTCCACAGTAGCTGGATTTACAGCCATGTGTCACTATGCCTGGCTTCTAATTTTTTTTTTTAAATGAAATAACTGAGACCCAGCAAGAGGTACTTGTCCAACATCACACAGCCAACAAGTAGCAGAGCAGGGACCAAGCTCAGATTTCTCTCTTGGGGCCAGTGTTCGCCTCGAAGGCCAGCACACAGAACCATCTAGTAAATCCACATTCAAGGGAAATTTCAATGCCTGGAAAAACTGGAGTTCTAACTCATGGCTCAGCTCCCAAGCTTCTCATGTTTTTGTTAGGGCACAATAGGTCTGTGACCGCTCCGTGACAGTGGCACCTCAGATTGCAGAGTTCAAGACTTTTGTGAATGTTCTGAGGTCTGCCTTGGTCTGGCTATCCACTGTACTTGGCCATGTCTAGGGGTTTTCCTGGTAGATGACTAGTGGCCAAGGGCTTGTGAAAACATAAATGTGTCCTTGAACTTGAAACTGAGTGGAAAGAAATTAAAAAGGAAAAAAAAAAAAAGAAGAAGAAGTTCTGAGTCAGAGGCTGACTAATGACTCCTTGGAAGACACGGGGCAGGGCCTGAGAGCTTCCATGTGCTTTCAGCTGGAGAAGGTTCCCCTGGAGGCTCACAGCTCTGTGTGATTGACCAGCATGGTGCAGTGTGCACGTTGCTCTCTGAGGAAGCTTAATGAACACCTACTACACCCGACTACTGGTGCTGATGGGGAGGGCCACAAAGATACACGGGACAGGGTTCCTGCCTTGAGGGGTAAGCGAGTCAGAATGCCTGATCAAAATTCCTGCTGTGCCACTTCCGACTAATAGTCAACCTTGATGAGTACCTGACCTCCTTAAGCTTTATGTTCTCATCTGTAAAGTGAGACCACCCAACAGTGCCTGTGACGCAGGGTGTGGATGTGGAGATTAGAGAGGCCAAGTGCGTGAAGGGCTTGGCGCAGAAGGAAGGATCTAAAGGCAAGTCCCTGGCATAAGATCATACAGGTTTGGGATGTGAGGCTTTTAGTTAAGGAGACGTTGTGGTCCAGAGAGGGGAGGGGTTGTTTTGAGCTGGATTAATCCACTGATGTCCCCAGAATAAGATGCTCCTGAGGCTTGGCAGGTGGTGGAGACTGTGAAGAGGGTGGTGGTACCAGGAGTTGAACTCAGGGACCACTGAGCCACATCCCAGCCCTATTTGTATTGTATTTAGAGACAGGGTCTTACTGAGTTGCTTAGGGCTTTACTAAGTGGCTGAGGCTGGCTTTGAACTCGTGACCCTCTTGCCTCAGCCTCCTGAGCCGCTGGGATCACAGGTGTGTGCCACAGCGCCTGGATGTGCAGAGGTTTTCAGGGAGGAAAAGTGCAAAGGCAGAGAGCTGGGAAAGTGCAGAGCACCTTACAAACATGGTGCACACCTGGCGTCCTGGCTCCTGGGAGGCTGAGGCAGGAGGATCACTGGAGCCCAGGAATTCAAGACCACCCTGGGCAACATAGCAAGTCTGGGTCTCAAAAACCAAAACCCCAAATCAACCAGTTAACCAACAACAAAACAACAACAACAAAACCCAAGAATACAGCAGGTGCCCGTGAGCAACACTAGCATGGAGGTGCAAATGGGTGGAAATTGGTAATTGTGATTATTATGAGCATCCCGTATGAATACTCACTCTTTTCTAGGCATTTGGTGAAGTAACTTAAATTATACAAATTAATTGACATAGTCAGCAAATTAATTCACATAATCTGAATATGTAAATTAATTTCCATAATCTAAATTAATCCTTCCAACAACCCATGAAATGTCCTCATGAAATCTTTTTTTTTTTTTTCTGCACTAGAGATGGTACCCAGGGGCACTTTGTCACTGAGTCACATCCCCAGCCCTTAATATTTTTCATTTTGAGACAGGGTCTCACTAAGTTGCAAAGGCTGGACTCAAACTTGCCATCCTCCTACCTCAGCCTCCCAAACTGCTGGGAGTGTGTCGCTGTGCCCGGCTCCTCATAAAATCTTGAATGTCCCATGGAATATCCCTTCTGGGGCAAAGCTCCACACCGAGGAGACATGTCTGGGCGAGGACCGCGACTGCGCAGGGCAGCAGGAGGGTAAGGAGCAGTTCCCCGACTCCTCTAGAGCCTCTTCTAAAGACGTTTTCGGAACAAATTTTTACTCCTCACACTTCAGATAGAGCCCTAATATCCAGAGTATACAAAGAACTCAAAAAAATTAAACAATAAGAAAACAAATAACCCAATCAACAAATGGGCCAAGGACATGAACAGACACTTCTCAGAGGAGGACATACAATCAATCAACAAGTACATGAAAAAATGCTCACCATCTCTAGTAGTCAGAGAAATGCAAATCAAAACCACCCTAAGATACCATCTCACTCCAGTAAGATTGGCAGCCACTATGAAGTCAAACAACAAGTGCTGGCGAGGATGTGGAGAAAAGGGTACACTTGTACATTGCTGGTGGGACTGCAAATTGGTGTGGCCAATTTGGAAAGCAGTATGGAGATTCCTGGGAAAGCTGGGAATGGAACCACCATTTGACCCAGCTATTGCCCTTCTTGGACTATTCCCTGAAGACCTTAAAAGAGCGTACTACAGGGATACTGCCGCATTGATGTTCATAGCAGCCCAATTCACAATTGCTAGACTGTGGAACCAACCCAGATGCCCTTCAATAGATGAATGGATAAAAAAAATGTGGCATTTATACACCATGGAGTATTACACAGCACTAAAAAATGACAAAATCATGGAATTTGCAGGGAAATGGATGGCACTAGAGCAGATTATGCTTAGTGAAGCTAGCCAATCCCTAAAAAACAAATACCAAATGTCTTCTTTGATATAATGAGAGCAGCTAAGAACAGAGCAGGGAGGAAGAGCAGGAAGAAAAGATTAACATTAAACAGAGACATGCGGTGGGAGGGAAAGGGAGAGAAAAGGGAAATTGTATGGAAATGGAGGGAGACCCTCATTGCTATACAAAATTACATATAAGAGGTTGTGAGGAGAATGGGAAAATAAACAAGGAGAGAAATGAATTACAGTAGATGGGGTAGAGAGAGAAGATGGGAGGGGAGGGGAGGGGGAATAGTAGAGGATAGGAAAGGTAGCAGAATACAACAATTACTAATAGGGCATTATGTAAAATTGTGGATGTGTAACCGACGTGATTCTGCAATCTGCATTTGGGTTAAAAATGGGAGTTCATAACCCACTTGAATCTAATGTATGAAATATGATATGTCAAGAGCTTTTTAATGTTGTGAACAACCAATAAAAAAAAAAAAAATAAAGAAATGTATAAACTGGAAAAAAAACGTTTTCGGAACTCTAGAGGGAGCTCTAGAGTCGTGAATCTAGGCCAAGAAATCCTTGTCCCTTCTCCCCACTGAGGAGTCAGGAAAACTTACCTAGGCACAAGCGACAGACAGGTCACCAGGCAATGGAATTCTCTAGAAAGACATGCCTACAATTGAAATTTTAATTTAATATTTCAAAATGAAGTAAAAATATTTTAAAACGACAGAATCTATAAAACTAAGTCAGGATTATAAAAATGAAGAGATGAGATTATTGGTCAAAAGGAAGATTTGAAAATGTTCACAAGGAACTTGATAAAAAAAGAGAGGAAAAAAGATTTTTCTTTCCTAAAAAGGAAATTCATTTCATAAGTGAAGGCAAACCAGAGTTGTCACCAATGCTGACCACCCCCGACCCTAAACGGTCCTCTTTCCCTGCTGCAACTGTGGACCAATAAGCGAGACAGAGTTCTGGTTGAACAGAGAAGGAAGGTTTATTTTTGGCCACAGGATGGAAGCAGGAGAGACCAGCTCTCAGATCTGCTGCTGCTGCTGCTTTTTTGGTACCAGGGGTTGAACCCAGGGGTGCTTAACCCCTGAGCCCCATCCCCAGCACTTTTATATTGTATTTAGAGACAGGGTCTCACTGAGTTGCTCAGGGTCTGGCTAAGTTGCTGAGGCTGGCTTTGAACTCGCCATCCTCCTGCCTCAGCCTCCTGAGCCCCTGGGATGACAGGCGTGCGCCAGGGCGCCTGGTGCAGATCTGGGCAGGTGCAGGTTGGGCAAGTCCTGGAGGAGGAAGGAAGGACCAAGGGGAGGGACAGGCTAATGAAGGGGGGGAACGTTCACGTCTTTTCTGGGACTAGGCAGAGATTTTCCTGGAACTGGGTGCTACTTCTTTTTGCTTCTTTTATGCTTCTTCATGACCATTGCCAACTGTCATGGCCCCGATTGGCATGCCATCTGGCAGGTAAGTGGAATTATGATGAAGTTGGAGGCTAGCTGGTGGTCACTGGTGCTGGTGTCAGATTGTCTAGCACTTCTGCAGAGGGACTTCTGCCCTCAGAGATAAACAAGATCAGGGCGACAAGTCCCTCCTTTCTGATTTTCGCTCCTCCCTCCTGAGGGGTGCTGAAGGGCGAAAGTCCATCTTCTGCCACTTTTTCAAGCTGCCTTGGGGGGTCATTAGAGGGTCCCTGCGAGGAGTGAAATTTTCCTTAATTGGCCTCAAACAAGTCTGATTACCGTCTGGCCACAGGCTGAGCTGTTCATAACCCTGAGAAACTATTGTTAGGGTTCTGATGGCCTCCAAACTCTTATTCACAAATGAGACCAAACGGTTGAGGACTAATGAACCAAAGAGCAGCAAGAGCAGCCCAGCTGCCAGAAGACCTGAGGCAGACTCCAGGTGGCGCTGGGCGAGAACCCTCCCATCAGCATTCCAGCATCCCGAGCAGCATCCCGAGCCCGGTTCCAGCATTCCAGCTTCCTAATCCTTCTGGGATCCCACTGGCATTCACATAAAAACAGATTATGTCGGGTGTCCATCGTTGCTTCTGGGCAATGTTGCCTAAAAAGAAGCCAGACATTTATTTCTGGAATAAGAAGTGTTCTCATAAACTCTAGGCAGAGCACAGGAAGGAACAAGGATCTGGAAAGGGGAAGGGATATGGACCCCAGGGCCAGGGAGAGGCCCCTTTGGTGACTTTGTCAACTTTAATATACTTCACATTCACCTGTTGAGATTGGTGACATGTAGGTCCCTTGGCAGGTGGGTTACTGTGCATATTCCTCCTGTGCTAATAAGCAGTGGAGAGTCCCCTAGTCCCTGAGAAGTACATGGGCAGGGGAGCGTGTTTAAACCCAAAAACAAGAAGGATGACATCGGATTTTCTGAACAATATTCTTTTTTTTTTTAAAAAAATTATTTGTTATTTTTAGATACACGTGACAGTAGCGTGCATTTGGACATATCATAATGCAGAGAGTAGAACTGCCCATTCTTGGGGTTGTACATGGTGTGGCGTCGCACTGGTCGTGTATTCATGTTATAGGAAAGTTCTGTCCGATTTGTTCCACTGTCTTTCCCATTCCCATCCCCTCCCTTCCCTTCTCTCCCCTTTGTCTAATCCAATGAACTCCTGTCTACCCCCCACCTTGGCATCCACACATCAGAGAGAACATCCAGCCTTTGGTTTTGGGGACTGGTTTATGTCACTCAGCATGATGGCCTCCAGCAGAACAATAGCGTCTGGCCCCCACGATGAACAACAAAAGTGGCCTCAATCTGAGGTTGGGTGGATGGTTGCCAGGCAGAGGTCCTTTTAGAAGACTTTGTACATAAGGTTAGGGCAGCCTCTGTGCAAATGTCATGTCACCAGGGGGCTGCACTGGGAGGAGAGTTGTTCTAGTGCCCAGAGTTAAGACTAGCCACTGGGTAGGAGAGAGGCTGACCTGAGATCAGGGGAGGAAACAACCGATACGTGAGAACCGTCCTCGCACGAGGGACTTGGCATCTCCTCTCTCACCTGCAGAGCTCTGCACAGTTTACAAAGGGCTTCCCATGCAAGTAGATGCACAACAAGTGCAAGCGTGAAGTTTTGTAAAAATACAGATGTTTAAAGAAGAAACAGAAGAAGAAAGTAAAAGAAAAAGACCACAAATAAAAATTTAAACAAACAAACAAAAAATACAGGTGCTAAACTGTACTCTGGACCTGCCAAATCTTTTTACTTGTTAACTTCAGGACACTTTTAGCATATGCTTTGCCTGTTGATGGGATGTTATCTGTCGTCTGTCTCAGAATTGTGTTATATATTAAAATGATTTCCTCTGCATACAGCATGTTCATCCCACTTTATAAATAAGGTGTAACCCTTCAGTGACTTCCTTGAAAAAAAGGCTGAATCACAGTCCTTAAAGAAACTTTACTGCCCATTTTTTGTCTGGCTTTATCATCTTGATTTTCACGCCACATATTAAGCCAAAGTTGCAGGTCGGTTACATCGTTCTTTTTTTTTCTTCTGGGCTGTGAAGTTGGCTACCTCAAGGTGTCAGCTGGTCACAGCCACTTTCACCCGGGCTCTTGGCACAGGGACTGTGTCCAGCTCTACCCGCCAATCATCGCAGAAGGTCTTGGCTATATTTGGGACGGCTTCCTCAGGAAAGCAAGATTTAGCTCTGGCTGGAGATAATGAGGGAGCCCTGGGTGTGCCGGGGGTGAGTGCCAGGGGCAGGTGCTGCCGAGCATCCCACACAGGATATTTTTACAAAGGGTGCAGGTGTCGTGGGGCCTCAGGAACCCTGTGTGTCCACCGAGGAGGTGCTCGAGTGGGAGGCTGGTCCCAATTGTACCCTCCCAGCCTGCCGTGCACTGGGCCCAGACCTGCAAACACACAGGCACTGGGGCTGTTGGCTATGAGGCTGGGCCCAGGAGGGGCAGCAGCAAGAGGAGACCCAGGAAGAGCAGGTTGGTGGCCGGGAGCTGCAGACGGGGCACAAGGAGTGTAAGACAGGTCTCCCGGGCGTCTGGACTTCTTTCCCTCTCTTAACACCTAGGACTCAGCCATGCCAGCCCCCTCTCCACACCCCCTCTTCCTGTGGGGAATGTGCTCAGGGCAGGTCCTTGACTACCATGGAGGTGGTGTGAGTGCCCAGCAGCTGTGAGTGGCTCATTCAGGACACCCAGGGCCCTTCTGGAAGGAACAGGCTAAGTTCTGGAGCTCTTGGGTCTCAGTCAGGCTGAAAGTCAAGAACGCCCACCAGAGGGACTTTCAGTGCTAAACTGGGAAATGTCCTGGTAAACCAAGAACAAATCAGTCACCCAGGCATGCACTCAGCTGACATTCATGATGACCTGCGACCTCTAAGACAGAAGCTGTCTAGATCCTGGGGACCGCCCTGGTGCCAGCCCCATTCTGGCTCCTCCATTCCTGAGACCCCCAGGGCCTCTGTGGCATGGACTTCAGTTCTGGCTCTTTCTCTTCCTGTCCGGTGGCTGTGGGCTGAGGTCTCTTTCCACATCTGTAGACAGGGGTACAATATCCATCTGCCCAGCAAATCACAGGGGGTCGCTATGGAGGGACCAGGCGGGGACTTTGGTGGGCCTCACTCCAGTGGGAGACACCTAGAATGTGAAGGTCAGCTTGTGGTCACCAGGGCCCTTAGCTGTGGCGCTAGCCATGGCTGTGCTATCCGGCTTTCCGATGTTCTCTGTGTGATCCTGGTTGGATCTCCTCTCTCACCGGCAGAGCTTTGGACAGTTTACAAAGGGCTTTCGAACTCATCCAAGATCTCATTGGCAAAATCTCGATTTCTCATTTACTGAGCACAGAATCTACTGGAGCTCCCAGACATGGATGTCCGAGTACTCTGTAACCCTCACTTACAGCCATAGTACCAGCTGCCATCAGAGTAAGAAGAGGTGTGTCTTTGCCGTGTCCAAGGCCCTCTGCTAAGCAATCTGCATATATTTAGCTCTCCCCAATGTCTTACAAACCAGGTCTGTGATTTTCTTTTCTTTGCCTTTGGAGAAACTGAGGCTGGGAGGCTTGAGAAACATTCCCTAAGTCCCGGAGCTGCTAAGTGTTGGGACTCAAACTGACCAGACCTTCTTCAGCATTGCTCAGGGACAGGGACCGACCTGGGGCAGTATGCGCCATCTCCCTGCCAGGGTGTCTGATACCTGTGCTGGGACTGCAAGTCGGCTGGGGTTGGAGAGAAGTTGGAAAAAAGAAATTGGAGTTGGTTAATAGGATACCCCTGGAGGGCATGGGTACCCTGGACAGGTTACTGAGTGCGATAGACACAGCAGGAAGGTTCAGAGGTGAAATGATTAGAGTATAAGAGCTGCAATTTAATCGCTAGATTAATCCATTTGATGCATTAATAATTGCAATGGGTTACTGGGTTGTCACTGTAGGCAGGTAGCGGTGGCTGGAGGAGGTCAGATGCTGGGACGTGCCCTTGGGGATTATACTTTGTGTCTGGCTCCTCTTTCTCTCCCCGCTTCCTGGCCTCCTTGAGCTGAGCCGCTCTCCTCACCACACCCTGCTGCCATGATGTCCCTCCTCACTCAGGCCTAGAGCAACGGAGTTGGCGACCATGGGCTGAACCTGTGAGACCGTGAGCCAAAATAAACTTCTCCTTCTCAAAGTTGTTTCTTGATATTTCAGTCACAGCAGCAAAAAGCTGGGGACCTCGGGTTGGAATGTCAGAGCTTGATTTCTCCTGCATGGTGGCCTTGGCCAGGTCACCGCCAGGTTCTGTCTTCAGTTTTTCCACCAGAAAAAAAAAAAAAAAAAAAACTGTCGGGATAACAGCAGAAGAAGCCAAGGAGCTCCCAGAGCTGATGGTCCAGACGGAGCCCAGGTGTCTACAGGACGGCCGGAACCCAGAGCAGGGGCACTGTCCCCCCTGAGTCTCCAGTCTAATTCTCCACGCGTGGTCACCTGGTTTGGGTGTTGCCTGTGGCTTTGTGGACCCTGAGAATGGCTCTGCTTCCTGGGACTGCATGTTTGACCTGCCTCCGGCCCGCTCAGGTGGCACATTGAGTCACAGAGTGTGGGGCCTCCAGAGAGGGACCATCTCTTCTCAGTGCTCCCTGGGCAATGGGCTGGGTACTGTGTGGACCTATTTTGGAAACTCAGTGGAGGTCAACGGCTTCCAAGCGGGAGGACACTTCCTCTTGGCCTGTCGGGGTGGACTGTGGGAAGCACAGAGCTCGGAGGCCCTGGTTTTGCCTCTTGCAACATGCAATCTGGAGGCCATTTTTAGCGTGACCGGGTTTGGGTCTTCACACTGTCCTTTAGTTCTCCCTACACCCTGCTCTCTCCATGACCTTGTTCTCCTGCGGCTCTGGGAGCTCCGCCCAAGGCCTCGGTGCTGGCCCGAACTGGCCATCTGGAGACTGAGTCAGGGGCCTTGGGAGGAATTTCTGACCCTGTTCCCACCCCACCAGCTCCCAGCCTCCAGTGCTGACTTGGCTAATTGATCTGGGGGCCTCGCCAAAAAACGCACCCCCCTCCCCCTTCGAGGGCGGCTGGAGGGCCTGGCTGCGCTCAGCTGCTCGCAGTTATAAAAAGAGCCACAGCACTTACGGTGGGCGGAGATGTCATGTCTGTCAGCTGCGGGGTGAGGCCCTGTGTCTCAGCCCCTGTGGGTTCCCAAGCCCATCCTGGGTGGCGGGACACCCTGCCTCACCTTCCGGCCAGGCTGCCCGGGCTGCTCTGCCTCGGGCACAGGACTCAGTCCGCAGATGCTGGGTCTCCTGAGCGCTGGCGGGACCCAGCCCGTTCCAGGCACCACGCAGGCTTTGCAAAACCGGGAGGAACTGTTCTGAGGCTCATGCTCTGATGAGAAAGGATGGACTGAGTGCAAGCCTAAGCCGCAGGAGCTCAGGGAGTGGGGATTTTGGAGGCTGAAGAGCTGACTCCAAGTCCCAAACTCTGCTACTTGCTAGCTATGTGACCCCGTGAAGGTTGACTTCTTTGGACCTCAGTTTGTCTTGTCTGTAAGATGGGGACAATGCCTGCCTCACAGAGCATACGTGAGAAAGATGGTAAATCAGTTTTAACCTGATGCTGGGTCCCGAAGGAAGGAGAGATCATCCGTGTCTAGGTCACACTTGGCATATCCAGTCCCCCTGGGAGCCACTGTGAGCAGGATGAGCCCAGCCTGTTAACAGCAGCCTGCGAAACCACACCGAGCTCCACAGACCTCATTCTTACCGTGATTAGGTTGGCAGCACAGCCTGCCTCCCCGGAGACCCTTTTCTTTAAGCTTGGGTCCTCTTGGTCACCCTAGTGCTGCCAGGCCACCAGGAACCTCACCTGCAGGGTCCCACATTAGAGCAAATATAGACATTTTAGTCCTAATCTTATTGGTATGCTCTTAGAGGAACCGTTTAGCCCCCTAGAGAGGTTGCTTGCCCATCGGAGAGGATTGAGGCGGGACCACACCTCCATATGGACAGAGTAGCATATGTTAATTGAGCAGCTATTCTGTACCAGGCCCTGGTGAGGCAAAAGGTGAGCAAGGAATGGTCTCAACCCTCAAGAAAAATGTCAGAGAGGCAGCTGGGTGTGTAGCTCAGTGACAGAGCACTTGCCTAGCATGTGCAAAGGCCCAGGCTTGATCCCCATTGCTGCAAAATATAAAATAATAATTTACAAAAATGGCTGGGTACAGTGGAACATGCCTGTAATCCCAGCAGCTTGGGAAGATCATGGGTTCAAAGCCAGCCTCAGCAACGTAGTGAGGCCCCCTGAGCAATTCAGCGAGTCCCCATCTCTAGATGAAATATAAAAAAGAACTAGGGATGTGGCTCAGTGGTTACGTGCCTTTGGGTTCAAAAGAAAGAAAAAAATGTAAAAAAAGAAATGTGTAAGAGAGCCAGGCACAGTGATATGTGCCTATAGTCCCATCTACTCAGGAGACCGAGGCAAGAGGGTCCCTTGTTCAGGAGATGACCAGCCTGGGCAACACAGTGAGACCCTGGCTCAAAAGAAGTTTGATTCATTTATATTCTTTAAATAAGAAATGCTTCAACAAGAGACATATCTCTTTCCAGACCCTGTTAGGAATCGCCTAGCACTGCAGTAGCTTTAGAAACCATAAAGAATTAATTTGTGCATTCATTTGTGATGCACAAATATTTACAAAGACTCTGCCTTGATCCAGGCCCTGCGTCAGTCAGTAAGAGTGAACAGAGATCCTCAGTTTGCAGCTACTCAGCCAGCAGATAAATCCAGCCCGGGAGCCCGGCTCTAGGTCTATGACTGAGGCACAGGCGGAGGGCAGGAGAGAGAGGACTGAATAATGTGCTGGTGGGGACGGCTCTGGGGCTCCGAGTGGGAGGAAGTGGATTTGAAAGAAGCCTCGGCTCACCGGGAGACCGTGGAGAATGTCATCCCGGCTGAAGAGACAACCTATGCAGGGGCCTGGGGGTGGGGTGGGGGTGGCCAAGGCTGTCGGGACTGAGAGGCACTCGGGGGTGATCTCATCCACCCACGGCTGCTTCAGATGTGGCTGCACGCAGAGGGTGGAAGGGACAGAGAGGGCTCCCCAGCTGGTTAGCAGCAGACTCGGGACTGGAGCTTCCTCCCAACTCCTGGCAGGACTTTTTCCTGGCTGTTCAAGGGCCAGGCATCATACACAGCACCATCTTGGCCATTTGTGGCTCCCAAGTAGGTTTGTGTCCAAGTCATCAGGATTTAGGTCAAGGTGTGCAAACGGGAGCCGAGCTGGAAGGTCTGGCATTGGCTGAGGTCTGGGCTGTGCTGCCCACAGTGCCGGCCTTATAGTAGGTGTTCAATAAATATCTGTGGCTCTCTCCATGAAACACCATCCCCTGCCGAGCGGATGCAACACCACCCCTCACAAGTCCTGCAGTTCTGTAGGAACCAGAGCAGACGAGGCCCGTGCTGTCTGCATTTCTGCTTCCTCAGATTCAGAGAGCTGAGCTCAGAGGGGGACCCCGGCCCAGGTTAAGCTATTGGAGCGAAGTTGCCTTGTGCCAAAGGGAAAGTCACCACCCCTGTGGTGTGGCTTCAGGGCCTCAATATCATCAACGGCCTGTTCCCATGATGTTAAAAATGGATCGTGTGGAAGTACCCGGGCATCACTGGGAAGGCTTTTCAGACAGAGCCTGGAGGCCATCAGGAAGTGGGACTGTGTGACTCCAGCTGCTGCCCGGATGGGAACTTTGGTCACTTCCACCCCTTTGACCACAAGTCTCCGGAACAGCTGGACGATGACACAGTGCCCAGAGGCTCGAGGTGCACATCAAGGGCTGGGTGTGCAGCTTATTAGTGGAGCGCTTGCCTGGCAGGCTGGAGGCCCAGGGTTCATCTCCTGCACTGGGATCAATCAATCAATCAATCAGTCAATCAGATAAAAAGAGGTTCTCAAGACTCTCACTGGGCCCAGTGGCATAGGTCTGCTGTCCCAGCTACTCAGGAGTGAGACCCGTTAAGACAAAGTCACTGGACTTCGGTGGGGTGGATGTTTCTGCTCTGTTTATACAGCCTTTTCTTGGCCTGCTTTTGGTGACCAGCCCTGTTCCTTCTCCACATTTCAACATAAGTTTCCTATGAAGGAACTTTTACTGTACTTGCCTATATAAATGTACACTCACATCTCCCTGCTTCTTTGGAGCACTGATTCAGAGTTTCGTGAAACTGTGTCTTTTTATTTTTTTTAAATACCAGGGATTGAACCCAGGGGTGCTTAACCATGGAGCCACATCCCCAGCCATTTTTGTAATTTTTTTTTTTTTTTTTAATTTTGAACAGGGTCTCACTAAGTTGCTGAGGCTGGCTTGAACTTGCAGTCCTCCTGCCTCAGCCTCCCGACCCTGTGGGATTACAAGAGTGTGCCACTGCACCCAGCTGAAACTGTGTCTTTTGAATTGCAATCCCTAAGACCCGAATAAAGTCCTTTTTACTTCTGCAGTTTCTGAATTTGGATGGATTGAGAAGGAAAATAGAATAATGTTCAATATTTCTTTCAAAGCCAGGTCTCTGTATAGGGTGTTTCCTTTTTGAAATACGTACATATTAAAACACATATGTCTATATTATATTTTATATTGATATGTAAAATATTCATATATCTAATTATATATGATAGTAATAGGTTACATTAACTTATGATCATATACGCTAGAGCATACATATATCACTATAATACATAATTTAATCTTTTATCATACATAATATACAAATCTTAGAGCAGAGTAAAAATCATGTATACATCTAAGGTAGAATATGAAGATGCATTTGAAAAAAAATTTTAGCTGTAGATGGACACAATATCTTTATTTTTATGAGGATCGTACCCAGTGCCTCACAGGTGCTAGGCAAACGCTCTGCCACTGAGCCCCAGCCCCAGCCCCAGCTGCATATTTTAAGATGTGCTTTACTTGAGAGGCTTCAGGAAGGCAGAGGACGCTGTCTACAGGCGCCCCTCCTGCTGCCTTACCAGGAAGACACCGAAGACACCTGAAGACAGCAGTGGCAACCCCACCTGGCCAGGGTGCCTCGGGGTGGCGAGGAATTTGAGAGCAGGCTGCACATCTCTGTAGCTTTCTAAATCCTGGTGCTGCTCTGGCCCTATTATGGAACCCTCCAGAGGCCTCGTCAGGGGGTCTGGTCCTCTGTGGCCTCTGGTCTCTTCTTTGTCCCCTTATCGGCCCTGTGGTTCTCTCTGCCTGAGACACCGTCCCTCCTCTCCAGGCCCAACTCCCGGCCGTCCTTCAGGCCTTGGCTGGAGCGGCCGGCATTTCCTCCAGAATCATCTTCCTGCAGCTCAAACCTGGGTTTGGCTTCTCCCAGGCCCCCACCCAGCTCTGTGCCTACCCCCGCATGTCACCACCAGCAATGCTGACACCCTGTCCTCATGTGACCCTCACCAGATGGTGAGCTCTGACACACGGCTGGCCTGCCATGGTCATCTCCGCACCCTTGGGGTACTGCAGCGCGCAGGGAGAGGGGACACACTCAAGTGTTGGTGGAATGTTGAACACAAGTTGCGCCAGAGTGTCGCGGGGCCGAGGGTCCTAACGGTGAAAGCCCGATGAGGAGGGCCCCAGCAGTTTGCAGGTGGCCCCAGGTTTGGAGGATGGAGCATCCTGGGTTTCCTCCCTGGTAACCATTCACCCCCTTTCCTCCCCTCTGACAGGAACCCAGTGTGAGAAGCAGCCCTGTGCTTCGCGAGAGGCGGCTCAGCCCTCATCAGGGAGATGCTGATGTCGCAATCCTAGACCTGCAGGGTCAGGAGCGGAAATGGCAGAACCAGAGCTCAGGAGGGACAGCTGGCCTTTCTGGCCTCCATCCTTACAAGGCTGAGGAGCCCTCGTCTCCTGCACCCCTTGCCACGCAACGATGACACACGGGGCACAAACAGCATTGTTTCTAGCTGATCTCATGGTTCAGCTGGTCTCAGGGGCATCTGCTGTTCTGTGATGCATGACAAGTCACTGTGGTTAGCTTAACCCTCGGGTCTCCTAGATACAGTCGTCAGACACTTGCCAAAAATGTGCAGAGGGAATGCTGGGGAGGAAAAGGAGGAGGCGGCTGTGGAGGAAGGCCACAAGGCATGCTCTCTCTGTGTCCATCTGGACATTCCTGGAGCTCAGATAAGGGTCCATCCATCCCAGGCTTTGGAGGCAAGGATGGGAGACGAGTGTGGAGCCTTAATTAGGAGAAGTCAAAGACCGAGCTTACTCTCAGAGTAATTTGACCCCAATTTTCAGGACTTTGCTTCCAATGGTGATTCTTAAACTTGAACATGCATCAGAGTCCCCTGGGGGCTGGTTACAGCACAGATTGCTGTCCACCCCCTTCCCCAGGGTTTCTGTTTGAGAAGCTCTGGAGGAGGACCCCAGAATTTGCATGTCTAACAAACCCCTAAGGGAAGCTGATTCTGCTGGTTACAGGGACCCTGATTTGAGAACTACTGGCTTCAAACTTCTAAAAAACTTTTATTTTTTAGTACTGGGGCTAGAACCCAGAGGGGCTTACCCACTGGGCCACCTCCCCAGCCCCCCCCCTTTTTTTTTTTGTATTTTATTTTGATACAGAGTTTCACTGATTTGCTTAGTGCTGAGGCTGGCTTTGAACTTGTGATCCTCCTGCCTCAGCCTCCCCAGAGCTGGTCCTAGAGGTATGCACCAGGGGGTCTGACTGTAGGACTTCGGTGCAGGACTGTGGCTCCCAGGCAGCAGGAGGTAGAGATTCAAACTCTTCCTCTTCCTTCTGGGCTGAGCCCCAAACCAACAATGGGTGACCAAAGAGCCCATGGTCCTGGGCTGGAGGAACCAGTGTCATTGGCCCTTTAAGCTCATTGGACTGGAACCAGGAGGTATGGGTTGTCACTGTGTGCCCTCAGTTTGCCCCTCTGTAAGATGGGCAGGTGGCACTTTTCTGGATGTATTATCATTTTCACAGCAGAAAAAAAAAAACATTATTAAAAAACGAGAAGGAGAAAAAAAATGAGCGGGGTGAGGGCTGGGGGTGTGGCTCGGTGGTGAGAACTGGCCTGGCAGGCGTGAGGCCCCGGGTTCAGTCCCCGGCCTTACAAATAAAATCAAACGAAACTCCTTTAAAAAAAAATGAGCGAGATGAGCTGGAAGAGGGTGGAGGTGGGGGGTCTCCGGGTGTCAGGGTGAATGACAGTTGACTAGGGTTTGAGAATGACTCTGCTGTTTAGCAGCTGCGAGTGTTGGGGAAACTGCCCGGGCTGGCAGTGCCTTGGCTTCCCCATCTGTAACCATCGAGAGAAATGTCTAAGGCATCTGGACCACAAGTGTCAACCAGGGTGGCTGTTTCTATTTTCAAGATCTTTTCGGGGCTTACGGGAACAGGAAGTCGATTCTTCTCCCCGCTGTGGAGACGGTGACCTTCACGTGGCTCAGAACTGCCAAGCAAGTCTCGCCCTGCAGAGTGGCACAGGCCTGTAATCCCAGGGATTTGGGAGGCTGAGGCAGGAGGATCACAAGTCTGAAGCCCTAACTAACTCAGCGAGACCTTGTCTCTAAATAAAACATAAAAAGTGGGCTGAGGATAGAGCTCAGTGGGTAGAGTGCTTGCCTCGCATGCACAAGGCCCTGGGCTCAATCCCCAGCACCACAAAGAAAAAAAAGTACTGGGGACGTGGCTCAGTGGTAAAGCACCCCTGGGTTCAATTCCCAATACCTAAAAATACTGCTCCCCCCAACAAAGCAAAACTTCCAAGCTTGCCTCAAATTTCGCCCTGGAATGATGATAGTTCTGGGACATGCTTCATTCCCCCAATTTTCCATGCACTGTTCCTTCTCTAACGCTCACTTATTTGACGATTAACTTAATATTTATTGAGGGCCTATTATGTGCCCCAACATAATACAGGCGCCAGGCACACAGTGAGGAAAAAGAACCCCTGAGACCTGCTCCCTGCTCCCTGTGGAACTCACAGGCTGGGGGAGAGCGGACATGAATCTGCAGATCACGCACAACAGGCGAAACTCACGCTCAAGCTGCTGGGAAGGAGACGGAGACGGTATAACGTCAGGGGGATGAGGTCAGCCCGGGAGGCCGGGAGAGGCTTTAGGAAGGAGGATGTCTGAAGGTAGCAGCAATTGACTGTGTGAAGAGGGAGGGTGGAGGCTTCAGGCAGAGGGAACAGCCTGTGGAAAGGCCCTGCGGCAGGATAAACGTGGCACCCACAAGGAGCTAGGCTGGAGGGCCCGGGAGGCAACAGGGTGGGCAGAGGGAGTCTAGCCTTTATCCCAAGACCAACAGAGCCTGTGGAGTTCTACCAGCAGACAGGGCCATGTGACATGAGATAGGTCTCAAATGTCTTCTCTGATGTCATTGCAAAGATTCTAGGGGACAAAGAGGACTGGGTCAATCTGTTAGGACAAAAGTATGGCAGTGTCCAGAGAAGGTTGCTGGGGCACAGCCGGGTCAGTGGGGGGCATTTGGGATGGAGGAAACCTCGCTGTATTTGGAGGATTCTTTGGGGTGGACTCCATGGGATGTGGAGGTGATGACTCTGGTAGGTGAGAGGTGACCCAGCTGCTGGCTCCACCTCATTCCGTCAGGGATGAGGAGGCTGGGAGCTGGGAACTGGTGGAGGTTGAGAGTGTGAGTGAGAGTGTGGGTGTCCCAGGTCTGTGGTCAGGGGCTCTGGCCCTACTCCAAACCATTTGTGACCAGAGGTGAGTCCCTTTTCCATTCTGGACCTCAGTTTACCTAACTGCAAAATGGAGCCGGGCATTGGATTGGAGACTGATCAGAACCCCCGTAGCTCCAAATCTCTGGGGTTCTGTCTCTGTTCAAAGCACTGTAGGCTATTGGCCAAGATTGCCTTCCTCCTCAGTGCTGGGGTTTGGCCCTGCCTCAGCCTGCCCGTCTGATCCTTGAACTTGCTGCTAAACACCTCAACCTTCTGGCTTCCTGAATCCATCGGTTCTAGCTGGTCCACTTTTCTTCCCCCTGCCTGGGTCGCTCACTCAACACTGGCCAACTCTTCCCTGGGCTGGGACCATCCATTCCCCAACCAGGACCCTTCCTCCTCTCCCCTCTGCTGTGGAAGCCCTGGCTCAGATCCAGCCTTTCATAATTCCTCCCTTTGGGTCCCTTCTTTTTGGAATCCCCCTACTCCTCCCTGGTGGTCCTGTCATTCACCTGGGGACATTTCTCTAGCCCTGTCTCACCTGGTTTTCAGACTTTCTCTTGTTTGTGCCAGGTCCCCCCATTGGCTGGCTCGATGTAGCACCGACTTCCGGCTTCTCCCTGCCTCAGGGCCTTGGGCTGGGTGTTGGATGACCGTGGGGAGACCACCAGCCAGAGAAACACCCAAGCCCTTCTCCCCTGCGCCAAGTCCCAAGGCAACCCACAACTTGCCTTCCTAGTGGGGTCCCCAGCCGACGCCAGTGGACTTCTCTGCTTTGGCCCTGTCCATCAACAGAAATGGGCCACCCAGCCATTCCCCCACCTTCTGGCCCAGACTGAGTTATTCCCCTCTGCCTAACAAAGCGTCCTCAGTGGAACAGAGCTAGGACGCACAATATGTGCCAACAAAAGCAGCCATTGTAGCCCCAGGGAAGGGGGCGGGGGAGACGCAGGGTGAGGTTTTGCTTTCTGTTTGCCAACACTGGCTCCAGGGAAGGCCCCAGCCCACGGCTCCTGAGTCAGACCTGGGGTCCCAGCTGCAATCTGTCCCTCTTGACTTGCCCTGCTTGAGGCAGGAAGAAGGGGGTGGAGTGGAGCCCCCACATTTTCTCTGGAATGGTCTTTCAGCAGGGAGAAAATGAGTGATCCTTATGACATGTGTCCCTTCAGTCCCCATTCTGCAGCTCGGAAAACTGAGACGGTGCAAAGGAAAGCCATTATCCCACCATGATTAAGTGGGTTTGCAGAGACCCAGCGCAGGACCCTCCCATCTGGGCTCAGTCTTTCCTCCACGTGCCCCTCACCCCTGCATTCCTTCTCTGGTGGTCCTCACGCACATAGCCCTGTCTGGGTCTTGGCTTTACGGTTTTGCAGGACCAGAAGGAGGAGGAAGAGCAATTCCTTCTTCCAGAACTCCATATAAATCAGTTTGGTGGGTGGCGTTTCTAAACCGGGTGCTCTGGTGTTGTTCAGAGATATAACACACTTCAGCCCTCCGAACCTACTTTAGAAATGAGCTGGCCTTGGGGCTGGGGTTGTGGCTCAGCAGTAGAGTGCTGGCCTAGCACTGCAAGGCCCTGGGTTTGATCCTCAGCACCACATTAAAAAAAAAAAAAAAAAAAAAAAAGGTATTGTGTTCAACTACAACTAAAAAATAAATATTAAAAAAAAGCCAGACCTCCAAAACCTCAGCATCAAAGATTTTTTTTATTCCATTTATAAAAACAAACAAAACCAAACTCCCTTTCTCCAGTTCCCATCTCTGGATCCCACCTTTGAAATATAATTTTTTTTTTCAAATTACCGGAACACATTTACCGAATGAAGCACGAATATGGATTTTCTTTTGGATGTTGGTCTTGACCACTGACCTGGTCTCAACATCACCGCCAGACCAGCACCCACTCGCAGATCTCAGACTCTTGGATCTTTTCACTGTGGGCCACAGCAGATGCGACTGGTGCCAGGGGTGGAAATGGAGGGCACTTATTTATTGGGCATCTACTATGTGCTATGGTTAACACTCATTTTAGAGATGAGGAAAATGAGGGTCAGAGCTGGGATTTCAATCAGGGCTGTCTGACTGCAAAGTCAGGGCTACCTCCTCACTTGGCTCAGTCCTGTTCTTGGCTAGGACACAGGACAGTCCGTGTATCCAGGGACCCAGGGAACTGTAGTCTGCAAAGTGGGTAGATCCAAGGGGTCCGTAGTTGGTGGGACATCAAGACCATTATGCAAGAGGGGGATGTCTTCTCCTAAGGGGCCCACCACCCCCCACCGTCCAAACGCAGTCGGACATTCCTTTGGCTCCGTGGCTCTGAGGCGGTCACAGAGAGCCAGCCCTGCAGCCGAGGCCAGGGAAAGCGGATTCGAACCGTCACTCAGGAGAGCTCTGGCTCTGAAGGGACCGTCGCCCAGTGCGCCAGGAGCCCCTGCTCCTGCTCCGCGTGGCACTTCCGATCCCGGCCTCACGCTGCGGCACTCCCCAGTCCCGCGCCCCGCCCCCGGGCGCGCGGCGCCCCCTGCTCCTACCCGCTCCTGGCCCCGCCCCGCCCGGTGTGCCCACCCCTGGCCCGCCCCGCAGCCCCCAGCCCGGCGCCCGCCGCATCCCCGAGCGCGGGCAGACGCACCCGCCGGCAGTTGGCACCCGGGGCGCTGGCGCGTCCGCGACTCCGCTCTCCCGCCGGCCGCCTCGGGCGCCGGGAGCCAGAGATCCAGGCGGCGGCGCCGTGCAGGGGTCGGCAGCGAGCAGGCGGGAGGCTGCGAGGCGGAGACCGGCCAGCCCTCGGGCAGCCCCAGGCGCGCCCTGACCTTACCCGCACCCTGGGCTTGGGGCTCCACCGCCTGCCTGGCCCGCGACCCGGCACGGCCACATGGCTCAGCTCTGCGCGCTGCTGTCCTGCCTGCTGCCCTTGCACTGCTCGCTCTGCGCCGCCGTGGGCAGCCAGACCCCAGGTGCGTGCGGGTCGGGCGCGGGGACGCGTGGGATCAGGGTGCATGCATTCAGGGTGGCCCAGGGTGCCTGAGCCACCCCAGCAGCCTGTGGGAGGCGGTGCGCACAGTCGAGGCTGAACTGCCGCTCTTTTTCTCTCCAGTAATGTCACTAAAGATAGAGACCCCAGGAGGGGATTTAGGAACACTGAGTCTCTGCTTAGGGTGCAGATCTGTCCCTTTGTCTTTGAGGGTGTGCTTGTCTCTCTGCCTCCTCTCTCATCTCTCTCCAGTGAGTCTCTCTTTCTGAATCTGCTCCGTTTCCAACTTGGGTGAGCATGCATGTGAGCGTGCGTCTAGTTCCCCACCCCCTCCCCGCACAGAATCCAGTTAGCAGGTGATTTCCCTCCATCACAGAGAGCTCTGGGCACCCACACTTCTGCACAGAAACACCCCTCTAGTCCTTCGTGTAGCATTCTCAGACTCCACAGAAGCTTTCTCAGGGAAAGGCCCTACATTGTCCTCACCTTGCGTTATGGGATACCTGAGCCTGAGGGGTAGGCTGTGGTCATTTCCACTCAGTGCCAAAGTGGGACTCTTCTTGCAGCCTCTTGGTGACCTCTGCTATCCTGGGGAACGCTAGAAGAGAGGTAGCACAGGCTTGCCTGAAACTGTCTTGGGTGTTGGGGATTTTCAGGACGCCTCATTTTCTGTGTTTTATGGGTGCCGTGAACTGGGGAGGGAGGGGTAGAGCTGTGTAGGAATGGAAACACCTCCCAAAGTTGTACCCCTTGATCACCAGGCCTGGCAGCCAGAACGCTGTCACTCCTGCTGGGCGCAGAGAGAGTGTAAAGATGGGGCCCTTGGGCACCGGGCCTGGAGCAGGGGACATGACCTCACACTTAATTCAGCCAAGTGGGCAGGTCACCCCCTGTGTGTCCTTTTATTTTTGAAGGTCTATATTTATCCTGTTTGGGGCTGGGCCATGCAAAAATCTCAGCAGCCACTGTGTGGCTTTAAAAAGTTTGCTTTCTAACTTTGGAAAAATATAGAACCATGCGTTCCCTCCCCTGCTCTGCAGCTCCCCCTTTCTCCTTGACACGGCCTGCCATCCCCTGGGTTTCTAGGTGTGTTTGTTTTGCCAGCTGCATTCTTGGGAGCTTGGTGAGGAGGGCCTTACCCCAGGCTGGGCTGGTGACCTCAGCTCATTGAGGAAGTTTGGGCAGATCTCTTCTTTCCTCTCTTGCCCTGGGGGACTTCGGAGAATTTCAGTCCTTTCCTAGGCCGTGCCCAAGGTTGGGAGCCTTGTTACTAGAGTGACAGAACTGTTTGACATCATTTGTTTTCATCTGCTAAATTTAAAAAGGACCTGAAGGCTTCAGGGAGCATTTCATGTCCACAAAGTGCCTGAGCATCGTTCATCCAAGTGTAAGGATCCAGGAGCTCAGAAAGTGATGGGTGCAGAATGAATGAACTTGGGCTAAGGGATTCATCTCAGGTGACACTCAGGGTTGTCCCTTCTCCTGACCTCTGCCCACTGAAGTGACTCTTTGTTTACCTTTAACAGAGCTGCGCCTCTCTGGGAAGCTCAGTGACTATGGTGTGACGGTGCCCTTCAGCACAGATTTCCGGGGCCGCTTCCTCTCCCACGTGGTGTCTGGCCCAGCAGCGGCCTCCAAGGGGAGCGTGGTAATGGACAGGCCACCATTGCACTCCAGTCACCTCAGGGTGGCTCGCAGCCCCCTGCACCCAGAAGGAGAGACCCTGAAGCCTGGCCAGGTGGGGCGTCACTTTCTCTACTTCAACGTGACTGTTTTTGGGAAGGAGCTGCACTTGTGTCTGCGTCCCAACCGGAGGTTGGTGGTGCCGGGAGCCTCCGTGGAATGGCAAGAGGATTTTCGGGAGCTGTTCCGTCAACCCTTGCAGCAGGAGTGTGTGTACACTGGAGGTGTCACTGGAATGCCCGGGGCAGCTGTTGCCATCAGCAACTGTGATGGATTGGTAAGGGACTCACTCACTCTCCCTCTTCTGGAGCTGCAGGCTCCTTCCCCCCCCCCCCCGCCCCTCCCTGGCTGCCCTGGGTTTGGGATTCCTACAGGCCTGTTGCTCAGTGTGGACAGAGTCAGGAGCTGTGCTGCTTCCCAGAGAGGTCACCCCATGTTCTTCCTGGCCACCAGGCTCAGGCTCAGCCAGATGGGAAGCTGCTGAAAGGGCCATGACCTCACACTTCATTCAGCCAAGTGGGCAGGTCACCCCATGTGTGTCCTTGGGATGGCACCTTTATCTCGCTCGTCTCTTCACCATCCATGGACCCCCCTGACCCAGGCATGAGCTACCTGGCTGGAACCTCTGGGCCCAGGCAGCACAGAGCTGAGGAAGCAGGCTCTGCAGTGGGAGTGCCAGGCTTGGAATCATGGCTGTGCACTCGCTAGCAATGGGGATTTGGGTACTAACATCTCTGTGGGTCCCTCCCTTGTGTGTAAAGTGGGAATTCGTTCATTTTGCAGGTATTTACTATTGTACATGACGGGGTTATGGTAGTGTCCCTGGCAGACATGGTCCCTGGCCTCACAGAGTCGATGGGCTAGTGATATCATGCGTCACGTGGTCGCTGTGTACCTGGCTCATGCTCAGGGCTCAGGGCTCAGGGGGAGTCCCTGATATTATTACCACTGTTGTTATGTAACGTCCTTATTCTTGCTCATCTCTTACCTGTCTCTCCTGTTCTGTCTCAGCCAGTCTGTTCTGTCTCTGCAGCCTTCACAGTTCCTGTCTTAGGTCCCTTGTCCTCCTCGGGGAGTGCCCCTCCTGGTTGGCTCCACATTGCAAACCAGAAAGCCCTGGGTGGCTTCAAGCCGGTGCTTGCCCCTGCTGCCCGCTCCTCAGTGTGTCAAGCCCTCGTGAGCTCGCATGGTGGCCCCAGGGCCCTGGGTGCTGGCTCTTTCCAGAGTCCACACAGTCAGGTAGGAGCTGTCGTATCCTGGGAGGGATCCACGGACCCTCTGTGCTGCCTCCCAGAGAGGTCTTCAGCTTTGAGAGAGGGTGAGGGATGAGGGAGTCCTTCCTCACTAGTGGGGCTGGGGGCTTCATCCTCTCGTCTTGCCATCCTCAGGGGTGTCTCGCTGCCCAGGGTCCTGGCTGCCCGCGTCTAGGCCTGTGCTTCTCAGCCTTGTTCGTTATCAGCCCCATAACAGGCCGTGTGAGATACTTTCCTCCCCCTTCATGAAATCAGAATACCATAGATATGTCGACATACTGTGTGGCGATCTGGGCTTTAGATATAAAAAGAGTACTGTTTTTGGTCCTCCTTCAAACCCTGAATAAATGTTCACACCACTGCAGGCAGTAGGCCTGCCACGGAGCGCCACGGTCTAGACAGGGCTGGTTTTCAAAGCTGAGTGTGTGCTAGGATCTCCCACGCCCCTGTCAGCGCATCAGCTCTCCAGGGAGGGACCGACACCTTCTATCAGACTCTGCAGGTGATCAGAGGCGAGGATTCTGTAAGACAGACTCTGAGAGACCAGGTTGTAGGGTCAGCAGGAGATACTGCCCTGGTTCTGGGGTCAGCCTTGCTGGCAGCCCACACTCACCCCGAAGTCCTGTGCCACCGGCGTCTTGGGTGCAGCAGCTGCGCCGTGGCCACAGTTGGGTTGACAATTCTGAATGGTGTAGTGTCTGTGCAGATGGAGAGGCAGGAAGCTCTGGTGCACGCTGGCAGCTGGGGCCCATAGAACCCCCTTACCTCTTCCTTTCAGCTCCCACTTCTCTGCCCTCCTGCAGTGAGGCACGGAGGAGTGGTCATCCACACACGCTTCGGACCCCCCAAAGGTGCAAGTGCACCATCATCATCATCACCACCTCCCTGGTTATTGGATGGGCTCCATGGTCTGTTGATAAGTTGCCGCTGACCGCTGGATGCTGCAGGGACAGAGCCATAAAGGGCTCTACTCAGTGCCCCATGAAGCCCCATCTCATGGCCACGTGGGGCAGTGTGCTAGATGGCACTGTGGTGCCTGGGGCTGGTGGATGCTGGAGGTGGGGCTCTTTGGTGGGCCTGAGGCTGAGCGTTCCTGAGGTTATGTAGCTCACCTTTAGTGGCCTCTGAGTAAATGTCCTCCTTAGCTGTACGACCTTGGGCGACTTGTTCCCCACCTCTGGACTGGACTCCATGGACCCAAAGAGGGGCAGTACACGATGCCCCCTGGGGTGGGAGTTGACTCTGGGTCATTTGCAGGAGCTGGGCCAGGTCTCAGAGACTGTCCTTGAGCGGGCTTCCAGGCCCCTGTCCTGCACCTTATACAGAACGGAGGCTCAGGGAGGGGCCTACCTCTGCCTCCCTGCCTTGGATGGGGGCAAAAATGGACCTTACTGGGCTAAACCTCAGGCTGTGCCACCAGGCCACTGCTGTCTCCAGAAGCCTGTCCTGAAGTCCAGTGACTGGACGCCTCCCCTCCAGGCCCAGGGTAGTGCTCCCCAGGGCCTGTCATCACGTAGCCTAGCCCAGAAGCCTCTCCATGTGGGGGTTTCCTCACTCCCAGCCCAGGCCAGGGAAGTGCCCAGGTCCTGTGAAAGCAAGGGGCCATCTCACGTGACCCAGCAGAGCTCACCTCCAAGGCCAGCATTTCCAATGATAAGGTTAACTGCACTTGTATGTGGTCTCTGGATTTTAACCCCTTTTCCTCTAACATTTCAAAATGACAAAATGACTTTAAAAATATGTTCTGAAATTCATTTCTGGAGCACTGGCCATGGACAAGGTCCACAGGGAGATCATGAGGATCATAAGGAAATGACGGAGACATGCAAAGTTAAAAGTGCCCTACCTCGGTGTTAGGCGGAGTAACTGCCGTGCGGTCTGTGCCCAGTGCCCAGGCAGGAGGAAGGCTGAGGTAGGGCAACGGTTGCTGTCACTACTGCAAGTTCTGGTTGCAAACGAGGGTGCAGTGGCTGGTTCAGACACTGCGCTTCTCACCCGAGCAGTGAACATGCCACATTGCTGCGTGTCTGTCCAAGAGGGCTTCCTCCAGACCCTTCTACAACTGCAGGCTTATTTGGCTGTGAGGGTCCAGCTCAGAGGCTGGCCTCTGCACCTGCAGCCCTGCCCAGGCCTGGCCCAAAGCTGGCACCTGGAACCAGTCCAGAGGTAGATGACAACGGTGGGGTCACAGGGCCTGGCTTTACACTCCCTGGGCCAGGCCCGTCCCAGCTCATGAAGCACCAGCGCCAGAGCTGCACAGGGCTCCCTGGGGAGTGTTTGAATGTCATAAACGTGAACAAAAGTGCTGGGCCCTGGCCAGCAGTCACTCAGAGTGTCTTGAGGATGTTTGGGGCAGGAAGTAAGGAATGTGGGGAGACTGGTCCCGTTTGCAAAATGCTTCCTCTGGTGTCTGGGGCGCTAGCCTGGGGTGCTGTCACACCTAAGAGCCCAGACTGGGAATGTGTCCAGGTGACAGTGGTGACCCAAAGGGGAGCTCCTCAGAACCACTGTTGCTCCATACCTGGGAGAAGCACAGAGGCCTGGCCTGGAGGCCAGCTCCTTGTGGGTCCTGGAGGGTCACAGAGTACAGGGATGGGGTCAGCAGGTTGGGGTCCCACCTTCTCAGGGCCCTGATGCCCTGTGTTGTGTGGGCTGGGGCCTGGCTGGGCTGTGCTTCCCCTTTGCCCTGGTGCCTCTGTGAGTCAGGGCCTGGCACCGCAGTGGCCACACGTGTAAGATTTGTCACATCTGGTTCTGCTTTCCACTCCCGCCCCCAGCAGACCCTGCGTATTTGACAGGTTACTCTGAGGAGACCTGGCAGGGTGCAGGAGCAGACGGTGGGGAGGGGGTGGGCTACTGGTTAAGGGTGAGGTCACGGGAATGCCCTAAAAGTGGATCGTGCTGGTGTTCACGCCACTGTGTGCACACACCACAGACCATTAGGTTGTACATGTCGAGTAGCAAATTGTGTGACATGTGAACTGTGTCTCAACAAGCTGTTATAGAAAGTGTCTGGCCTACAAAAGGGCCCCAGAAGGGCATAGCCAGTTCTCATTATGAGGAGGTGGTCCAGGGGATTGGGAGGTGCCGGCTCTTCAACTCTGGTACAGACTGGCTCTGTGACCCTGAGCAAGTGGCAAAATCCCTCTGGGCTCAGGTTCCTCATCTGTAAGGAGGGGAATTCAGAAGATTAAATAAGATTATGTAATGTGTCTGGTTTATATTGGGGCCTTAAAAAGTGGGGATTCTTCCAGTAACAAAGTAACATTTAGTACTTGTGGTAGTAATGATTAATAATGATAAGTACTACCACTATTGCTATATCCTTATATTGCAATGCTATAGACATTTGGCTGTGAGGGCCAAGGGTTATCTTAGGGTTTCTTTTTTGGTACCAGGGGTTGAACCCAGGGGTGGTTAACCATTGAGCCACATCCCCAGCCCATTTAAAAAATTTTTTATTTAGAGACAGGACCACACTGAGTTTCTTAGGGCCTCACTAAGTTGCTGAGGCTGGTTTTGAACTCGCCATCCTCCTGCCTCAGCCTCCCGAGCTTCTGGGATGACAGGTGTGCGTGTACCTGGCCTAGTGTTGTCTTATGTAGGCCTGAGTCCCAGGCCATCTCTGCTTCTGAGGCTGGGCAAGCCTTGAGCCCCACCCTGTTCTGTGCAGAAAGTGCTGAGGGTGCTTGCTCAGGGCCTGGGGATGAGTGTTACCACTGCTCTTAATGACCCGAGGCCGGGACAGGCGTGCTGAGAGGTGCCCCGTGGGGCATCCTGTTAACAACCGTTGGCCCCCTGCTCAGGATCCTGAGGCTACGGGGATAAAACCCAGCCCACTGTTCCTAGACTCCGGAAGCCTGAAAATCACAGAATGTCTTAAATTTGTGCTAAGTGTGAGGCTGGGCTGCTGGGGTCAGAGGAATAGGAGGTGAGAGTTCAGATGCCCCCAGGAGTAGATGTGGAATGAGCATGTAACAGGAGGAACCGCGGAGGCCTGGTGATGGTAGGAGCAGGCGAGATTGTGGCAAATGGGGGAGGACCTGCCCTCTCCAGTCCAGTCTGGTGTTGCTAGAGCTGTGAGTATTTTGGGAAGAAATCAGAAATAAGGATTTTAAAATAAAGTTCTAAGTTTTAAAACAGTAATGAACCACAGCGGGGCAGCTGTTAGCGGCCTTAGATTGCTATTAGCGACTTAGGCCTTGGGTGCTGCTGTCACAAAATACCTGAGACGGGACATTACAGACAGTAGAAAGGATTCCTCAGGGGTCTGGAGGCTGGGAAGCCAAGGCACTAGCAGCTTTGGTGCCTGGTGAGGGCGCCTCTCTGCTTCCAAGATGGAGCCTGGCTGCTGCGTCCTCTTGCGGGGGAGGAAAGCAGAGGAGATGGAAGTGGGGGAAGAACAAAAGAGCCTCGCTAGTTCCCTCTGGCCCGTTTTAAGTTTGCTCATCCTGTTCATGGAAACTCTGCCCTCCTGATTTAGTCACCTAAAGCCCACTTGTCATAATACAACCCTGTTGTTGGTTAAGTTTCAACATGAATTTGGGGGGCCCAATCACACCCTAACAGTGGAGCAGTACATGCTGGGGATGCGTGTGTGACCCCTGGAATCAGGCTGCCTGGGTTGACCTGCCTGCTGTCCCACAGGGCCTCCCCTAAACTGCGGGGCCCCAGTTTGCTCCCCGGGAAAGCGTGTCATGGTGTGAAGGTTCTGCGGTGCTCTGGACCGTCAGCCTGGCTACCGGCTTTATTGGTTGAGTCCACTAGGTCTGGGGATGGTGGCGGGAAGGAGTGGAAGTGTCGAGCACTATTTGTCTGACTGCTGCCCAGGGGCTCTCTGAGCCCTCAGCTGAGCAGGTGGGACCCAGCCTCGCCCCAAACTGTGTTTTTCTCAGGGTGCAGCTGGCTCCTATCCCCAGTTGGCATTCTTGCGGTGACCCTTCCCATTGGTGGTTCCCAAAGGCAGGGTGTCAGCGTGGTCATCTGTGTGTCCCTTTGACCCCAGCATGGGGCCATCTACCAGGCACTCTCCAGGTGCATGTCAGGAAAGGAAAGTGGGGGCTTGTTCTCGGAGGTGACGCTGATTCCCATCTGTGTGCAGGATAGCGCCTCTGTCATCTTCTTCTCCATGCACAGCCGCCCACCTGTCCCTGGGCCAGAGGTGACCAATGTGGCACGCACACCACCCCTTGCCCTCCTGCTCCGCAGCAGCTCCTTGTGCTCCCAGTGGTGCTCGAGGCTGTCACTCTTGTGGCCCCGTAGGCCGTGAGGGGATCCTGTTTTCCTGTGCTCGGTACTCCACTGCCCAGGGACTCTCTGTCCCCAGGACTCACACCCTCTGGGCACGTGAGCTGGGTTTTCATATTCGTTGTGTAGATTTAGACAACCCGGCTGGCTCCCTGAGACTCACGGGTCCCCTGTGGAATTAAGTTTGCAGCTTTGCAGACCAGAAACGGATACTGGGGAGACACGGAGCTTCCCGTGACCCACCCCACTGTGGTGATCCTGGTCGGTGGCCTGCTTTCTGACTGTGGGCATGTGAGGGCCTGGGCCACGGGCAGGACAGGACTCAGTATGGGGTGACTCCAGCCAGATCCCAGAATATACTGGGGAGGTGGCAGCACAGTGAACCGAGTGACTATGTGACAAAACAGCGAGGGCCGGGGAACTTCGACAGCAGCTGCTGCCCTGGCCTGGTCCTGCAGGCTGGCTGCGGGGCTCCTCTCCTGCTTGCTCCTGGACTCCAGTGTGGCTGCATTCAGTCTGATGGTGGACTGAGCCAGAGGGTCTCAGTGGGCCTCCTCAGTGCCAGTGCGTGCTGGCTGTTGGTGGGTGGCCTTATTCTGTCACTTCTTGTCCTCCAGCAGGCAACTGGCTTCCTCCACTGCAGTCTATGAGCAGCAGTCCAAGAGAGGAAGGCCCAAACTAGGGGACCCCTTAGACCCAACCTTGGGAGTTAGTTGCCTGACATGGTTCTGATCATTGTGTTGGTCAAAGTGAGTCTCAAGGCTAGGCTAGAATTTTTCCAGAATGGGGAGATGGACTCCATCTCTTGAGGGGAAGGTAGGCAGAGAGACTCATTGCAGAGACTATGCACAGGGACCGGAGGGACAGCGGCAACCATCTTCGCAAACATTCCTCCATACTGACGCTAGGGGCAAGTAACTCGACTTCTCTGAGCCTCAGTTGTGTAAGGTGGTTAGAAATCATACTGTAGAAGTGTGTTCACAGAGCCAGGTGCGGTGGCACGTGCCTGTAACAATCCCGAGGCCGAGGCAGGAGGGTCACGAGTTCAAAGCCAGCCTCAGAAATTAGAGAGGCTCTAAGCAATTCAGTGAGACCCTGTCTCTAAATGAAACATAAAAAGGGCTGGGGATGTGGCTTAGTGGTTGAGCACCCCCGGGTTTATTCCCTGGTACCAAAAAAAAAGTGGGAGGTGCGCAGTGGGGGATGTGCAGTGGGGGGTGCACAGTGGGGGATGTGCAGTGGGGGGTGCACAGTGGGGGATGTGCAGTGGGGGGGTGCATAGTGGGGGTGCGCAGCGGGGGATGTGCAGTGGGGGTGCACGGTGGATTTGCCCCTGGACCCCGGATGCCTCTCCCAGGGCTCTTCCTCTTCCTTCCTGGAGGCCCATCCCCCGGGCTGGCCTGTTGAGGGAGGTGATCCGGCGCTGTGACTTTCCAGTCCTGAGACTGTCTTGTCTTGCAGGCTACCTCCCTGGCCTCCCCATGACTGGCCTTGCTGTCTGGGATTAATAACTTATTTATGATATGGAGCAAGAGCCAGACATCACCTCACTGCTGCGCTGAGCACCTCCCCTTGCAGCGAGGGCTTGTTTGATTTTTCTTCCTGGACAGCTGTGGTGTTCCCTGGCGCTGGGGGCTGGTGAGCGTGGAGGGGCTGAGCTTGTTCTCCTCCCGTCCTGAGGGCACAGAGGCCCGGGTGGGCTCTCAGCAAGGGTCCTCAGGATTTCCCTGCTTCCCAGGCTTTATAGTGGAAAGTGCTAAAGCCCTTCGCAGGCCCCAGCGTTCTGTTTCCAGCCCCTGGGCCTTGCCCTGCCTTCCGAGCCCTAAGAAACACCACCCACCATAATCCCAGCAGCCCAGAGCTCCCTGTAGAACAGGCTCAGGATGTCTGGCTCAGGGTCTTCTGACGGCCGCAGGTCATGAAGCCTCCCTGGTGGTCTAAGGCCATCATGGTCCCCACCCTCCCCCCGACTCTGACCTAGTTGGAAACAGCTGTGGCTGGAAAAGGCTCCGGGGGCCTCTGTGTCCCTCTTCATTTCCCAGCTGAGAGAGCGGAGGCTCAGGGGAGCCAAGGACTGGCCCAGGGTCACGCAGAGCAGGTGACCGTTCCATCAGGACTGGTGGGGCCCCACGCTCCTCCTACGGTCCCAGCGGCCCTGTCTGAGTCAGTGGAAGAGGCCTGGTCTACGTGAGCGTGACTCAAGACCATAAGCCACGGTATGTCCGATGATGACACGGGATGAGGGAGATGGGCCCTGGCGTCCCGGGAGCCCCTGGATGGGACAGGGTACCCAGTAAGGTGTCTAGGAGGCTCCCCCTTCGAGGGGCTGCTCAGCTTCCCCGAGACTTGGAGGCCAGCTCAGAAAGAACAGGTGCCCACGGCCCAGTTAGAGGGATCTGAAGCACAAACGGACCCCTCTGGTGTTTCTCCACCCGAGTCACCATGGCTGCTGCTTTAACCATTTTCAAAATGTTGGGGGAGGGGGCAGGTGGCAGGGACTTGTGTGAGGTACATGTCACTTGTCATGGGACCGAAACGTCCTGAAGTGATGTGCTGTCATGCCGCCGAGGGAGCCATTGACAGGTGCCTGGTGGAGAAAGATCTGAAGGTGAGAGCCTTTGTCAGGACTCGGCTGGTCCCCAAGCAGACTTGTCCCCAGCAGCTTGCTGAAGGCCTTTGTCAGGCTTGGCTTTTGAGCCAGCTGCATATTTACACCTTCCCTCTGTCCAGAAAAAGCCTGTCCCCTGTCCAGGGCCCCCCACCCCCTTGAGGCTGACGGGAGCCCACCCACACTGCCCGGGCACCTCCCACGGGAAGTCTGCTGGCCTGGGGGTGTGGGACATGGGATACCGTGTCACCATCACCCCCGAATTGGGGAGGCTCTGGGTGAAATACGCTGTCCCCCAACCCACAGCCACCTGGTGGAGGCAGGTGGTGGTCTCTCACGAGGGGCCCATGCCCGAGGGAGTCCATTTTGAAGTCTGGCCCAGAGGGTGCTTGTGTAAGGTGGCTCACAACAAAGCGGGTGGCATGAGGTGAATCAGTTCTCATCCCCCGAGAAGCTGGAGCAGTACAGAGGCCCTGGGCCTGTGGAGGAGGAGCGATGATAGGTGACAAGAGAGACGGCTGGAAGGGCATCCTGGGAACTCATAGCAGGGACCTCCTGGGCCCCCTCAGGCTGGCCCTCCCCTGCTGAGGGGCTGGCTGCTTAGTGTCCTGGTGCTGGCATCGGGGGAGCTGTGGGCTTCAGCTGCAGAGCCTCCGTGACAGGAGCCCTCCTTGGCCCAGGCCTGGCAGCCCCGCCGCCTTCTGGCACTCACGGGCTTCTTCTTGTCTCCTCGTCCCGAAGCTACAGCCGCAGCCAGGACTTGGGGCCAAGCAGGGGGCTCGGCAGTGCTCCCGGCCAAGCATGGTGGGCTATAATGGTGGCGCCTCCAAGCCACGTGGCTCCTGGGCACTGGGAAGTGGAAATTGGGGGTGACTGCAGGCCCAGCGAGGTCCGCACTCTCCTGGGCTCCGGGGAAGGATTTGCGGCCGAAGGCGAGCTTCTGAGGCCTGCAGATGAGAGCCCTGCCTCTGTGCCAGGACCCCTGCCTCTGCCGGGTGAGGATGAGGGTGGAGACAAAGTCACACCCCCTTCTTTAAGAACAGTCATTAAGCTTCGATGACCTGAGCCACTTATTTCTAGTTTGCTAGAGAACAGAGTTACTAGTCTCCACCATCATCGTCATTGAAAACATCAGAGATGCCACTAATTATTGTCATTAGAGAGGTACTGCTGATGATTGTCCTTACGCTGTGGGCTTCCCAGCGTGGCTGGCTGTGGCATTGACTTGCCCTTGGCTACCAGGAAATCACAGCCCCTCATCCCTAACTCCTTCTGGGGTCCACCTCCCTTGTCGGGGCAATTTTGGCAAATTATTCTTCACTCACAGAAGAGTGGCACCTTGCAGGGAGGAGATGATTAGGTCCTGAGACAGCACTGGGCACAGGTCCAGTGTGATCTCGAGGGCCTTGGTGGCAGCGGGAGAGGTGTGAGAACCCAGCCTGTCTGGACACCACCCCTCCCCCTGCCCCATTCAGGGCACACATACGTGGTCCACTCATTTCCCCTCTTTCTTGCGCACTTCCTACCATACAACAGACTCATTCTGGTTGAGCCTCCACCCACCCACCCCATGCTGTCTTCTTTTTCTTTTTCCTTTTTGATCTGGGCGATTGAACCCAGGGGCCCTTAAACACTGAACCACATCCCCAGCCCGACTTTTTAAATACTTTATTTAGAGACAGGGTCTTGCTAAGTTGCTGAGGTTGGCTGTGAACCAGTGATCCTCCTGCCTCAGCCTCCTGGGTGCTGGGATTACAAGCCTGTGCCACCATGCCCAGCTTCTTCTTTCTAAGAAGAGACACAGAATGTCCCTTAGACATTCCTTTTAATGTCAGACATTTAATGTCAGAATTTAGGCGAGTGGCTCTCGGCCCTGGCTGGACATCTGAACCCCTGGGCGTCTCCAAGAACATGCTGATGGCCAAGCCCCACCCACTGAGAGTTGATTCCATGGGTCTGGCGTCTGGCCTGGGTGACAGTTCTGCAAATTCCTCAGGTGACTTTGATGAGCATCAGAGTACAAGGACCACTGCTGTAGCCTTCCGGAAAGTAGACTGTGTGCTTGACAGAGAAACTAGGGTCATGATGTGGGGGGCGGGAGAGCCAGGCCGAGGAAGGAGGGAAAGAGAAGACCTCCCTCTGCGGCAGGCCGGGCCCAGGAGGGACGTCCCACGGGCCTTATTTCAGTTCATCCCCCAAAGCTTTGGCCTTGGATGTGGAAACCGAGGCTTGGAGAAGGCCTCAGGTGTGCCGCCATCTGGGAAGGGCCCCAGCTGGGGATGGAACCTCAGGTGTGTCATTCCCCAGCCTCTGAACCACTTGGCAGGACAGTGGGGAACAGGGAAGGAGGGTTCTGTTGTGTGGGGGCTATGGTTTGAATCGGGAGCTTCCTCCAAAGGCCCGAGTTGAAGGCTTGGTGGCCAGCCTGTGGTGCTCTTGGAGCTGGTGGAACCTGGGGAGGTGTGGCCTGTAGAAGGAAGTGAGGTCACTGGGGATATTGGGACTGTGGTCCCTTCCTGTCTCTCTCTTTACTTCCTGCTGCTGTGAGGTGAGCAGCTTTGCTCCACCACATGCTCCCCACCACAGTGTTCTGCTTTGCCACAGGCCCAAGACAATAGAGCCACACAGACTGGAACCACTGAAACGAAGCCAGAATAAACCTTTTCTCTTTTTAAGTTCATTATCTCAGGCATTTTGTCACAGGGTCAGACATTGAACACGAGTTTGTTTCCTCCCCCCACCACCCCCAAATGGTCTTAGGAAAGGGAAGTTACATAATTATTGCCCGCTCATTTTAGTAGGCAATCATTCTGTGCAGAATCGGCTTTCCTTTTGCAACAAGGAAATCATAGAAAAGTTAGATAATACCTGGAAATTTAAAAAGAAGGAAATTGCATATGATTCTGCCATCCAGAGACAACTCCCTAGCAGCTGGGTATGTCTCCACCCCACCTTTCATCTGTACATATTCTTTTTTACCTTTAAAATCATCCTCTTCCAGACTTTTCCCCTAAGCATGCTCAACCACTGGTACCCCCTCCTCCCCCAGGGATATCGTCCCATTTACTAAGCAGGCAAACCCAGGCCACATGCAGCCAGAAGTTAGGGTCAAACCCTCCTGTGGTTCCAGAGTGTTGCTCCCAGCCCTGAGCCCACTGCTCCCTTCTTGAGTGACAGGGGTTCCAAGCGTAGTTCAAATGATGATGATGATGATCATGATGGCAAATGCAAACCCTTACTTGTCCTGGGCGCATGGCCAGGTCCGTGCTAGGTCCCCAGGTACAATCTCTACAAGATGGGTGCTGCTATAATCCCAGAGCACAGGATGTCCAGCAACTTCCCCCAGATTATTTTATTTGGACAGCAGAACCAGAATCTCAACTCTCCTGGCTCTGCTACTTGGCTCCGGGCCCTAGGGTCTGTGTTCACCCACCCACCCACCGTGTTGCCCACCCACCATGTTGCCCACCCAACCACTGGGTTGCCTCTCCTAGAAGGAGAGATTCGCGCCACACTGGGCTGGACTCTGCAAGACCTCAGCAGCCTTTCACCTGGTCCCTCCCAGGGCCTGCCGAGGACATGACCCTGGGAAATGAGCCCAGTGGTCACCCCAGATGACCGCCTGCAGCTGCTGCGGCCTCGCTCTTCCCGGTGTTCCCCCCGGGTGTTGGCCCACTCTGGGAATGCTCCTGCCGCCCCTCCGGGGCATGGCAGAACATGCCAGTGGAGGGCAAGTCTGACTGTTTTGGGCCCCATCCTCCAAGGGCTCCTTGTTCCTGCCTGTCCCCTAGGGCTGTAGCTCGGTCTGAATCGGCTTGTAGACTTTCCTTGGCTGGGGCCAAGGTCTTGGCTGCCCCAGCCTCCAGCAGCGCTCCTGTGGTTGGGGCTTCCACATCAGGTTTGAATTATATGGAATCTCTGCGTCTGCGTGCTTTCAACCCAGCCACGCTGACTCACGCTGCACGGTGGCGGGTGACCTACGTGCTGTGTATGTGTCTCCCTGTGTCTCTCTTCTCCCTAATGTGCATTTTTTTTTCATACCAGAGATTTAACCCAGGGGCATTTGACCATTGAGCCACATCCCCAGCCCTTCTTATGTTTTATGTTGAGACAGGGTCTCACTAAATTGCTTTGGGTCTCACTAAGTTGCTGAGGCTGGCCTTGAACTCATGATCCTCCTTCCTCAGCCTCCTGAGTTGCTGGGATTATAGGCAGGTGCCACTGTATCTGGCTATTTTTTTTTTTTTAACTACCTTGATGAGATGTAAGTCATGTACCATGTAACTCACCCTGTGTAAAGTGTACAATTCAATGGATTTTGTTGTATTCCCTGATATATGCAACCATCCTCACAGTCAATTTTAGAAGATATTCATCAGCTCAAAAAGAAATATGGGCCCTTTAGCTTCTCCCTGCCACAACTCCTCCTTACCCAGCCCCTGGCAACCACTAACCTATTTCTGACTTCTATACATTTATATAAATGCACTTATATCTGGTCTTTGGTGTCTGGTTCTTTGAGGTGGCATAGTGTTTTCTGAGTTCATTCGTGTTATGTTGTGTATCAGTACTTCATTCCTTTTCACGACTGGGTAATATTCCATGGTGCGATATGCCAGGCTTGGTTTATTTGTTCTTTCATAGATGGGCATAAAGATTTCCACCATTTGGCTGCTGGGAGTAATGCTTCTATAAACACCCACTGGCATGGTTTTGTTGTGGACATATGTTTTTGTTTCTTTGGGCTTATTCCAAGAAGTGAAGTTTCTGGATCAGGCGGCCATTCCATTAAGTCACTTGAGGAACTGCCAGACTATTTTCCAAGTGACCACACCATGTTACATTCCCACCAGCAAAGCCTGGGGTTCTGATTTCTCCACATCCTTGCTGTTATTGGACTTGGACTCTAGCCGTTCCAGTGAGCGTAAAGGGTGGTTTTGATTGGCATCACCCTGGTGACTAATGATACTGAACATTTTTTCATGTGCTTATTGGCCATTAAGATATATTCCTTGGAGACATGTCTATTCAGATCCCTTGCCCATTTTTAAATGGGGTTATTTGTCTTTTAATTATCAAGTTTTAAGAGTTTTAAAAATATATTCCAGACCCAAGTCCTCATTAGGAGAGCAGAGGCTTCGCTGGTGTCTTTTTTGCACCCCACCCCGTCAGCCCTGGCACGCAGTAGGTGCTCTGTGCAGACGTGAGGACTTGCCGGGAGAAGGGATCTGGGCCATCTGGAAGAGTCCTGGCAGGAGACGGGTCCCAGGGTGTCGGGTGTGTAGGGTGGGGCTGCCCTCCCTTGTCATGAACCACAGACAGCAGCCCAGCCTGACCCCTCAGGGGGTCTGCACCCTGCAGTTTACGTTGGGTGCTGTTTTCAGCTGAACCCCTTTGCAGGAACCACCAGAGGTTGGGGGATTTGATCCCTGGGCTCACGCTTCCCCCTTGATTTTGGTTTGAGCAAGCAGGAAAAGGGTAGCGCTGTTTGCAGAGTTGGGAAAGACAGGGAAAGGAGTGAGTCTGGGAGTCACACCGGTTTCCCAGGAGACCAGGACTCCATCGTGGGCTGTTGGATGATCACATAAGGACTTCCGTCAGGGCTGTGGATATAATTTGGGAATCACCTGCGAACACCTAGTCTCTTAAGCCAGGATTGCAGAAATGCCCAGGAGAGTGTGTGGTTAGAGGAGACCAGAAAAATAAGTGATCACTAGCTTTGGTCACGTAGTGGTCACAGGTGAGGAGCCTCCAGGAAGTAGTGGCTCTAAAAGTCACTTGGGGTGTGTAAAGGGGCACAGAGGGAGTGGGTGTGGAGGCAGGTGGTATACTGGGGTGGCAGCTGGGCAGGGATGGGGGCAGGGACAGAGGGGACAGCATGTGATGCTGGGAAGAGGGATACTGACTACAGGAGCTGAGCCCTTGAGGAGGCAAGAGGGAGGTGACCCTGGGCACAGGGTGCCGGAGGAGGGCCCAGTGGGGCAGGGCTGTTCATAGTCAGGTGGTGGGAGCCCTGGAGTTGGGGCTGGGGCAGTGCTGGGAGTCTGGCCATTTGGGAGACCTGGAATGGACACGGACCACAGGAATGCAGCAGGACCCCAGCCAGCGTCTCGCCCACGTGCGATGTGTGGTTGGGTTTCAGGTGAGAGCCGAGGATATCTGCGTGTGTCACCTCCATCAATGTGTGACCATCGAGTAGGGTGGTGTGGTTGGGCTGGACCAGGGCAGAGGAGCTTCTCTGGGACAGCAGGATGGGTTGGGGGAGAGAGTTATGGGTGTTCGTATGGGAATCTTGGAACTCGAGGTGTGAGGCATGGGGGAGGGGGTGAGGCCTTGATGGGGGAGGGGGTGAGGCCTTGATGGGGGAGGGGGCTAGCTGTGCTGGGTCGAGTGAGCCAGGCGGTGGTGGGAAGCAAGGAGGCACTGCACTCAAGGTGGTCGAGGTTTTAGCAGTTGCAGGAGACGCATGGTCTAGGGAGAGAGTGAGGTGGAGGTGGCTGGGAGAGATGCAGGGGGCTGGGTGGGGGACATCCAGCGCCCTCAGGAACCCGGTGGAAACCATCTCTGTTCCTCACCCCACACTCCAGCTTCCTCTCATTTGTTCAGAGGAAGCAGCCTCAAGGCTAGATTTGCTGGAAGCTTAGAACCTGGGACAGCACAGCCAGCCCAGGGTTCCCGGTGGCAATTAGACCCTCATGATGAAGTTTCTGGAACGAGTTCAGGATGGCTCTCCTTAGGCAGTGGTAGGATGGCTGGCTAGCAGGTAGCTTTTCCACCTTTTTTCTCTTCTGAGAGGCACAAGATAAGCTAGCCATGCAAGGAGGAAGTGGAGGAGCCCCAGCCCACCCCGTGATTGGCTCCACGGACTGCTGTCTTGAAATGGGTCCCCTCTCTAGGTATATGGGGAAGGTTGGGGCACCCAAGGGGACAGCAAGGGGACTCGGGACGCCCCTTCCTAGAGGGCCTGTGGCTACCCTTTCAGAGCCATCTGGACCTATCTGGACTATAGATTGTCCTTCCTCATTGTCTCTGCACCTGATGGCACAGTTAGAGGCCCCCATGTCTAAGCCTGGACTTCTGGTCCATCCGAGAAGGTTTCTGGTCCCCGTGGATCTCTTCCTCTGGCCTCCCTTGAGGTCTGCTGGTTGGCTCGGTGCACCCTTGCCTCCCAATTGACAAGCACGCACATGCAACTTTAGAAGTGAACACATCTGCGTGTACGCATGTGCACGTGTGTACAGATCTCAAAATGACTTGGCTTTCACTCTGTGCTACCGTATTTGGGACTTCATTCTGCCAGTAGACATCTACCGACCGGTGACCGACTGAATTTGCTCAGTTAGGCCCAGAGCAGGTCACAAGGGGACGTCTAAGCCAGCCCTCACCTCTCCACTTACCATGTGACCAGGTCTTCTTCAGTGCTCTGGAATTACTCCCTGGACTTGGGGCCTCCCCGAGGGGAGCCTAGAATGGAAAACCTCAGAGAGTGTGGCCTGGAGGCCTCTGGATCAAACGATGCACCAGTTACAACGGAAAATTCAAATAGTCCTCCTCACCCTGACCCCCAATCAGCCACCCACCTCCCAGGAAAGACACCGAAGAACGACCACATGAAAGGGAGTTTAGATCAAGGCTGGGGTGGCCGGGCCCGCTCATGGAGAGACTGGCTGGGGGCCGTGTGGCATGTGGCTCCATGGCATGTCATCAGTGATTTTTTTGTTTTGTTTTTATTGCATGAAGAGCCTTTCCAGGGTGTATTTCCTACTTTTGAACTGTTTGCAAAAAGTTGGTGAAAATAGATATGGCTGGCTTTTATTTTCCAGCCTACCAGAGTTTATATTTTCCCTTATTCTTGATTTCTTATCCCAAAATTTGATTTGATTTTAGTGCTTTCAAATTAACCACCACTTTTCAGAAATATAAACATCTCATAAATTGAGAGAAATGGGAGTGATTTAGTGAAGAGGCAGGGAGCCAGAAAGCGCTGCTTGCCAGTCTGTCTGCCCTGAGTGGTGCCTGGCTTCCTGGCCAGGGCAGAGATTCAAGGGAACTTGGGCCAAACCTCTCACTGTGCAGGGGGGAGCAGGGGTCTGTGGGGCAGGCTGGGCCCAGGCTGCCCAGGTGGGTCACACCTAGGAGTCCTTGATGAAGTTTAATGATAGCTGACGCCGGGCGCTAGGGCCGACCTTGCCCAGCCGTCCTGTCCAGGACGAGCATCCCTGAGGCCCAGGGAGCCGAACCTGGTCAAGGCCCAGGCACGATGCACAGGCAGGACAAGGACAGTCTCTGGGAAAGGTCTGCCCTTGATCCCTGGAAAGGCTGGTAGGACACACAGTCCCAAAGGAACTCAGAAACTCATTTCCCAGCTTGCTCGGCTCCTTTGTCCTCAACAGTCAAGGGCAGGCAGAGTCTTCACCCTGAGGTGAGGCCTGGGGACAGGGAGGCTGGACCAGACCCAGGAGCCTATGGAGTCTACCTGTGGAGGGGAAGAGTGAGGGACACCAAGGGGCTTTGTGGGGATCAGAATCCTTTTAGGCCAAGGCCACTGAGAAGCAGGAAGGGATTGTTCCTCTTACGGGTCGTGTGCTGTGGGGGGTGGGCCCAGAGCAGGAAGGCGCATCCCTGCCCTGCAGTGTCACACAGAGGCCTGGGATCTGTAGGTGGGATTAGGGAAGGGCTGCTTCCTTGTGCCCAGTGGCCCACGAGGGCAGAGGCAGGTCCAGGGGTGACCTGAGGTAATGGAACAGAGTGGTTAAGGGCTGCACAGAGCTGGTCTTGTCCTCGTGCTGACCCTGGCTGGGTGACTTTGGGCAGATTACTTAATCTTTCTGAACGTGTTTGCTCATCCACGAAATGGGCCTCACATTAGTGCCTATGCCACAGGCTGCGCACACAACGATGGTGAGATCATCTGTGTAAACGTGAGTGGCGGGCACTACCATCAATAATAACGGTGACAATAAGACTGTTTATAGAGGGCGGGATGTAGGGAGTGCTCTTTGGCTCAGTAAAATGTGAGGAGTGACCTCACAGAGTGTGTTGTGGGAGGAAGGAAGCTCTCTGTCAAGGGAGGCGTCCATGCAAAAGAAGAGCCCCTGCTGGTTTTGTCCTTGGGGCGGGAAGCCTCAGACGGACAGGCAGGAGGCCCTTGGGGTCCGTGGCCCTTGGGGTCCGTGGGGCATTGTGGCTCACAGCTCAGCCCTTCACCGTGCAGGTCATTCTGGAACTCGTTCCACTGACAGGCCATGTGGAGTGAGGCAGGGAGTGGCAGGTTTGGAGGGGACCCTTTGTGTGGTTGGTTAATGAAGTCCCAGAATAGAGGAGGGCCTGGGCGAGGCGTCCAGCATGGGCCCCAGAGGTTTGGGTGAGACTTCTGCCTTCTGGTCTGGAGGGTTCTTCTTGTCAGCCTGCTTCAGAGAGGGGTGAGGGCCAGACTCCTCAGTCCACCTGCCTGGGCTGACTCTGGGTGAGCCTGGGAAGGGAGGGTCTCTGGCTTTGCCTGTTCTGGGAGCAGGAACGGCCCCCAACCTCCCGTTCAGACAGCGGTGCAGGAGGGCATGGTGGGGGCATGGCCCAGAGCCTCTTCAGAAGCCCTCATGTCCACAGGCTGCAGCAGTTCTGGCGTGTGCCCTGGAGACCGCCCACTGTCCCTTCTGTCCTCCATCCCTGGTGTACCCTGAAGACAGGCTTCCCTCGGGAGGTTCTGCAGGTGGCAGAGGCCCTGTATTGTCCCTTATGCCTCCACATCGTGGCCCAGGGGGCCCTCTACGTAGTCTGCCCTTCCGTCCTAGGTGGGCTGCTTTTGAAGCCCCACCAACTTCTCCCATCTTTCCTTGCATTTGTCCCCCTCCTCTGGCTATGGATGTCCAGTGGCTGCCGATCTCAGGGTGACTATGTGACTCAACCTGGACCCCACAGCCCTCCCTTGGATTGTGCTTATGGGACCGTGAGGGGAGGGTCTCGTCTCTGGTGGCAGAAGGTAATGTGTCTGCAAGCAAATCTCTACCTGCCTGAGAGGATGGAGCTGACTCGGGGCAGCCGAGGGCATCTGGTTCCTTTACTTCAGTCCCTGTCCCTGCTGGGGTTTGTTATGGGGCCTACACATTCCCCTTTGGGCCAGAGGGGTTCGAGTTGGATTTTTATTTCTTGCAACCTGGTGCATACCCATCCTCCAGGACTCCTCTGGGACACCTGGTCCCACCCCGACGTAGCACTGGGCAGGGCAGTTGGTCACTCAGAGGACAAGCCACTCCTAGCCAAAGGCTGCTTCTTCTTCCCTGCCCAGGGCACAGAGTAGTGCAAAGTCAAAGTGCTTTGAGTGAATGAAAATGTGCTCGGTGTCAGGCTCGATGCTGACATTTTAACAGGCACTGGGACCTTTGCACGCCACTGCTTGTCATCTGATCAGATGGTTCCTGGGAAAGCTGCAAACTCATTACAATAATGCTGCCCTTTTCCCTGGAAGATTCTCGGCCTCCTGATGGGGACTGTGATGAGCTCTGGAAGGCTGCCTTCTTGGTTTTGACCCAGAAGCATGTTTTCATTTTCATCCTCTCGTGTGAGAGGGTGTTTAAAAGATGGGTTGTTGCTGGGGTGGGTGTTCAGTGGACTGGGAGGGACTCCCTGAGATGCAGCTCCACAACAGGCTGAGCTGGAGAAACGGGTGAAATCGAGTTGCCTAAAGTGGCTGCTTTAAAAAGGGAGTTCAGAGCCAGGTGCGGTGGTGCACACCTGTAGTCCAGCTGGGAGGCCGAGATGGAGGACGAGGAGGTCAAGGCCAGCCTTGGCAACATGGCAAGATCCCCCATCTCAACAAAACAAAACAAAGCAAAGCAAAGCAAGAAGCAGAAAGAAAAAGAAATGCAAATGGCCAGGGTCCAGTTGACTTATGGAAATTGACATGTCCCATGCCCCGAATGCTGTACGCACTCAGTGGATGTTTGTTGAATGAGTGAACAGTTCCCACACGTATTTATTTATTAACGCCTAATCTTTTCCACGCACTGTGGTAGGTGGGCTGGTCTCACACAGTCGAGGTGTGTGTGTGCTCCTGTCTCCGCATTTGCAGGCAAACACACATATGTTAACGCACGTTTATTTCTATGTTTTATTGGCCCCTTTGATTATTGCCTTCCTTGGTGGCTAATATCACATTTGCCTGGCTTGGCCAAGATTATGTTTTTATTTCCACAGCTGACCCCTGTTTTTTTTTTTTTAAGGGAATATTTTAATGCATGCAAAAAATTAGATGGAAAACAGAATGTGTGGTCTTGTGTGAAATCATTTCTCATGGGGGAGCATTAGCTGCCCCCTGCCCTGGCGTAAGTGCACACATGCTTTACGTCTGAAACAGGGGCCCTTTACTCTGGAGTGGGGGCCACCGCCCACCTGAGAGGTGACCAGCCTTTGTTGCTAGGATTTCCCACTCTGCTCACTGGTAAGGCCAAATCCACGTGATGTCCTTTGATTGGGATGTGGCCCTTGGTGTGTGAGCTCATCCCTTGTTGACTTTCACGCTTCTGCCACTTTTAGAGCCACTGACCCTTGGTTCAAATAAAATTTTATCAGAGTCCTTCACAGTAAACGTGGCTCTACTTTGCTCCAGGTAGGGATGGCCCCACCCTCTCCGCTTCCCACCCACTCCCTCCGCTTCCCTGATGTACAACGTCCTGGATCCCAGGTCAGGAGGCCGGCCAAAGGCCACCCATTGGCACTGATGGACGCCCGCCCGTCTTGTGCCGTGTCTTCACATCTCTTCTCTTTCTTCCCTCCTGCTGGCCGCACCCCTCCCAGGCGGGCCTCATCCGCACAGACAGCTCTGACTACTTCATCGAGCCTCTGGAGCGAGGGCAGCAGGAGACGGAGGCCAGCGGGAGGACACATGTGGTGTACCGCCGGGAAGCCGTCCAGCGGGAGTGGGCAGAACCTCACGGGGACCTTCACAATGAAGGTAGGATGTGGGCAGGGCCCCAAACGTGACCCTGTCTGCACTTCTTGGGTAACTTCTGCCTCAATCTCTCAGTGCCCAGCCACAGTTTTCTCACCTATAAAATGAGACTGGGCCACACAGACCTGCAGTACCAGTGAGAAACCCCAGTGGGTTGGAGGAGCCTCTCCGACTGGCTGGAATGGGGGCCCCGGGAGCCACTCATGTCCTGAACTCTGATCCTTGGTCCTCTAGACTCGCTGAGGGGCTGGCCTTCCTCCCCAGGGCTATCTCTGAGCAAGGAGGGAGGTGGAGTGGCTCCCCTAACACTAATTCCACCCTGTAGAAGCCGCAGGAAGGAAGTTCTCAAGGAGCTTGGGGAAGCTGCCTGATGTCAGGCCATTGAGATCAGCTTAGCCTCCAGTGGCCCATTTCAAACTCCTGCCTCCAACTCTCTACGCTGTGACCTTTGTCAAGTTCCTGAATGTCTCTGAGCCTCGTTTTCCTAACCAGGGAAGTGAAGACGATCAGTGTCTACCTGCTAGATATTATTTGTATTGATGAGAATGACTATAGAAATCCCAGCACGGACTTGGCATATAGTAGGTGCTTGATAAATGGTAGCACTCATACTTGTTCCTGGGGGTAACTACTGGCATGTCAGGGTGGGCACCCCTGCATCCTGGTGGCCAACAGGGGCCTGTACACGGGCAGCACTCAGGACCCATGCATGGCTGAGTGAATGAGACCAAGCGTGACGGGTGCTCGTCCTGGGCGCGTTGCCAACTTCAGGTCACACTCAGCTTTCTCGTGAAGCCCCTTTGGCCAAGAGTTGGTGACGAGACCTGGGTGGAATCTGGTCCTGGGAGAGCCACACCCTCATGCCTGGGCCCCGTGAAGGAATGCCTGGAAACCAGCTGTCCCCACATACAGTGCCTCCCTTGAAGCCCCAGCTGCTCCCTGAGTGTCACTCAGAAGAGGAACCACAGAGGGTTCTGCAGGCCTGGGGGGTGTGAGCTCTGAGGACTGGCATGGAGCTCAGGAGGCAGCTGGCGGTGGGCACTGTCCCCACCATGGCTGGGAAGGGCCATAAATCTCCCTTGGATTTTATTCGAGGTCAATTTTGAATCAATAGACCATAAATCCTCCTTCTGGGGAGAGGCCTGAGGGAAGTCCAGCCCCACTGCTGTGAACCGGAGCGAAACTCCTCATCTGCCCACGGGCCTGGTGGTAGGCAGCCCAAGTGCTGAGCTCCAGAGTCGGAGTCCAGGTGCAGGGAAACGGGGATGTGTCTCTTTAACACCTCAGGCTGAAACTCACGTGGGCAGCCCACCTGTGGCCCTTCCTCAGAAACACAAGGGACAATAGAGGACTTTCTTGCACACCTGTGACCTGATTTGAGAGCAGCAATGGGCGTGCACCCTGCATGTGGGGACATGTGCCTGGGCCTGCCTTTCTCCATGTCCCCTGCTGGAGGGAGAGGAAAGGCTTCCTCTGGCTCTGGGTCTGCTTCTCAGCCTGGAGGGAAGGAAATGGCCCAGAGCAGGTCAGCAGCCAGCCCTTGGAGGACTTGCCCTCAGCCTGGGCAGCCCCATCTCTGCCTGTCCCCATCCTGTCAGGTGCCCCTCTCCTAGTCCACCAGGCCCTGGAGTGCTGCTTGCTCCTTCCCCATGCAGGCCGGGAGGTCACGGAGGACACATACTCAGGCTCCGTGGGCCCGTCATTCTGTGGCTCCTCTCCCCGTGCTGGGGAGCGGGAGGGGAGGCTCAGGGCTCCACTGGACAGGCTTGCTAGCTTAGCTGAGTCCCTGGGGGCTTCCTGCCTCCTTCTCACACACACACACACACACACACACACACACACAGATGAACTTGTACACACACACTTACACCTACCTCCATGTACACACTGTGTATACCCATTTAACCCCACACTTGCACACACACACACACTGTTGCACTAGCACACCCACACACTCTCATACCCTGCACGCACTCGTGCCTGCACATGCTAACACACCCCTCTTCAGACTCACGTGCTCTCACGCGTCTTTGATAGGCCCCAAAGTAGAGGTAGGCAGTGCTCCCCTGGAGGGCTCAGTGAGAAATCAAGACCTTCCTGAGTCCAGAGTTGGGAGTTCGCTTGACTGGACCTCTAGGTGCATAGCACCTCACTCAGACCCCCGGGACTGCCTGAGGACCCTGCCTTGACCTTGCAGCTGTGCCCTGGACACCCCCTGATCCCAACAGTCTTCCCTTCTTCAAGCAGAGCCTGTTCTGTAACCCCGTTCCCTCCCCCAGTGCCCCCAGGAGGGAACTGGGCATGATCAGGGCGTGCAGTCTTGTGGCCCAGGCTCTGGCCCTGCCCCGGGCCTGCTGCCACCATTTGTTTATCTGTGGCCCTGGGGATTGAACCCAGGAACCCAGGGGTGCCCTGGAATGGAGCTACATCCCCAGCTCTTCTTATTTGTTCATTTTGAGAGAGTCTTGCTGAGTTGCTGAGGCTGGTCTGGAACTTGCAATCCCTCTGCCTTAACCTCCTGAGTAGCTGGGATTACAGGCAGGTCCACTATGCCCAACTCACTGCTGCTTTTTAAAAATTAAATCACAATTCACTATTTTAACTATTTTAAAGATTCAATTCATTTTCCCCTGTATTCACAATGTTGTCAGCCATCACCCTCTCTGATTCCAGAACATCTCCATCAGCCCCATAAAAATCCCCTTTTAGTAGTCCCTTCTGTTCCGCCCCCTCCAGGTCCTGGAAACTTTCTATCTCTGTGGACTTCCTGTTCAGGATGTTCCTGCAAATGGAATCATGTAACCTGTGGCCCGTGGTGACTGGCTTCTTTTATTTAGCATGTTTTCAAGGTCCTTCCCCATTCTGGTGTGCATTAACTCTTCACTCATTTTTTATGACCGAGTGATATTCCATTATATGAATACACCACCTTTTATTTGCCCATTCGTCAGCACAGTTGGATGGTTTCCACGCTCGGCTTTTAGGACGGTGCTTCTCTGAGTGTCTGTGTGCAAGTTTTATGTGAACATATGCTTTCGGTTCTCCTGGGTATGTACCTAGAAGTGCAATTAATGGGTCATATGGTAAGTCTAGGTTCAAATTTTGGGGGGACGGCCAATTGTTCTTGCAAAGCAACTGCACCACTTTATATTCACTTGGGGCATCTTGGGTGGGCTCATTGGAGCCTCCCAGGTCTGGTGGGCCCCTGGTGTGGCCCTGAGGGCCGGATGGAGGAGGGACACATAGAAGAATGTGGGTGGGACATTTCCAGCATCTATGGCTGATGTCAGCTCCCTTTCCCTTTAATTCCCCACGTGACTGCTGGGAGGGAAGTCTGGGTGGGCCTTGGTATGGCTGGTAATGGAGGAGGGAGAGACATAGGTGTACATCTGGGCTCTTGCCTTTAACTTGCTATGTGACTGAGGGTGAATCAGGTAACTTCTCTGAGCCTCTGTTGGACAGACCTGGAGGGTCCCAAGGATCAAGTCCAGTATTTCACTTGCAGCATTTGAAATTTCCAGACTCTGCTCACATCGTGAGGTAGCCGTTATTTCTCCCCACTCCCTGGAGAGTGTACTTGCCCCTTGTCCTCCCTTCTTAGGGGCTTTCCCTCTTTTTTCCTAGCAATGTGTGTGTTTGTGTGTGTGTGTGTGTGTGTGTGTGTGAGCTGATGCACTCACTGGTGGGCATAGCCATCAGGAGCTGTCACACTCAATTTTTGGATTCGGGATGCTCGACTGGCAAAGGCTAGACAAATATTCCAAAATCTGAAAAACTCTGGTCCCAAGCATTCCAATAAGGGATCATCACCTGGTTTATTGTTCCTGTCTGACTTCTCTGCCACCTCCTCTAGGCCGTGGACTTAAAGGCAGGGCCCCCCCACTCATCACCCACCCCCATCCATCCATCTAGTGAGGGTGGGGCCCTCCTGCAGACTCACCTTAGTGCATGCTGGGAGGGTAGTGGTGACATGGTGACCTCCCTGCCCTGGCCACCCATCGGGGCTTCTCCTGTAACTGTGGAGACGTGAATGTTCTTAGAAATCAGTTCCACGAGCTTCACTCTCTTCCCATCTCGTTCCAGCCTTCGGCCTGGGCAACCTCCCCAACCTGCTGGGCCTGGCGGGGGCCCGGCTGGGCGACGCGGAGCGGAAGCGGCGCCATGCCAAGCCCGGCAGCTACAGCATCGAGGTGCTGCTGGCCGTGGACGACTCAGTGGTTCGCTTCCATGGCAAGGAGCACGTGCAGAACTACGTGCTCACCCTCATGAACATCGTGAGTATTCCTGTGCCCTGGGGAGGGCGGGCCGGGCCGTCCTGCTGGCCTCTCAGGCCTGCGGTTTCCCAGGGAGGATGTGGGGGAGTCGCTGCTCGCTCCCCAGCCAGAGGGCACCCCCTCCCAGCCACGTGCTGTGACATGGCTGCCCGGCTGGCCTGACATCCGTCCCAGGCTGTGGGCACCTACCTGTGCTGAGGGGGCCCCCAGGCCATCAGCCAGGAGCCTGTGGACAGGAGGTTCTGGGCTTGGACCATTCAGAACTTGGCCAAACATGCCTGCTCTGGAGTTGAAGGGACTTCCTCAGGTTCATCCCTTAAAAGTGCCCAACTCTGGGCTGGGGCTGGGGCTCGGTGGTGGAGCGCTTGCCTAGCATGCGTGAGGCACTGGGTCCCATCCCCGCAGTCACAGAAAAATAAAAAACAACTAAAATAAAGGTATAAAAAATGCAGAGAGCCGTCCATCTGTGGAGGGCTTCCCGTCCCCAGGCAGGCTGTGATGTTCATAGGGACCCGCCAGGAAGGAGGGGGAGGCCGGCGGCAGATGGGTGGTAAGAGCCTTGCCCTGTGCAAAGGGGGCTGCTGCTACTCAGTGCCACTCTGGTCCCAGCCCTTTCCCATAAGGGCTCCTCACCTTGTTTATTGTTACCATCTGATTGTTTATCTGTTACTTCTGTCCTGCAGATGGGGGGCTCTGGTCACAGAAAGGCCAAGTTTTCAAGAAAAGCTAAAAATGTATTTTTTTTTAAAAGGTATTTAAAAAAAGTTGTAATGGAAAGTTTACATCCATGTCTCTAACTGAAAATTCCCAACCTTTAAATTTTAAAATAAAAAACCACTGTGAATGCCAAACAGAACACCCCTCTGCGCCCCCTCGGCCTGCAGGCTGCGGAGCAGGGAGCAGAGAGCAAGGAGCTCTTGGCGTTGGCGGTCGAGCTTGCGCTGCTTCTCTACTGGGTGGGCGCCTTCATCTGGGTGCCTGTGGCCATGGCCCTGGGAAGGATGGGGACCAACCTGGTGAAGCAAGACCCCAGGTGGAAACAGTCCCAGGCAGGGCCCAGTGCTGTGGAGGGTGCAGGACCTCGGGTCCTGCTGAACGAGCCCTAGTGCAGAAGCACCCAGCCGCAGCCTCTGCCCCTGAACTTTTAGAGCAGCGTCAGCCTGACTTACTACAGAAGGTTTCGGGGCAGATTAAATGTGGCTCATGGTGCTTAGCATGGCCTCTTATGTAGCAGCTCTCTGTAAGTGGCTGTTGATAATGATGTAACTTCAGGGACATGAGTGGGAATGGATGACTGAGGAGCATCACCAACTCCACGGTCATACCAGGCCTCCTGGAAACATCTGGAGGTAATAAAACCGTGGGGTGCTGCTGCTGCTGCCTGTGGTCCATAACTTGACTGCACCTTAGGCGAGGTGGCTTCTGGGAGAGTAGCCCCTAATTACCTGTGTGACCTTGAGCAAGGGACCTACCTCGATTAGGATTCTGTAGGTTGCAAGTGGTGGAAAATCAACTGGATCTAGATTAAGAAAAATAGGGTAATTTGGTGGCTCACGGGTGGAATTGCAGGAGGGACTGTTGGAGCTGGCTGAAGAGTTATTGGAAGTGGAGGCTCCCAGGGACTCTGTTTGTGTGTCTTTGTCTCTCTGTGACATCCTAATTCTCTCTGAGCAACGTTTCTACAAGACAGATTCTGGCCACTAGCAGCAGCTTGAGCCCGACTCCTATCCCCATAGCTCCCTGGCCAGAGATGAAAGAAGATTCTCCCCCAGTTCCCAGGCGAAAATTCCCAGCAGGACTCTGGTCTGACTTGGGTCACGTGCCTGCTCTTTGACCCAAATGCTATTTGTCAGTGAAAGAGACAATTTTCCAGAGGTAGGGAGGGATTGGATTCAGACTCCTCAGTTAGTGCTGTTAACATCAATCCCTTGACATCTCCACTTTCCATCTATTTTTGGGTCCATCATGCAGGTTAAATATGTGCACTTTTTTTTGGTACCAGGGATTAAACCCAGGGGTGCTTAACCAATGAGCCACCTCCCCAGCCTTCTTTTGTATTTTATTTAGAGACAGGGTCTCACTGAGTTGCTTAGTGTCGCGTTTCTGCTGAGGCTGGTTTTGAACTCACGATCCTCCTGCCTCAGCCTCCAGAGCCTCTGGGATTACAGGCGTGCGCCACTGCTCTGTATATAGTTTTCGACGTTATACCCAGCTCATTGCAAGTGCTCTGGTGATGTTGCCCATCATTATCGTTAGCTATTCTATTTGTCTTTGTGTCTTCTGTATAAGTTGCTCTTTGCTTGAGTCTCTGAAGGTGAGTCCCTCAAGGGGAGGTACTTCTGGAATCCCAGTGGCACCCAACATGGTATCTGAGACCTGGCAGGTGAGTGATAAATGTGGAAGTGAATAGTGTCCGAGAGGAGCAGGACATGGGAAAAGAAGGCAAATTTCTTTTTCCTTCGATTTAATTTCTTCCCCTCCCTTCCTCCTTCCCTCCCTTCCTTTTTTCCTGCTTCTCTCCCTCTCTCCCTCCCTCCATCCCCTCCCCCCCGCTTTTTCTTTCTCTCATGATTCTGGGGATCAAACCCAGGACCTCACACACTGAACCTCATCCCCAGCCCAAGGCAGCAGATTGCTGTCCCTAGCACTGGCATGGATCAAAGGGCGGGGCTTGACATCAGCTCCAGTGACAGGGGCCTGGGGAGGGGCAGGCCCCTGGAACTCTGGCCCTGGACACCTCTGTGTGGATGCTTATCGCGTCTCCTCTGAGCCTGTGTCTGGATGCGAACAAAGGCTCCCTCAGGGAGAGGAAGAGGAAGGAGGAGATGATGGCCGCGAAGGGGAACACATTGCCCCACGGACGCCCCACGCCCTACAGATGGTGGGCCCAACCCGGGACTGCATGGTGGAATCCCATTGGTGGGAGGCCAGCCTGAGAGCCATATTGGGCCCTGCATGGAGAACAGGAGAGCCGGCCGTGAGGACAACCTAGGGTGCCTGAGAGGGTCCAGAGCCCAGGCCCTCGGATCCAGAGCTGGGGCCCAAGACCCCAGGGTGTGAGCTGGACCCTGTCTCTGCCCGAGAGCTCTTCCGTTTCTTAGAGGATAATTCCCAAAATAAGATTAAATCATGACTGTCCTACAGAAATAAGAAATGTGTGCTTAAGGTTTTACTTAACCAATGAGAGAATCGGGCAGATGTTGTAAAAGAAAACCCAAGAGCAGAAACAACGATGGTGATTAGGAATTTTGAAGCAAATACGCAAATGAACCCACTGTGTTTGGGGTCAGGGGAGGCAGACACCTCACCCCTACAGGCCAAGAAGGGATTTGCTCAGGGAGATGTGAGTTTTGCCTGGTGGCTCTTGGTCACCTGCAAAGCCCTCTGTGTGGAGTGGCTTCCTCAGAACCTGACTCAGAGGTGGGGGTGGCGTGGTGTGAGGTGGACCGTGCCTAGTTTCCACTGAAGCTCAAGTCCTCGTTCCCTGAGTTGGAGGCCGACTAGGTGTGAGGAGACTGGCTTGCTGTCTGGATTCCAGCTCGGGGCGGGGCCTAGAGAGCGCCAGGGCGGGGAGGGAGCTCTTCCTCATCTTCCCGCCATTGAGAAGCCCTGGCTTGGCTTCCTCAGGGACTTGGCTGTTCTGGAGAGCTGGACTAGGCTTTCTGGGGCTCCACTCCCCGCTGGCCTCAGGCCTAATCTTGGTTGTCATCCATCCTGAGCCAGGTTCCTGGGTGCCTTGCTGCCTCAGTAGGCCCCCCGGCTGCTGGGCAGGATGGGGTGGGTGTTCCGGGCTCTTGTGATTACCAGGGGGAGACTCAGCTCACACCATCTTCAGTGGAAGAGGGGCCTATTGGAAGGAAGCTGCTCACGTGCCCACAGTTCATGTAAGAGCTGCAGGACATGCCGGCTCTGGGGACCGGGAGACTGTAGCCTCAGGCATCCTCTCCCCTCTCTGTTCTTGGTGGTGGGAACCAACGCTCTCTCTCATGGTGGAGATGCTCACACCTCCTGCTCCTTGGACTTAGAGGCTAAAGGGACCCTCTGGTCCTCTCAGGGCACATCATGGCCATCCCTGGACTCACTGCTATCAGGACAGAGTTGACTTGAACCCACCAGGTCAGAGCCCAACACTGCATGTGGGAATGAGGTGGAGTAGGACCCATTCCCAGGAAGCAAGCAGACAAAAGAAGAGTGTCTCTCAATTCAGTCACTCGTTCCACCCCCCAACACACTCAAATAGCTTGTGGAGCCCCCGGCGCTCAGGGGTGGCATTGCCATGTGTCCCCGACAGTGGCCAGTGGATCGCTGCAGTAATCGTTAGAATGGTTTTCTGAGAGTCAGATTCTTGATAAGCTCGAACTCACTTATTCAAGTCTCCCAAGAACCTCATGAAGGTCTGCGTGTCCTCCTGTTCTTGTAGAAACTGGGCTGCCACGGACTGTCTGTCACTCGGGGCTCCCGTGGGCCTGGGATGGGGGTCACCCTTCAGGGACCTCGGCCAGGTGGTGATGTCGTGGCTGACCAGGCATCAGGGGGGAAGCCTTAGGTTCAGCCCTGGAGGGCCTGCTCAGTGAGTGAAGGGTGGTCTCCATTTGGGGATCCATAACTAACTTAGTAGGGAGAGAAATAGAGAGAGGGGAAGAGGCCCCCAGAAGGACAAATTGGCTTCTTTAGACCAGGCAAATGGATTTTTAGGACAGAGGAGATGAGGAGGTTGTGGCGACCTTGCTTACGCAGGCTCCAGGGGTCATTCTTTATGGCATGAGGCTCCCCAGGAGGATTTCTGGGGGCCTCACTTCCTAGAACTTGCTGCTGTTAGCCAGGCGGGGAGGCTCTGAGGAGGCTTCTTTCTGCCTCTACTGAATATCGAGCTTACAGTCATCTCTCTACCACTGAGGTGCCAGGTGGGTCCCCATAGTCCAGGAGCGGCCCCCAAGAAGCGCCCTTGGAGATGCATGTATCCTGGAGGGCCTTGACCCTGTGCTGGTCCCCAAGGTCACTGCTTGCAGTGGGCTGTATTTGTGGGTTCTGGGCCACCGTGTGCCTTTAGCTGTACCCGCCCCTTGCCACCAGACCCATTGACTGCTCAGGTCTGAGTCCCTCTAGAGGCCCTGAGGGGCTCAGGTGACCTGGTGGGTAGAGGGGTTGTCCTCAGGGGCTATGGCAAAAGGTGCCATAGGCTGAAGGCGGAACTGCTAGGAAGGCCGTGGGGTGGACAGGAACTTGTTCTCCAGCCAGCGTTTGGGGGCTTCCCTTGGACAAGAATGAGGGTCTTTTGATGGGTCATAAAAGGAGCTGTTTCTTTCCTCAGGCCAAAGAGCACTTTTGAAGATTGCTCAGACTAAACCAGGATGACTCAGAAGGATCCGGAAGATCCTCAGATCTGGAGCTGTGGGAGACTTGGATAGCCGTGGGGAAGGGTGGGAGGCTCCTCTGTCAGTCCTCCAGGCTCCTGGTGTGGAGGCCAGCCACCTGTCTGTCCTTCCCTGGGCCCCGCCTCATGTCCCAGGAACTTCACTGGGAGGAGGGTAACATGGCTCTATCCAGCTCTCTTGGCCCAATTATCATGTTCTGGCTTTTGACCCTTGACCTCTAGCTCATGACTCACAAGCTTGGCAGGAAGCACGGACAGCTTCTCCTAAAGACTGTGCCCTGAGGGCCTGCCCTGGAGACTGCTGTTTGGGTCGTCTGCCCGCAGGAGCAGGGTGCGGAGGAGAGCGGTTGTCTTCCCAGAGCTTCCAGGGGGCTGAAGGCCAGGCTGTGGCTGCCCCTGAGAGTGGGGGAACGCGGGCCTGCGATAGGCTGAGCCTGTTGAGCAGCGCTTCCCATGGGCCCCTGATCTTCCAGGGAGAGGCTCAGGCCATCGAGATGGGCATGGCCTTGCAGATCTGCCACTGCCATCTGGCTAAGTGGGTGGTGTGGGGTTGTGGCTTCCCAGGCACAGGGGAGGGACAGCCAAACTGAGTTCCCACCCCTGAAGGTGAGCAGATGGACAGCCGACAGCCTCTCCCTCCCATGGGGACCCATAGCTCATCAGTGTGTGTGGGCTTTATTTGGCTGGAATGTGGTCAGCACCACTCCCCTTGGGACTTCACCATGCCCATGGAAAGAGTGTCCCTTGGCTGGTGCCTCGCAGCTCCTGTCTGCCCATGACCATGTCTGATCCTGCTTTGGGGGGCCAGGACTGGCTGGTAGGGTTGGAGAGGAGCTCTGGTTCCCAGGATGGATGGCCCCATTGTGCTGACCTGGAGGAGGGCTGAAGCTGTTGGCAAGGTGCTGGTGATCACTTGACCAGGCCTGGGCACTGCTGTTGTCAGGGGCAGCTCTGAGGACGTGCCGGCGCTGTCCTGCCCTCCTGTTTTCTTTTGCATTAACTTAGAGATGGGCTGTGAATATTCACAGCTGCGCATCCCTCCGTCCATGGGTGGACCTGTCTCTGTGCCTCAGTTTGCCCATTTTACTAGGTCACTTTCCTGAGGGCTTCTAGCATTCAGTGAGTGCCTGTTGACACAGACTTCAGTTCTAGAAGCTTTGGTCTGGCTGCAGATCACCCTCAATCTGGAATAATTAGGGAACCATCGAGGACAGTGCTTAAGGGGCTTAGAGGGGGTGTGCTTCCTGCAGACTTCAGGGGTGAGAGCCAAGCCAGCCTTGGGGGAGGCAGAGAATGACTGGGGTGAGGAGAGTGCTGGCCGGGCCTCCAGGGACTCCTTCTCCCTGACATTGACAGCGGGCAGGGCCTGGAGGCAGCCTGAGCTGCGTGGGACAGGTGGCAAAAGCAAGCAGAGAGCTTTGGCGGTTTGGCTGTGGAGGGACAGTATGTGAGGCAGCACAGGTGTCAAGAGCAGGAGTAAGAGTCCTGATGATGTCCCTTCTCTTGGGGAAGAGAGGGTGGCCAAGGCCAGTGGAGGCTGTGGTGGGCCAGTGGAGGGCCTGCTCCAGCCCGGTGTGGCCTGTGGAGCCCACGCTGACAGATGGAGTCCCCACCTGAGGCCTTATGTGGTCTCATCCTTGTTACCTCCTCTGAGGGTCGGGGAGCTGACCAAGCACTTGCTCAGAATTGGCACAGCTCATGAGTGACAGAGGCAGGCTTTGAGGGCCCATCTCTCTGAATCCAAAGATCATACCCCCTCTATTTTGTCGCCTTGCAGAGCTTGACCTCAAACAGCTCTCAGGACGGGGAGAAGGGAGACCCCAGCTCACAGCTGGGAGGTGGGAAGAGTGTGGTGTCTTTCTAGAAGGAGTGTCTGCCCATGATGGGTTCCCCTGGAGAGTCAGTTACCAGAGCCTCTCCCCTGGGCAGGTTCCAGTTCCTGGATCCCGGCTGTGCCTGCCAGGTGCTACCAGGACCCTCTCCTTGCCCAGGGGTGCTGCCTTGGATGTGGGGATCCAGGGCCCGGAGCTGGAGCAGAGGGAAAAGGAGAGGAGAGACAAAGAGGCCCCCTCATCCTTCCTCACCCACACAGGCTGCAGCTGGATACTGCCAGCCTGTTCTCCCTAGGACCCCTCTCGGCAGCCCACCTGTCTCTGCTCCCCGCCGGCCTCACCTGGCTGACAGTACAGTGGTGTTGGGGTCAGTTGCCTGGGAGATGTTGGCTGGTGCCTCTGCCAATCATAGTGAGCTACCAGCTCTGTTGATCTGCTGGGACCCACCCAGGTGCCCGCTCAGAAGAGCTCCACACCCCTCCTAGACCTAGGAGGTTCAGTGCCCATGGCTGTCGGACCAGGGTCTTGGTGGTCTCACCTATTAAGGTGGCGTTTTTTTTTTTTTTGGCATGTGACATGTGTCAAATATCATGATAAAAGCTGATTTGGAGTCCCCCAAACACTGCTTCTGTGCTGAGGGAGGGTACATGAGAAACCTTTTCCTTTGGGGTGCAGGTAAACCTGCAAAGGGCCTCCTTATCCCTGACATTGGCGGGATGCAGACTTCCAATCCTCCCCTCCCTGTTTTGGTTCTTTCTGGTTTTTTTTTTTGTTTGTTTGTTTGTTTTTGTTTTGTCTCTTCAAATACCTTCCACGGCCTTATTAGAGGCAAAAGCACATTCACTTTAAGGCAGTGTGGGTTTCCCCCCCCTTTTTTGGCAGTGCTCAGAATCAAACTCGGGGCCTCTAGGGTAAGTGCTCTACCTCTGAGCCACACCCCAAGCCCAAGGCACTGGTTCTTTTTTTTTTCCTGTACCAGGAATTGAACCCAGAGGCGCTTAACCACTGAGCCACATCCCCAGCCCCTTTTTTATACTTTAGAGACAGGATGTCACGGAGTAGCTTATCACTGTGCTAAGTTGCTGAGGCTGGCTTTGAATTCGAGATCCTCCTGCCTCAGCCTCCAGAGCCGCTAGGATTATGGGTGTGCACCACCACGCCTGGCTGGAGAGATTTTCATTGCTATTATTGTTGTTACAGCTGGAGGAGGGGATCTATTGGCATCTAGGGAGTAGAGGCCAGGAGTGCTGCTGAACTCCCTACGGTGGACAGGCAGCTCCCCGCTACCAACAATTATCAACCTTGTGGGTGGCGGCAAGTGGAGACCCCTGCCCTATGGTATTCACCGCAGTTGCTGTGTGCAGGTATTTATGTCTTCAAAACAGTTGCTTATCCAAGAGAAAGGATGTGCTGCAGTTCTGTCACGAGAGACATTTAATAAGGAGTACTTCCAAGGGAAGTGAGCTTGATGGTCCACCAAGTGCTTCCCAGTACTGGAGCCCACCTGTTGGAGGTGACACTTCTGAGACTATTTCTGGGATGATCTAAAGGGCTCCCAAACTGGAAAGCAGAGTCTTAAACTAACAGAGCTTGTTGACTGAGCATGTGCTCTGGGTCAGCTCTTGCTCCAAATGATGACAGCCCTCGCCTTCCGTCCTCCATCCTTAGAAAGGTGTGTTTCCTCCACACCCACAGGTGAGTGCAGCTGGGCTCAGGGAGGTGAGCTCATGCAGCTGTAGGGGGTGGCAGGGCTCAGGCGTCCGGGCCCCCAGGCTGCCTGTTTACACACAGGTCAGCTCCGCACATAAAGGCTGCCGCATTTTACAAATAGGTTGTGGGGGATAAATGCCCAGCATTGTGGACTTGTGAAAGGAACTCTGTTGAGCTGGGTGGTTCCGTCCCTGTGCCTTCTGGAGCCACCCTGCCCAAACAGCCTGGGTGTGAGGTGGACTGAGCATTTGGCTCCCAGGGGAATGGGCCAGGCCAGCCTGTAGGCTCCAGGGAGTCCTGGAGACAGCCACACCTTTCAGAAGTGTGTTGGTTAGAAGGCAGCCCACACCAGCCCTTGGAAATACAGAGCCATGTCATGAACTTGGATGAGGGGACATGTATCAACAGGAAACAACTCAGGTGACCCAGCACCTTCCTCCTGTGGCCATGAGAGCAACCGTATTCTCCAAGACCTCAATAGTGACCATGGGGACAGGGCTTGCCAATGCGTCACAACAGGGAGTGTGGTGCCTGGTGAGGTCTGTGCTCAGACCCAGGGGAAACCTGGCCCAGCCTGGCTACAGTGTGGCTCAGCCCACGGGCCAGTGAGGGCAGGGGTCTCAGGCCACAGACAGCAGCATATTGCTGATGTTTATCCACACCACACACACACACAGAAACACACACACACACATTCATACACACGTGTGACATGTATGCCTGAGCACATGAACATATCTACTCGTCCACACGGGAAAAACACCTTTGGTACCTGTGTATACCATACCAAATAAGAGGTGTGAACACAGACGGGTTCACACGTGTGTGAACACATACTTAACACATTTCATCAACTGTAAGACACGGTTGTCAGATGCCGCATTATTTAATGCACCTAAGAAAGAAAAAAGTAAGCCGGGCACGGTAGCACATGCCTCTATTCCCAGCAACTTGGGAGATGAAGCCCAGGAGGATCTCAAGTTCAAGGTCAGCCTGGGCAACTTAGCAAGTCCCTGTCTCAAAATAAAAAAAATTAAAAGCACTGAGAGTGTAGTTCAGTGGTAGAGCACCTCTGGGTTCAATCCCAAGTACTACAAAGAAAAAGAAAGAAAAATATGTGCTCCTAATTAAACTCTGCTCTCGTGCTTTACCATCACCTAGCATGTTTCTATCCCCTCAGAGGAGCCTCAGCCTCCAGGGGACTCAGGGTTTTGTCCTGTTATTCTTGGGAGTGTGCAGCTGTGATGGCACGAGGAGCTCAGGGTTTCCGGTTCCTTCTGCACTTTGAGGCCCACCCCTCCAGCTCCCTCTCAGCCAGTTGGCCACCATCAGGAACAGGGCAGTGTGACTGCTCCACGGTCATCTCCGTGTTTTCATCCGAGCCACAGCATCCATTCTGCAAGCTTGATGCGGGGGCCCACCTGGTCTCCCAGGGAGCTGTCCACGAGGTTTCCAGACAGCCACCAGGACTCGCATCCCTCCTCAGAGGTTGTGGTTGCTGTGCAAAGCCACCAGACATAGGGAAGAGGTTCTGCCTTGCACAGGTGGTGACTGCCACATTGTAACGGCCACCTGTCACCAGTGATTATAAAGGCAAGAAAAGAAAGGCGTCTGAGACCAGGTGACATGCAGGGTGTCTCTGGTACCCAGGGCATCTGCAAAGTCCTTGTGTCCTGTTGTCAGGAGGGTCAGGACACAGAGACTAAGGCCTGATCTAAGGGCCTGAACCTCAACATTGCTGTCATCTTTGTAAGCCTGAAAAAGGGCAGGAGAGATCATTGTGGCCATCCACCTGCCTTCCAGCAATGCTTCCCCCCTCTGTCCTGTTCTGAGGCAGCATGTGACTGGGGAAGGTGTGAGTCCAGCCCCTATTGGTCTGGGCTTGGCCTCTGACTGTGCTTGCTGACCTTCAGCAAGCTTCTCCATCATTTGGGACCACTTGTTTTTCAGCATGAGAATAGAGACTAGGTACCATTCTCCTTGGAGCCTGGGAAAGGTGGGGGCCTCTAGAAATGGGGTGGGGGTGTACAGGAGGAGCTTGGAGTACTTTGTAGTGCCAGAAAGTAACAAAGACCCCAAAAGCCAAAAACCAAATGCACAAAAAGCCCCCAAACTTTGGAGCGCTTCAAAGGTACACAGGAGTCAATGGAAGGAGCCCCCAGTGGCCAGAACTGGGCAATTTTGAACAACAAGAGAAATCATTGAGCATTAAATTATAACCCAAAGTACAAAACAAATATCCCCGAGTCCATGCTGGTAAGTAAACAAATCAGGGAGATGAGATCATCTGCGCAGAGGGATTCTGGATAATTCAGGTAGCTTCCTCACTGGTGAGGAAGTGACGTTTAATCGCTTACTCCTTTAATGTAGGCTGCGCACAGTGACTTTTTCCTGAAGAGTTCAGTGTAGAAAGAGGGAAAGAGTAACTTTACAGCAAGGAAAACCTGACCAGCACTGTCATAGGCTGGTGGCCATGGTCAGACCTCCACAAGGATGTCATGCCACGGTCTGTAGTCTCCACGTGGTGTGAGGAGACAGTGCTTTACCTCGGAGATCGTCCTCTCCCAAGTCCAGAAGCTCAGTCTGACCATGAGAAGAACAGGCCCAAATTGAAGCCGAGTCTATGAAAGACCTGGCCAGTCTCCCACAAAACCACTAAGGCCGTCAAAAGCCAGGAAGTCTAAGAAACCACCACAGAGGAGGAACAGACCAAGGCAACCTTCAGAGACAGATCACAAAATGCAGTGTCATGTCCTGAATGGGACCCTGGAGCAAAAAAGGACATTAGGCTGGGTGTGGTGGCACACACCTGTAATCCCAGTGACTCAGGAGGCTGAGGCAGGCTCGTGTTCAAAACCAGCCTGAGCAACTTAGCGAGGCCCTAAGCAACTCAGTGAGCCCCTGTCTCTAAATAAAATATAAAAAGGGGCTGGGATGTGGCTCAGTGGTTAAATGCCCCTGGGTTCAATCCCTGGTACCTGGGGGATATGGAGGATATTAGGGAATAATTAGGGGGATTTACAGAAAGTTAACAATGTATCAGTATTGGCTCAGTAGTTGGAACAAATGCACCAGAGTTACAGGTGTTGCTAGTGGTTGCAGAGTGCATGAGCAATCTCTGCACCAACTTTCTACGAATCTAAAGCTATTCTCAAGTTAAGGGTTTATTGCAGGTGGAAATCCTTTATCTAAGTGCTTGGGACCAGGAGTGTTTTGGGTTTTGGAATATCCACATAATGAGCTATCCTGGAGATGAGATGCATGTTTAAACATGAAATTCATTTATGTTTCAGATTCATCTTAGACACGTAACCCCAAGGTAATTTTATACAGCATTTTGAGTGCACCTGCATTTGACTATGACATGTTACAAAAAGCCAGGTGTGGAATTTTCCACTTGGAGCATCAGGCGGGTGCTCAAAAGAGTTTTGGATTTTGGAGCATTTCAGGTTTTGGATTTTCAGGTTAGGGATACTCAACCTGTAATTGAAAAGAGAAGGGTGAGTACAGCGCTCTGGGCAGGTTGTGGGGGTCAGGGGAGGCACCCTGCAGGCTTGCCAGTCCTTGGTGTCAGTTAGTGTCCTTGCTTCTGTGTGAGCACAGGTGGTTTAATACCCCAGGGTCTCGCTTTCTTAGTGTTGTCCCCACCTGCTGTTCCCTTCTTGGTTGAGACCTGCCTTACCTGACCACCACATAGGAGGAGGACAGTCTGCTCTGTAGCTCCTGGGGAGCAATGTTCCCTAGGAGAGAGGGAACTCTGGGTTCTCTGCCAGGCTCCCCCTGCCCCTGCTCTGCCAAGGAGCCCGGCCTTGGTGTAGGAGAGCTGCCCACTGCCTCCCTGGCGCCCCCTGGAGGCCTGGCTGCTCCCCACCACCACAAGTGAAACCCCAGCTTTTTTGCCTTAGAAGTGGCGTCTGACCCTCCCTTTGGAGGAGGACGACAGGACTGAGCTCCTGGCCATGCAGGTTGCGGGGACCAGGGGGTGGGGTGGGGGTGTCCTTGCCGTTTCCCTTGTCTGGCGTGTAGCCTGTTTGCTGAATGGGGAGCACCCCCCACACACACACATTTGGAAACAAGGAGGCCTTTTTGTGATCCAGAAGTCTGTGTGCTAAGTTTTGATAGTGGGAGGAAGTGTTGGGGAGGAGGTTCCAGAAAGCCCCGAGGCAGGGGATCCAGCCTGTCTTCCTGCCTGCCTTGCTGAGTTGTCCCCTGGTCCTGTTTCCCGCCCCTGGGCCGTTCTCTCCTTCCCCATCCAGGTCTTGGCATGTCCCCTCCACCTTGGCCTCTGTGTCGGCTGTCCCAAGGTCCCCAGGGCCCTAATCTCACATCCCTCTTCATCAACCCTCCTGTCTCAGCTGGACTGCACAGTTTTGAGGTCGGGATCTTCCTGGGTTTCCACCCTCACAGGGAGCCCCAACTTGTGGAGTAGGGCGGAGGAGACATGGCTCAGGAGCAGTGTGCTGCGGGACAGATCGATTGAACCTATGGAGGCTGCCTCGTGGCCCCAGGCCCCTGAAGGCCTCTTTCTACCTGCTTCCTGCTGGTGCCACAGTTGGCCAAGACCAGGAGAAGGGCCTGCTTTCCTCCCAGCTCTGCTCCTCTTCTTTCCCAGGCCAGAGGAAGCCCATACTAGTCCATCTGGCCCAGAACAGCCAGGTTTGGAACATCTACTGAGTATAACTAGGGTCCACAGAACCACAGAGATCTGAGTTCAAATTCTAGCCTTTCCACTTCCCAGCTGGGGGGCCTTGGGCAAGTTACTTCATTTCCCTGAACCTCGGATATCTTGCCTATGAGGTGGGAATAATTCCTCTCTCCACAGGGTTGTTGTGAGGTTGTATTCAAAGCCACTTGGCCCAGTGCTGGCACATAGTAGGTGCTTGGGAAATATCAGCTTGCTCTTCAACCCCATCGCTCTGCTGTTGTTTCTCCGGCCAGAGTCCCGACCTTTGCTTGTTTTTCTAGTGCACACCCAGAGGCTATCTCAGGTTAATATACTGTGTCAAACCCTAACCTGGGAGGTTGGGGGGGTGTCCTAGCAGAGGTGACCTTGAACTTGGCTCAGGGAGGAGAGGCAAGAAAACCAGCAGCATTGTTCTTTCTGCCCTGTGGGGGTGTCTTTTGGCCTGATCTCCCCAGAGCTGGCTCCCTGGCCTTACCTCTGGCATTGTGGGGCAGCCATGGGAGGCTGTAGCTGACATGGCCAGGCCCTGGGTGCACATCCAGGCTGGAGCCCGTCAGGCAGCCTGTGAGTGTGTTCCAGAGGGGCTGGGGTTCCGGGCGTCCCAGCTAGCCACACCTGGCTGTGGCGCCGTGTGCCAGCTGCCCCCTGTAGTGCCCGCCAACACGGCAGCCCTGGCCAGCCACTTCCTTGGCTTGCACAAACCCCAAAGCAGTTCCAGCGGAGCCAGTGCCAGGGAGGTCCCTGCTGCCAGGGTGAGCTGACAGCCGAGTGCAGTTGGGCGTGCCAGGGCTCCAGAGAGGGACCCGAGCAGGGAACTCAGAACGGCAAGGCCAACCCCACCAATAGCGGTCCTTGGCTCGAGGTGGTGGCCATTGGAACAAAGGTCACTGAAGTCTTCCATGAGTGGACTTATCCTGCTCAGGGACAGAAATGAATGGCAGCCATCCATCAGAGTTTGGGGAGGGGAACTGGGTCTAAGATCCCTGTGGAAACCAAAATCTGTGGGAGCTCAAGTTCCCTGTGTCTCCTGTGCAGTTTTTCTATGTACTTTGTCATTTCTAGGTTATACAGCCTGATGCATTTAAATGCTACATAAATAGTTATTACAGTGCACTGTTTAAGCAATAATGGCAAGAAGAAGAAAAAAAAAACAGGGAACATGTCAATATAGACAGTGTGTTTCATAGATTTTCAGTCCACAGTTGATTGAACCTGTGGAGGCGGACAGTGGAGACAGGGTGTCTGACAGGTGACAGGGCTCCTGGCAGCTGTCTGCATGGTCCAACTTGCTTGACGGACATGTGCAGGAAGGCAGAGACCCAGCAGATGCCCTAACCCAAGTCCCAATGACAGCTCTCCTCTGCTTCTCTCTCCTCTCTTCTCTTCTGTTCCTGGTTTGTTCAGGACAGCTGGTGGGCTTTCAGGTACTAGTGAGGCATGCACGGGTGCCGCAGTCTGGCTGGGCACAATTCAGGAGCCACTTGTCAAGCAGAAACGAACTTTATTTTTAGAACACACACACCACACCACAGGAGCTCTTCAGGAATTCCCTCAGAGCCCAACTGCCACCACTGGCTTCCTACAAGCCTCTCAACCCCTCTCTCCTCCTGCTCTTGAGGCCGATTGGCTGGGTCGCATGGGCGGAGCCAAAAGAGTTCCCCAATGAGCAGCTCCACGGTCTGAAAGGGCGGGGAAACAGCCCAATGATCATCACGGCAGAGGAGCCAATCAGCTGGCAGTTGGAAGTTTGCTGGGGCTGCTGTGAGCCAATCAGCTGGAAGTTTGCTGGGGCCCCTTCGGCTGTGGCTCTCAACACCAAGGTTGTTTTGTTAGTGGTGCATCCTTGGTCTGCTAACAGCACATCAGACCAGGGAGGACCACAACACTGACCACACCTCAGTGTTGAAGGAAGGCTAGTCCCAGCCTTGGGGCGCAGGAGAGTTGGGTTTCGTTGAAAGTCACTCCACTGCAGGTGGATTATCATTTCAGCCGGCAGCCAAGCATCCTTGGGTTGGAATTCTGCTGTGTGGCTGGTGGGACCTGCAGGCCCTCCTAGGATACGTCTTGGGAAGGCAGGTCAAGAGGACACCATCTCTACACATTGTGGCTCTTTGTTCCCATGAGGTCTTCGCTCCTGCTGGGGAGGGCAGGAGGGTGGGAGGAGCCCTGTGCCCATTGGTCTGTCTGTCCTGCCTTGTGGCGGGGAGTTGGCAGGGGCTGCCTGCCCACAGCGGGCACAAGCTTTGGTCTCATTACTCAACTGGATCCAGACATGGGCGCCAGGAAGGTTTGTGAGGAAGCCTGATGCTGGCTGCTGTGGAGTCCGCATGTTGATGAACTGGTCAGGTGCCAGTTCTGGGCACTGGGAGAGTAGGCTGGGCTGGGGCTCCGTGGTGCATGAGCTTCTGCTGCTGCAGCTCTGAGCCCACAGCCTGGCTCCAGCCTTGGCTGGCCCTGGAGGGGTGTGTCCACGGGAGCAGGTCTCCAGGTCCCCTCCAGCCTTCCCCTCCCCCATGGGACTCCCACACACATGTGGTGGGAAGCATTGTTCTTCTGTTTGGGGGACAACAGTCCCTTTGTAAGTGAGGTTTCTTTACTTATGAGTGGAAAAGAATTGATGACTGGATGGCTGGGGGAGATCAAAGTGGTAAGACTAGGGCATGAAACTCCATTTCTGCTCCTTGTGAAGCAAGCCATATGAGCAAGAGTCAGAGGCTGGCCTCCACTTCTGCCTCCATCGCTGATGGCTGACCAAGCCTCTGGGCTTATGCCACTCCTTTGTGGTTTCCAGATGTTGAGATAGCCATTATTATCCCCATTCTGCAGAAAAAGAAACAGAGGTTCTAAGGGATTCCCTGTTGTGTCCCAATCAGCCGGCTCACAAAGGGCAGGGCTGGGACTTGAATTAAGGACTCTAGGAGACACTTCATCATTGCTGTGTCTCTTCTTGAGCAAGTCATTTCTCTGTGAGTCTCTGAAGCTCCATCTGGGGAATTATTTACAGGAATGACAGCACACCCCATGCATTTATCATGCTTGTAAAGACACAGAATATTTTCCATGAAACAAGCAAAATGTGATCTCTGCCTGGCAGTAGGGGAAAAGCTGCTGTTCCAGGGGCAATTGAAAAGGCCTGGGGGCTCGAGCCAGGGTTCCCAGGAAGGGCCTCTTCAGGGATGTGGAAAGATGAGCGTCTGGTCAGGGGCTTGAGTTGGACACTGTGCCCACTTTACCTCCCCACACTCGCTTTGGCATCACAGAAAGAGCTCAGCACTGGAATTGAGGGCTCCAGGACCCGACTCCCAGCTCCTGTTGGCTGTGTGTCCCTGGGCAAGTCAGGTGACCTCTCTCAACCTCAGTTTCCTCCCTGGTAAAGTGGGGATAGGAATGCCTGTCTGATGAGGCCATGGTGGGGTGAAGTGGGGTACCACCGGTGGATACCGGACCCAGGACCTGGCGTGTTGAAAGCTCCTGGTGAATGTGCGCTCTTGTCCTTGCAGGTGGATGAGATTTACCACGACGAGTCCCTGGGGGCCCACGTGAACATCGCCCTCGTCCGTTTGGTTATGGTTGGCTACCGCCAGGTGAGGCCCCACCTATCAGCAGGTGGGGTTTGGAGCGAGGGTAGGAGCAGCCATGTGGGCAAGCATCCGGGAAACCAGGCTGCAGGTGTCAGGGAACCTGCCATGTCTTCAGGAGGGGGACTGACAGTCCTGGTTCCTCACAGAGGGAGGTCCCTCTTCTTGGGGACCTGAAGGGAAACTGAGGCACTGACCAAGGCAGGCCCTGACAGGCTGAGCCCCGGCTCTACACTCTTAGGCCAGTCACTCATTCTCCATATGGGGTAACAGCTGAACTTTCCTCCAAGGGCAGCTGCGAAGACCAGAGGAGGAAGTGAATGTAGTGTCCTGTGACGCTCAGAACAGCTCCGCTTGGACGCTTAGTTGAGGGGTTAGGAATAGCATGTGTCATTCCTCAGGGACACACGCATGGGCACGGCACGGGGGTGGCTGGTGAACACCCCTGAAGCAGGGACAGCCACGTGCACAGAGCTGGGAATCTCTGGAATGCGCACTGCTGTCCCCTGGGCCTTGGGGCATCCAACATAGTGGAGGGAGAGCAGCCTTTGGCACCCGGGCTCTGACCACTCTGCTGTTGGTGCCCCTCCCCCTGCAGTCTCTGAGCCTGATCGAGCGTGGGAACCCCTCGCGCAGCCTGGAACAGGTGTGTCGCTGGGCGCACTCCCAGCAGCGCCAGGACCCCGGCCATGCGGAGCACCATGACTACGTCATCTTTCTCACCCGGCAGAACTTTGGGCCCTCAGGTATGCAAGGTACCATGGGCTGGGCCAGGGGGTGGACTGGCTTCCTGTGGGGCCTGCCCCAGGTCAGTGGGAGGGTTCAGGACCTGGGTGGACAGATGGGTGAACTTGGAGTAGGCAAGTCAAAGTCAAATTTGGAGACCAGGGCGAGTCAAAGGGTCCCCGCTCAGGTGCCCATTCTTTTAGTTCAGCCTGCAGGCAGCTGGGAGTGGTCAAGCCCTGGGCCTGGTGCTTAATGTCCCAGAGCCTGGCTTCTTAAAGACCCCCCTGGTGACTTTTAAGATATTTCTGTCCACATCATGTCCTGCTATCCTTGTTGTAGATTGTGAGCACTTGGGGGACAGTCGTGTGGCCTGCAGGAAAGGCAGTCCACCCTGCTCCAAGCATCACTGCCCAGGGATCCAAGATCTCATCATCCTCTGGGTTATTCCACCTCTCAAATGGGGAGAACAGTACTATATGTCTTCCTTCGTTCCATGGCTGCTCAAAGGGCCGTGGAAGGCATGAAATGTCCGTGACAGTGTACCGGCAGCTGAGCATCTGCAAACGTGTGACTTTGACCCCCGGGTTTCCCATATGGGGAAACTGAGGCAGAGCATGGAGAAGAGTCTTGCCCATGCCCCCCCCCCCCGCAGTTGGGAGACAGGCCTGAGCCCACACTGGCTCTCCAGGCCCTACGTTGAGGGCTTTCTAGTTTTTTTTCTGGTTTTAATGCTGGAAATAAGTGAGCCCACCCTGCCTATCCAAGGGTTTCTCGTACGAATCACTGATGCCCCGAATGTGGCGGACAGACACATGCATGCATGCAGATGCAAGATGCAGCATGCACGCGTACAGACACACATGTGGATACCCAGACCCATGTACATACCCACAGATACACACACATGCACACACACTTACGTATGTAATGACATGGCATGTGGCCAGTCCCAGACCTCCAAGACATCAGGGACTCCAAACCTCCTTCCCACCACAGCTTTTCATTAGGCTCCCCAGACTGTGTCAAATGAGAGAGCGCTTAGCAGCTCTAGGTCAGGGGATGTTCTCTCTGCAGGCCCAGTTCCATCTGCCCTCCCAGCCCATAACCTGGTTAGGAGTTTTTGTTTCTGTTTGGCTTGGTGGTGCTGGGGATGGAACTCAGGGCCTCATGCATGCTAAGCACATGCTCTACCACTGAGCCCCAGCTCAGCCCCTGGGCTGGTCTTGAAAGTAGCGCCTTAGCACACAGTGGCGCTTGGTAAGCGTTGCCCATCGCCGTCGTTGCTCAAGCCAGCCTGCTGCCTTGCCACGGTTCCTGTGTGGCCTGACTGCACCTTAGTCAGTATTTTGTGACCTCTAGGGAGTCATCTTTCCTGTCCTCCAGGCCACCTCTGCTGCCCACATGTCATTCCCTGCTCCCCTCAACCCCTGCATTGGAAGCCACTCCTTTCCCCTTCCTTCAGCTCATCCAGGACTGTCCCCACCCCTCACTCTCTAACTCTAGCACTTCACCACCCCTCCTCCAATCTAATCACCGAGTCCTCCTGAAACCAGACCTCCCTTAATGGTGGGTGCTGGGGTGGGAGCAGGAGCATGGATTTGATTCTTCTCTGATTTCTCCATGATATCTAGAGAAGTTTGTTTTTCCCCTGAAATGGGGTCTTGCTGTGTTGCCCAGACTGGTCTCAAACTCCTGAGCTTGGCTGGGCACGGTGGCCTACACCTCTAATCCTAGTGGCTTGGAAGGCTGAGGTAGAAGGATCGCGAGTTCAAAGCCAGCCCTGGCAACTTAGCGAGGCCCTAAGCAACTCAGAGAGACCTGTCTCTAAATAAAACTTTAAAAAGGGCTGGGGGTGTAGCTCAGTGGTTGAGTGCTCCTGAGTTCCATCCCTGGTACAAACAAAATAAAACAAAAACAACCAAAAAAACCTTCCTGGGCTCAAGCCATCCTCCTGCCTCAGCCTTCCAAACAGCTAGGACCTGAGGCACACACCACCGTGCCTAGCCCCCCCATACTGTCTAACACAGTGTCACCCTCTACCTCCGCGTAGAAGGCCTCCCAAGCTTGTTTGCAGACTGACTGACTGACGCCAGGACTGGAGGGAGTCGGTGTGGACTTAGAGTGTGCGCAGGCTCAGATCTGCCTGGAAATCCCGCCTCTGCTTAGAGGAGGAGGCAGCAGGAGCCTCCAGGCCAGGAGGGAGCCACCAAGCCCTAGGGTGTGGGGGCAGCTACCCAGGTCTGCTCTGCTGTGGGTAGAACTTTGGGAGCATCCTTCTTCTCTAGGGACCCTCCAGCACAGGCCAGGCTGTCCCTGAGGTGGCCAGGCTGGGCACCGACCCTGGCCTGTCCTGCCTCATCTGCCTATGACTTCTCTCTCTGCCCTCTTCCCTCTCCCTGGCAGGGTATGCGCCTGTCACTGGCATGTGTCACCCCCTGAGAAGCTGTGCCCTCAACCACGAGGATGGCTTCTCCTCTGCCTTTGTGGTGGCCCACGAGACCGGCCACGTGTAAGTGGCACCAGGAGGGTGGGCGGTGCCGGTGGGTCTGTGCTGGGGGCTGGGCCATGAACGCCAGGGAATCCTGTGGGGGAAGGCTTTCCCCAGATCTGGTCCCAGCGTCCCAGGTAGACCTGTGAGGCTGGTCTACCCCTGAGGCCTGGGGTCTCAGAGTGCCCAGAGAGGGAGGCCCTGCCCTGAGGGAGAGGGAACAAGGGCCCCACAACAATTCTGGGCCTGGGGACCAGATGTGGCCCTGCCTTTGGGAAGTTCAGTGGCAGTGTCCCTGTCATAGGCTGGGGCTTGTTTTCTGGGTGGTCTCTGTCCCTGGCTTCCCTCCATCTGCCCTCGCCTCAAGGTCCTGGTGAGACCCGATCCAGCTCACACCAGGGCCCTGTGCTCACGGGAGAGCTGGCCTGAGCCCATCACAAACAGGCACACTTAAGCCCAGGCAGCAGGCCAGCAGGGGCTGGCTGTGGGCTCTGCACCGAGGTTGTTTACAGCAGATTCATTCATTCATTCAACCGGTGTTTCTTGCAGGCCCTGTTCTAGGAACAGGGCTGCAGTGGAGAGCCCAAGAGAGACACCCGAAACAGACGGACTGGAAAGAAAGAGCCACGTCCCCTGTGTCAGGTGACAATGTGCACAGGCCACGCGTCTGGGCTTCCATCCACAGAGGCACGGCTAAGGGATGCCCTTGGCTCTGTTTCTCCCACAGCAGTGGTGCCTCCTCTCTCTGGGTCTTAGTTACCTCCACTGTGACACAGGGGCTGGCACCAGCGACACAGAGGTGCCTCCCTGCTGTGGAAGCTGATGGTTGCATCTCTCTGGAGCCAGGAGTTCCTCTTCCTGGAGAGCACAGGGGGCGCCCACTCTTCCTGAGCAGAGGCTCCTCCCTGTGGAGAGACAAGGATGAGCTTAGGGGGTCCATGTGTCTGCCTGGGGGTCCGGGCCAGATGCCGCCACCTGGAATTATTAAAAATATGGGGAGGTTTGGGCTTTGGCATTAAATACTAGCCACAAAGAGCAAAGTTCTAAAATTTAACTATCTTGGGCAGTGCCTACCAAGCACGGAGCTCTGGGGTATGTCTGGGGTCTGGGAGAGTTTAAGGGTGGCACCTGGAGGGCTCAGGGAAGGGTCTAGATCTCCTGACCTAAGTCTGTGCCTTCAGCCTGGTGGGAGACGTGCGTGGCGCTCCAGTTGATGGTGGCAGGACCAGGGGGGCGGGGGGGTGCTGTAGCCGACAGCCCACGGGCAGGTGGCCTGGGCTGGTGTCCTGGAGCAGCAGTGGGTTGGGCTAGCCATGGGAGATAGTGATGAGGGTGGGGTTTGAGGAGGGAGACGGGTGCTGGGAGGAGAGAACAGAGGAGCCCCAGGCAGACACAGCTTTGCACCCGGTGGCCTTGGAGAGAGAGGACTCTGCCTCCCCAGGGCCCATAGCCTCCTGCCTCCGGCCTGCCTGCCTGTCTTCCCTGGGGTAGGCACCCCAGCACGACTCAGGCCTCCCCTCTGTCCCCTGCCTTCCAGGCTCGGCATGGAGCACGACGGGCAGGGGAACGGCTGTGCGGACGAGACCAGCCTGGGCAGCGTCATGGCGCCCCTGGTGCAGGCTGCCTTCCACCGCTTCCACTGGTCCCGCTGCAGCAAGCTGGAGCTCAGCCGCTACCTCCCGTAGGCCACCTCTGCCCCCCGGGGCTGGGGCTGGGGAGCGGGTGGCTTTCTCCCACCGATACCCTACCTGGCCTTCTCCAGCCATCTGACCTAAACACCCCCCTCAGCATCACAAGGGGGTGGTGTGCACGGGAGACGGCTTGCATTTAATTCTTATTAAAAACCCAGACCCCTGCCCCACCCAAGATGCTAATGAGAGTCAGCTGGCAGTCCTCCTGGGACTCTGGATTCACCGAGCCTGCAGGCAGTACCCAGGCTGAAGGCTGGGAGCCTCAGGCCCGGGCTGGGGTATCTCTGTCTCCCCAGAGGCCCAGAGAAGGGGCAGGCTGAGAGGGCATGTCCAGGGGCAAGGCCAGTGTTGAGATCCAGGCCTGAGAAGGGGCCGGAGTGGACATGGTGGGCAGCTGGAGGCAGGGATGCTGTCGTGACCTCTGCAGGGAGCTGGCCAGGCTTCCTGGTGCACTTCCTGCCCAGGGGCTGGGCTTTGCCCCTCCCCTCAGGGCACAGAAAGCCCTCACATTATCCACCAATTGAATTTAATCTTGCTGTGGTGTGCCTGTCCCTTTAACATGAGTCAAATTGGTCTCCTAAGCCAGCTGTGACCGAGTTCCTAGCCCCAGTCCTGGGTCTCTTGCCCTTCTGCTGATGGAGCCCTCCCACGCAGTCACTGGGAGAGACCAAGCCCCCGGCCAGGGCTGCTCGGGTCAGCCTTCCTCCCTGGAGGAGCGGCCTGCCATCCCTGCAGGCTGCGTGCCTGTTGGAAACCCCAGCCCCGGCAAGGAAGAGCGAGGGACCTCCTGCCCGCGGCCCGGCTCACCCCCTTGTTTCTCTGGCAGCTCCTACGACTGCCTCCTGGATGACCCCTTCGAACCCACCTGGCCGCAGCCCCCGGAGCTGCCCGGGATTGACTACTCAATGGACGAACAGTGCCGCTTTGACTTCGGCACCGGCTACCAGACCTGCTTGGCAGTGAGTATTCCCTGGGCCTCTGCAGGCCAGGAAGGCCGGGCCATGTCATTCCATGAGCCAAGCTAGTCGTTCACAGGGTACCTTCCACCTGGACCGTCAGTCAGCCTGGGGATGGGCCCGCAGGCCTAGTGCTGGCCACCAGGGAGGAGCAGGGTGGACAGGACGCAGGCCCTGCCCGGGTCTGCTTGTGGGGACAGGTATGTCAGGGGGCTTGAACAGCCTCTGCCCTGGGAAAGATGGTAGGAGTAGCCCAGGGAGGGAGGTCCTGGCTGGCTGCGCCCTGGGGGTTCACCTGGGGAGCCGTCCAGGTGTTAGATCAGGTTCTGGTCCTTGGGAGCACCTCTGTACCCGCATATCACCTCTCTCCAGGGGGGTCACGTCCTTTCCCCCGCCCCCATCCTTATGCCCAAGACTGCAGATACCAGGAGCATAACCCTGGTCCACCCTGCAGGACAGGAAGGGAGGCCCTTAAGCCTAGAGATCAGCTCAAATCACCCGGGAAAGAACCAAACTGTGCTACCTGTGGCCCTGGCTGAGGCTCTGATAAGGTGACATCAGAGGGCAGGGCACTTTCTGAAGGGGAGGCCTGGGTGATCCAAGTGCTTTGTACCCCCCATGTAGGGTATTCAGAGCCCTCACCTGCATGGGACAGAGGCTCTCTTTGGTACCACGAGGAGCCCCTGTATGTGGTCACCTTCCCTTCTCTCAGGCCATGCTGGGGCGTGTGGTCTGACACAGCACAGCTTTGGGATGGAAGGACAGGGTGTGGGATTTCAGTGCCCAAATGCTGTGTTGGTGGGATGCTCGTCTGGCGGGTGGGGATGAGGCCCCTGGGGCTTTCCAGGACAGTCTAGAACATACGATCACCAACCTCTGGCTTCGCTGGATGTCCACCTTAGAGGGAGATGGGGGCCTCAACCTCAGCGGTGTCCCTTTAGCATCCCCCATATGCACAGGAATTTGAGAACTCCTCAGAGCCTGAAACTCTTGTCCCAGGTCAGTGACAAGGTAGCTTCTGCAGATTAGGGAAAGATAGCCAGGAGAGGACCGCTCCTAATGGGGAGAAGAGGAGTCCTGGGAGCCAGTGGCACTTGGGGTGAGAGGAGCTTGAGAGTGTGTGAGCTCTGGTTTCCTCAAGGTTTCCTGGGCATCCACCACACCTCCCTCTCTGCACTGCCACCTCCTGCCCCTTGGACAACTTGTGAGGGCTGGAGAGTCAGCCTGGTGACCCAATCCTTTTGCCACACAGTTCAGGACCTTTGAGCCCTGCAAACAGCTGTGGTGCAGCCACCCGGACAACCCATACTTCTGCAAGACCAAGAAGGGGCCCCCGCTGGATGGGACCGAGTGTGCACCAGGCAAGGTAGCTGCAGGGTCTGCAGTGGAAGTGCTTCCCCGGGGGTGGGACATCCCTGGCCGGGACAGGTGCAGATCCTGGAGGCCCAAGGCCTGTGTATACGTGAAGGAGGGGCAGTGCCAAAGGACAGGGCAGCAGATCTGCCAGGAGTCTCCTGCAGCCTCCCACGTGCTACGCTTCCCCTCCGCACGGGAGCCCTTCGCCTCCGCAGTTGGCCAAGTGTAGCAGGATCTCATAACCGGTCAGCAGGAATGCTTGCCCCGTTTTACAGATGAGAAAAATGAGGTCCGAGCAGGTCAAGGAATTTGTCAGGGCCACATAAGGAGTGATTAGCCTACGGGGGATGAAGGAAGACTCCAGGCATCCACTCCCAGCCCCAAGCTGTCCCTTTCTCCCTCAGTGTTGAGATATTCCTGGTGGGTGTTTGCTCCCTTGTGCATGCCTGGGTGCCAGGGCTGCTTTGGTCAGGGGACCTCGTTCCTGGGTCTGAGGACCCTGAGCTGGGGTTCTGCTCTCTTGCTGGCCCTGCCCTTGTGTGTTGGTGACCTTGGGCCATTCATTGAACTTCTCCAGCCCTGCTGAGGCTGCTTATCCCTGACCAAGCCTCCTTCCCGTGCCTCAAGATGGAGGTTATAGGGTCAGGTCAAAGCAAGTAAAGGAGCCAAGGAGAAGCAGGACGGTTCAGAGAGGTTTTTGCTTAGCATCAGCCATGAGCCCAGTGCCCTACCCCCAGGTTGCCCTCTGACCTGTGGCCTCTGCCCTAGCCAGGCTCAGCCCTCCTACTGGCCCTGCTGGGCATCTCCCAGGTTTGTGCCTTCACAGATGGATGGGGCTTCCCTAGCCCTGGATGTGCCCCGTGGGCTCCAAACCTGGTTGGTTCCCTTCCTAGACAGCTTTATCTGCTCCAGGTCTTTCTGCTTCTTAAAATTTCCCAGGTGGTTTCAAAGTCCCAGGCCCTCCCCGGTCACAATTTCACATAAAGAGTTAATCCGTGAGTCTCAGTTTGGGCTGCATGTTGGAATCACCCAGGGAGCTTTTAAACTCCCCACCCCTAGAACAGGGAGTGACTGCACGTGGACCCAGAGGGTCTTTTGGGGGTGGTGGAAGTATTCTGAAATTGGATTTTGGTGAAAGTTGCACGACTCCCACAATGAGTGACTTTTATGGTTTGTAAACCGTGCCCCACCATAGCTTCTGAGAGCCCTTTCCCCTGGGGATTCCAGCTTAGCTGTCTGCAGGAAGCCCAGGCATCTGGAGTTTTAAGGGCCCCCCACCCCCCACCCCATGACTCCAAGGTTGAGAATTGCTGAGCTCATTTCTTGAGAAAGGCCCAGAGAGCTTTGCTTTGGCTCTTTCACATTAGCCTAAAGCAAAAGAGAGGGTGTTTCCCTCCTTGGAGAGCCCAGCTCCTGCTCTGCAGGGGCTGGTGCTGCTGCTCTGCAATAGCCCTGTTGAGCAGGTGAGTGCACCCAGGCTCAGCAGGAATAGTGGCCCACCCAGCTGGTCATGGCTGAACTGGGGCTCCAGCCTGGGCCTCTGGGACTCCATGCTTCTGCTGCCCACACTGCAGGGCAGGCCCTCCTGGCCAGCTTGACTCCAGGGACACATCTGCTTGTGGCCCCAGGAAGGAAAGTCAAGATCAGATCTAGATAGCCTGGGAAGGTTGGTCTCCTCCTCCTTTTATTGCTCCTGGATGATGATTGAACTAATTGCATATTTATTCTCCTCATTAATCTCATTCAATACGCTCTGCTATTTCTGGAGCTGTGCGTGCTCCCTGCACTGAATTCTGTAGTGAGGGGCAGTTATCCCCATGGTACTGTTGAAGATGAGGCTCAGGAAGGCGAACCCCCTGTCTGAGGTTGCTCAGCTGGTGACAGGGGTGGGACCCTGTCCACCCCCGGCTCCTCTCTCAGTGTCTCTTTTTCTGGGCTCCCCAGCTGTGCCTTGTGTCCTCTTGAGTACCCTCCCGAGCAGGCTCTGCTGCAGTGGTCCAGGGTGACCTCGTGCCCTCTACTTCACCCCAGTGGTGTTTCAAAGGTTACTGCATCTGGAAGTCGCCGGAGCAGATTTATGGCCAGGATGGAGGCTGGAGCTCCTGGACCAAGTTTGGGTCATGTTCTCGGTCCTGTGGGGGTGGAGTGAGATCCCGCAGCCGGAGCTGTGACAACCCCCCGTGAGTGCACTTGGTGGGTGGGCTGAGGGTCTTGGAGGGGAAGGTGGTGGTGGGGGACAGAGAATGGCTCCTGTGTGTTCTATGGATGAGGACCCAAGATTGTCAAGGGTGGGGCAGGTCATTCCCACCAGCATTCCCCAGTGACCCATCATTTCTCACTCGTGTGTGTGTGTTTCGGAATTGGGATTCTCAAATTCTCATGTATAGAAGATTCTCCAGAGGGTCTGGGTGGACCCAAGACACTGTCAGTCAAGACCCCCCTCCCCCGTGAAATGTGTTGCACATGATCCCCAAGTTTATTTTCTGCCGCATGGAACAGAACTTCCTTTTTCTTAACTTACCTCTTTCTAACAAGGTCCTTGTGCCCCTACCCAACCTCAGCATTCTGGAGAGACATTTGTCCCTTCTCATCCCCTCTGTGGGATCCCCTCCCCTGCTCCATGGTTTCAGAATTTCCCAGCTCTTCATGGTCCCCATCTCCCAAGCCAAAGCAGCTTGCTTAGGGTAGCCTCATGAGAGATGGGGACTGGCAGAGGTTGCCTGGCGGGTCAGCTGTTCCTAGGGACCTTCACATGGACAGGGCCTGGTCCAGCTTCCTCCTGGCTCCAAGTGGTGTGATGAATACTGCCAAAGGGCAGATCACAGGACCACAGTGGCTCTAGCATCCTCCTAGGTATGACCCTACACTCCACTGCTTCCCCGTGGGGATAGAGGCTCACCGCTTACTGAGACAGCCGCGCCTTCATAGACAGCTGTACTGACCTCCTGCAGATGGAGCCGAGGTGGACCTCCTTGTAGTCTTCACCTGTGGGAGATACAAAAGCCAAGGTGACGGGAAGGCCCAGTGGCACCCCCGCTCCATCACCTCACAGTCATGACCTGCAGTTATCCCCTGGCTCAAAGCAGCCGTCCATTGTGCTCCTTTGTAATAATAGCTGGTTTTATTTTTTGAGGCTTAAATGAAATAACATGTGCCCTCAGCACCATGCCCAGCAGAGATTAAGCACTTAATAGACGCTAGCGAATATCAAGATAGTCGTTACAATTATTATTAACAGAGTACACTGAGCATTTGGTCGGGGCTAGACAGGATGCTAAGCACTTAATCGCAGACGCCCCTGTAATTCTCCAGCATCTGTGAGCAGGGTGTGATTAACCTCATGCCCTTGGATTCTTGTATCAGTAGCTTTAATCCTCTTGACTTCATGGAGAAAAGAGTATAGATCGCTTTCCCACACCCTTTTTTATCATTTTTACAGACACCAGTAGGCAGGTACGATGGGCCCTCTTTTCAAAGGGAAATTCAGGCAAAGCCAAGTGACTTGATCAAGGTGCATGGCCAGGACTTGGGCGCCATGCTCTTCTGATTCCAATCCAAGTCTCCTGGACCACTCTTTAGTGTATTATGAGATTAAATGGATGCGGATGCAAATAGACAGCATTGAGTTATTTATTAAGTGCCTACTGCATGGTTAATCGGTCCTAGTGTCCATCTGCCTGCCCCCTCACCCCGGCACACAGTGGAACAGGTGATGTGTGCCCCAAGGAGGGGGAGGGAGGGTCTGGGAGGTGCAGCTCAGCGGCCGTGCTGCAGGTTGCTTGATAAGTTAGTGGAGCCCTTTGATGCTGGCTGAGCTGCCCCTGAAAGCCCCCACCTGCCCCATCAACCCGCCAGGTCACCTGGTCTCTCTGTGCCACCCTAGCCCAGCCTACGGAGGCCGCCTGTGCTCAGGGCCCTCCTTCGAGTACCAGGTCTGCAACCCCGAGGAGTGCCCCGGGCCCTACGAGGACTTCCGGGCCCAGCAGTGTGCCAAGCGGAACTCCTACTACACCCACCAGAACACCAAGCACAGCTGGCTCCCCTACGAGTCTGAGGATGGTGAGCGGCCTTGCGCCCACTCCCCACTCCTGGTGTCCACCGGGGCTATGTGTTCCCAGGAAGTTCCTCCCTCAGGTGTTCCCATCCGTGGAGGTGTGGGACGTGGAGGTGCCGAAAGGGACATTGCCGTCATGAGTGTGGCCACAGATCTTTGTGTAGGCCTGTGTGTGGTGACCCTGGGGTCCCCATCTGGACCATCCCTTGATCACATGCTCTGATCACGGTTTCCCTGCAGATACAAGTGGCTGGGGGCGGGGGGGGGGTGCTTTTCCCAGGGATGCTGTAGAATCCTGCAGGCTGCAGTTGGGGCCGGTGCCTTTCAGACATCTGTGCTTGCCTGCATGGGTGAGCATCTGTCCTAAGAATGTTCCAGAGAACACAGGAACACTGTGCTCCCTAGAAAAAGTGAGGTTGGAGCTCAGATCACTTCCTGGAATTTGTCCCTGGGGTCTCCCAGCCCTCCCCAGGGCTTCAGGCGCCTCTCACTTCACGTGACCAGTGTCCCCAGAAGCTCAGTTGTATCACATGCCAGGTTCTTATCTGGTACTGACCAGGTCTCCGTTCCAGCGGTCACTGGAGGTGATTTGAAAGGCAGGCAGAGGGACCCCTCCAGGCTGCCTTGGATGGTCACACAGGCCTCTGCACTCACGCAGAGGGTCTGAGTTTGGGGACCGTGCTGGTGTCAGTCGCTGTCTGCGTTGGGTCCTCTTGTGGGGCCCCATGTTCATGGCATCTTGGAGCCTTCAGGCTGGGGGGCCCTTCCCAGCCCTCGGAGCCCATCTCTTGCCCCAAGCTCCTATGTTTCCCTGTCGGTAGATGCTGCTTGCCGTGCCGCCCTGGGCTCCAGACAGCTCCCGTGAGAGTGGCCTCTCATTCCCTGAGCCCAGGGTTGACCCCAGGACCCCATGCTCCCTGGCTCATGTTTAGAATGACAGAATCCTCAAATTGGAAGGGAACTCAGGGGCCTGTCATGGCCACACCCTTTGGAGCACCCTTGCAGGGGATATCTTGGAAGTCGGCTGGCTCCCCTGGACTCCCAGACCCCTCCTGCCTGGTTGCACTGGCCAGGACCCTGCCTGACTCCTGTGCAGAGAAACCAAGGCAGTGTGTGTGTCGGGCTCCAGGCTGGGGGCCTGAATGCTGGTGGCGAGTCACCGAGTGGCCTGGGAGCTCAGGGTCTGGAAGCAGGAGCCAGACAGGTTCCTTAGAAATGGGCTGTGGGAGAGAGAGGCTGGACTTGGAAAGCTTCCAGGTCTGGTCAGTAGCAAAATGGGGCAGGGAGGGGAAGGCTGGGCAGCTGGACTTTGGGCTTTTCCCAGGACTTCTAGACAAATTTCAGGAAGCTGGTTAAGCCCCCAGTCTCGCTTTTTCTAAGAAGCACAGCAAGTGTTTATGTTTTCTCTGGAGCCTCCTTCTTAGGTCATCAGCAGCCCAGATAGAGAAGAGAACATTTTCATAGTTTGAACCAGAAAGGGCCCTCTTCCCTCCCTTTCTGCCGCTCCATTTACAAACCCCAATCCAGCCCACCGCCTGCCTGGCTTGTCCACCACTTTTGAGGTGTATAAATGTGTTCAGTTGCAGGGTCAGACCACGGTGTGCTCGGCTGCTGGGGCAGGTCCTGCTGAATCACCGTGTGGCCTCTTCTCTCGGTTTCCTCCTCTGTCATTCTAGAACCTACCTCCCTGGGGTGTTGAGAGGGTTAAACGAGTTAGTTTCACAAAAAGCATTTCAGGTTGTACATCAGGGTATGCGTAGGCTTTGATACCTAGGAAGCAGCCACTAAGCCTTGGCTTATTATTTTGGGTATTATTTTGTCACTTGATTTTTCTCGATATCCCGATGTGGCACTCTGCTGACCAGGGATAATGAAATAAGCTGTGAGAGGCCAAAGCACTCGCCCTGGGAGACGGGAGACGGAGACAGACGTGACTAATTAACACGCACCAGAGCAGGGATTTTCTGCCCAGGCTCCACACACACACACACACACACACACACACACACACAGTGATCCCCCTGCTGTGCAGAGCCGGTGGGGGGTGGTGTACGGGGTTGTGGGGGGGCTTCTGGGCTGCACCGCAGGCTGATGGCAGGCTGATGTCGTCCTGGGCTGCCTGCTCTCTGCAAGCCCAGTGCGGGGATCACCGTGGTATCTCTCCCCACAGACACCCAGAAGTGTGAGCTCATCTGCCAGTCGGCAGACACGGGAGACGTGGTGTTCATGAACCAGGTGGTCCACGACGGGACGCGCTGCAGCTACCGGGACCCTTACAGCCTCTGTGCCCGTGGCGAGTGTGTGGTGGGTGCCCCCTCCAGGTCACCCACCTCTGCTGGTTCTTGGAGACTGGAGGGGGGCTCCATCCCCGTCCCGTGCTCCTTAGGAAGATAAGCATGCCTGCACCTGCTGCACTCAGGACACCCCCTTGGTCCTTGACACAGTCCTGGGGTGCTAGAAGGGGTCACTTACTGTCTAGCCCATTCAAGGGGAGAGGAGATGTCAAAAATCCTCACCACACGGGGTTCAAGACCAGGTTTCATGGCAAATCTGTGGGCGACCTGTCTTTGGATACTTTCTGCGTAGAGTTCCTCTCTAGGCTGAGGCCTGGGGACCGGGAGGGAGCCAGGGGCTTCAGGGGCTGGGTGCAGGGTTCTTTCCGCTCATCTCACCTCTGGCCGCAGCCTGTTGGCTGTGACAAGGAGGTGGGGTCCATGAAGGCTGATGACAAGTGTGGGGTCTGCGGCGGTGACAACTCCCACTGCAGGACCGTGAAGGGGACTCTGGGCAAAGCTTCCAAGCAGGCAGGTGAGCTGGGCTGGGCCCTCCTCCTTGATCTGTGCCATGGTTCAGTGTGGGGTGGAGGGGCCCCTGAGCCTGTCCCCAGACCTCTCCAGGCTGCCCAGGGGTTGGTGAGCCAGAAGCAGCAGCCCTCACCCCGTCTTCCGGGCATGCTGCGGCTGCACACTGGGCCTGGGATCTCAGAGAAGCACCCTCCTGCTGGGTGGTGTGTCACGCTGGGAGCCCCGCCGTCTCATTGGCATCAGGGCTGTTGGTGGGGCGAGGGTCAGATAGGTCTGAAAGTGTGGCCAGGGCCACAAGATTGGTCATCTGTCTTCTTCTTCCTCTTTCTCCTCCTCCTCCTCCTCATTCTCCTCTTCCTCCTTCTCCCCTCTCTCATCTTCTTTAAACCTGTGGTACCTCTGGCTTTGGACTCCTGGTATCTCTGAGTTCCTTGGCTCCCCACCTCCAATCTGATCAAACTCGAAGTGGAAAGGGCATCTGGTAGTAGTCCTTTACATGTTAGTGTGAACTAGATCTCCCTCTCTAGGTCCCCGGGGTGGGGATTTTATAGTTTTGCTTTGTCTTTCCTTGTATGTGACGGCAGAAGGTTGGCGACTCTGAGAAAGGCTTGGTTCCAGGCCTCGGAGTGGGAGGGCCACGGGGGCCCAGGACAGCCACCTGGGATCTTGTGGCCTATTTCATTGAAATCCCCCTAGTATTCTAAGGTGTGAAAAGAAGGGGAGCTGAGGCCAGAGGGGGGAAAGGAGGAGACAGGGGAGAAGTGACAGAACTGGGCCAAGGGAGGGGGACATAATAGCCACACCTTGCCCACGTGTTTATAGGGTGCCTGAAGCTGTGACCTGCCATTGGATCCCCTAGGGGAGCAGGTCCCATCCCTGCTTTGCCGAGGAGGACACAAGTTCAGAGAGGTTCTGGGGTTAAGTAAGATGTTCCTGATTAAGTTAGAGGTTCTGCAAGTGAATAAGGTGGGGTGACAGGCAATGGGCCACCAACTCAGGGCGATTTCTGCTTTTCTGGAACCTTCTGTGCAGGAGCAGCTGCCAAACTGGTGCAGATCCCGGCAGGTGCCAGGCACATCCAGATGGAGGCGCTGGAGAAGGCCCCCCACCGCATTGGTGAGTGCTGGGTGCTGGGAGAGGTGGCAGGCCCCAGGCCCTGCCTGCAGGTCCAGGAATTCTGGGAGAACAGAGGACAGGTGGACGTCCACAGACTTGAATGATGACACAGAATCCCTTTTATTTTATTTCTAAACATCTGCTGAATGGGTGACTTGTCCCTTGGTTCAAATTTCAGAAGGTCTAGAAGGAAATCTAGTTAAGAGTCCCCCTTGCACCCCTGTCACACAGAGATTGTTTTTTTCCTCAGGGGAAACCACTGTTTAAACTTCTTGTCCATGTGGATGGCTTTTAAAGGAAAACCATTTTCACAGAGTGTATCTGTCAGCTTTTGCTGCATAACATACAGCCCTCAAAACAGTAGCTCCAAACAACAGTCATTTCTTAGCTCACAGTTCTATGAGTCAGTCTCAGGGCTGGGCTCAGCTGGGTGGTTCTGCTGCTGCTTAGATGGACCTGTGCAAATCCTGTCAGCTGGTAGGTCTGTTGGGGACTAGTTGGTCTAGGATGTGTGAGGTTGGTGCTGGTTCTCAGCTGGGGTCATAAGGGTGACAGGGCCATATGTGACAACAGGCTAACTGGGATTATTCACAGCATGTTTCCAATGTCCCTTTGGTCCAAGTCACACAGCCAAGCTCAAAGGGAAGAAAATCAGATTGTGGTTGGGAGAAATAGTCAAGTCACAGTACCGGGGGGCCTTGCCTGTAGGAATAGGGGGAACTTGTAGCATTTCTGCTTTCCACCTGGAGACCCTTAAGTTACTCCTGTTATAATGATACTTAAACACAGTCACTATGTGAGGTGTCTACCCTCCATGCTTGTCACGGTCACAGAGCTATGAAGCCAGGACAGATTAAAAATTAGAACCCTGAGAGAAATGAAAAGATTCAAATTAGTTAAAATAATTCAAACTAAGAATATTAACATAATGTAAGAGATATTTTTTGTTGATTTATTTTGTTTTAGTTTTGATGAAACCAAATTGGGCAGTCAGAAAAATAAATGCATCCAGACCTTGGGGTGGGGGCGTGTAGCTCAGTAGTAAAGTATGTGCTTAGCATGTGCTAGGCCCTGAGTTCCATCCCCAGCAACACATGAACCAAAAGTAAAATAATAAATAAGCGTATCCACATCCATGTAAAATAGATTTGTGGTGGCCAGGGCCCACGGGGAGGAAATGGGTAATAAGTAATGGGTATTGGGTTTCTTTTGGGGGTAATGAAAATGTTCTGGAATTGCAATGGCTGTGACTAAAGGATATGACCAGCACAACTGGAGAGGAGGAAAAGTTTATTTGAAGGCTCTTGGTTTCAGAGTTCTTAGTCCATAGAAGCCTGGCTCCGCCAGCTCTTTGGGGTTCAAGGGGAGGCTGACCATCATGGTGGAAGAGTGTGGCAGAGGGAAGCAGCTCACATCATGATCAGAGAGCAGGGGAGACTCCACTTGCCAGATACAAATATATACCCCAAAGCCACGCCCCAGTTCCCACCTCCTGCAGCCACTCCCTGCCACTGCAGGGATTGACTGATGAGGTTAAAGCTGTAACCCAATCATTTCTCCTCCAAACCTTCTTGCATTGTCTCACGTGTGAGCACTCGGGGGTCACCACACCTAAACCCTGACACACAGTGATGTGGTGAATGTTCTAAAGCATCACTGAATTGCACACTTCCTCAGGGTGGACTGTGCCACTGTGAACTCTACCTGAGAGGCAGACGTGTTGCTCCACGGTTTGGAGCAGGGCCTGGGGGCCACCAGCAGCAGGTAGCAGGTGGGCTATCCTCTGAACACACGCCTGCGTTCAGAGTCCTCACAGAGGGCCCAAGCACTGCAATGTCACCTTGGTTTGTCACAGAGGCTCCTCTGTTCTATTATGCCCCTAGGTCGCACTGCTTGGCACCTTCTCCATCATAAACACTAACACGAAACATTTATCGGTGAGCTCAAATATCATGAAAATGCCAACAACCAGATTTTTAGATTATTGTTAATATAATGCTATAAAAATTTTAAAACTTTTCCTGGAGAACTTGTGTTCCCTGGAGAAGATGTTTGCCTCACCTGCTCTGGGCGGCCCCCGAAAGGATGCGGTACACACAGGCCATAGGCACGAATGGACGCTCAGGCCCTCTGTGTGCTCCAGTTAGCCCAGGAGTGGGGGCAGAGCCAGTCTGGGTCTGTGCTATAGCATGAGCTTTGGGGACAGTTCAGAGATCTCCTGCAGGATGTGGGGATGGGGCTGGGTCGGGGGCAGGGGGGAGGCACGTTTTCCCCAGATGCCTCTCCTGCCTCCCTGCAGATGAGGCTGCATTAGCAGTCAGCCCCTCTACCCTCCAGAAGTCTAGGTCCTTGATCCCCACAGGTGGGGAACAGTCCATGTAGCTGAGCTGTTCTCATGGGACCAGGCGAAGGGTGGGAACATTCTGGGATCCTGGAGGGAGCAGGAGCAGGGCCACCTTAGGGATGAGATCTATTTGTGCCACTCATTTATGTGTGTAGGTTCATGGTGGCCCTCAGTAGGTACACGAGTGAGAATAGGTACGTGTGCATGTGTGTGTGCGCATGCGTGCGCATGGCCTGCAGGGCGTGTGCTCTCTGCAGAAGCCCGGGACGGGTAGCAGCCTCTGCACTGAAGGCCAAGGCTCTGTCCAAACTTGAACCCTCTTTCTTCCATTATCTTATGTGAGCCTCACGATAATCTAGGAAGGAAACTGTGACCCCATTTTTACAGTTGAGGAAATAGGCTCAGAAAGGTTAGGTAGTGGCTGGTGGTGACAAGAAGCTCGGGGCAGAGCTGGGTCTGGGTGGTAGAGTCACGCTGGCCCAACCTCACCCCTGGAATGAGAAGTTACAGCCAGGTGACCGTGATAGTGGCCATGAGCTGCAGGAGTGGCCGAGGGCAGTGGGGAACTCGGGCTGAACCTGGCCTGAGGTGCTGCCCAGCACTAGGGCAGGCAGTCTGAGGGCAGAGGGACTGGGCAGCGTGGAAAAGGCCCTGGAGGGAAGGAGGTGAGGGGCAGCTCCCAGGAAGGGGAGACTCTGCTCCCTTCCCCCTTCCCTATGGTTGCTGCCTCCCCTCCCGCCAGGGCAGACCCCCGCCCCCAGGGAGCCTCAGACCCCCTGTGTGCATTGTAGTAGCCTGGCCCTTAGGATGTCAGCAAGGGGTCACCTGAAGAGCTAGCAGAGTGACTGGCTCCTGGTTAGCTCTTTGGTTGCAACTACCCTCTTATTATTTTTTATTATTATTTTTTGGTACTGGGGACTGAACCCAGGGGTACTTAACTCTGATCCACACCCCAGCCCTATTTTGTATTTTATTTAGAGACAGGGTCTCACTGAGTTGCTTAGTGCCTTGCTAAGTTGCTGAGGCTGGCTTTGAACTCGAGATCCTCCTGCCTCAGGCTTGGGAGCCGCTGGGACCTGTGCCACCGTGCCCGGCTTGATTATCCTCATTTTAATCTAGACGATGGGGCTCTGAAGGGCCTCCCATCTGGACACCCCAGGGCGCCAATCCTTTGCTCCCCTCTCACTCTTCGGCTAAGGGGCTGGGGTCCCATGTTTCTACCCTTCCCCTACCTTGGTTGCTTCTAGGGTGGCCAAGGGAACACCCACGGGCCTTGGCTGGGCCTCTGCTTGGGCACGACTCCACCCACCTGCCGCTCAGCCTCTTTAGTAACAAGTTCCTCACTGACTGGGACGTATAGGGATAGAAATTCATGGATATTCTCAAACCTCCTGCTCCCTGTGGCCCTGGGCTGGGCGGGAGCTGGCGCTGTGCCGTCAGGCTGCTGGGCAGGGCGAGGCGTCTGTGATAACCCACAGCCTGTGAAGCCCCCAGTGCCTGGGCACATGCCTCCTCTGCCAGGGCTCCTGCCCCTGTGAACTCCTTCCCTGCCCAGCAGCCCCACAGGGGGTGGGGTATGCTAGTATCCGCCTGGGATGGCAGCCTGTGGACTGGGGACGATCACCAGTCCCATCTCACAGGTGGAGAGGCGGAGGCAGCATCCGGGCGTGCTGCATGACTTCCCCCTGGTCGGTCTGACTCCAGAACCTGGGCCCAGCCTCTGCTCTGCTGCAGAAGCTTCAGAGAGGGCCGCGTCCCTGAGCCGGGCTATCTGAGGAGGGGGTTATGCTGGGCCTTGGTGGTGGGCAGAGGTGAGTCAGGATGCAGGGAAGGCAGTGAAGGGGAGCCGTGGTGCAGCAGGGTCCAGAGGCAGGGACAGCGCGTGCAGGGGGCACTGTGTTGACCTGTGTACAGAGGGCTCTGGTGGAAGGCGGGGCAGCTGGAGAGGAGCCCCGAGGGCCCCATGGGAAGGCCTTGACTGGCATATGCACTGGCCCCCGTAGCAGGGGATAGAAATCTGTGTGACCCTCTCCCCCGCCCAGTGGTGAAGAACCAGGTCACGGGCAGCTTCATCCTCAACCCCAAGGGCAAGGAGGCCACAGGCCGGACCTTCACCGCGCTGGGCCTGGAGTGGGAGCACACGGTGGAGGACTCCAAAGACAGCCTCAAGACCAGTGGGCCTCTGCCCGAAGCCATCGCTGTCCTGGTGAGCCCCGCTCCCTGAGGTGGCCCCTGCCCGCTCCTTGTACCCCCTCACCGTCTCCACTCCACCAGTCCAGAGGAAAGAGCCCACTCCTGTGTCTGCAGGAGGCCATGGCACCCTCTGTTCTGGAGACAGCTCCTCATTTGTGCTTAAAAGCTGTCAGGGTGAGCGGGACCCAGTGGGATATCCCTGTAATCCCGGCTTCTCAGGAGGCCGAGGCAGGAGGATCCTAAGTTAAAGGCCAGCCTCTACCTCTAACTCTCGAAATAAAAGATAAAATGAGCTGAGGGTGTAGCGGAGTGGGAGAGCACGTATGTGAACACACTCACACATAAGCTGGCAGGATGACAAGTGAGGAGGGAAAAGGAAATGGTTGTCCCCTCAATGTCACACCCCAGGAGGTCACACGCAGGAAGTCTGTTTTTTATAGCAATATTGGAAAGGGTTCTGGTCAGAGGTGTGTGGTGAGGGCAGGGCTGGCTCCCAGGTCACCTGGCTTCATTGAGAGTCAGCGTGCACACGGCATGGTCAGTACGTGAGTCCTGACATCGCTTTCTCAGGACTTGAAGGCAACTGACCAGGGGGTGCTATCTGGCAGTGTTGGCCTCCTAAAAAGGGGACATGGGGGCTGGGATTTGTGGCTCAGTGGTAGAGTGCTCACCTAACATGCATGAGGCACTGGGTTCCATCCTCAGCACCACATAAATGTAAAATAAAGATATTGTGTCCACCTAAAAAAAATATCTAAAAAATAAATATTAAAAAAAGGGGGACATGGCCATTGTCCTGGATGGGGCCCATCTCTGCCCACACGTCCTTCCTAGGCCTGGCCAGGGCTTGTGGACCAGGCATTGTTAGGCCAGCAGATTGGCCCACAAGACCTGTGACCATGTGCCCTTGGGTTTCGGGGAGAAACCTTGGGTGGCGGGGAGACCCTGGGTGGGCTTCTTCCTGTGCGGCCCCTTCCTGTCAGGGAAGCCTGGAGGGCAGGCTCGGCCTCTGTCGGTGTCGGCATGGAGATTCCACCCAACACAGTACTTTTCTATTCAATTTGTTTTTATGGACCAGCCATTGATCTAGGCTAGCTGGTTTTCAAGGGCACAAAGGCTGTTCAAGGAGAAAAAAAAATAGTCTCTTCAACAAATGGTGGTGAGACCACTGGATATTCACATGCTAAAGGACAGAGTTGTACCTCCACCTCACCCCTCGGGCAGCTATTAGCTCAAAATAGATCCAAATAGATCAAAGACCGAAATGTGAGGCCGAAACCAGACAGCTCTTAGAAGAAAGCAGAGGGGTAAATCTCCATGATCTTGGGTCCTCCTCGACGTCAAAAGCATAAACCACAAAAGAAGACCTAGATGAATTAGACTTCATCAAAATTAAACGCTTATAGTTTATAGCTGGGCACAGTGGTGCACGCCTGTAATCCCTGTGGCTAGGGAGGCTGAGACAGGAGGACTGAGAGTTCAAAGCCAGCCTCAGCAATGGCGAGGCCCTAAGCAACTCAGCGAGACCCTGTCTCTAAATACAAAATAGGGCTGGGGATGGGGCTCAGAGGTCGAGTGCCCCTGAGTTCAATCCCCAGTACCTATCCCCTCCAAAAAATTAAACACTATGTGCATCAAAGAGCCCTGTCAAAAAAGGAAAAGACCAGCCACAAGATGGGAGAAAGCATTTGCAATTCATTATTTGATAAGGATTTGGCATCGGCTGGCCATCTTCTGGAGTCAGCCAGGGAGCAGGTCCTGCCCACTAGAACCCAGGGAGGGAAAAGCACGCAGAGCCCAGCATGGGCTGCTCTAGGGCCTGACACATAGTAGGTGCTTAATTTGGGGGCAGAAGTTTGTCACTTGGCTGCTGGTGTGAATCCTGCCCGTCTGCCAGTCCCAGAGCCGACCCCTCCCAATCCTGACCCTGTCCTTCTCTTTGGCCCCTTCACCCCCTCTACCAGCCCTGCCTCTCTCTCTGGTTCTGTGCCACCTCCTCCTTCTCATCTCCCTTTAGGTACTGCCTCCCACTGAGGGTGGCCCCCGCGGCAGCCTGGCCTACAAGTATGTCATCCACGAGGACCTGCTGCCGCTCATCGGGAGCAACAACGTCCTTCTAGAGGAGACGGACACCTATGAGTGGGCGCTCAAGAGCTGGGCACCCTGCACCAAGGCCTGCGGAGGAGGTACCAGCCCCCTGACCCTCCAGCTCCTTGTGGGGGGAGGAGTGGGGAGGCAGAGTGTGGGGGTGATGTTTCCACTGGACGTTGACCGTCCCTCCTCATGCCTCAGTTTCTCTTTAAAGATCTCCAGTGTGTGGAAACGTTCAGAGCAGGGCTTTGGGGCGGAGACCAGGGGCTGCCGGAGCAGTCTGCAGGCCGGGGACCCGGCCTGTAAGAGCTTCCCCTCAGCGGGACAGGTGGCATCCAAAGTCACTTCCCCAGCAGCCCTTCTTGGGAGCGTGGGAGACCCATCAAGGAGGGTATTCTGCAGAAAGCAGCTCAGGCCGGAGGGGCTGTGGGGCCCAGAGGGAGGTAGGAGGAGTCTCCAGCATCTCCAGAAGGTCCCCTCCTGAGGACTTGGACAGGCCAGTGGGAGCCTGGAGCAGACTCACAGCAGCCTGCCCTCCACAGGCATCCAGTTCACCAAATATGGATGCCGGCGAAGACGCGATCACCACACGGTGCAGAGACACCTGTGTGACCACAGGAAGCGACCCAAGCCCATCCGCAGGCGCTGCAACCAGCACCCGTGCTCCCAGCCTGTGTGAGTGCTCAGGGATGCTGGGAGCCTGGCCCTGCACTGCCTCCTGGGGACAGCCTGTGGCCAGGTCTCCCAGGGAGAGAGCAGCCCGTGCAGCAGGTTCTGCCCCTCTGTGCCTGGCCGTGCACTCTGGGCTTTCAGAATCACTGACTTCCCCTCAGTGACAAGTTTTCAGTGCCTCCAGGCCCCTGGCTCTGGTCACGGTGGTGTCCACCATCTCCTCAGTCTGGTCATCAGGAGTCCAGGGACCTGGCCTGCCAGCCCCAACATGGCCTAGCCTGATTTAAGATTCCCTAGCCTGAGAGCACAGGCCCTTCTGAGCACAAGGTCATGCCCTTGGGGTTATTTGGAGGGACCTTCAGGGGGAGGTTAGTGCAGTGGTTTTTGGAGGACTCAGGCCCAGACCTTGGATCCAGCCTCAGGACCTCCTCAGCTCCACCTGGCGTCCCTGTGCCCCCACGCAGGACCGAGGGCAGCTTCCCATAGGGAGGTACAGAGGGCCTTGTCCCTTGTTCTCCTCTCCACCCCCCAGGGGACGACTGGGGCAGGGCGGGGGTGCTGGCCAAGGCTCCACACTAGAGCCATTCCTGTACCCTTGGGCTGGACATGCCATCAGGGGCCAGGACAAGAGCTGGGTGGCTGTCCTGTGCCAGGGACAGCCTCATCACCAGCCCCCGTGCTTCCCTTCCACTTGTCCCTTTACACTGTCACTCAGACCACTGTCCCACAAATGTGGTGCTCACAGGGCCTGCATGCAGGGTGAACCGGCCTGGGGTCCTGGGTGGGCTGTCCCCTCCCCCCAAATCTTGAGTCTTTTTTTTTTTTAAAGAAAGGGGTTGACTTTGAATATGTGCTTCAAAGAGCTCTAGTTGACTAAAAGAGACCTCAGGAAACCCAGGGAAGAAGGTGTTGGGCTGCCCTCCCCCATCCCCACCCAGCGGTTTGGCTTTTGTCTGTCTCCTCCGATGATGGCCATGGCCGCTTGAGATGCTGGTGGAAGTTGCTTTGCTGCTCCGAGATGTTTGCAGACCACCCGTGGAGCTGCGGGTGCTGCCCCCCTGAGGGTGGTGATGACCGTACTACACACTTGCTCTTGTGTGGAATATGTCTTTGGTCCGTTTTGAGCACCACTCTGTCTCAGGACCCAGAATGGTGCCTCGAATATTTATGGGATATTGAAATATCCTGACGTAAAGATGGGGTGTCACTGAGGCTTAGTGGCCTTAACAGCTGACCCCAGGACATGCGGGGTACAGAATTTAAATATGCCTCTTTCTGGTTTTGCCAATGAGGAGACAGAGCGGTGGAGAATAGTGGCCTCCCTGAGGTCACCCAGCCAGGCAGCTGCAGAGCAGGTGGAGGGTCATTTGAAGCTCAAACCCACCCTGCACCCCTTCTGTGTGGCCTTCTTGGGGTGGGAGGTGACACCTGGAGGGAAGCATTCCCTTGGTCCCCTTCCCTCCGCCTCTTGCCCCTTCTCAGGTGGGTGACCGATGAGTGGAGTACCTGCAGCCGGAGCTGCGGGAAGCTGGGGGTGCAGACCCGGGAGGTGCACTGCTTTTTGCCCCTCTCCAATGGCACTCGCAAAGCCCTGCCAGCCAAGGTGTGCCCTGGTGACCGTCCCGAGGCCCGGAGGCCCTGCCTTCGCGTGCCCTGCCCAGCCCAGTGGCGGACAGGAGCCTGGTCCCAGGTGAGTTGGCCTCAGGAGGCTGGCCATGCTTGGAAAGGGGGGAGCCAGAGTGGAGAGGCTCCAGGGGCCTTCCTGGGGCTCCCTGGAGGCAGAGAGCTTCTGTCTGCACCTCTCCTGGCATCTGATGCTGTTTTTCTCAAAACAAAATGGAACGCTCCCACACACAGGGACGCGGCTCTGTGTGGGGCGTGTCCCTTTCCTTTAAGGCTCACACAGCATCAAGAGGCACGGGTCCATATCCCCAAGTCCCAGATGAGCATATGAATGCATATTCTTACATGCTGAGTGCCAACTGCATGCTAGGCATTGTACAAGGAATGCCGGGAACAGAGCACCAGGCAAGATCCTCGCCCTCCTGGAGCTCACCGTCCAGATGGGGGACAGAGTAGACAAAGGTCGAGAGTACAGATCCAGGTGGAGCTGTGCAGGGTGACAGGGAATGTGACCCAGGACAAGGACAGAGGGTGGTCAGGGAGGGCCTACGTGAAAGAGTATTAACCGGGTCTTCTTAAAGAGTCCAATCCCACCAGGCATGGCTGTGCACGCCTTTAATCCCAGAAGCTCAGGAGGCTGAGGCAGGAGGATGGCAAGTTCGGAGGCAGCCTCAGTAACTTAGCAAAACCCTAAGCAATTCAGCAAGACCCTGTCTCTAAGTAAAATATAAAAAGGGCTGAGAATATAGCACCGTGGTTAAGCCCCCTAGTTTCAATCCCCGGTACCAAAAGAAAAAGAGAGTCCAACCCTCCTACCCAGGGCTCGGGTGCAGCTCAGTGGAAGAGTACTTGCCCAGCATGTAAGGGCCTCTGAGTGCCAGCCCCAGTACCAATACAAATAAAAAGCAAAAATAAATAAAAGACAAAAATCCCTACTCGTGCAGATTTTATATTTATCTCCATAACATACAGCTTCATTCATTTTGATATAAAATAAAGATTGCTAGTCCTCCAAGGCCCCAGAGAGAAAACGGATGGTGAGCCTGGTAAACACTCAGGTCTGGAGGCTGCTCTTGGTCATTATTCATCCTGGGGGGAGGAGCCATGTTCGTCCTGTGGTTGTCTGTGGCCCCGGGACCCTTGTGCCTCACCCAGTGGTCACATGCTCCAGGATGAGAAGTAAGCTAGGAGGATGTGGTCAGTGCCTAAAATGTGACCTGATTGGGCAGCCTTGTTCTCTGGGGGCCTGCCTCTCCACCCCAGAATCCCACCCCCCCACCCCGTGACCCATTTATCAGAGTAGGAAGTATGTCCGACCCAGAGGTGGCATGTGTGACAGCCCGAGCCCCTGATACCTGTTACCTCTGCTTCTGGCACTCATGCCTGGGGGGAAGGAGACATTGGGCAGACCTCTGCAAGTGGGGTAAACTGAGTCACAAGATCATGGCATGTCAGAGCTAGAAGGGGCCAGAGAGACCCTGTCCCTTAGGTCTCTTGATTGACAGAGTTGGGAACTGAAATAATGAGGCTGCTAGTTAAGGCTCCTATGTGTCCTTAACAAGGTGCCATCGAGTGAATCATCCTGCCTGGGTCACACCATGGGGTGGGCCGCAGGGGAGCTTGCTAGGGGGATACACAAAATATTTAAGAACCCAGGCACAGGGCTGGGGCTGGGGCTCAGGAGGGGAGCGCTTTCCTGGCCCATGTGAGGCACTGGGTTCGATCCTCAGCACCACATAAAAATAAACAAATAAAATAAAGGTGTTGTGTCCAACTACAACTAAAAATATTAAAAAAGAAGAAGGAGGCAGTGGAGGAGGAGGAGGAGGAGGAGGAGGAGGACGACGACGACGACTAGGAGGAGCATAGACCAGGCTCAATTAACACAGGTGTTAGTAGCTGGAAGGGGGTCCCAGAAGTCCCCTCCTGAGATGAGAATTTACCATGGAGATTGTGGGAGGGTCTTTGGAGTCCCAAGCTCAGGGCAGTTGCTCTTCATCACTGATTAAGGACAATCTGACAATGGTGTGGTGGCTGGGCGAGGTTCCTTAGAAGCCGTCCTTGCAAGTCCCTTTGGTCAGGTGAAGGCATGGCACCCTCCTTTGTACCTTTCTGTCCTTCGGCTTTAGCTGGATTCTGAGCTCACTGGTCCTCCCTCTGTCTCTCCTTCCACCTGTCCTGCCTGGTGCCGTCCTGGCCCCCACCCTTTCCTGGCAGTGCTCGGCCACCTGCGGAGAGGGCATCCAGCAGCGGCAGGTGGTGTGCCGGACCAACACCAACAGCCTTGGCCAGTGTGAGGGGGACAAGCCAGACACTGTCCAGGTCTGCAGCCTGCCAGCCTGTGGAGGTGAGCCGGGGATGGGGAGGCCTGGCCCAGCAAGGCCTTGACCTTGTACCCAGACCTGCCTTGGATTGTGGCCCTTAGGAATCCCAGATATAGGCTAAGCATCCCTAATCCAAAAATATGAAATCTAAAGTGCTATAAAATCCAAAACGTTTTGAGTGCTGGCATGATGCCACAGTAGAAAAGTCCATATCTGACCTCATGGGGCAAGCTATGGTCAAAACTCAGATGCACAGCTTGGCACGGTGGCACACACCTATAAACCCAGCCACTGAGGAGGCTGAGACAGGAGGATCAAAAATTCAGGGCCAGGGGCTGGGGATGTGGCTCAAGCGGTAGCGCGCTCGCCTAGCATGTGTGCGGCCCGGGTTCGATCCTCAGCACCACATACAAACAAAGGTGTTGTGTCTGCCGAAAACTAAAAAAAAAAATAAATATTAAAAAAAAAAAAATTCAGGGCCAGCCTCAGCAACTTAGTGAGGCCATAAGCAACTTAGCAAGATCCAGCCTCTAAATAAATAAATAAATAAATTTTTAAAGGGGGTTAAGGATGTGGCTCCATGGTTAGGTGCCCATGGGTTTAATCCCTGGACCAAACAAACAAAAAACAACCAAGTTCAGGGCTGGGGTTGTGGCTCCGCAGTAGAGTGCTCGCCTAGCATGTGCGAGGCCCTGGGTTCGATCCTCAGCACCGAATAGAAATAAATAAATAAAATAAAGATAAAAACCAACCAAACAAACAAAACAACCAAGTTTGAGGCCAGCCTGGGAAACTTGGTGAGACCCTGTCTCAAATAAAAGTTAAAAGGGCTGGGGAGCTGTGGATGTAGCTCAGTGATGGAGTACCTGGGCTCAATCCTCGGTGCTGCAAAAATAAAACATACATACAAATAAAAAATTCCTATGTAGAACATAGCATCCTCAAGGGGAATGTGATACACAAACTTTCATTCCCCAAATTATCTTTAAAATATCGTGTAAAGTTACCCTCTCACCATGGTACAAGGAGCAAGTGAATCTCGTGTTTAGACTTGTGTCTTCACCAATATATTTCATTATGTGCATGAAAATATTGAAAAATCTGAAATCATCTACACTGTGAACTATTTCTGGTCTCAAGCATTTTGGATAAGGGGTGCTTACCTGTACTAGAGCTGCTTCTCCTTGCTCCCAGGAAATCTCCAGAACTCCACAGTGAAGGCCAAGGAGCCTGTGACTCCAGAGGGGCAGTGGGTACCACAGTCAGGGCCGTCGCCTCCCACGAACAAGATAGCATCAGGTAAGTGACTGAATGGACTCCTCCCTCCCTCCCTCCCTCCCTCCCCAAACCTTTCGGGGGGCCCAGGCATCTAAGCATGGGCCATGCATGTAGCAAAGCGGACCCAGCCTGACATCTGTCTGTGTGACCTCAGCTTCTTGAGCCTCCAAGTCTGCAGCTGGGAAGTGGGATGGTCCTGTACTGGTCCATAACCTCTTATCTGGGATTCCAAAATGCTTAGGAACAACTGGGCACACACCTGCAATCCCAGGGGCTCGGGAGGCTGAGGCGGGAGGATCGTGAATTCAAAGCCAGCCCCGGCAACTTAGTGAGACCCTAAGCAACTCAGTGAGACCTGTCTCTAGATAAAGTACAAAAAATCACTGGGGATGTGGCTCAGTGGTTAAGCGCTCCTGGATTCAATCCCCAATACAACACACACACAAACAAACTTAGAAAAGTTTTTATCCTAAATTTTGTGCAAACTCCTTTTGTTGCAAAATCAGACTAGACCTAATGAGGTGACTTAGTCTTTTGCTATTGAAACTTTGCCATATTTGGTTACAAGGTGATATCTATCAGTCTACTGAGGATGTTCTGTAATATAAATACATAGAGGATTAATTTTCTGACCACCCCCCTTTGCCCAAGTCCCAATTCTGAATCATCTGGTTCCACGATTTTTGGATGAGCAACTATAGGTCACCCCTTTGTAGGGCTCTTGAGAAAATTAAATGAAGGAACGCCCCCACCCAGCTGTTGGCCAACAAAATAGGAGTAGCCATTTCTTTCTACTTTATGTCCGGGAGCCTGTCAGTTCATCCTCCCATCTCTCCATTCAGTCCTCCATGAATAAAGATTTGCTGAGCACCTGCTATATGGCAGGATTTATGTTTTTTGCTCCCTTCTTAGGTTTTCTCTCTTTTTCTCTCCCAAGATCCAGGGTCTGACAAAGTGAGTGGCAGAAAGATCAGACCTCAGCTCCTAGAAAGAGGATCAGATAGCTGTGTGACCTTGGGAAATCCCTGAACTTCTCTGTTTCTCTGCTCCTATGCTAAGGCTCAAGCTGGGCAATTTCCTGGGGTTCCTTCCTCTTCCCAAAAGCGAAGAGGAAGGTCCTGGAACTTGGGTGCCATCTAGAGGCTACTGGGCTTCCGTTTTCTGTGATCTGTTCCTGTAGCCTACCCACCACCCACGGTGTTCTCTGGCCGAAATTAGTAGCCCTCTCTGCTCTTGTCTTCCTATTCCGCCTAGAGACACCTCCCTGGATTAATCACAGAAACATTCGAGATGCCATTTAAAGCAAAGCAAATTGGGATGGGGAGTGCCCCTCCGTGCCAGGTGTTTATTATAATGCAGTGTTGTCATTCACTGGGACGTGGCAGGTGGAGAACCAGGCTTGGGGAATTTAAGGGATTTTCCCCAAGGTTTCACCACTGTTAAGTGGCAGAGCCTGGATTTGAGCCTTGATTTGCCTCACTCCAGAGTCAGTGGTAGAGAGCTTAACGACCCAGCTGTCCCGGATGTGGCTGAATGTCCATCTGCTTGTTCCAGGTGTGAGCTCCCTGGACGTTAGCCTGGCCATGCCTGGAGGGGTCGGAGTCCTCTGGGTTGACTGGCAGTCAGGGGTGTGGAGTCCCACTTCCATCCAGAATGGGGCTCTCACGTTCTGCTGCAGGTTGGAAGCGCCTCTGTGCCCAGGTTTTCTGGGAAGGACGCAGGCACGGCTGTCTGTGAGGCTCCCCTCGATTCCGCTGGACGGCCTGTGATGAATGGTGCTGAGCACGGCTCTCGGGTCCCCCATCAGAGTCCCTGGAGGGTTCTGTTAAAGCATTGCAGGGGCTCAGAGTTCCTGGTGGGCCTGATGGTTTATCTGGCCACCCAGTGCCAGGGGAGGCCCATGCTGTGTGCAGGGGGCACACGTTGAGATCACCATTCCAGCCCACCAAGGAGGGTTCTCTCCTATCTGGGGACCCGTGGTGGCCCCTCTAGGAAAAGCCCTGTAGTGAGTCTGGCAGGGTAGGGGCTGGAGGGCAGGCAGGTGTGGGTGAGCGGGAGGTGGGGCCCTGTGGCAGGGTCGCCTGGCTGACGGGCACGCCCCGGCCTTGGTCCTTGTGTGGTATATGCAGTGGAGCCCTGCGCGGGGGACAGGTCCATCTTCTGCCACCTGGAAGTGCTCAGTCGCTACTGCACCATCCCTGGCTACCACCGCCTGTGCTGCGAATCCTGCACCAAGAAGGCCTCGGGCCCTGCCACTAGCCCGGACCCCAGCCCGGCCTCGCCTCCTCCATTCTCCACTCCTGGGACCTCCTTACCAGAACCCAAGGCCACTCCGGAGGCTGTGCAGCCCACCAGGGGGCCAGGAGAGTTGGACAGCCATCAGCAAGGCCGACCCACCCAGCTCCCGGGACCACGGGACAGGGGCTCCTCAGTGGCCCAGCTCCACATGGCCTCCCAGACTCTGAGCCCTAGAGCATTTGGGGGCACCTCCCCTACCACTCCTCAGGGACCACCTTGGGGCTGGACCCAGCCACCTGTACCAGCCTCTGAGGGCCAAGGGCAGTCCAGGGAAGACCCAGGGCATCCAGGCACTGGCCTTCCTGCCACCTCCCCGGTGACATGAGCCATGCCACACGCCTCCGGCCAGTCATGTTCACACTCTGTTGCTGCCCCGTGTCCCCAGCTCAGGACACCCACTGAGGGATAGGGGCAAGCGCAGGCTTCCTTTTTAAGTTATTTGCCTTTTTGTTCTTGTTTGGGGCCGTGAGGCTCTTTCCCCCACGTTGGGGGGTGGGATACCTCAGCCAGCCGGGCCCAGACAGGACCTCTCAGGGCCTCCCGCGGTGGCTCCACCAGGACTGAGGGTTGGTGACAGCCCTCCCCACAGCCCTGGGCCCAGGCAGGACCAAAGCCGTGCTGGGAGCTGTAGGGCTTCTGCTTTCCTAGGGCTGCTGGGCCCCCATGCAGGCCCCAGAAAGGCAGAGTGGGGCCGAGGGAAGTTGGGGGGCTCCCCCGAGGGCAGGCTGAGGAAGGGGCCAGGGTGGGCCTGGGGGGAGGCTCCCTGCTGCAGGGTGGCAGGCGACAAGTTCGTTGGTCTCAGGCCCAGCTCCCCTCGCAGCTCCCCTGGCTGAGGCCAGGACGGAGGCCCCTCACCTTTGCCAACTAGAGAGCAGCACTTGTGGCCACACTCTGTCCCTGCAGATGTCACTTCTACTATTTATGATGACTCCAGGTTACAAATTGGCCTTGCAATTGCAGACCCAGATGTCCAGAGAAGAGGGCCCAGGGCACCCTGACCCCACGTCCTCGTCAGGGGCCTCCAAACTGGTGCTTGATCCCTGGCGAGACCAGGAATGGCGACTTCAGTCCTTACTCCAGGGTTTGGAGGGCCTGGCTTGGGACACGGGGCGGGGAGGGGGATGTGATTTCCTAGGCCGTGTCCCTCAGTCTGCGCCCTCCATCAGAGCCCACTCCTGCTGGAGTTGGGGTCTCTCCCACCTGACTGGAGCTCAGCCAGAGGCCTGGTGCTCCAAGGGGCTCCCAGGCGGAGAGAGTCCACCCAGCCAGGCTCTGGGGATGACAGACCAGGATGCCAGCCTCTGTCCCATGCTCGGGTGGGGGGACACATTGACCCATGGTGCTCTAGGGCCTCAGTCAGGTCAGCAGCCTCCTGGCCACCTCCAAGGGGCAGGTACCAGTCCTCGGCCCCTTGGCTCTCAGGTTTTCAGGCTGTTCCTGGGGGTCCTCACTCCAAGGTGCTGGAGGGTCTCTCTCAGACCCTTCACAGGTTAGAGGTGCTTGTGGTTCATGCCTTCCCGGGCTGGTGGGAGGGGAGCAGTGGGCCCTGGCCTGGGACCTCCTGGAGAACAGAAGCTCTGGGGGGTCCCCTCCATAGACTGCTGGGCACACACCGAACATTCCTGTGAGAGCCAGCTGGGCCTGGGTTGGGGAGGTGAGCCCCTGGCCTGGGAGGTCAGGTCTTTCCAGTGTCGTGTATTTATTAACATTGCTCTTGGTGATTTGTTTTAACCTTCCCCAAAGTGCTGGTGTGTGTGTGCTTTTTTTTTTTTTCTGTGTTTTGGAGGAAGGAGACAGTGAAGCCAGCTCTCAGGCTGGGCTGTGGCGAGATCTGGGGGTGGAGACAGTCAGGGAGGGGACCTGATGGAGCTGCGCAGCCCTGGGCAAAGCACCACTCAGAGGGTGGCGATACCTGGGAGGTGGTTTGGGGCTCCACAGTGAGAAAAGTATTTAAATGGCCAGAGCTTTCCAAACCTGCATGAGGCGGCTTCCTTGAAAGGTGATGCACACTCTTTCCTTAGGAGGGATCCTGGCAGGATTGGATTCCAGGTGGTAGGAAGGAATTCAGTATGTCTTATTGGACAAGGAGGGCTGATTGGGAGCCCGCTATGTAATTTAAAAGTGCCCATCCCACCTCACCCCGTCCTGTCCGTGTCAGACATCACTAATCAATCACCACACTGTTTCACTGCACATACACAGTTCCCTTCTTCACACTTCACTCTAACTCTTGATCCAAAGAGTAGAGAGACCCTTGTTCCCAGAGCACATGCTCCTTCTCTTCCCACCTCCAAGGACTGAACGTGTGTGTGGACAACCCAGCCCTCATGGCCAAGTGCCATTTACATCCTTCAGAAGACTGCCCCTCCTTGAGAGCTACCTGTTTGCAAATGGCGGCCACATGAGCCTCAGAGAACGCATGTGGTGACCCAGTCACACCCCAAGGGGACTGACGTTGGAAGGTGCTGGCATAGGACCCTGAGGCTGCCTCAGGATGGCTGCGGCAGGAAATTCTGTGGGCCTGCTAAGATGGAGAGCCTGGGCCCTGGATGGGAGTGTCCCTTGGCCCAGTACAATTTCTGCCATAAGAGGTCGTATGGGCAGATGGGGGCCTTCTAAGTGCCCCCGTAGCCCAGCTCTAACAGCAGTGCTGGTCCATTGCATGGGCAGGGACAACACATGGAAACCCTATGCTGATGTGTCTCCCCATCTTGTGCCCAAGGCAGACATTGCCAATCCATCACTGCGCTCTTCCCTCCCGAGCCAGATTCCCCTAAGAATCCTTTTTTTCCCATAGTGACCACTGATCTTGCTATTGTAGGGACAAGGAGCAGGGGTGGTGGGTCAGAAATTTATATTTTAGAGCACTGGAAACCCTCACTAATCAGCATCTCCGGCAGAAGCTTAACATCTAGAAGCAGAGCTGCAACATGGGCGTGGAGGAAGAAGGTTCTAGAAGCCATCCTGAGGAACCGCCATGGAGCTCCAGGGCCCACGGAGCCCAGTATGGGGAGGAGACATTGCCTGCGAACTTCAGGACTCTAGCATTTGTCCCATACTCGGGTGGGGGGGACACATTGACCCTCTGTTCATCCAAAAGAAAAGAATGAAGGCATTTATTTCCTTGCCTCTCTGTGGAAGAACCAAGAGAGAGCGACAGCAAATGCAGGCTATTATGGTGTCGTGGGTGCCTCCTGGGGTGGGATGGATCATTGGGTCTTCCTAAATAGGGATTACGGATCAAATCACCTTGGGGATAGGGGAGCTTGTCCCAGAGCCCCTGACCTCAGCCTGTGGGGTCCTCTCCCTTCTCCAATCTCTCTTTGGTCCCCCTCTCTGCAGCTCTGAGGTGTTGGGCAGGCAGCCTGGGCCTTGGGACCGTGATGGCAGGTTTCCTACACCCTGCCTGAGGGCAGGGGGTGTGGTTCAGCTGCTGAGCGTGGACCTAGCATGCACAAGGACCTGTGTGTCCACCATCAGCACTGAGACAAAACAAAACAAACAAAAAACCCCTCACTCCTCACTCTACCTTAATAATGAACAAAACCTGATAACCTACAAAGTTCTCTTTGAGTCCCTCAGAACTGAGGTTGTAAAGCAAGCAAGCTAACTGAATTCCAAAGGGTGACAAGGACACAGGCAGTGTGCACGAGGTCTGCACGCTATTATGATGTTTCTTACCTGCCTTAAGAGCAGGTAAGAAAAGCCACCTGAAATGTTGATAGAGGTTTAATAGTGAATGTGGCCTTTACAGGCATTGGCAGCCCCCGCCATGAGAGGAGTCTGTGCCCAACCGTGGCTCTCCTCTGCAGGCCTGCACTGGATGTGCCTAAGAAACATGTAAGTCAGGACAGGAGCCCCGGGACAGCCCTGGCCTTCTTGAGACCCTGACCAAGTTTCAGAGGGAAAGTTTAAAAAGCAATATCCATTTCCAGGAGCACCACGAACAGCAGACACTGGTATACCCAAATCTCTGCAGCATCACAGAGAACACTGAACTTAAGTGTGATTGTCTACATGACAGTAGACCGTGTTAGTAAGTCAGCAGCCCTGCCGTTGTTAAGATGCCATGCTTCCCCAGGTGATCGAGGTGCAGAATGGGCCTCCCTTACCCGGGCCTCCACTAAGGCTGTCTTTGTCCAGCAGGCTTCTTTGGGACTTTGGCCTGTGATTTCATTTGGGTCTCAGCTAACCAGACCTGTGGGCTCTTGGTGGGAGAGGATGGGAAGGCCTTCCCATTCTTCCAGTGGGGAAGACGGGCCACTCAGCCTTGTCCTGTTCCTGGGGAGCAGCCTGGTCTCCACGGGGCAGTTTGGCCTCTAGACTCTTTCTTTTTGCAAACCACTGGGTTTGGTGGCAGGGGAAGCGGGGACAGCACAGAGTCTGCGTCACCTGACCTGGAACTCTGTGGGCTCTTCTTAGAAGCCCCTACTCCCTACCTGGCTTCAGGTGCCTGAGGCTTGGGCAAAGGTGGAGACACCCAGGGTGGAGGGATGAGGAAGAGAAAGGACAGATAAGAACATAGCTGGTCAGTACTGTCACTAACTTGATATCTCCTGGGCCTGCCCCCCACTTTCTTCTCTCTTTTAAAAAAATTATGAAAAAATTACATATTTGTGGCTGAACGTGGTGGTGGCATATACCCATAATCCCAGCAGCTCTGGAGGCTGAGGCAGGAGGATTGTAAGTTCAAAACCAGCCTCAGCATCTGAGCAAGGTCCTAAGCAACTTAGCGAGCCCCTGTCTCAAAACAAAAAAATTTTTTAAAGAACTGGAGATGTGGCTCAGTGGTTAAGTACCCCTGGGTTCAATCTCTGGTACCAAAACAACAACAAAAGCCCAGGAAAAAAATTATATGTTTATTATTGACAAAATTTAAAACTTGATGATAAAAAAATCCATTTTTTTTAATATAGCAAAAACCACATTAACAATTTGATCACCCTTCTAGATACATGTGCTTAGGTGTATATTCACACACACACACCAACCAGCTATTAAGGCCATCAGCAACTTGTCCCCTCCCCCCACCACTGCACAACAATATAAGGACACATTTTCACCCTGAAACATGTTGAGCTGCGTCTACAATTCTAAGGACCACACAGTACCTTACCCTATGGCTAAGTGATCATTTATTTAACCCAATCCCCTAGCACTGTCAATTTTGGTTATGTCTCAATTTTGGTATCATAAACAGCGGGTAGGGAAAACTTTTATCACACCTAAGGAGAGTTTACCGGGTGCAGAATGCACCAAAACTGCATCTCAAAATTACTCCATACGCGTTTCCAAACTGCCTCCTACAAATTGTTGCAATAACCCCAAACATGCAAAAGTTTTATTTTTATCTTCTCTCAAAACACCTACAGAAGAAGACCTAGGCATCCGAACAGATGCTATTTCCAGAACCTTGTGAATTTGCCATCTGCATGGCAAGAATTGGCATTCATGACCATGTCCCCATGAGCTGGGACATTCCTGGGCTTTCTGAATCGTCAGCATCAGCTGAGCTCCCCACATGTGTTGGGCAGGATGCAGGGGGTGGAGCACCGTCTGGGAGGGAGGCCGTGGCTGCCTTCAAGCCTGCAAGACGGGGGACAACCACCTCTGGCCTGATCTCTAGCCGTGAAGGTTCCGTGGAGGTGGCTGTGACAGCCTTTGTAAGCGTCCCCTGTCCCCTGTATAACAAGTTGTCAGGAAGGTGGCGTGGTACTAGTAACGTGGCTTTTGTTCTAGATTAATTCCAGCTGATGTTGTATGCAGCAGAGACTTGTGCCAGGCACTATGTAATACCCTTGACCTAATGTTTCACTAGATTCTTACCATAACCCTAGAAGTTGGTATTCTTATTGTCCCTATTTCCCAGATGAAGAAACTGAGGCTCAGAGAGATTGGGTCACTTATCTAAAGTCACACAGCCAGAAGAGCACAGAGCTAATCTCCATATAGGCAGCTGGGGAGAGACCACACAGCTGACAAAATACACACCTGGAACTCTGTACGGAGGACAGCCCCTGCTATCTAGGAAGTGACAGTGTTTGCAAAAAAAGAGAAAAAAGAACAAGACCTGAGGCTCTCAGGACAGAAGACAGTGCCAAATCTAATGTTCTGGCTGGAAACAGCTCCAAGAAAAGAGGGAGTGGCCAAGCCTGGCTCTGGAGCCATGGAGTCTGCCCTCCTTCCCCTTGGCCAAGGAACTACAGCACTGGCCACTAGACAAAAGCTAAGCCATCACCAGACACTTTTTGCAATGGCTGAATTGGATCCCCTGCTCATTTCCTGTGACTTACAACGCAATAAAACACAGTTCACAGATCACCCTGCTGTGAGTGCGGGCAAAACCCTTCCCCTGGCCGGGGCCCAGCTGCTTCTATAAAACAGTGATTGACTGGAGGCTCCCAGGGCCACGGGTCCAGCCGGGACAAGGTGGGAAGCACTTGAGCTGCCTGAGTGGAGCCTGGAGGCCAGGGTGCGGGGGGCTGGGCACACTGGGGCCTGCTGGGGAGGGCAGGTCGGCCAGCAAGGCTCTCCAACACCAGTGACCTTGTAAATGAGGATGGGGACTGTGGGGTCCACCTCGGCTGAGGCCTTGAGGAGCAAGGACCCGGTGTTTCTGGGGCTTTGTTGGAAGACCCAGCTACTGATTTTCTTCTTTTTTTTTATTAACTTTTTAATTTGTTTTGATTAGTCATACATGACAGTAGAATGCATTTATGCACTTTGATGAACCATACGTAGATGGGATATAATTTCTCATTTTCTGAGTGTACATGTTGCAGAATCATATGGGTCATGCAGTCACATGTGTACATACAGTTATAATGTCTGTGTCATTCTACTATCTCTCCTAACCCCACAAACCCTCCCCTTCCCTCCCATCACATCCCTCTACCTAATCTAAGTGCCTCCACCTTATTGGGAATCAGTATCTGCATATTAAAGAGAACATTTGGCCTTTGATTTTGTGGGATTGACTTATTTCGCTTAGCATGATATTCTCCAACTCCAACCATTTACTGGCAAATGCCATAATTTCACTCTTCTTTAAAGCTGAGTATATGTACCACATTTTCTTTATGTCCTATTGAGGGACATCTAGGTTGGTTCCACAGTTTAGCTATTGTGAATTGAGCTGCTATAAACATTGATGTGGCTGCGTCACTGTAGTGTGCTGATTTTAAGTCCTTTGGGTATAAACCGAGGAGTGGGATAGCTGGGTCAAATGGTGGTTCCATTCCCAGGTTTCTGAGGAATCTCCATACTGCTTTCCAGAGTGGTTGCACCAACTTGCAGTCCCACCAGCAGTGTATGAGTGTGCCTTTCCCCCCACATCCTGGCCAACATTCATTGTTTCCTGTATTATTGATGATTGCCATTCTGACAGGAGTGAGATGAAATCCTAGTGCCAACTACTGATTTTCAAATTCTCAAAAACAAATATTCCATCTAGGCACAGTGGCGCACACCTGTAATCCCAGTGGCTCAGGAGGCTGAGGCAGGAGGATCGTGAGTTCAAAGCCAGCTTCAGCAACTTAGCAAAGCCCTGAGCAACTCAGTGAGACCCTGTCTCTAAATAAAATACAAAAAGGGCTGGGGATGTGGCTCAGGGGTTGAGAGCCCTGGATTCAATCCCTGGTGCCATAGATAGACAGAGAGTTACCAAAACAACAACTACAAAAACCTCCAAAGGTCACAGCAAACCCATCAATGCTCTGGATTTGGTCTGTGGCTTTGGTAAGCAACCTCTGGGCTGCTGAGCTGCTGAAGAGAAGATGGCCTGCCGGACTGGGTGGGCCTAGTCCCCCAGAGCCTCCAACGAAGGAGCATCTTACCTGGGAGCCCCTCCCCCATCCTCCTTGGCCTTGCCTTGGCTTCCAAGTCTCAAGTGGGCAGGTCCAGGTCAGTCTGTTTTAAAGGGTCAGGCTCTTGGAAGGGATGTTGCTGGCCATTCTGGAAAGAGTGGGAGGCTGAGAGAGGGTATTGGACTAGGAAGCCAAGACACTTGGGTTCTGGTGGTATGGCCGAGGGGAATCACATCTCTCCCTATGCCTTGGTTTCTTTTTGATTTCTCTGTGACACTTAAGGAAGCAGTGAGCTGTGCCAATTAAATGCATAGGTGTCACTTGCTAGCTGCACATCAAATCACTTAACCTCTCTCTGCTTCACCTTCCTTATCAAAAATGAGTGTAATTGTATTAGTCAGCTTTTCATTGCTATAACAAAATACCTGAGGAAAAAAAAATGAAATATTGATTTTGGTGCACAGTGTCAGAGTTTTCAGCCCACGGTTGGTTGACTGCACTGCTCTGGGCCTGAGGTGACAGAGCATTATGACAGAAGACTGTGGTACAAGAAAGCTGCTCGCCTCCTTGTGGCCAGAAAGCAGAGAGAGGCCAGGGACAAGATACAGTCCCCAAGGACACGCTCTCAAAGTTCTCTCCCTCCAACGAGGTTCCACCTCTTAGGTTTCCACCACCTCCCATTGGTTGCTCAGAGCCCTCACGATCCAGTCTCTTTCCAGCGAAGTACAAAGGTTGACTTTCCCCCTTGGAACACTGGTGCCCTGTGGATCAAGCCTTTGGGGACGTGTCAGAAGAAACTGTAACAATAATAAACAACATTTAATTTCTTTGTTATGAGGACTAAGTGGGAAAATTTGTATACAATGCTAAGCCTCGAGTCGGGAACATAGAAAGCATGAAACAAATCCTAGTGATTTTTACTTCTGGGAACCCCACATGATTCTGGAGTTTGAATTTAGAATCACAGATTTTCCACCTTTTAAGAAGGGGCATGGCTGAGTGGCAGACTAAGGCTCAAAGAGAGAAGACACTTGCTCAGGGACAAACGGGAGGGAATTCAGAGGCAGGGTGAGGTGACCACAGTCCCTGGCGGGGCTTGGGGAGTGGCTCTGCAGTGTACGCTGATCATCAGCCCTTTACCCAAGTGCTGCCCAACGTCCGGGCTGGACAATTGTCCACAATCCTGCATGGGCAACGAAACTGTCAAAAGCCAGCATTTTTAGTGGTCCACCCCTAATCTGGAAATGACCAGATTGAGAAAGGAGCTCACAGGTGCCATATTTTTCTTTTGCAGCCCCGGGGGAGGGGGGGATGGGAGGTGCCAGGGATTGCACTCAGGGACTCTCAACCACTGAGCCACACCCCCAGCCCTATTTTGCATTTTATTTAGAGACAGGGTCTCACTGAGTTGCTTAGCGCCTTGCTTTTTGCTGAGGCTGGCTTTGAACTCACCATCCTCCTGCCTCAGCCTCCTGAGCTGCTGGGATCACAGGTGTGCGCCACCACACCCAGCAACAGGTGTGATTTTTTGTCCAGCTTCCTGCTGCAGGAAGACAAGCCTAAGCCATCGCCACCCTGGATTCATGATCTAACCGCAATCAAATCTTAGCTGGATGGACAAAATGCACCGGCGGCCAAAGAGAGCAGGGCTCCACAGAGGCTATACCAACTATTAAAGTCCAATCAGCCCAGGGCATCGGAGTTCAATCTAATGTGTCGACTGGCTGGACGGCCAAGAGGGAGGCGGGAGTGTGTCTTCCAGGGTCCGTTGAGGCAGGCTGCAGAGGTTCCCAGAGAGGCAGGATCGGCTCCAGGTTGGATGGCCTGGGAGGGAGAGTCGGAGCTGCGAGGATTAACTAGGGGTTGGGAACCACAGAGGGGGCCAAGCCACTGGGGAGCCACAGGAATGCCTGGAGATAGTCACGGTGGCTCTGGGGGCCGCCCTGGCAAGACCAGTAGTTGCTTGGAGAGAGGGTGATTATGGCATTCTACAGCTGCCAGGAGGGACCACATTTCCTGTTAGCTTTGCAGCTGGCCGTGTCCCTCCCTGTCTGTCCCCAGCTTGGGGAGCGGCAGGGCTGCTGTTTTCCTGGTCCGGGTTGGTTTCCGTGCTTCCGGTCCTGTTCAGATTTTCACTCCTTCCCAATCCGGCGGTGACCATGCAAGCGCAATCATGGCCATGGCGTCTCTGTGGGATTTCACTGCCTTTCACCTGTGGGATTGACCCCAGGGACAGACACAGAGCACGGCTCCCATCGCTCAGAGTGTCAATCAAAAGCACCTGCTGTGTAAAGAGTCAAGGAGAAGGAATGGCTGAGACCCAGTGGGGCGGGGACTCCAGGGTGCCCCGGAGACTGGTTCCCCAAAGCGGTGCGCGGAGAGAAGTCGGCAGACCTTGTGGTTTGATGGAAAAAGAGTGGTGGGTTTGGGGAGCCCAGGGAAAAGATGGGCCCCAGGACTCCTGCCACTCCTCTCCCACTAGGGACGAAGAGCCTCTCAGATGGTGATAGAAAAACTGCTCATGTGCACTATTGTCTTCGCCCCGGCTGGCAGGAAGAAGGTAAGTAGGCAGTAATTACCCTGTATTAATAATCTCCCATTATTGACCTGAGCAGGCTGGAGCTCAAAGCAAACAAAAACACCAGGTCCTCGTACCAACATGTCCGACGAGCTTTCCTTTGAGGGCTAGAAAGTCCCAGCAAAATGGAGCATCCTCATGGGCCACACAGGAGTTTTACTTATAAAAACACGATTATATCTAAATAGCTGTTTCTCCAAAGCAGATCACAAATGGCCACTAAAGTTCATGGAAAGAAACTCAACATCATCATCATTATTATTACTACCAGGTATTTCACCCAGGGGTGCTTCACCACTAAGTCACATCCCCAGCCCTTTTTTTGGGGGGGGGATGGGGGTACCAGGGATTGAACTCAGGGGCACTTGACCACTGAGCCATATCCCCAGCCCGATTTTGTGTTTTATTTAGAGACAGGGTCTCAGTGAGTTGCTGAGGCTGGCTTTGAACTTGCAATCCTCCTGCCTCAGCCTCCCAAGTTGCTGGGATTGCAGGCGTGCACCAGCTCAGCATCATCAACCAGGTCAACCTCCTTAACCATCAGGGGGATGCAGATCAGAACAACAATACTCCACTCTGTGCTCACGAGGACGGTTGTAATTTGAAAGCTAGATAATGACAGGTATTGACAGGATGTAGATCCAAAACTCATGCCTGCTGATGGGAATTAAAATGGTGTAGTCACTTTGGAAAATGGTCTGGAAGTTCCTCAAAAAGTTAAAAGTAGAGTTATCATATGACCCAATAATCTACTCCTAGGTAGATACTTGAGAATTGAAAATGTGTCTTCACATGCACACACACACACATACACACACAGAAAACTTGTACACGAAATGTTCCTAGCAACAGTATTCACAATAGCTGAAAGGTGAAAATAAGCCAAAATCCATTGGCTGATGAACGGATAAACAAACTGTGGTCTGTCCATGCTTGGAATATTACTCAGCCTTAAAAAATGAAATAGTAATAGCACACTGCGACGTGGATGGACCCTGACAGTATCATGCTGAATGAAGGAAGCCAGACACTAAAGACTGCATGATTCCATTTACAGCCAAAATAGGCAAATTGACAGAGGCAAGAAAATATCAGTGGTTTCCAGGGCAAAGGGAGCTTGCAGGGAAGAGGGGAGTGACAGCTGAACCAGAATTCTTCTTGGAGCCATGAGAATGTTCTGGAATTGTGCATACTGAAGCCATTGAGTCATACACTTTAAATGGGTGAATTTTACAGAGTGTGGATTATGTCTCCATAGAACTATTATATTAAAAATAAAATGGGCAATGGAGTGAGGGAGTAGGTTCGAATTCTCTATTTTCACAAAGCTTCTATAAACCTAAACCTGTTCAAAATTTTAGGTTTTTAAAAAATAAAAAATGAAGAGAGTGGATCCCCCTTCATTTACTGGCTTCCCCGGACTCAGTCTTCCCCAGCTCCTCTGTCCCAGGCTGCTGAAGTCGAAACGCAGAATGGGAGCCAGGAGCCCTCGGCCCTCGAGCACGTTTCCGTGGGCCGCAGCAGGAGCCTGGCAGAGTGAAGGCAGAAGCTACCCTTCTGCGTAAACGGGCCTGGGCAGCTGTGCTCTGGATTCAGGGTGGGAACGACAGGAGATTGGGCCACAGCTCTGCGACCTCCTCGGGACAGGAGCAGCATGCTCTGGTGTGAGCGGGACCCCAGAGTTCACGTGCTGGGGGCCTAGTCCCCGGCACAGCAGTGCTGAGAGGTGGGACCTTGGGGGTGTGAATGTCAGCGAGGGCTGAGCCCTGGGAAATGGGTCAACACGTCGTCTCTGCAGCGGGTTCCTGGTGAAAGGACGGTGGGCTCCCTTCCCTTCTGTCTCTCACTTGTGCATGCGCTTGACCTTCGCCTTCTGCTCTGGAACGGCACAGCAAGAAGCCCTTGCCAGATGTGGGCCCCTCGACCTCGGGCTGCCGAGCTTCAGAACCCCAGGCATGAATCTCTACCCTTTCTACACTGTCCAGCCTCCGGAATCTGAGAGCCGGGCGGTGGCACCCACCTGTGACCCCAGCAGCTTGGATGAGGCGGTGGGAACTCACGGTTAAGAGAGTGGGCCCCCTGTGCTGACCCCACATCCTTTCTTTCCCAAGAATCAGTTTACCTGCAGCCCTGCCTGGCCTCAGAGGACAGGACAGTCACATTCCTCAGCAAACGACCTGCTACCTGCAGGAGAAACACAGGCCCCAAATAATGTCCATACGAGGAACCCAAGTTACCCTCAAGGGGGAGAACTTTGAGACCTGAAACTCTGGGAGATAAGGATAGTCCCCCCAACCATAAAATCTGTAGGAATATATGGGGACTTGAAAGTCTGATGTCACCCTGCTGTCAGTCAAAAGCCAAGAGGTGGGTCTGGGCAGAACTCTCTGGAAATTTCTCTAGGATCCCCAATAAAACTGGAGTGCGGGAGAGGCATATGGTCCCTCTCTTCTCTGAAAGGACCCACCCTCTTCCTTGAGAGCGTCCCCTTCCCCTTTCCTAACCCTTCAGTAAAACTCATGCCTGTTACTCGAGTGACATGTCTGAAATCTTTCTGACTTGATGGCAAGAATCAGGGTTTGAAGCGGGGTCTTCACACTGCCTCAGTTTCTCAGAAGCCCCCAGCTTTGTAACAACAGCAAGTTTAATGCCTTGGAACTGTGACCTTAGAAATGATGGTAAATTCCCTTACACACACACACACACACACACACACACACACACATCATGGAATACCTATATTACAATTTTTTTAAACTGGAAGGAAAATGTGGGCTTTCTGGGGACAAACTTGTGGCAGGGGTGAGGATAAAGCCAGGGAGGTGACAAGGGCATAGTAAAAGAGTGACCAAGGACTTTAAAAACAAGGCGGTTAGCTGGTTCAAGGCCAGCCTTGGGAATTTGCCCCTGAACTCCGTCCCCAGTGTCAGGTAACTGATGGATTAACAGTGTTGGACAGTGAATGTGAAGCTGTTTGCCAGATTCACTGCAAATCCCCTTCCACCTGCTGATCCTGATCGAAGCCCACTGCACAGGAAGTCCTGTGGGGTATTTGGGAAGGCTGGGGGTGGGGGTGGCAGCAGCATCCCCCTGAGCCTGCGGAGGAGCAGCACGGCGGCTTGGAAGTCACCAGGAGCACATGAACTTGGCCCAGGAACTAGTGTGCGGAGCAGGAGTTCAGAGCCACAGGGGACCATGACCCTCACCCACCCACCCCAGCTTTCCAGGGAATTTGCAGACAATCCCAGCGTCTCCAGACCTCAAAAGGTAGAGACATCTCAGCTACCACCTGGGTGACATTTATATAATGTCCCTTTGCTCCTTGATTTTGCCAACTGCCGTTTAGTGAATGCTCATGCTCTTCAGGAGTGTGACCATGGCTTTGGTGACAGTAGAGGGCAGGGGTTCTGAGCTGGGATTCTAGAGTCCGACTTCTAGGGTCCTAGCCTCAGTTTATTCATCTACAAAATGGAGCAATGATATCAATATTCGGCCTCGTGGGGCTTGGGGAGAATCAAATACAGCACTGCATATGAACTAGGTAGGACAGCTCACACAGTGCTATCAGCCATCCTATCGCTGCCTCTGTGCCCGGGACATGGTAGAAACTCAACAATGGTAATGGCCGTTCTCAGGGGGCCTGTAGGTTCCCTGACCTCTGGGCTAAGCACCCACAGCACTGTGTGCGCTGGCCCCAGGCAGGACAGAGCACCTTCCTCAGGCCACCCCAGGTCTCTGCCCTTCAGGTCTCCAGACAGAAGAACCGGGTCAGCCCCATGGAGGCAGCAGCGGTGCCTGGGCTCCAGGTGGGAGGGGGATTCAGCGCAGCCCTCCCCCCTCTGAACCAACCCCCCAGCACACAGCCGCTGCGGCGAGGAGAGTGCACTGCCCTCTGGCAGGGAGGCCAGGGTTTTATTTAGTAGACTTTTTATGGTAGGAAAGCCGGGGCTGCTGTTGAGGTGCAGGGTCTGAACCTGGGGGGCTGCGCTTGAACCGGAAACACAGGGTCTTCTGACTCAGCTGGAGGCCCCTCTGCGCTCTGCCTTCAGCGGGGGCGCCTTCTCTGTGTCCTCTCACGAGTACACCCGGAGGACTTGGGCTTTTCCCACGTAATCTGGGGGACAGGGAGAGAGAGCAGCAGGAGAGAACGTGGAGGGCTGGGCCTCCTGAGCAGCTGCCCGAGAGTCCAGGGCAGACCCCTCTTCTGGAAAGGGCCTCAGTTAACTGCATGAGCACATGTAGGGAGGGAGGCCGGGGTCAGGCCCAGCCTCCGCTCTTGGTTGTGCTGGGACCTGGGACTCTGAGCCTCGCCACCTCCCTCTCTTCTTGCAACTCCAGGTAACATTGTCGATTAAGTGCTTGCTGTATGCCACACTGTTCCAGGCCCTCAAGGCCTAGGTACATGGAGGTTGAGTGTCCCCCTGTCTCCCCTCTAGCCCACCCATCCCCTCCCCTGGTCTCAGGCACCAGGATGGTGTGGCAGCCCCTGCCCTTATTTCCCTCACCCCCTCTCGTCTCCCACGGTCCACCCCCCTCAAGGCAGTCAGAGGGACACACCCCACCCTGTCTATAACCCTCCAGAGCACCCCATGCCCTCTTTGTGACACCACACACCTGTTGTCTGACAGGACAGCCCTGCCTGCCTGGGTCCTATTACCTCTTGCCACTGTCACCCATCCATAGGCCCCAGCCACCCTGGCCTGCTTGCTCCCCACCAATGCACCAGGTCGGGGCTGGGTTCTGCTAGCGGCTCTTCGTGGAGCTGAGCAGGGCTGGGTCCTGCCTGTGGTGCAGCTCAGGGAACCCTCCCCTCCCCAGTCTTCCTCACCCGCTGCATCCACCCTACAGTGAGCACCCCCTCAGGTGTCTGTACTCCTCACTAAGGTGCAAGCCCAGGGTGCAGGAATTCTTCTCCAGTGGCTCCCCAGAGCCCAGCACATAGTAGGTGCTCAATAAATATATATTAAATGAATGGGTGAAATGAGCAGCTTCCCTGGGCAGGGACCCGTCTCCACGCTGCCTTGACTGCCCTGAGGAATCCAGCCAGACTCGGCCTCAGTGAGCCCCCAGAATGCCCCGCTGCATGGAATCTTACCTGGGTTTCCGGTTTTCAGTACCCGTGATGTTCTCATTGCCTTCAGAAGTTGACTATAAACATAAACAAAGGAGAGGCTAGGGAGGCAGGCCCCAGAGGGGGTGGGTGGCGGGGAGGTGGGTGACACATGTGCACTGAGCCGCATGCTCTGGAGAGAGGGAAACCGCGTCTCCTGGAGGGCTGGAAGTGGGCTGTCCGTGGCTGGGCCCAGGCGGCCTGCCTGCCTCCCTCTCCCAAGCAGGACTCAGGTGATGCCATCCCATGCCTGCTGTGGCCACTGGGAACCATGCCCTCCTATCCCTGAAGTTGTGGGATGGTGCCACAGTAGGTGGCCCCTGGCTCAGCCCCTGGCATCCTCCTGGAGGACAGGAGAACACAGCCTTCGGTTGGAGTGAGGAACAGAGCTCCCTCCTGAGCTCCAAGCCTGCGGAGAGCTCCCTGTTTCATGTGGCTTTACGCAGTCCCAACCTCTTGGGCAGACTGTCATTTCCCCACTGTGACTCCAGGGAGGGCAGAGAGAGGGTGAAACAGCCACTCATAGGGATCGCTCGGCCAAGGTCACAGTGGGCCTCCCTTTCTCACTGTGGTGTTCCTCCCCTGGACGCTCCACAAGGCAAAGCAAACCAAGTTCAGGGCCAGTGACAAAACCCAGGCCCGCGACAAGCCTCAGCCCTCTCTCTAGCGCTGTCTCCTGCCCAAGCCCACAAACCGGCGCTCCAGCCATCCCAAGCTTCACCTCCCGGGAAATCTGTGCATTCCCAGAAATGCATGCATTCTTGACATCCATGCCATCACCGGGCTCCTCCCTCTCCCTGAGATGGCCTTTCCCCATCCTTTGATTTGCTCATTCAAATGCCATTAGTGTTCCTAGTCTCTGCCAAAAATACTTGGGTGATTATTAAAAATACAGCTTCCCATTCCTCAGAAAACTAGGAATGGAACCACCATTTGACCCACTTATGCTACTCCTCGACATAAAACAGCGTACTACAGGGACACTGCCATCAATGTTTACAGCAGCTCAATTCACGATAGCTAAGCTATGGAACCAAACTAGGTGCCCTTCAACAGATGAGTGGGTGAAGAAATTGTGGCATATATATACAACAAAATATTGCTCAGCCTCAAAAAAGAATGAAATCATGGCATTTGCCAGTAAATGGATGGAACTGGAGATTATCATACTAAGTGAAATAAGCCAGTCCCAAAAAACCAAAGGCTGAATGTTCTCTCTGATGTGCAGGTGCTGATTCACAGTAAGGGTGGAGGGAGGGAAGACTAGGAGTTCTTTGGATCAGACAAAGGGAAACGAAGGGAAGGGGAATGGGAAAGACAGTAGAATGAATCAGACATCAATTTCCTTTGCTCATATATGAATACAAAACAGTGAATCTCCACATCATGTTCAACCCCAAGAATGGGAAGTTATGCTCCATGTATGTATGGTACATCAAAATACACTCTACTGTCATGTGTATCTAAAAAGAACAACCATTTTTTTTTTTTTTTCAAATACAGCCTGCTTCCTTCACCCACATGCTGCTGTATTAGAATCTCCAAGGATCTGCCCTTTTCTTTTCTACAGAGCTGGAGATTGAACCTGGGCCTTGGTGCGGGCCAAACATGCTGCCGCTGAGCTAGTACATTTTTAACAAGCTTCCTGGATGAATCTGGGTGCTCCTGGGCTGGTGGTCAGACAGGCCTGAGGCTGAATCCCAGCTCTTCTGCTGACTAGCCAGGTGGCTTCGGGCACATTATTCAAATGTTCCTAAGCCCATTTTCTCATTTGTGAAATGGAGATGATACTGCCTCTGTGGGTTGTTGTTAAACTCAAGATGTGTAAGATGTCAGTAGCTTCAAGCAAATGTGCCCTCCACCTTGCTGGTAGCCTCCCTGAATGCAGACTCCAGCCACCTGCTTTGTGGGTCCTTCCCTAATTCCTGATTCATCCCTTTTTCCTCCAGCCATTGGGGACTGAAGTGTATGCCACTACCCCCAGGCAGCCTTCAGAGTTCTAGACTAGAAGGGTCACCTAAATACCTCCTAGATACCCCAACCTTTCCAGCTTCCAATTAACTTATTCTTTCCAAGCCAGCCCCAAGTCAATACACATCAGCATTAATACACCCAGTCAGCTGCTCCAGTAAAACTCTGAACATTTACTTTAGCCTGCCCGCCCTGCCTTGGGACCCATTCCTCCCCACACACAGCAGGCAGCGGAGTCTAGGCTGACTGGACCTCCAGACAGCTCAGCTACAACCGCAGGGTCCCTCCTGGGGGAGGGGCTCTTGCTCCAGGACGGTCACTGTCAGCCCAGGCGCTGGCCAAAGCCAAGCTCCCGTCTCTGGGCTCTGCAGGCCTCACCCCGGAGGCCAGCTGCTGAGCCTGAGGAAGCAGTTCTAGGAACAGAAGGGCAGGTGTGGGGCCCACCTGGAGGGTGAGTGCAGCTTCTCTTGAGGTGCTTCTTGAATTTGCTGAGGCTGGTTCAAGAGTCTTTCTGCTGGAGGGGAGGCTGAGGGCTGAGGGAGAAGCTGAGACACCTCCCTCTGCAGGAGGGCCAGAGCAAGGTCCTTCTCTGAAAGCACAGCACAGGCAGAGTCAGCCCCAGCCGCTTCCTGTCCCCGACGGGTGTCTAGCGCCAAGGTCAAGGGCAGCCTTCTGTAACCATCCCACGTTCTGCCCACGGGTCCCTGCAGAGGAGGCCCCTACCTCTCCCGCCTCGGGAAGCACTTAGTCCTTCCACGTCCGTCTCTGCCTCCATCCCCACTCCATCCTGCCCACCCCCCTCCTTGGCCACCATCCTCCCCTGGGGGTCCTCCTCCTCCTCCTTCCCGTCCCCCTCTCCCTCCTCCTTCACTCTCCCACCCAGGAAGTCTTCTCCGTCTCACAGCTCTCCCCAGTCCTCACCTTGCCCCTGAGAGGCGCCCTCCGTCCACTGTCCCAATCTGTATCTGGAGTGTATTTGTACTCTCTTGTGAGTGCACGAGTGTTCTTGTATTTGCACGTGTGTGTGTGTTTCCCACTGTGATGTGTGAAGGACTATGTCTGCTAAGTGTGATCTTTGAATGTTTCCCTCCTTGCTTAGCCCTGGGGTCAGCTCAAAGGAGGGGTCAACTCCAAGGTGGCCTCAGAAACCTGCTGCGGCGCAGGGAGGAGGGGAAGGCTACTTTGGAGCTGCAGAAAATTGGAGGGAAGGCCCTGGGGCGGGAGTTCTGGGACATCTGAGTCCTGCAGAGCCCAAGAAGAAGGGCGGGGCCTTGGCAGTGTCCACTCAGGCAGGGGGCCCTGTGGCCAGGTCCTCACCCGTGGGGGTGGCATACAGCAGCCAGTACTGGACGGCACTCAGCGAATCCGTCTGAAGGATCTGACAAAGGAGCTCCAGGATCTGCAGGCGGATGACGGGCCTGACTCAGGCCCAGCCAGGAGTGCGGGCAGGTGTGGACTTGGGGCACCAAGGGCTCCTCCCCCTGCAGTGGGCTCCCAGAGCCACAAGCTGTTCCCAAACCAGCAAGAGGTTTTTGTCTGCCTCTTATGGAGGACTTCCTCTCACAACGCCATGGATTCCTTTTTTTCCAAACCCTGGGCCTCACACATGCTAGGCAAGTGCTCTACCACTGAGTCACCCCCCTAGTCCCCTGGAGGGAGATTCTTAACCTCCTCACTGGACAGGGAAGGACTCCAAGGCCTGGAGAGAGGAAGACCCCCGACAGGGAGTCTGGCGGAGGGAAGCCTCACACATCAGCTCCCTGGACACCTCATTCCCAGAGCCTCATTGGGCCGGCTGTACCCCAGGGTCCCTCCCTGGGAAGGCACAGGCAGAGCTGGCCAGTCACCTCCTCAGAGACGCACTGAGTCCCACAAGCCCGGGTCCGTTATCTGGGAATTCCGGGTACCCCAGAGGCCATCCCACCCGAGCTCTCAGTGCCTGAAGGTGATATCAAAGTGGTGGGGAGTTGGCGGTGGGCAGCCTGAGGGTCGGGGCAGGCTGGTTCTGCAAGCTGCTCAGCGTGGGACTCCTTCCTGCCGGTCAGTGGGCACCCAGGGCTCATCCCCGCATCCTCAGCCTCTGGCATCTTTGCCACTTCGGGGCCCGTTTTCCCCTGTGCTCGCCAGCCAGGTAGCATCAGGAGGAGCTCCACCTCGGCCTCGGATGAGACCCAAGTGCTTCCTCGGCCGAGCGGTTTACGGTGGAAGTGGCTATGGCGGACTGGAGTTTGGGCCCATGGAGGGAGATGGAGCCCCTGGAGTCCTAGGAAACGTGGGTTCCCTCAGTAGTTGGCGGGCAGTCTTCCTGGGGCCTCTCAGACCCCAGCAGGTCTGTCTTGTCCTTGGCAGAATGGGAAATGGGCTGGACCCCTCCCCAGGCCTCTGCCTGCTTGGGTGCCCACCCTCACCCCCAAGACCTACTTGTGTATGACCCACCCTGATCTGCCCCTGGGCCCTTCTCCGTGCTCCGCATCCAACTTACCTGCCCTGTGCCCCCTCCCCACAGGACCTGAGAACCTAACTCCAGGCGCGGTGGGGCCGCCCTGCGGTGGAGAAAGTGCTGGTTCTAGTACCTGCTATGCTGCTCCTTCTTTGGGGACCTGGGCCACAGAACCCACTTGGCAAGGCCTCAGCAGCCACTTCCCCCCATCTGTGGAATGGGGATCCCCGGCCCTGTCTGCTCTGTCCACGGTGCTAGACAGTCAGAAGGCCCCAAAGGCCCGGCCTGCCTGAGTACACTGGTGGCAGGAAGGTGACGAGATGCTAGTCTGACCTTTCCTAGAAGACATAGGTCAGCGTCCCAGGGACCTGCAGTGTGCTGACCCCCTGGATGAGGCAAGGACTCATCTCAGCTGTGATGGTAAACTTGAGCATGGAGAAGGGGGCTCTGAGCAGGCTAAACCCCTCTCAGTGGGGTCTGCAGGCTGCGAGACTCAGCCTCCAGGGTGATCTGCCAGTGCCCCAGGCAGGACCTCCACCTGCAGGGGTCTCAGTCCTCCACCCCTGCAGCGGCCTTCATGAACAGCCTAAGGCACCTTCCGGGGGAACGTGCGCCTGCGCCCAGTTTGGATGCATCAGGTAACCAAGGCCCAGAAGAGGGAAGGACTTACACAGAACGGGACAGGGTCCTCCAGAGGCAGAGGGCCCTGGAGCCCAGGCTGCTGACTCCCAGGGTGGGGGTTTTCCTGACAGTTGCTGGAGTGGGCATTCCCAGGACAGGCCATGCCCTAAAGCAGTCTGGAAGAGTGGTAGCCTGGGGACAGGGACTTCGACAGTCTCTGCCCCCAGAGTGGGGCTCACCAGCAGCTCCTGGTTCTGCAAGACAGAGGTCTGGACTCCTCTATCTCTGCTGGAAAGGTGGCTCCGCTGGTCCTGCTGGGAGCCATGGCGATTGAGAGCTTGGGCGGAAGCCGGGATGAGCCTACCCGTCTCCGCTGAGTACCTTGCTCCCTGCTCCCTCGAAGGCTCCTCTTTCTGCTGGGACAAAAGTGACCAGAGACTCCAGGAGCCAGTGAGAAGGTAGGGAGAGGACAGAGGGGACAAGATGAGGAGGCCAGTTCACACTTCTTGGGTGCTACCTGCCTCCCCAAATCCCAGTGTCATAGCATTGCTGGGGACCCAGGATGCCAGCCAGGCCACGCCCACCCTGTCCTAGGCCCATCTTTGAGTATCCCAGGCTCAGCCCCAGTGAGCCCTTCACCACAGGCTCAACCTTGCAGAGCCTTTTTTCCCAGTAACGCAGTATCTAAGATTGGCAGCTGGGACACCTAGTGGCTCTGCTTCTTCCTCTCAGGCCGGACCTCCTGGCTGCCCCTCCCCTCAGCCCATCAGAGATTGGAACACAGCACCCTGCATCAAGGACCCTCTGCCCACCTCCATTCATAGCTCAGATACCTCCAGTCAGGCCCCTCCGCTTGCCACTCTCTGTCTCGGACAGTCTGGCCTCTGGGCACAAGGCCTGGGGCCTCCTTCCCTTAAAATTTCAGCTAAGTCTTGTAGTATCCATCTCCCCGTTTAAAAGATAAGAAACGGAGGCCCAGACAGCTCAGTTGCCCTGAATGAGTGCACTCAGTGTAGGAACCAGAAGCCAGGCCCCGGCCTTTCCATTCTGGTTGCCCAAGACAAGGGTCAGGGCCAGCCTCAGCTGCAAGAGTCCAAGCCTCTGCTGCAAGAGTCCAGGCCTGTCCTTGGAGCACCTTCAGCTGCCTTTGAATTGTCTCTGCCATTTTATCAAACGTACCCATGAGGTCACCCCATCTGGTTTGAAGCCTTCCCATGATTCTCTGCTCCTTGTGAGGTCAGACCCTCCAAGCTGGGAAGTGAAGTGCTCCCCACATTCAAAGTCAGGCTCCTCCTCCCCTATCGCTGCCCACTCCTTCCCTGTCCTCCAGCTCCTGGTGTCTAGAGAGGTCCTGCAGCTGCCAGCGTCTGAGATCTTGCTCAGAAGGCCTCCCTGGGAAACACCCACTTCTCAGGGAGCCCTGCTTGGGTTTCCCCAGGAGGTCTGTTCCTGTCCTCCTCTGACCCTCACCCCGCTCCTAGTGCCTGTGTTCTGGCCCCTTCTCCCAGGGCCTCCAGCCATGCTCTGAAGGAACTTCTGTACAAAGGTGCGGATCGACTTCCTGTCACCCTAGCCTGGCACTTTTGTTCCGCACCCACCTCTTTGTTGTTCTGCTCTGTCTCCTTGGTGAACGTGACCACCCTTGAAGTCAGCTCCTTCAGCTCCTTCTTCCAGGCCTCTGAGAGGAGGGGAGAAGATCCTGGGCCCCTGCTCCTCCCCTGTGGGCCCCAGGGCTGGGAGGGTGGGGAAGGTTCTAGGTAGAAGAGTTCCCCACTCCTTTCCAGGCTTCCCTGCCCAGTCTCAAGGGAGAGGGGGGGTGGGGTCCTGGAGGAGGAGCCTTAGGAATTGCCCCACAGGTGGGAGGTGTGTGGTCACTTCACTTCTACAAGGGACTGATGATGTGGATTGTCCTGCCTGCGGCATTGCTGGGAGGTCCAGGAGACACTGGGCTACTGCGACTACATACCTGTGGTCTGTCTAGCTGTGCCTCCTGGGGAACCTGAGGCCAGGACTGAGATTCGGGAGGTATGCTGAGCCAGTTATTAAGACCCCAAGCAACTCTGAGAGGGGTGGGCATAAAGCTCTGCAGCCAGCCCTCCAAGCCTGTCTGGCCAGCCCTTTCCCCAGGCCCCCCCCCCCCCACTAACCTGACTCTCCCACCCGGCAGTAGCAGAGGGAGGGCGGGCTTGGCAGGGGGAAGCCGCGGAGTGCTGCTCTAGCACCCAGGTGGTTGGCTCGGATGGGCTGGGGCCTGTGCGTATTTGAAATACTAAATATTTTAAATGTCATTCCTGTCTGTAGCTGTCGGTCACATGACTTTGCCAGTATCAACTTGTCTTCTGCTTTTTATTATTCGTCAATCACCTCAAATCCAAGCAGGGGTGCCTCTCTGAGGACTAGGACCTGGGGCTGAGGTAGGGATACAGAGATGAGGCCCACCAAGAAAGTGGGGGGAAGCAGGGTCCTCCTGATGGACTCAGCTGACCTAAGAGAAATGGCCCTTTCCTTCTCAGACATCCACCCAAGTGAGGCAGCCCTGGGGTACAGGTGGGAGCCCCCAAGGAGAAGGGTGTGGCCCAAGTACCCACCATAAGAAAGCTGGGGGTTCCGATTGGACTGTGGGTCCCCAATGGGGACAGAGATGCTGGGTACCACCTTCAGACACTGGGATAAGATTGAGGAATGAGGCAAGGGGCTTGCAGAGAGCTTGTTCCTGACGATACAGACAGGCCTCCCTGTGAAATCTGTGAAGAGTTAGAGGTTGTGGGATGGAGGGTCTGAGTGGACCCTGGGAACTCTGGGAGGCCAGAGAAAGGCTGTGGGGCAGGGAGAGCTCTGGCTCCATAGGTCGTCAGAGGCAGGAGGGCCCCTGCAACCCCCGGAACCAACCACCGCCTCAGCCACAGGACACTGAGAATCGGTGGGGGTCAGGGGAGACCTGCTCAGGGTCATGCAGCAAGTTGGGCAGAGGCGAGACAAGATCCCATCCTTCATGGGACCCGGGTCCTGGGGTCCTTCTGGCTTCCTATGGCAGGGCCATGGATCCACAGGGAAAGAGATGGAGAGACCCTCTGGAGAGAACTTTGGCCTTCTATCAGTCTGGAGATGGGGAGGGGTGGCTCACGGGTGGAGAACCTGTCCCCCTAGAGTGCGGGTGACTGTGACTTCAAACACCAGCTGTCCTCTCATGGCCGTCACATTTACACCTCCCTCTGACTTCAATCAGCTTCCACCTGGATCAACCTCCACCTGTCGTCTGAACGCCACCTGGCATTTCACTTCTCTCCTGCCCATGACCCACACCAGTTCCTCCCCACCCTCCCCAGGCCTCACCTCTTTGTTTAATTTTCTACTTTTTGCAGCCTTGGAGATTGAACCCAGGGGGCTACCACTGAGCTACCTCCCCGGCCCTTTTTATTTTTAAATTTTGAGCCAAGGTCTTGCCAAGTTCTGAGGCTGGCCTCCAACTCGCCATCCCACCTCAGCTCCTGAGTGGCAGGGATGATGACAGGCTTATGCCACTGTGCCCAGAAAAATATCTCACTTCCTTCACTTCTGTACACTGAGCGGTATGGAGATGCCATCTGATGCAGCGAGGTGGCTTAATGGTTAACCCAGTGGCCGGCAAGGCCCACCTGATCTGGCCCTGCTGCCCTCTGATGTCATTTCATCTCCCTGTCCTTCCTCTGCTGTGGTCAGAGCGGGGACTTCTCCTGGCTGTCCCTCGGGCACAACCAGGGTGTTCTGGCCTCGGGGCTTCTGTATGTGCTGATCCCTCCGCCTGGGGCATGCTTGTCCCTGATACGCACACAGTCCCCACACTTCTTTCCTTTGGTTCCTGACTCAATGTCTGGTTATTGGCCTGGTCTTGCCTGACACCTTTTAAAAATGGCACTTGCCCCGACCTGCTTCCGACCCTTTCCCTTCTGGGTGCCAGCTCCCAGGCAGCAGCCCCTGTGCCTGTTTTATCCCCAGGACCTCGAAAGCATCATCCTCTAGTTCAAACCCAGTCAATGCTGGTGACGGGCAAGCGGGTGGCCGAGGGCCTGTGCTAGAGAGCAGTGAGGGAACCCCATGGGGGACCCCAGGGCTGCCTTTGGAGCCTGTGCTTCACTCATCCTGGCTTGGTCACTGGCCAGGCCCCTGCTCTCTGGGCCTGGGCCTGGAAGTGGGCTGGACTCAGTCCTCAGGGTCAATTAGTGGTCTCCCCAGTCATCCCCCCACCCCCAGCCAGACCCAGTTGACCTGGCCCTACCTGGGATGTGGGTCACGTGATGGGGGTGGGGGTGGTGCCGGGAGAAGAAGGAGTGGTGGCTGAGCCGGCCAAAGCGGTAGGTGCCAGAGGGCATGGCCTTGGGGCTCCTCATCTTCTCTCGGGTCAGCTCCAAATCCACAATGCCTGGGACCACCGACTCTTTCTGTGGCCCACTGTCCCCTAGGCTCTGTGGCCAGTGCCTTGGCTTCTTCTCGAGGTTCAGCTCAGCCTTTGGACTGGAGGAGAGTGTTTAAAGAGAAATGAACAGCGCCTCCTCCTGGCATCAGGGCCCACCCAAACCCAGTGCTCTGAGCTCATCCTAGAGCCCGGTCCCCAGACACTCAGAAATCAAACCTCTCCCCCCACCCACGGCATCCAGCTTAGCTCCCCCAGAGTCTTTCCCAATGGTGCAATCCAGTCCTGGGAAGCCTCTGTCTTCCTAAGATGCCTCCGCAGGGAACTAGGATCCATTTGAGAGAGCTCAGAGGAAATCTCTCAAGACCCCAGTTTTCTCCCAGAGATCAAATTTAAAACCAGAAAGAGAAGCCTCAGACCCACCCAGTTTTCCAGACAGCTGGGATGGAGCCGCAGGCCCCTTATGTACACCCACCGGGGCAGGGGGGCTGGCCCCAGCAAGGGCCTCTCCCCAAGCCAAACTGTTGGCAGCTCCAGAGAAGCCAGCTGCAGGCTGTCATCCTCCCCCAGGCCCTCAGGGACAGTCCTGGCCCAGACCCAGCGTCCAGGAACAAGATCTGGAGTCAGGCAAGCCCCTGCCCCCCATTAGGGCCCCTTCCCAGGAGACGCAGAGCTGATGGGCACATGTCAGGGCTGTGACACTGCAGGGAAGCCTCCCACAGGCTCTCACTGGACTCGGCTAAAGGCCAGCCTCTCAGGTCCCTGCCCCCTGCCACTTCTGGAGGAGCTGTCTCTGCCCCACAGGGAGAGGTCAAGGTCAGTTCAGCAAGGATCCAAAGCGGGCCACTCCCACCTGCCTGGTGGTTGTCTGTATTTCCTTCTCCAGGTGTCCCTGGCTGAAGGAAATCCCTCTGGAGGCGTGTAGGTGGACCCTGGATATGTTCAGCAGGTCTGGATGTCCTTGGACCCTCCGAGGAGGATGTTGGTGCCTGGGCCCCTGCGTTTCCTGTCCCATTCTTGATTTGCTTCTGTGGTATCTGAGAGTTAAAGAAATAAAGCAAACCTTCTCTGAAAGCCACAGTTAGCTGCTTCCTCTGTCCCAGAAGCCGCCTCCTGAAGTCCCCACATGCCAGCGATCAGCGCACTGTCTCTTGTTAATGTCTTCTCCCTGTCTGGTGGCAGCTGGGGCAGGGGTGTGGGGTGGGGTGCCTGCACCCTGTGTTCACTTAGCTGAAGACCCACTGGGGTCCTGGCTGTTGGCCTCAGAAGGCGAGGAGAGGCTGCTTCTCTTGGAGCCCCACTCTTGGAGTTTCCCCAGGGTGGCCTTGGTCATCCACCTGCCCTGCTCTGCCCCCACTCCTCAGTCTGCAGGTGACAATTCAGGGCTTTACCTCAGTGGCTGTTCATCCAGAGACCTCACCTCCGTGGCCATTGTAAGATTTCTAATGGGTAAGCCCGGCGTACCAGATGGTTAACCGGAGCTCTCATGGACTAGCGGCAGGAGGGAGAAACAGAACCAAAGGGGACAATATCTTGTGAAATTGAACCTTGACTTCTATATCACCTAGCCATTCTTAAGAATATTCCTTACATTGTCTCAAATAGCAAAGACTTGCATCAACCCAAGAGTACAACGACAGGAGAGTGAACTAATAGGCTGTGTTACCTTCAGACCAGGGAACATTCTGTTGCTATGGAAAATAAGAGAACCATGGCTACACATGACGTCGCTTTTAAATATAATGCTAGGCCGGGTGCAGTGGCGCACACCTGTCATACCGGTGGCTTGGGAGGCTGAGGCAGGAGGTCGTGAATTCAAAGCCAGCCTCAGCAATGACGAGCCACTACACAACTCAGTGAGACCCTGTCTCTACATAAAATACAAAATAGGGCTGGGGAATGTGGCTCAGTGGTCGAGTGCCCCTGAGTTCAATCCCCAACACCCCCAACCCCCAAAAAATACAATGCTAGGTTGAGGAAAGTATGTTTCAGAAGACCTTGTAGCACAAAAGGCTTTCTATAAATAGAAGTTCAAAGACAAGCAAAATGATCATAAATTTGATCAAATGACAAAACAAAAGCAAAAACAAAACAAAACAAAAAAAAACAAGGAAATGTAAAATTCCCAGTGCGGCTATTTCTGGGTAGGGAAAGAGCGGAGATGTCCAGTGCAGACATTCTAGTCCTTGGTGTGGGCACTACATTGACGGGCGCTTGCTCGACTATTAAATAAACTAAGTGAGGGGGAGGGGAAAGATGGCAGAGGCTGAAACCAAAAATTATGATCTAGCTAAATCTATTGACCTGACAAATAAATAAATATATCCCAAAGTGCTAGGGATGGGGTTGGGTTAGGAAATCAGCATATTCTGAAAATGGACCCCAGAGAACCGCCGCAGTGCCCACCTCTGCTGGGTTAGGGTACAATGGGCTGGCCTTGTCTGAGATCACGGAAGGGGAAAGACTTGCTGAGGCCACATAGCCAGGGGACCAGAGCCCAGGGGACTCTCAGACCTCTCATCTTCCTTTTAAGGAAGGCTTGGGCATCCTGAAGACAGGAGGCGGCCCCTGGCACATTAGATGCTGATGCTTGAGGAGGGGGTGTTTGGAAGCCCCGAATCCACCTGCCTACCAAAAAAAGGGACTCTTTGTAACAGAGACGTTCGTGGGACACACACTGATTTTTGTTTTCATTGGTGACTATTAGACATGGCTCATTAAAGTGCTTCAACAAGCTTCTGATGAATCCCTACCCACAGCTGCTTCAGAGAGGTCAGCTGGGACTCAGGCCAGGTCTGCCATCTCCAGGGCGGCACAGGGGGGACCACTGTGACCAGTGTCTGCCCTGTCCTGCCTCTGTCCCTGGGCTCCAGAGAGCCAGCCACAAGGCTTCTACCAATCCAGCCACCACCTCTGTCCCTCCCCTGGGTCCTCCCTGGGTCCCCGTCTGGGGCTCCAGGATCTCTTTCCTCTGGGAAAGGTCCCTGGACTCACCGGGAAGGTGGCTGCTATAGCATGTGAGCAAGAAGCCCCTGCTTACCGAGCAGGAGGGAGCACGAGGACAAGCCAGGAGTGGGTTTTGTCGGTCTGTGGGCAAGTCTGTGCTTTGTGACTCCGTGAGTCTGGTGGTTGCTAGGTTACCCCTCCCCACAACTCCAGAGGCACTCCCCAGAACCCCTCGCCCTCACCACCCACCAGCTCCTCTTTCCCTCTTGCTCTCTTCCCTCCCCGCTTCTCCTCCACCTCCCATCAAAGCTTCCAATGGGGACCCCCCCAACCCCCTGGGATGGAATATCTGGTTCAGCACCAGGCACCGGGCAGGCTGAGGAAGTCTGGCCAAGGATGCTGGCTGGGTGGGGGCCCAGCCTTGTCAACCCAACCCAACCCGGTGCTGCCGCGTACAGCTCTGCCTCTGTGCACGTGGTTCTGGGGATGCACGCCCAAAGGATGTCACTTAGAGAACAGGAAACCGACTGAGAGCTCCAGAGTGTCCCCTGCAGTCTCACTCGATAGCTGGGTGAAGAGACTGAGTTTTCAACTAGGCTAAGGTTCCATCAGAGTTCTACACCTCTGAGATGTGTCACCTGGGTGAGGTGCCTGTACCTCCAGAGATGAGGGACAGTGGGGAGAACACTCTGCTTAAATTCCCGTTCTGCTCCTTCCTAGCTGTGTGGTCCCAGACAGTTTACATAATGTCTCTGAGCTCCAGTTTCCCTGCCTCTGAAATAGAGATGACACTCCCACTTATTCTCTCTTGGAACTATTAAGTGAGTCGATACACGTTAAAGCATTTAGAATAGTGCGTGTGGCACCGACTAGGATCTCTGGCTAGTGTTAGCTCATCGGGCCTGTAAAACGGGGCCTCCGCCTACTCCGGGGTTTGTTCTGAAGAGCTAATGGAAGTGAAGTGCCTAGTTATCAGCCTGGTATATAAGAGATGCCTACCAAAGATGATCATTATTATTGTTAGGGTAACTTGATGAAGACAGAATTATACAAGCAGAAAGTCTTTATGTAGCGGAGATACCAGACTCGATTATAAATGAAATTATCAGAACATTATGATAAAGAATCAAGGCCTGGGGAGAGGGTTCATTCCCCCTGTCCCCAGGCCAGCCTCTCTTCAGAGAGCCTAATTAACCCTGGGTCCCTACCTATTGGGTTGTAAATAGCTATCTCAAGGAGACTGACCACTTTCCCTGGATAACTTAACATCTCTGAGACAGGATTTCAAGGCCAGAGATGCAACAGATGCCCGTGAAGTTTCTTCTCCTACTCTGTAAGCCTTCTGGGAATGTAGCTACATCACTTAATGGTTAGTATAATTTTTAGGTCATTATGCCAATTAACTGCCGTCTAAACTGTAACCGCATAGGCTCAGTTCTTAGAAATAGAGCTCTTAGGGAGATAAACTCAAGTCATCTTGAGTAGCTGCTGCCGGTGGAAAAGGACACTTCATGATGACACTTGAAAATGTTCTGGTACCCACCCCCCCCCCAAAAAAAAGCAAAACAAAACAAACAAAAATGCTTTGCCATCTTTGTTCTGCGCCTGTGAACTACTTATTGTAGAATTTCTGTACAAAGTCCTTGATCCTAAGGTCAAGAGCTCTAACCCACCAACGCTGTAATGGTTAAGGATTGATGTCAAGTTTCCTATAAAGAGCGCCCCAGGGCTGGGGATGTGGCTCAAGCGGTAGCGCGCTCGCCTGGCATGCGTACGGCCCGGGTTCGATCCTCAGCACCACATACCAACAAAGATGTTGTGTCCGCCGAGAACTAAAAAACATAAATAAATAAATATTAAAAATTCTCTCTCTCTCTCTCTCTCTCTCTCTCTCTCTCTCTCTCTCCTCTCTCACTCTCTCTTTAAAAAAAAAAAAAAGAGCGCCCTTAACCCCAGCTCATGACTCAGAACTTCAGAGCACTAGCTCGTCTGGGTCCCTCGGTGAAAACAAACTTGACTTCTCCAACCCTCCGAGTGGCGCTTGGTCTCTTGCCGAGTGGGATTTTCCATAACACTTAGTCGGAACCACCTTGGATAATTCACTTTATTTCTGAAGCTCAGTGAGGACTCCTCTGTAGAAAGGGGGTAAGGACAACCCCTGGCCCACGGGGCTGTGATGAGATCAGAGGCCGTGCGGGGTGCCACAGGCTGTGTACACTACAGAAGGTTTGCAGGTGGTGCTGGCCCGGGAATGAGGCTGCTGGCCCTCAAAACCTGAATATTCAAGGGGCTTGGTACTCAGCACCTGGGGCTTCAGACCAGCACCTTGAGGAGTCTGATTCTCTGGCTAACCCTTGGGAAGCAAGGATAGGAAGGTGGGCCGCTGGAGGCAAACCCAAGCTCTTCTGAAGTTCTGTTCCTCCCAGCCAGGAAGGGAGGGTGGCCTCTGGTCTTGGCCTTGCTCCGAATGCTTCTCCATCCACTCAGGTCAGAATGTTCCCTGAATTTTGACTTCCTGGGCCAGTCTGCCCAGGATTGAGGTGACCTTTTAGAAATCATTCGGAAAACCCCCTCTTGCATTGCTTTTGGGTATCCTAGTGACTATTGAGATAAATAATATTGGGTTTGAAAGAAAAGAAGCTTTCTTCCTTGTGACCAGTCCCTCTCTGTGGCTTTCAGTTCTCTGGGGGAATTTCCACCTTGTGAGCTGACACACCTGAATGCAATACCCCCACTCCCATCCTCCCCGGGCTCCTTTGATGGCTTCCCTTGTGTTCAGAGCTGAACGGGGAGTCTGCAAGCCAGCTGCAGCTGAGGGGGAGGGAGGGGTGCCGAAAGACCCATCTTTAACCCTGGAAGAGCTGAAGAACCCTCTGAGGTTCTTCTTTGCAGAACACCAGGAACAGGAGAGAGATCTGTCCACTTGGGAATGGTTTGGGGTACAGTCCTTTGCTTCGATGCCTCAGTTGTAAGAGTAGCAATGTAAGCTTTGAGGAGCACTTCCTTTGTACCAAGCACTGTGCTAAGCCTTCAGGTGGATTATCTCGTTTAATCCTGTAGATGAGGAAACTGATGATCAGAGGAATCCTTGGCTCTATGTTGCTACTGTATTCTCCACCTGTGACTTGTTCTTTGGTCTCTAATGCAATTTCCTGAGAAAGATAAATTTCTAATTCCAGTATAGCCCAATTTATTAACCTTGTCCTTAATAGTTAATGGGTCATGTGTTCTATTTAAGAGATCTTTGCCTACTTGAGTTTATGAAGACAGTTTCCATATTGTTTTCTAGAAGATTCATTGTTTGACCTTTCAAATTTATATCTATGATCAATTGGAAATAGGTTTTTGAGTGTGGTGTAAAATAGGGGTCAAGATTCATATTTTTTTTCCACACAAATGTTCTTTTAACCCAGCATTATTATTTAAAACACTATCATTGTCCTGCTTTCCTGTAGTACCATCTTCATCCAAATTCAAGGGTCCATATATCTGTGGGACTGGACTTCACCTGTCATTGCACCAATACTATACTCTCTTAATTACCGTACCTATAAATACATCTTGATATTTGGTGGTGTAAGACCTCCATCTTTGTTTTTCAAGATTATCTGACTATTCTATTTCCTTTGCCTTTCCATATAAATTTTAGAGTGATCATATCAATATCTACAACAAATTTTGCTGGATTTTGATTTTGCTTTTGTTTTGCAGTGCTGGGATTGAACCCAGGGGCATTCTCCAACTAAGCTGTATCCCTGGCCCTTATTTATTATTTTATTTTGAGACAGGGTTCACTAAATTGCCCAAGCTGACCTTGAACTTGTGATCCTCCTGCCTTAGCCTCCTGAGTACTTGGAATTATAGGCATATGCCACCATGCCTAGGACTTTGCTGGAATTTTAATAGGTAGTTGAGTTAATCCTGTGCGTCTATTTGAGAAGAATTAAAGTCTTTACTATATTGAATCTTTCAATCCGTGAACATGGTATGTTGCCATTTATTTATTGGTGCTAGGGATTGAACTCAGCCCCATTTATGCTAAATTCGCACTCTACCACTGAACTACACCCCAGCCCCTATTTATTTCAATCTTCTTTGCTTTCTTCGGTCAATGTTGTGTAGTTTTCGTAATATAAACCACGTGAGATTTTTACCTATTTCAAGTACTTTTATGATTGTAAATGGTATTCAATTTTTATTTTGATGTCCATGTGTACATTGTTAGTATATGAAAATACAATTGATTTTTGTATATTAGTTTTGTATCCTATTATCTGACTGAACTCATTTATTAATTCTGGGAGATGGGTTGTAGATTCACTGAGATTTTCGATGTAAATAATAATATCATCTGCAAATAGAAATAATTTCATTTCTTTCTTTCTAATCTATATGCTTTTAGTTCCCCTTTCTTGCCTTATTGAACTCCTACAGCTTCTAATACTATGTTGAATAAGTGGTGAAAGTGGACATCATTGCCTTCTTCCTAATCTCAGGAGGTAAGCATTAAGTCTTAATCACTAAATATCATGGTAATTTTAGGATTTTTGCAAATGTTTTGTATCAAATTGAAGAAATTCCCTTCTTGTTCCATTTTTCTGATAATTTTTTTTGTCATGAATGAGTATTAAATTTTGTCAAGTACTTTTTCTGCATCAGTTTATATGATTATTTGATTTTTCTTTTTTTTTCTCTTTTTTTTTAATGTTTATTTTTTAGTTCTCGGCAGACACAACATCTTTGTATGTGGTGCTGAGGATCCAACCTGGGCCGCACTCATGCCAGGCGAGCGCGCTACCGCTTGAGCCATATCCCCAGCCCTGATTATTTGATTTTTCTTCTTTAACCTATTATTGTGATTGATTACAGATATTCGAATAGTGAACGAGTCTTGTATCCCTGAAATAAATCCCAAATGGTCATGGTGTATAGTATCTTTTATATTTTACAGAATTCTATTTGCTAATATTTTCTTAAGGATTATTGAATTTATGTACTGACTTTGTCTCATTTTGGTATTAGAGTAATTCTAGCTTCATAAAATGAATTTAGAAGTTTTCTATTTTCTGAAAGAAGTTGTGCAATATTTGTGTTAATTCCTCTCTAAAAACATTTGTTAGATTTCTTCTGCAAAACCATCTGGGTCTGGAGATTTATTTGAGGGAAAGGTTAAAATTATAAATTCATTTGCTTGTTATATTACTCTTCCCATGATCTACTTCACATCGAGTGAGTTGTAATAGTTTGTGTTTTTCAAGGACGTGGTCCATTACTCCTAAACCATCAATTTTTTTTCATGTAGGATGAAGGAGTTACACTTTTTCTCTTTTCTAATGTATGCATTTAACACTCTAAAATTTCCTCCGGACCCTGCTTTAGTAATGTGTCACAAATTTGGATATGTGCTATCTCCTTTTTTCATTCAGTTCAATGTATATTTTAAATTCCTTTGAAACTTCCTCTTTGACCCATGAGTTGTTTAGAAGTCTATTATTTAATTTTCAAATATTTGGAGATTACCCTGTTATCATCCTACTATTGGTTTCTAGTTTGATTCCACTAGAATTTGAATTATTTTAATTTGTTGAGGTTTGTTTAATGGCTCAGGATATGGTCTATATTAATATACATTCTATAAAATATTCTACATATTCTTGAAGGAATGTGTATTATGCTGTTTCTGGGTAAAGTTTTCTATAATGCTGATTAGATCTGTTGACTGGTCATGTTATTGGGTTCTTCTACACCCTTGCTGATTTTCTGGCTGGTTCTATCAAGTACTGAGAGACGTTAGGAACTTCCAACTGTAATTGTGAATATGTCTACTTAGTTCTCTTTTCATTTTTATCATTTTTTTCTTTTATGACTCTTTTTTGGTGCCTACACATTTAGAAATTTTTTGTCTTTTTAGTGGGTTGGCACTCATCATTATATGATTTCCCCTCCGTCTCCAGTGGTTTTCTTTGCTCTGAAGTGTACTTTATCTGATATTAACATAGCCATTCCTATTTTCCTTTATTAATGTTTGCATGATTCATCTTGTTCCATCATTTTACTTTCAACCTATCTATATTTTTCTTCAATGTTCTTTTATTTTTTAATTAATTAATTAATTAATTTTAATTAGGTATATATGACAGCAGAATGCATTTTGATTCATTGTACACAACTGCAGCACAACTTTTCATTTATCTGGTTGTACATGATGTAGTGTCACTTCATATGTGCAGTCATACATGTACCTAGGGTAATGATGTCCATCTCATTCCACCATCTTTCCTGCCCCATACCCCCTCTTCTCCCCTTCCTCTCCTTTGCCCAAAGTTCCTCCATTTTTCTCATGCCCCATCCCCCTCATTATAGATTAGCATCCACTTATCAGAGAGAACATTCAACCTTTGGTTTGGGGGGATTGGCATACTTTGCTTAGTATGATATTCTCCAACTCCATCCGTTTACCTGCAAATGCCATAATTTTATTCTCTTTTAATGCTGAGCAATATTCCATTGTGTATATATATACCACATTTTATTTACCCATTTGTCTATTGAAGGGCATCTATATTGATAATATTAAGTGAGTTTCTTATAGACAGTGTATATAAGGTTTTTAGATTCACTTAACCAATTTTTTTTGTTTTATTTTTCCTGCTTTCCTGTGGATTATTTGGACTTTTTGAAGAATCATATTTTGATTTATCTATAATGTTTTTGAGCATATCTCTTTGTGTAGTTACTGGTGATTGCATTAGGTATTATATTATATGCATATAATTTATCACAGACCATTAGTACTCTTGCTTTACCAGTTCAGGTGAAGTATAGAGGCTTACTTCCCTTTATGTCTCTTTAGCCTTCCCTGTTTATAAATATATATATATATATATATTTCATATATATTTAGAGCCATATTAGGCACAGCAGTAATTTAAAAACATCAAGATAAGGAAAGCCTATGGGGTTTTTTGGGGTTTTTTTAGTTATACATTCGTCCATTTTGATGTAATTATTCAACTATGGAATATATCTTATTCTAAATAGGACCCCAGTCTTGTGGATGTACACTATGGTGAGATTCACTGTGGTGCATTTATATATGTACATAAGAAATTTATGTCCAATTAATTCCACTGTCTTTTCTTTTCCTATTCCCTTCCCTTCCCTTCCCTTTATTCCCCTTTGTCTAATCCACTGAATTTCCATTCTCTCCCACTCCTCTTACTGTGGGTTAGCTTCCACATATCAGAGAAAACATTCGACCTTTGGTGTTTGGGATTGGCTTATCTCACTTAGCATGATAGTCTCCAGGTCCATCCATTTACTGGTGAATGTCATAAAGCCATTCTTTAGGTCTGAGTAATATTCCTCTGTGTATATATACCACATTTTCTTCATCCATTCATCTATTTGAAGGGCATGTAGGTTGGCTCCATAACTTAGCTATTGTGAATTGAACTTCTATAAACAGTGATGTGGCTATATCACTGTAGTATGCTGATTTAAAATCCTTTGGATATATACTGAGGAGTGGGATAACTGGGTCAAATGGTAGTTCCATTCGTAATTTTTTGAGGAATCTCATACTTTTACTTACCAAGTTCTTTCTTCCTTCTTAATGTTCTTCTATTATTGTGTCCTTTGTACTTAAGAGAATTTCCTTTACCTAATATATATATTATACACATACATATGTATATATACATTCATTCATACATACATACATATGAGGATATGAGGGATTGAACCCACAGGCACTTGCTTAACCACTGAGGCGCATCCCCAGCCTTTTTAAAAAATATTTTATTTAGAGACAGGGTCTTGCTGAGTTGCTTAGGGCCTCACTAAGTTGCTGACTGGCTTTGAGCTTGTGATCTTCCTTTCAGCCTCCTGAGCTGCTGGGATTCCAGACATGCGCCACCGTGCTAGACCTTGATGGATATTTTTAATTAGGTTTAGGATGCTGGGTTGACTGTTCTGAACAATGTCCCACCACTTCCTTTTAACTGCCAAGATTTCTTATTTGAAAAAAAAAAATTGTTGTCAATCTAGTTTATTTTCTCCTCTTAGTTAAGCTCTTAATTCTTCTCTGACTATTTTCAAGAATTTTTTTCTTTTATTTTCCCCTTTGTCTTTAGTTGTCAGACATATAATAATGATGCATCTTTTTTTAAGAAAATCATTTTTATAGTCCATGGGCCTTTAATTTTTTTTTTTTTTTTTTTACATTTATTATGCCGTGAATTCATAGGGAATAGGTTCCAGCAGTTTGGGCTCCTTTCCATTTGTTCTCACAAACTTCTCTGGGTGGGGCAGGCTGGCGCTTCAGCTGAACCCAGGTACCTTTCTCTTTGGCTTCCTTCTTTTTCTGATCATTTTCCTTCACACGTTTCAGGAAGCTGTCTCGGCTCTTAGATGCTTAATATGCTCAGTACGCACATTAATTCTCTTGGCAAGGATCTTGCCCTTAACTTGCTTATTCACAACAATGCCAACAGCATGCTGGGTACCATTGTAGACTCTCCCAGTTTTGCCATGATAACATTTGTGGGGCATTCCTTTTTGAACAGTACCCATTCCCTTGATGTCTACAACATCACCCTTCTTGTAGATTCACATATATGTGGCCAAAGGAACAACTCCATGTTTTCTTAAAGGCCTAGAGAACATATATCGGGTTCCTCTCCTCTTTCCTTTGTATTCGTCATTTTGGCAAATTATCGGAAGATGCCGTCCCGGCCGAAGCTAATAATGATGCATCTTGATGTGGATTTCTTTGGATTTATTCTGTTTGGTTTGCTCATCTTCTTAAATCTGTAGGTTTATGTCTTTTCCCAAATTGGGGGAGTTTTCAACCTTTACTTTAAGTACTTTATCAGCCTGGTCTGTTTCTCTTATTCTTCTGGGACATTTCTGATGACATAAATGTTAGAAATCACCAAGGCTCTGTTCATCTTTTTTCTTTTTGCTCTAAGTCTCTGTTTTTCAGGCTGTTTTCCAGTTCCGTTTTCCAGTTCACTAATTTCTTCCTCTCCCTCCTCCATTCTTCTTTGGTTGAGCTCATGTATGGAGATTTTTCACTTCAGTTTTTGTATTTTTCAGTCCTAAAATTTCAAATTCATTCTTTATCTCTTCTATTTCTTTCATTCTTTCTTTTTTTCCTCCCCCTTCTTTTTCCTCTCCCCTTCCCCCTCATCCTTTTCCCCTTTTCTTTCTTTCTTTTTCTTTCTTTCTTGGTGTGTGTGTGTGTGTGTGTGTGTGTGTGTGTGTGTTACTGGGGATTGACCCCAGAGTGCTTTACCATGAACTACAACCTCAGCCTTTTTGAAACAGGGTCTCACTAACTTGCCAAGTCTGGCTTTGAACTTGTGACTCTTCTGCTTCAGCCTCCTAAGTCACCTGGATTCCAGGTGTGCAGCACTGTGATGACTATACCTTCAATTTCTTTGTTGAGATTTTCCCTTTTTTTCTTTCATTTGTGTTTCTAAGTGCTCATTGAAGTTTTTCTTTTTTTAAAGAAACCATAGATGCTATAACATATATGTCAGATAATTCTAACATCTCTGTCATTTCAGTGTTTGTATATATTATGTTTTTTTCCTAGGATTTTTCCATATCAAGTATATTTTCAAATTTATTGTTATAGAGGCCATATTTGTAATGTTTCTAGGAATTATAATAATAATGTTTTTTTCATGCCCGATGTTGGACTGAATTTGTCTCCTCCCCCCTCCTTTCCTTTTTTAATCCTGCAAGGGGTTATTATTTTCTATTAATTATTTTTTCAAAGAACCAATGTTTTGCTCTGTTTGTCCTCTTAATTATTATCATTTTTCTACTCTCCTTGGATTTAGTTTGCTGTTCTTTTCATAGCTTCTTGAGATGGATATTTAAGTCATTGTTTTTAGTTATCTTCTTTTCAAATATATTATATCTTTAGGGCCATAGTTATTGGAGAAACTTATTGGCCAAACTTATTGGAGACAAATGCTACATCAGTATGGCTTTAATTTGCATTTCTTTGATGAGTGAAGTTAAGCATCTTTTCATATGTGAAAGTGCCATTTGTATAGTTTTTGTTACCTGTTAGTTCATTAGTCTTCTTACATGGACAGATGGAGATTAGAGAGATTATCCTCTTGTAATATGAGTAATAATTTTATCTGGTTTCTTTATGCTATAAATTCATATTCCAGATGCTTCTCCTGCTAAACTGTTACTCCAGTGGGGATGCACTTAGCTTTGGAGCTCAGAGAGGAGATCTCACGTCAACTCAGTGTGTTTTATTGGGCTCTCATTTAACCCCATGAAAATTTCCACACTACAGAGCCCCAAAACACAGATCCAGAGAGACACAAGCATCCATTCTCCAGCTAGTGACTGTAGGTAAATTTTGATTTACCTACAACCATGGGGCTTTTTTTTAAATAATTTTTTTTAAAGAGAGAGTGGAAGAGAGAGAGAGAGAGATTTTTTTTTTAATATTTATTTTTTAGTTCTCAGCGGACATCTTTGTTGGCATGTGGTGCTGAGGATCGAACCCGGACCGCACGCATGCCAGGCGAGCGCGCTACTGCTTGAGCCACATCCCCAGCCCCCATGGGGCTTTTTGATGATTAAATAGGAAGAAAGGGGAAGGGAGTAGGAAAGACAGTAGAATGAATCAGATATAACTTTCCTATGTTCATATATGAATGCACAACCAGTAAAATTCCACATCAATACAACCACAAGAATGGGATCCTAGTTAGAATAAGTTATACCCCGTGTATGTATAATATGTCAAAATACACTGTAGTGTCTGTCATGTGTGTCTAAAAAGAACAACAACAACAGCAAAGAGCTAGTGCCTATCTGATCACCTAGCACAGAGCCTGGGCCACAGTAAAGGCACAATGTAAGGTATTTGTTTTTGATTACTGTTCCCAGAAATGGAACAAGTGGCTCTTGTATTTTCATGTTATTCCCTGCAGTGTGGAGGAGAAAATCCCGTGAGCACATTCTCCTGGCTCATCTTGACGTCTTTCCTCCTCCCTGTTGGATTGCAACCAGTTCCGATGGGTGCTCTGATGAGGGCTGGCTGCTCTGAGGTTGAGTCTTTGCCAGGCTCTTGAGGTGCACCTACCATGGCATTTCCTGTGCCTTTATTGTCCCGAGGTCTTTGCGACGAGTAGGGCAAGTCTGCCAGACTTTCAGAGAAGGAGGGAGGAAAGAAGGGGCCCTGGCTAAAGACCCCACACAGCTCAACCCTCTGTCTCCCCTGGGATGACCACATTGCCTGGTTACCTGTCATCTGAGGACAGGGGCAGACTGCTCTAATCCAGCACTTAGGAAGGTCACTGGACTGGAAGAGCAGGCAGAGCAGAGACAAACCCTGAGCTCTCCAGAAAGTCCCAGGTCAGGAACCAAATGAGCTTCTTAACCTGTATCGCTTTCCAACTTAAGTCTCTTCTCCCTCCACTCCTCCTTCTGCCTTCGCACTGCCTGTTGATTCTTATAATTATATGTATCTCTTCTGCAGGCCTGTGAGCTTCCAGAGGTCAGAGGCCACACTGATCTGGTTTATCATCAAGCGTAGGACCCTGATATGTGCGGTGGTTTCATGGGTGTGTTTGTTTTGCACTAACTCATCAAGTTCCTGGTACAGTGCCTGGTGCCCAGTATTCACTGAATAAGGAAAAAGTGAATGACTGAAGTAATGAATCAATCAATCCTAGAGTCTTAGGTATTTACCCAAAACCATTTGTCTCCTGCATCCTCAAACCCTGGCTCCATTCTTACCAAGTGTTTGCTGGTATTTACCAATACATCACCTCTCGTGACAGAGCTCTTATCTGCCCAAGGCTTTCTCTTCATTTTCTGTATAGTTTTGTTCACTGGAAAGTTGTTAATATTGAGGTGAAATGTATTTCCTTGGGACCTTCAAGTGGCTATTCTTGTTCTAGTCTTTATGGCCACACAAATCAAATAGAGGCCTTCATGAGATGAAAACACTCCTGATGTTGGAAGTTACTTCTCTCACCCACCTCTTCTCCAGGATAATCACAAAATCATTTATTAGACATGTATTTGTTGAGCATCTACAACCAGAATAGGTTAGAGAGTACAAAGGTGAAAAAATATAATACCTGAGTTAGTAGTTACTGGCCTTCTGGGGAATCAACGAAACTAAGATAGACATTGATTAAGTGTTAGGAAAATAGGGAAGAGAGTCTAAGCCCCCCCTAGGAACCTTAGAGAGGCTCCACCAAGGAGTGGGCTACAGAACTTACTACAAGTAGGCTAGAAAGGGGGTGGATAAGCCAAGAAAAGAGAATAGCATATGCAAAAATATGGGGTTGTAAAAGCCTGTGGCATATTATGGGAATTCTAAGTAGTTCCACATGGCTAGAGACACCAGATCTCCAAGATTTCAGAGTAGTCTGATTCATGACTCTTGTCCCAGAAAACTTAAGGATCTGTCTTCAGTCTCAAAAGTTCTCAGACTGGATGAAAAATTGTAGGGTCACTATAAGTTTGGTTGGGTCGCAAAGTGTAAGGGTGAGGTGAGAACGGAAGAGAAGAAGGTGGAGAGAGGCAGAGGCGGATCCTAAGGGGCCTGGTGTGTGTACCAAGTTCAATAAAAACACTTTATTAACTGGGCTTTGTATGGAGTCCTTCCCTTCACTGTGACCCGATGCACAGGGATCTCCACCATCCATTGACAGATGATCACGGCTATGAGTTGCTGCTGAAGGACAGCTTACAGGTAGGTGCTTTCCACATGGCTTGGGGTAAGGCCCAGGCAAGCTCTGCTGACCCTTGTTGATGCACGTGCTGGAACTGATTCTCTGTGTTTTAGTCAGCTTTTGGGTTGCGGTGACTAAAAGACCTGACAACAGCAATTTTAGAGCAGGAAAAGGTTATTTGGGGGCTCACGGTTTCAGAGGTCTCAGTCCATAGAGAGCTGGCTCCATTCCTCAGGGTTCGAGGTGAGGCAGGACATCATGGTAGAAGAGTGTGGCAGAGGGAAGCAGCTCACGTGATGGTCAGGAAGCAGAGAGAGACTCCATTCTCCAGATACAAAATAGGTACCCAAAAGGCACGTCCCCAGTGCCCACCACCTCCAGTCACACCCCATCCACCTTCAGTCACCACTCAGTTAATCCCATCAGGCATTCATTCACTGTTGGGTGAAGGCTCTTGACACCCAGTCATTTCTCCTCTGCACTTTCTTGCAAAGTCTCACATATGAACTTTTGGGGGACACCTCACATCTAAACCATTACGCTCTGCCAACAGACCTTAGGTTTTGATTTGTTTTTACCGTTGTAAGTTTGAGTCCGGAAACAACACTGGGTAATATCTAAACGGCCTTCTGCTCCCAGCTAGAAACTTTGTAAAGAGGGCAGCTGGGGTCAGAAGTAGGCCTATTAGCTATAAAAATTTGTTTTAAAGGAATGTTAGGCAGTGTCACACACCTGTCATCTCAGCTACTCAGAAGCCTAAGGAAGGGGAATTGCAAGTTCAAGGCCAATCTGGGCAACACAGAGACATAAGAATGCCGCAGTCTGGCTGGGCACAATTCATGAGCCACTTATCAAGCAGAAATGAACTTTATTTTTAGAACACACACACCACACCACAAGAGCTCTTCAGGAATTCCCTCAGAGCCCAACTGCTACCACCGGCTTCCCACAAGCCTGTCAACCCCCAACTCCTCCTGCTCTTGAGGCCAATTGGCTGGGTTGCATGGGCGGAGCCAAAAGAGTCCCCCAATAAGCAGCTCCATGGTCTGAAAGGGCAGGGAAACAGCCCAATGAGCATCACCGCAGAGGAGCCAATCAGCTGGCAGCTGGAAGTTTGCTGGGGCCCCTTGGGCTGTGGCTCTCAACATAAGAAGACCCTGTCTCAAAAAATAAATAATTAATTAAAACAAAGGACTGATATGATTTGTGTATTGAAGGGACGTGTGAGAATGTTCTATGAAATAAGTTTAATGGACTTTAAGATAATGATGTGATTACAGGGACATGGAACTGGCTGTTTGGATGGACAGCCAGTAGAAATGGCTTAAACATTTGAAATATTTGAATTAAATGGATAGTGGATAGTTAGAGTGGACATCTGAACTGTGTCTAGTGGTTTCCTCCCAGTACCCCCTGCAACATCTGCCCCTAAGTGGCAGGCATTGGGTTGCATCCAGAGCTGAAAGTCAGAATCCCCAAGGACTAGCTTCAGGCTGCTTCTCCCTCTCCCAGGAAGCTGGGGGTAGGGGGCGGGGAGGGAGAGGGTGGCTGCAGCAGGGCTCTGGGTGCTTCCCAACCCGGTCCCTGCCCCACAGGAGGCTCAGAAGGGACCTGAGCTACTCTCTACTGAGAATGGCCCTGTCGCCCCGCCCTTTCCAGTCTCCTCAGCCGCACTAAGGGCTGAGGTTATGTCATTAGTCCCTTTTGTGCTGCTTTAATAGAATACCACAGACTGGGTAATTAATAATGACCAAAAATTTATTGGCTGATGATTCTGGAAGCTGAAAAGTCCAAGATTGGGGACAGGCATCTGGCAGAGTCGTTCTTATTTATTTAATTTTAATTTGTTCTTTGAAGATATATATGACTGTTGAGTGGGTTTGACATATTATACATACATGGAATATAACTTATTCTAATTAGAGTCCCATTCTTGTGGGTGTACATGGTGTGGAGTTACACTGGTCGTGTGTTCATGTGTGAACACAGGAAACGTGTGTCCGATTCATTCTACTATCGTTCTCATTCCCATCCCCCTCCCTTCCCTTCATTCCCCTTTGTCTAATCCAGTGAACTTCTATTATTACTTCCTCCTCCATTGTTGTGTGTTAGCACCCACATATCAGAGAGAACATTCTGCCTTGGTGTTTGGGCATTGGCTTATTTCACTTAACATGATAGTCTCCAGTTCCACTCATTTACCAGCAAATGCTATGATTTCATTCTTCCTTAAGGCTGAGTAATATTCCATTGTGCATATATGCCACAATTTCTTCATCCATTCATCTTGTAGGGCATCTGGGTTGGTTCCATAGCTTAGCTATTGAGAATTGAGCTGCTATAAACATTGATGTGGCCCTGTCACTATGGTATGCTGATTTTAAGTTCTTTGGGTATACACCAAGGAGTGGGGCAACTGGGTCAAAGGGTGGTTCCATTCCAAGTTTTCTGAGGAATCTCCATACTCCTTTTCAGAGTGGTTGCACCAACTTGCAGTGGCAATTTGCAATTTACTGTGTCCTCCCACAGTGGAAGGGCAAGGGGGCAAGAGAGGACAAGAGGGGACCAAACTCGTCCTTTCGTCAAGACTCCACTTCTGCGATGATGATAACGGCATCACTAATCCATGTGTGAAGCAGAGCCCTGGTACCCCGCTGGTTCCCTCTAAGGCTCCACCTCCCAACACAGCTGCATGGGGGATCCAATTTCCAACACATGAATTTTGAGGACACACTCAAACCATGGCAGGTAAGTTTGTACACCTAGGTACATTTGTTGATATAAAGTGCTATCAACGGTGAACAACAGAAATTGACTGCCTCACCCTTCTGGAGCCTGGAAGTCTGAGACGGTGTTCACAAGGTGGGTTCTTCCTGAGGGCTGTGAGAGGGGCATACCTGCGTCTCTGCCCGTGTGCCCTGCCTTCTAAAACCATCATCCCATCTCTGCCTCCCAGCTTCAGGACTGTCCTAATTTCTCCTCTTGATTAGGGCACCACCCTGTTCCAGGACCACATCCTGACTAATTACATCTGCAATGATCTATTTCCAAATACAATCACGTTCTGGGAAACGGGGGTTTAGGAGTTCAACACAGGAACTGTTGGGGAATATAATTCCAATCATCATACTCAAGGTGGATGGGCATAGCACAGCACTATTCGTTACTGTTGCAAACAGCTCTACTTTATGGGAAACCATGAGTCAGAAAGAGTCTTATGGTTGAGGAAGAGACACCCCAATTCTACTGCACCATGTTAAAGGCAGAGCCACAAGGTGAGTGGGCTCCTTACCTTGAGCCACATGTGTGACTCCTGCCTCACCCCCTATTCTTGGCTGGAGGGCACAGATGGGAGCCTGCTTTTTAGGCACGGGGTGACCCATGGCTTGGGAGTGTTGTCTTAATCTGTTGTCTCACTTTCCAGGGTTTCATCTTCTGAGCTGGTACAGTTGGATCCGTTGGAACCTGATCCCTGCCACTCTCTGCCAGGACCCCGCTACTTTCTTTCTTTACCTGGGCAAATGCAAAAAGCCTCTTCACTGGTCTTCTCATGTGGGTCCTCTCCCAGCCACTCTCCAAGCTGTGCAGAGGGACCCTTTTAAAACACATAAGTGATACTGTAGCCCCTTGATGCAAATAATCCCAATGGTTACTTGTGGCTCTTTAGCTGAAGATCAAAACACTGTGTCCTGTGGGACCCTGACAGGAGGCTTGCCTCCCACTCCCGCCTCAGTTGCATCTATTGAAAAAAAAAAATTGAACTGGTGATGTTTCTTTTTTTTCCTTTCATGGCACCGGGGGATGGTGCTTCTAGATCTGGGTGGGGCTGAACGATGGTGTTCGCTCAGTGAATATTCATATAACTCTACCCTTGGGAGTGTTGTGCAGACACGTCTGCACATGTGTATGTTGCAATTTAAAATACAAAAACAAAACAAAACTTCAAAACAATCAAAGGAGATGCCCAAAGTTCTGGAAATTCCTTGGTGAAGCTCTGCCTTATAATCTTTTGGATCTCTTTGGACAATCAGTGAGAGACTCCCCCACCCCCACCCCCACACCTCCATTTTGGGGATAAACCAAAGACAGGATTAAAAAACAGAAGTGATTCATTCAATAACATCATGGTCACAAGATAAACTCTGCATATCGCAACAAGAAAACAATATGGTCAAAATCCTGTGATCTTTTTGTCCAGAAATTGTGCTGACGGGCAGTTTCCTGTTGCTAACTGAGAATCAAGCACTCTTCCGTCCGCCCCAGTGCTCAGAGGACATGAAGGAGGTGCTGTGGATGGCAGCACTGTACATCTTTCTTCTGCTATGGGGACATCATTCCCCATGGAAGCAACAGTCCTGTCTTCCCAACAAAGCTTGGGCGAGCAGAGGGCTGCCAGAAACCTCTCTGCATCTGCCACCAAAATACAGGCGCTCTGAGCAGCCGGGGCAGATGGAAAAAAGGAAGTCCTCCTCACAGTACGCTGAAGGCCTGTGAGTCAGGGACAGCCCTTGAAGTACTGAAACTGCTTCCATTGTTTAACATAAAGAACCCAACTATGGGCTGGGGACACAAAGCCCTGGGTTCAATCCCTAGCACCAAAACCAAACAAAAACCAAACAAACAAAAAACCCACCAAGTAGGCCCCACAAAGAGAAGAGAGGCCCTCCTAGGTTCCCAGGACATCACAATATTAAAACCCAGAGAGGGCTTGGGGTGGAGCTCAGAGTATTTGCCTAGCACGCGGGAAACTCTGGGTTTGACCTACCCACTACCAAAAATAAAATAAATGTTTAAAACCCCTTCAACGATTTCCGTCTTGGAAAACTGAAGGTTGGGCCTCCTCTACCACTGTCTTGAAATCGGCAGCACCCATGACGTCCAGCCGGAGCCCCTCCTCTCTGTGCCCTGTGCTCCGCTTGGCTTCTTCCCCATGGTCCTCAGGACCTGCTCATGGCCCTAGAGTTGACTTATTTATTATGATTATTTATCTGTCTCCTTCCATGGGGTGTCAGCTGTGTGGGGCAGGGTGCTTTGATTTGCTTAGTGATCATTCCATGCCCTAGCATTTAATATGGCAACCTCGCCTTTCATAGCTGAATGAGTGAATGAATGAAGGAGCCCGAGGTCTCTATTCCCAAATGGCAAGTGTATTCTCTGCTGGGCCACTGAAGTCAGTGCATGTGCCACACCTTTACCTCTGCCCCTCACCTCTGCTCTTGCCGACCTGCATGCCGGGCCTTCCCTCCCTGGCTGCACTGGCCTCCCTGCCCCCAGAGTTGGCTGGGCAGGTACCTTTGATCCCATGAACCTGATCCCTGCCACTCTCTGCCTGGTTAACTCCTGCTTGCCTGCACTCCCAGCTCAGACCGTCCTGCATCCTTCTGCCTAGGTCAACCCCCCTGAGCAAGGAGGAGAACTCTGCCCTTAGAGTTTCAAACCTACTAAAGTAGGTTTTTAAAGACATAAACGTCTTCTCATCCTCTGTGGAGAGGGCCTCCCCACTCCCTCCCCTGACCTCTGAGCTGGGGCTATAGGTGCTGCCCAGCCTCCCGAAGGCCTGGCCCTCTGAGTCAGCCCTGGGAACGGGTTCTGCAGGGCCAGGCAAGGAGAAACCGTGCTCCAAGGCTGGTAATTACCCCATTGATCCTCTGTTTACCCAGGACTTATTTTACCTTGGGCCTCTTCATTAGGTCCCATCTGTGTCAACAAAGCAGAGAGCCCGCCTGGCCTCCCAGGGCATTCTGGCAATACCGCTCATCCTCACAGCAGGGACAGAACAGACACCCTCCCCAGCCAAATAACCTTGTGACAGATGGTCCTTCCTGGGAAACTGGAGAGAGAGAGAGAGAGAGAGAGAGAGAGAGAGAGAGAGAGAGAGAGAGAGATAAAGTTACCAAACAGGGGCTTCTGGGAAGCAAACCCAGTGGGTCCCAGAGAATTCTAGACTGATAGAGGTGGACAGTAGTTTCCTCTCTCTTCCAAACTTTGAGATGACAAAATTGTAGTTTAGAGATAGTAAGGAGGGTACCCAAACCCACACAGCATAGGAGTCTCAAAGTCACTGCAAGAAACCATAAGTTTCACTACATTTTCTGAGTGTGGGCTTTTGGAGCTGGAATACCGGGAGATCTAGGTTCAGTCTCTTCCAGTTGCAGTACTAAAGCCTAGAAATAGATGAAATTAGAATTAACAGGTGTTTTCCAGGAGTGCACTATTCACAGATGTCTAGGCCCCATGATTCCCTCAGTCCGCAAGAGAGCTCCAACATGGGAATTTGGAAAATCTCCTCGCAGATTCTGGTATTCAGTACTAGACAACAAACACAGGCCTGGAGGGTGCTTCGGTCCTTTTTGGCTTGATGAATATCCAGCCGGAGTATATTCCTGAGGTCAGCTTGCAATGGCATCCTCAGCGGGGCCCTCTGGCTTCCAGAGAGCATCCTGGGAATGAAAAACTGTCTGGTGGTCTCGAGGATGTGAGCCCTCTGGCCCTCGGTGCTGGGACACAGCTCCGCACAATGAAAAACTGTCTGGAGACCTGTACCTCTTCCATCCTGCCAGGGCACTCACCTGCATGAAAAACCAGTTCGTAGGCACAGGAGCCAAAATCTTGACTTTACATACAAAAAGTGCCATTCTGTTTTTGTAAACTACAGTTTTTTTAAAAAATTGAATCATTTTATTTTTTATACAGATGGAACACAACTTTTCATTTCCCTGGTTGTTCATGATGTAGAGTCGCACCATTCATGCAATCATATCCATACATAGGGGTGATAATGTCCATCTCATTCCACCATCTACCTCCCCACCCTCCCCACTGCTCAATCCAAAGTTCTTCTATTCTTCCCTTGCCCCCCTGTCCCATTATGGATCAGCATCCTCTTATCAGAGAAAACTTTTGGCCTTTGGTTTTTAGAGATTGGCTTATTTTGCTTAGCATGGTATTCTCCAACTCTGCCTATTTACCCATAAATGCCATAATTTCATTCTTCTTTAAGGCTGAGTAATATTCCATTGTGTATATATACCACAGTTTCTTTATCCAGTCATCTATTTGAAGGGCACCTAGGTTGGTTCCATAGTTTAGCTATTGAGAATTGAGCTACTATAGACATTGAGGTGGCTACATCACTGTAGCATGCTGATTTTAAGTCCTTTAAGTATAGACTGGGGAGTGAGATAGCTGAGTCAAATGGTGGTTTCATTCCAGGTTTTGTAAGGAATCTCCATATTGCTTTCCTAAGTGGTAGCACAATTTTATTCCAGGCATTTTCTAGAGCACAATTACCACGTGAAAAGTTGCATGTACACTATTCTTCATTGTGTTTAGAACTTCATCAGCTCAACCATAGTGTTGGACAATAATATCACTTGTGGCAAAAATGCTCACATGGTAATTGAGTCACCAAGACACCTCCTCTTTCCTGATCTGCTTGGTCAGCTTCCCATTCATGGTGATTGTGCATGCTGTATGACATTCTGATCTAGTTTTTAATGCTCTGGTATTCGAACTAAAGGACCAAGGTCTCTCTGACCTTCTCCTGCCCTCCTCTCTTGCCCTTCTTTCTCCTCTGAAGTATAAAAAGAGACTTTCTCCAAATTTCCCTTATGCACTTGACAGATCCTACTACAAGTAACTCAATTGCTATGCACCCCCCTCAGCAATCTCATCAACCAGGGAAAAAGAACTAATTGTGTCACAGGAGAAGACACTGGAGGTGACACCACCAACTCTGTCACAGGCTAGCACTTGTACTTGTTTTTGAGGTGGGGTACTAGGGATTAAACCCGGGGGTGCATTAGCACTGAGCTACATCACCAGTTAATTTGCTGAGGCTGGCCTCGAGCTTGCAATCCTCCTGCCTCAGTCTCCCGAGACACTGGAATGACAGACATGTGCCACTGTGCCTGGCACAGGCACCTATACTTCTGAGAGTTGTTAGGCCACCTTTACTACCCAAGAAAGATATATTTATCTGTATACTAAGACAAGCTTTATTTACCATAGATGTCCCCATACCTTGTGTCCCCTACCATCCCCCCAGAAGCCCCAAGCCCCTCTTCCTTTCTGTAACTCAGGATGCTATATAAACTTCAACCATGTGGTTCTCCTTGAGCCTCATAATTTTGTGGGGCTTCTGTGTCTATGCCCATAACCAACATGCTTCCCCTCCAGTTAATCTGTCAGTTTATTCATAGACAAATTATCAAACCTTTAGAAGATAGAAAGAAGGTATTTTCTCCTCTGTAGTTATAGGAATTTGATTTTAGAACAATGAAAGGGAATCAGCCCGAAGCAGTGTGCATGCCTGTAACTCCAGCTACTCAGGAGGCTGAGGCGGGAGGATCTCAAGTTCCTGGTCATGTTGGGCAAATTAGCACTGTCGGGGGCCATTCTGACGCGTGATTGGGTGACTCCCGTTAAGGGCCTGAGGCGCTTTGGCTGTGTCAAAGCTTTCCCGACCCTTTCCTGATGAGAGAGCCCATCCGTGTGGGGTGTGCCTGACCACTGACCCCGGGGACCCAATCACTGACCCTGACCTTGGAGTGCAGCCCCCCCTCAACCTTCATTGGATGGAATTCTCCCCTGAATCTCTTGTTCCCCAAATAAAAGGCTACTCCCAGGCGTGTTCGCTCTCTCTCTCTCTCCTGCTAGCCCAGAGTAATCCTCGCTGCCCTGCTGGGCGGCTAGAGGTGGGAACCAGAGAGGTGAGCCGTCTCGGACCTAGCAATATAAATAAGGTAACTGGTTTGTGTATTTTATTTCGATCTCTTCTAACTAACTTTATGCCTAGAACCTCATTAATGAAACCACTGCGCAGGCCACGTGGTAGAAGCACGATCTTGTTTCAGAATCAAATGTGAATAGTGGGGGGGGGGTAGCTCTGGGGTAGAGTGCCCTGGGTTCAATCCTGGTAGCAGAAAAAAAAAAGTTTGTTGTAAACAAGGATGTTGGATTTGTTGATTCGGGACTTGACTGCTCTGTGGCTCTCGGACAAGCCTAGCAAAGGCCTGGGATATCCTGGAGAGGGCAGAGGCTCAGTAATCGTCATGTCCCGATCAGATCCTAAAGGGGATGGGAGCCAGACGTATGGCAAAAGCTGGACTGGGCTTAGCTGATCACAGAGCTCTGACTGGGATCTTGTTTGCACACATCCATGGTGTGGGGGAAGGGTTCCATTAATAATTCTGGCATGCCTCCCCTGGGTCAGGTCCCACGTGTGATGCAGTTGTCAAGCCAGTCCTAGGGGAGATGTGATTCACCCTCTTTTTACAACTGCAAAATCCCAACTCAGACGGCTAAAGAGCCTCGCTGTGCCTTGCTCGGCTTCCCTGGCAGCATATGGCGGAGACGAGGAAACTTGATAAGGTGAAACTGAAGAACACAGCCACCCAGGAGAAAAACCCACTGCCTTCCAGAGAAACCACGGAATGGAAGAAGCAAGCAGGCCAATCCGAAAGAGGCGAGATGCACGGTGCACACCGCAGAGCTGGCCACCGAGGGAAGGAGGGCTAAAAGCTACTGGACGTGGGAGCCTCCTTATCTCACTTATCTTTTCAGAGTAGGGAATGTGTGCTCAAGTCTGAGGGGAAGGGATGTCATTATCTTGGCCATGGGTGGCTGTCATTTTGTAAGATGCAGAGAGGTTGGATCCAGTCCACTTTAAATGACTCAGCTGCCCCTTTCACATCAAAGAATCAAGAACTTCTGAAAAGGAAGGCCGTGCCTGCCTCTCCCATCTGCCCGCCTCCTGCCTGTCAGGGAAGGAAAAGGAACTTCCATGTTGGTGAAGGAAGCAGCTCTGGCCAGGATGCTGGTGAGCTCCCGGGTGAAACCCAGAGCTCAAACTCCCTCACGCTGAGAGTATAAACCACCCCTGGCCTGTCCCAGTGCCATGAAGTGAGGCCTCCTCAGCTAGCACAGACTAGCTACGCACACACATCACCAGGCTTTGTTCTATCAATTGCCATGGCTTCTGGGGGACCCCAAAGAAGCCATCCAGCTGCTTCTCCCCAGTTTGATCCAACTGCATAAAATTCATTACTCTTGTCTCCATCACTTTCTTCTGCAGGCAGGCCGCTGAGTCTGGCCAGCTGGGATCCAGGAAGCCGCCCTGGCTGGGTGGTGGGTCCAAGTTGTCCTGCAGGCTGTACAATCAATCCAGTTAATCAGAGTGCCATCTCGTGTGTGTGTGAGTGCAGGAGTGCAAATGATTTTAAGTATTGGGATGAACGAATGTTAAATACGCAAGTAGAAGTTTTTAAAATTTGGAGGGAAAAATACAACTCTGCTGAGGACCACACGATAGCCCCCGAGGAGAGGCCCATCTGGCCGCCTTCAGAGTTGTTTTGTCATCGCAGGTCCCAGCTGGCTTCCTTCTGCCAGAGGAAGTTTGTGTTTCTTTGCTTTTTGATAAAGTCGCTGTTTTTGATGTTTTGCTAGGGGTGACAGGGCGGCTCCATGGTGGCCTCTTTGGGAAGGGTGGGGTTTCCTTGGGAAATAAGTCTCAGTCCTCTGAGGGTTTGGCCACACTGACTTGGGTTGAATTGGCACCTGGAGTATGTACCTGGGAAGGCATTAGAATGCGGTGACTCTGTCCCTTGATGCTCACTGCAGTGTGGTCAAGTCTGGGCACTGGCTTCCTGCGTGGGTGCTCCCACGTCTCTGTTGGGATCTGCCCAGCCTGCTACTGGAACTGACTTCTGGGCTTCTGTCCTTGCTTGGGCATTCTGCCTTGGGGCCGCTCCTGTGGGTCATTCCTTTCCAGTAGAGGCTGAGAGGCTGTAAACCCCCTAACCCTGGCTGTCCTGGGGTGAACTTCCAGCTGAGCAAGGATATCAGGGACAGGAGAGGAGGCCTGGATGGGGGAAGTCCTTCTTCTCAGAGTAGGGAATGTGTATGAGAGGGGGGGATGTCATTATCTTGGCCATGGGTGGCTGTCACTTTAAGCAGAACCAGATTTGCTGGCATGAAAAAAAATTATTTTTAAACAATCAGTAGATGCAGGCACTGCAGTGAGATCAGCCTCAATTAAAGATGTCACATGGGAAAAATCCTACGGCATCTTCCTCCACTCTCCCCACCCCACCCAAACCCACTGCCATCGACAGGAATGTCAGCTTCTCACTGGTTCCCCACAGAAACTTCCAGTTCCTCCCAATTTTTGGTTATATTGGAAGGTACCAGGAGGGTACCAGAGGACAGTTTGGGGAGCATTAGCCCCGCCCTCCCCTGACACATACATTTTCTTCATTAACCTCCTGAAACTAACCCAAACACACAATCAATAAAAACATTGTGCTTTCTCTGAAAACAGGGTGTCCAGGGAAGAACTTCTCAAATTTTATTGCGCATATACAGCACCTGGGGATCTTGTTAAAATGTAGATTCTGATTCAAGAGATCTGAATTGGGGCCCCCCAAACCTGCATTTCTAACAAGCTCCCAGAGGATACTAAGGCAGCTCTTGAGAAACCACACTTTGCTTCTGGAAGCTCCAGGCAACCCCATCCCTGCCTCCCACCAGTCAGCTAAATGCCTCCTGATCTTCTTCCACAGACTTCTGGGAGGGCTGTAGGATAGGAAGAGGGTGCCCTGAAGTCAGAGTCTTTCTGCTGTCTCCTCTGTCTCATACCCACACACCTCGGAGACTCAGATTGCCAAGTCCAGACCCAAGCCATAGTCTCGGCTCAGCAGGGAGTTTCCAGGGGTTGCATCCTTCTCTGGGCCTCAGTCTCCTGATCTGAGAAAGAGCTGAAGGCTCCTTTAGCGCCAACATTGTTTCTAATTTATCAACAAGCATATCTGAACCCTTCCGTACACATCTGAGGCCTTGGCTTCCCATGCAAACTCCACCCCATTTTGCTTATGCACCTTTGAAGGATCATTACCTCCTCCGGTCTTGGTGCCCTTGTTTACCAGGTAGGGGATGACAAGGCACCTTATCTGGGCAAGTCAGGATGTAAACAGGGCCTTGTACCGAAAGGTGCCTAGCATAGTTCTTGGCAAAGTAAGGATCAGTCGATGCATTTGGATTGGTTCATGCTTGTGGGGAGAATCAGGCTGCCTACCCTGTGTCGCTGTAGAGGGGAATCAAACTGGACCCTGCCCTCCAGTCATCAGAGTGCACAGATTCTAGGTGAAAGGATGGGAGGTGGCAGCTAAGGAGACCGGGAGGGGATGCCTTTCCTGTGATCTGAAGAAGAAATAAAAGAAGGGTAGGGGATGGTGAGTGGGAAGGGCATGCCTGATGTAACTCCTGATGAGCAGGCATTGGTAGGAGACCCCTGACCATATTCTGACTCAAACACTGAAAATGCATGTTTGTTGGGGGAACCGCAGCAAGAGGGGCAGGAGTATGGCGGTATCTAGATTTGGGGGCTTTAGATGGTAGAAATGTGTGGGACTTCTGATGGGATGAGGGTGAGGAAGGTCAGGGATAATCTCTGCCTGACTTCTTCTGGGCTTTAATCATTCTGGCTGGGAAACTGGAAAGTGCTGACAGGGTGTGCAGCAGAGGGCAGCTGTGATAACAAAGAATTTCATCCTAAAAGCACCCAATCAGGATAATGATGGTGGTGATGACATGCCCTAATTTTAATGTCATGACATTTCACCAGGGGGATGGAAATGGATACCCTCACTGATGACATTTCTGTTTGGAAGCTCTCAAGATTCCATGTAGGTGTTTTAAAAAATTTAAAATTTATTTTATTTTAAAAATTTATTTACTGATAAAAACATACTGTTACCGCTGTTGAAGGGTGAGGAGTCCTTGCTTCCCCAATGTTGAAGAATAACACCAGAGAAGCACGCCGAGGCAAGGTCAGAGTAGAAATTAGAAGTTTATTAAAGGACAGCAGAAAAGACTTCTCCTGGAGGAAGAAGAGGACCCAAGAAGAGGACCCAATCCTTGAAGGATGAATGTGTTCCCCTTTTTATGGTTTTGGTGATGGAATGTAAGGGGGAAGGGTTGGGACACAGGTGGGCCAAACAAGTAATCTGGGCCGGAAGGACTTCATTATCACTTCTTTGGGATGGGCTATCTCCATATCTGTTGGGGGCTGTTTCCTGGGTTCCATTAACCTTTCTTTGGGGTGGACTTTGGCCTAGGGCTTTTCCGGGATTTCATTAACATTCCATGAGTTGTCCTGCGTTTCCCGCCATCATTGTCAGCATGGCCTCCATTTTAGATTTCACTCGGTATTAGACCCGATTTACCTAGCTACACTGACTACCTAATTTTAAATCTGGCTTCAATACTGTATGCAGGTCCTGGATGCAACTATGCTGCCTTTGGCTTCCACTTAATCAGTGTCATAACAATATGGGCAAAATCATGGAAAACCTATTTAATAGTCAAATGGAAATGAAGGGTGCCCTTTGTGACCCTGATGGGTCCTTTCACTTGACTGTTGTTAGATGATTCTCAACATTGCTAATAAAAATAAAGTGGGCAGCATGTTTGCCCAACCCCTGGTGTAGGAGAGGAAGGAAAGGGGCACTTGGGCCCTTTAAACAGTCTACATGTGCCCTTTTGTCATGCACTCAATGGAACAAATAGTCTCTGAGCTAGGAAAGTGACAAGGGGCAACATACTTTAAAACCTCCAAGCCCTCCCCTAGAGACCATGTTGGCCTAGCCTCTCAGGGGCTTAAAGTTACCAAAAGTGACCTAAAGTTGTTTTTAACAACGTGGCTTGAATGAGAAGCTGGTAACCAACAGGGACCAACTGCAGTTCCAGGCCTCAGTGCCGGAGACCTTCCCTGGAAGGCCCGGGAACCCCTGCCTGGCCAGCAGGCGGCGCGCACGCGCTGTGGGGCCCGGAGGAGAAGGGGGACCTGGTGCCGCGACGGGACGTGCTCGCGGCCGGCAGCGGCGGGACCGCGCACGCCGGGGCTCCGGGAGGCAGCTGGCTCCTCCAGAGCCACTTCCGGGAGGGGCGGGGCCGGCGGCGGTCCGACCTCCAATCTCTGCGGCTGCGGCCACCCTGGGAGCTCCAGCCCCGCGCTCCGCGAGTCAGTCGTGCGCTGAGGAGGAGACGCGGGAGGTGGGACGGCCGGCGAGGGAGAGTACCCTGGGCAGGAACCGGCCAGCTGGTTCCGGCTGAGGAGGTGGAGGGGCCCCGCGGGCTCGGGCTGGGGAGAGCCGGCCCGCAGTGAGCCCGGGAGGCGGGCGGCCGAGGCCCGGCGGGCGCGGGCCGGGGGTCCGGGCTGAGCGGATGGGAGGCCCGGAGTGGACGGAGCGCGGGAGCAGGGGCCCGCCGCCCGGGCTCGCTGGCCCTTCTGTTGTGGAGGGAGCCGGGGCGGGGGGGACCCCAGGTCCGACCCTCGGCCCGGGTTAGGTGCTTGGGGGGCTGGGACTCGGAGACCCCTGACGAGGGTGGGCGGGGCGTGTCCCCTGGTGTCTGCCCGTGTGCACTGCTTTGTGGGAGGCTGGATCTGGGTCCGTGTCGCCTGCTGTGGGAGGAAAGCAAGTTGCAGCAGGATTCTGATTTTCTGGTTTGGGGTGGAGTGTGATATCAGGGAGTGAAATCGAAGCGATCCAGAAAGGGAGAATATTCTGTCTTGGCTGCTTTGGTGAATCTGGGTGGACCATTGGGGCATTCTCAAGCTTTAGAAATAAACAAACTTGTTTCCCTTTTTCAGAAGCTGCAAAAGTGGGGCGCCGAGAGGACGTCGGAAGAGGAAGATGCCTAATACCGACCTTCTGATGTTGGTGAGTCTTTCCCCGAGGTCGTCCTCCTTAGACGGTTCTTGTTCCTGAATTTTTATTTTTAGTCGGAAGGATCTGAGTGTGGGGATTTTACCCCTGATGTTTTCTTTTGGTAGCCGAGCGTTGTTGTCATCTTTTTGGGGAGATTCATGATCAGGATGAATAAATGATTGACTGAAATATATTAATACAGCACACAGAGACCTTAGAATCCCCGCCTCTGTGCTGGAGATCAACTCGGCACCTTGCCCACACCAGGCAAATTCTCTACCACTGTGCTGCATCCCCAGTCCCTTTAAAATTCTTAAATCTTTTTGAAAATTCTTGCAGGTGACTTTAATCTCTTTATTTTATACTACCAGAGCAGTTTAAAAACTCCTGTTTATTCATTTTATGCTGCTCTTTCATGTATTAGATTAGCAGTATTTGTCTCCTAGAGTTTTGATTCCTTGGAAGGCAGATAACATGGTTTACATGTTTAGAGATGAGTGAACAAGTATCAAAGGGCTCTGAATATAGTAAGTGCTTAATAAATGCTTGTTGAATTTTTTTTTGAACTAGTCTTAAGTTGATGCCTGATTTTGTGGAAGCTGTTTTCTTGCTTCCTGAAATCTTTTTTTAATATTTTTTTTTGTTATAGACCGATGCAATATCTTTATTTTGTTTATTCATTTTTTTTTTAATGTGGTGCTGAGGATTGAACCCAGTGCCTCACATGTGCAAGGAAAGAGCTCTGCCACTGAGCCACAACCCCAGCCCCTCCTGAAATCTTTGTTTTTTTTTTTTTTTTCCACTGAGCAGCAAGAAAAGCATTACAAAATGCACAATGACATTCTATTCTTAGGACATTTATGATTCCGTGATTCTGTATAGGCTCTTTAGCGTGAAAGTTGTGGGGAGCCCACAGCAGTACAGAAAAAGTATCTGGGTTTAGTGTTTTGTTGAATAAATCACTACTCTGAGTCTGGTATCTCCTTGTGCACTATCAGTGATTTAAGAACAAGTTTTCCACGGCTGTGGTTATGGCTCAGTGGTAGAGTGCTTGCCTAGTATATGCAAGGCACCACATAAAAATGAATAAATAAAATAAAGGTATAATTTTTTTTTTTTAAATAACAAGTTTCTCTTTATCTCATTAACCTAGAGAGTTGGTTGTTGTCATTGAGAAATTGTCAAAAACTAGTTGTATAGTTCTTATATTAGCGCTGACTTGCTGTAGTGGTAAACCTGTAAAGTCTTCAGGAGGGATAATGAAGAGGGAAACTAAGTTGTGATCCCTCCTGGTTTAAAGTGGTTTTTCCTGAATGTAAGAGCAAAGGAATACTTGGTTTATATACAGAGCCTGATGATAAGTTCTCAAAATATATTCTTGCCCCAAGTTTCATGGATTTTCAGTAGATGATAAATAGCCTTATATAATTTAAAACTTGTATTATAAGAGCATTATGTTAGAAACATTGTAAACTGTAAATAAGAGAAGGAGACAAATCTCTCATGTCCTCTCCTGCTTGCAATAATTTCATCACCCAGACATAATCACTATTAGCATTTTGGAATGTTCATGCAGAATGGCTTATAACAATTGGAAGTTTTTTATTTTCCTCTTATAGATTGATATGTTTACATAAATTATAGATTTCTATATTTAAGTAGGATATTTCTCCATATACAGAGTTGTGCTTATTTCTTCTAGGGCTTATGAGTGTACTTTAGCAGTCTAAGCAGTGATTGCATTTATTTAGAGTATTAACTTTGGAGTCAGTTTTCTTTTGAAATATTTCTCAGCTATTGCCATTTTACTTCCTCACCTAATAATCTAGAATGTTCAGTATTGCTTTGCTTTTTGCTGTAAGGATTAATTTATGTAGGTGTGAGTGGCCCTTGATAGTTATCATTTCCTGAAGATAATGTACAGGTTGTGTGAAATGCTTGTACTGGAAAAGCTGTCATCCCCTCCTTGATTGCAGTGTTCTATAGGCTAAATGGTAAAGAACCAATGGCCAGCACTGGGGTTCTCAACTGGACACTAAACTGTTATGATCGAAGTTCAGCATGCTCTAAATAGTTTATGTGATATATAAGACAAGTTCTTGGGCCTCTGACTGGGAAGAAAGGATGCAAGTGAATGAAAAAAAACCTCGGTGCAGGGCAGTATCTCATAGACTCTCACAATTAAAAACTGTTAATTATGATATTGGGGATGATGGGAGGGGAGGGGAGGGGGGATAGTAGGGGATAGGAAAGGTAGCAGAATACAACAGTCACTAATATGCCATTATGTAAAAATGTGAGTGTGTAACCGATGTGATTCTGCAATTTGTATTTGGGGTAAAAATGGGAGTTCATAACCCAATTGAGTCAAATGTATGAAAGATGATATATCATGAGCTTTGTAATGTTTTGAACAACCAATAAAAAAAATTATGATATTGATCATATAATTATATGATGCAGCTTCTTATATTGCATCTCTGTTAAATGGATACCCAAGTCACTCATCCTTTCTGCTAGCAGAATAAGAGGAGCAAAAGCCAGGAACAAATACAAGGTGGAGTCAGCAATAATAGCATCACTCTTATAGTTAACTTTTATTGAGCATGTATTATATACTAGGTATAAAATATATATATTCTACATATGTACTCAATTTTCATAAAAACCATTTGAAAAATATGCTGGCATCCTTTTTTAATAGTTGAAAAACTATACTTATAGCAGATATCACAACAGTGAAGTAGAGGGCCAGATCATACCTCAGATGGTCTGACTTCAGATCCCTCCCTCTTATCTACCTTGTGCCAATGGTGTATGTTCATGATATGGAACTGAGTTTGCTGACTATCCACTGGGACTGACAGGAGAGGGTTAGTGTAGAACACAAAGATTGGATTGCTCTGCCCTCTAGGGAGCACTTTGGAAATGTTGGGGTGAGGGAGAAGGGAGTCTTTGTCTTCTAATATAGTCTTGTCTGAAAATACATTTCATTATAAAATTTTCTTGTTAGGAACACTATGTAGAAGAAGGGATTGAGAAGGAGGGAGGAAGGGATGGCCTGGGGAAGTACAGAGGAATGAAATCTACCAAGTTATACTGTGTCCTTATGTGAGTATACCGCAATGAATCTCATGTCTGTGTGTGTGTGCACATGCGTGTGCATACACACACACATGATTACATATAATTATAATGCACTAATTAAAATAGCTATGATAATAATAGAAGGGAGATTAGTAGAGCAGAGCAAGTGGTTTGAGGGAGGCAGGAGGGAAGGTGTTGGGGAGTGAGATTGATTATTTTATGTTATGTGCGTGCACAAATAAGATATAATGAATTCCACTATTATGTATAATCATAATACACCAGTAAAAAAAGAAAAACATTAAAATCTTGTTTATTCTACATTGTAGTTAGGTCATTATATTGAAATTTAAAGTTTGTATCTCTATAGATACAATATTATAATCTTTGGATTTCACTTCAGAATAGTAAAGGGGCATTATAAAATATTTGTTATTAAAAAAGATTGGGTTTGATAGGGGTGAAAACTGCTTGTGTGGACAGATGCTGAGAGAACACCTGAAATCATCTGACACTCACACATAACAGCTGAATCCACACGAGGGAGCTTGGGCTGTCACTCCTCAGTGCATTTCTGCTCTCAATTTTGTCCTCATTTGAGGAGGGTGGTTTGCCTGCCTTTTCCCATTTGCTCACATGTGCATGTCAATGACTGTTAATACTTTCCACCTGTGTCCCAGTGAAAATAAAACAAGTATGTTCCTCTTCTGAGAGTCATGATGCTTTCAAAGGGAATTCAAATCCAGCAACTTGGTAGCCTCCTCTCTCCTTCAGCAGCCTTTCTTTTCATCCATATTCTTCTAAGTGCCAGTGGGCGGCGTTACTTTGCAAGTTGCCAAATACTTGTAGTTTAAAGGAAAAGGTACTTAATAAAGCCAGGTGTACCCCTTAGATCACTTTTCTATTTTCCCATTCAAAGATGATGATTAAATTAGCTGGTATCACAGGTAAATCAAGGTTAGCATTTGTGGCCTGGTAGTACTTCGTGGGGTTTGAGTGGTAATTGTTTATCTAGGGCAGTGGTTCTCAACCTGGAGCATGTTTGCTCCCCAGGAACATCTAGCAATCTCTGGAGACCTTTTTGGTTGGCACACCTGAGACCTTCATCTGTTGGGTGGGAATGAAGAATGCAACCAAACATCCTACAATGTACACAGTTCACATATAGAATGATCTAACTAGGGATGTCAGTAATGCTGAGGTTGAGAAACTGTAGTCAGAAGTTCCCTAACAGAGATAACTGGGTGTCAGTGTAGTCTGTGCTTTACTGTAGATTGGCAAATGAGTCTTTTCTTAGAGTTGGTGGGTCTGTTCCCTTGTTACTTACAGTTGTTGTGACTGTGAATCAAGCCCTGCTGCTTTAGAATAGACCTTGGAGAGTGTGTAGCATGGACTGCAGCAGAGCAGAATTCTTTTTTTTTTTTTTAAACTTTTTTTTTTTTAGATTTTTTTTTTTTTTTTTGAGAGAGAGAGAGAGAGAGAGAGAAGAGAGGGAGAGAGAGAATTTTAATATTTATTTTTTAGTTTTCGGCAGACACAACATCTTTGTATGTGGTGCTGAGGATGGAACCCGGGCCGCACGCATGCCAGGCGAGTGCGCTACCGCTTGAGCCACATCCCCAGCCCCAGAGCAGAATTCTTAAGAAATGCTTTTCTTCTCAGTATTTCATCAGTCTTCTTGATTTCAAGAACAGCAAACCTCCCTCAGTTTGGGGTTTTAGTTCTTGGTTCAAAGTCAAATCTTTATATGTCTTTGAGTTTTATCTTTGAACTCCCTGAAACCTTTTTCAGGATTTTTTCCCTCCTGAATTTCAAATGGAATGTAAGCAATAAACTGACATTAAAAGCTCATTCATATTATTTGTGCCTATTTTTTGTTTGTTTATAAAATTAGAAGAAAGATAAAATTCATTGGAACTGGTAGATAGGACATTTAAAATTTATTGACATTTGGGTGGCCATTATAGGATGAACAATATTTGGTATTGTTTCAATCTTATAAATGAAGTGGTACTATGATAACTTCTACAGCCTTTGGTCTAAAGAAAAGGGGAGTTATAAATAGATAAACCCCCAAATCCCAGTATTTGGTTTAGTTTTGCAGTCTGTGTGTCAAGAATTTTTAGTAACATTTGCCTTCTTAATTCGGCATTGCCCAATCTAATATCATATACAGTTTGTACACCTAGGTGGCAGAGTTAAGAACCATCCTGGGGTTAAGAATTTTCTATAGAGAATTGATTTGTAGTGAATCAGTCCACTTGTGTAAACATCGAGAACCCAATTACTGAAAGGAAAACCATACTGTGGGGTGAGGGGAGATAGGAATCTTCTGGAATGATGCAATAGTGAAAGCTGTAAGTAGTGTGTTGAATGTACCTCTTCTCTCTGCACACCCCCACAGCGTGATTGAGGTTAAGAGACTACTTAGGAAGGCTGGTCAGGGTTAAGGAAAACCAATAGGGGATGGCCAGACGTCCCAGGGCTGGGGGGAGCCTTTGCCATTCTTAGGCCTGAGAGGGCAGGGAAAAAAGTAGTTTCTGGAAACTTGACAGAGTTTGGCTAAAGGAGGGGCTAGCCTGGAGGATTGCAGCCACTGTCACCAGTAGCCCAGGAGGAAGGGCATCATGTTTTCCCACCCTCTGATTCCCTACCCAGCCCGGCTGGAAACCGGAGGAGAAGGAAGCCTGGGTTGATTAATTCTGAGGGCAGCCTTGTGAGACGCACAGCAGAGTTGAGAAAGTTGAATGGAGGATCTGGAGGAGAAAGGAAGAGTAACCAGCATGCTGAAGTTGAGGTCAAGTTAGTTTTAAAAGGTACAAGTTAATGCTTGAGCAGAATCTTAAAAATGGATAGGATGTAACTGTTATGGAAAAGAAATATTCCCACTGGTCACAATGGAAGAGTAGATTCAGAGGCAAAGTGTTGTTAAGGCTTTGGCACGCCCAGAGCTGCTTTGTTCCAGTGGTAACCTTAGCATCCTAATTGCCTTCATGAAGGGCCTTTCAAAGGCCTGTGGTCCAGCTGCCTTGGTGCATAGCAATCCCTCCTACACTGCCCTGTTGGGTGTGAGTGCTGACAGTGCTCTCGGGGAGTCTTTCTGCTGTTGGATGACTTCATTGTGGGAAAGTTTTTCATTTGTCCAAATTACTGCATGTGTAAGGATTAGGCTTGACTATATGTAACAGAAAAAGCTTAGTAGAGTTTTTAAAAGACAAGGATGTATTTCTTTAAAGTAAGAGAAATTAGGAGTAGGCACTGTTGCCCCATATGACCATTCCTCTGGGTCTTTGAGGTTCCAGGCCACCTCTGTCTTGTGATCCCACCATCAGTAGTGGGATCCCCTTCTGGTCGAGGGTAGCTGCTCTGGGTTCCACTTAATGAGGTTCATGTTTCATTCAGCATGATGAGGAAAGGGAAGAAGAAGGGCTCATTCTCTATTGAAATTATAGATGCTTTTATATGAAGTTTATTAAACATACAGAAGAGCCTTTAAAGCACATATCTATATTTTACAGAATAATAAAGAAAACAATCATGTAATGTGCATGTTAAGAAATAGAACATTTACCCTGAACCTCTTGTGCCCACCCTGTTACAGACATCTCCTTCTGTTCCTTCTAGGGGTAACCACTGTCCTGTTAGGATAATTATTTCCTTGCCATTTTTTTTTTAAGCCGTGTTATCACCTATGTGTGCATCATTAAGTTTCATTTCTTTTAGTTTGAAGTAAATGGATTTATGTGTATTTTTTGTGATTTTTTTTCTTTGTTGTTCAGTATTTGAGATTTGTCCACATTGTCACATGTCACTTAGTTTACTCATTTTCATTGCTATATGGCATTTCGTTTTAGGACTAAACTGTAATTTATCCTCATTTGTACCCAGGAGTGATATTGCTGGATTGTAAAGCCCATACACCCTTGAATTTGCTAGATGCTGTCACACTTTTCTAAAAAGGCCAATGCATACTGTCAACAGTTTGTGGGAGTTCTTATTTCTGTACAGGTGTGATGAATTTGACATTTATAAGTCTTTTGATTTTTTTTTTTTTTTTTTTTTTTTGCCAGTCTGGTAGGCAGGTAAGACTTAATGTGGTTTTCATGTGCATTTCCTGGTTACTGTTGAGGTCAAGTACCCTTTTAAATGTCTGTTTTAAGTTTGAATTTCCTATTTTGTGGATGTCTCTTTAAAACATGTGTTTTAACAATCGTCTGTTTCTCCTTGTGATTATATTAGATTTTGTTGTAGTATATGTTGAAATTTTGTGCTAGATGTGTACATATTTTGGATTGTTACATCTTACCTAGTGAGTCAAGTTTTTAATCTAATAACTTTTTAAAACTTAATATAGCCACATTAGTTTTTTTGACATGAAATAGGCATATGTAAAATTTGATGAATGAATGAATTTCCTGTTGTATAGGCAGAAGATGCAGAATAGTCCTCCTAGCCCCGTCTTCTGTCATATTGTCATTTGTGTGTCCTGTTGTCCCATGAAGTGAGTAAATTATATTTGAATTAAAAAACAAAAAATACAATGAAGGGCACAAATCTTAACTGTATAGGTCAGTAAATATTTCCATATGGATGCACTATACTACTGTCCAGATGAAGGTCTAAAAGTTTTCAGCACTCCAGTGGGCTTCCCACATTCCTTCCCAATTGATATCTACCAAAAGTAATCATTCTTCTCACTGTAGATTAGGTTTGGTGATTTTGAACTTTAAATGGAAACATACAGTATATTCTCTTCTGTGAATGACATTTAAAAAAATTTTAATTTGTGGTACTGAGAATTGAACCCAGGGTTGCTCTACCACCAAGTTACATTCCACCCCACAACCACCACTTTTTTAAAATTACCAAGCTAATTCCTAACCCTTCTCATTTTTTTTTTTTGAGATAACATCTTGCTAAATTGCACAGGCTGGCCTTGAACTTGTGATCCTTCTGACTTAGCCTCCTAAGTAGCTGGGATTATAGGCATGCACCATTGTGCTGGTGCATTGATCTTTTTTTTCAACATTTTGTCTGTGAGATCTAGCTAGGCTCTTATGTAGCAATGCAGTGTATAATATATACAATGTATAAATGTATCACAATTAATTTATTCATTCTGTAATTGAAGAACATGTGTGTTTATAGTGTTTTGGTTATTATGAATGTTACTGTTACATTCTTGAACTTGCCTTTTGTAACCCTAAAACATAAATATATAAGTACACTTCCTGTATCACAGTGTTATGCCAAACAGGTTTCCAAAGTGGTTGACCCACTTTTCATACCTATTGGGTTTTCTTAATATAGAACTTTTAGATTTAGCTTTGGGCAACAAATGTTAATTTCTGTCATCTGCAAGTAAACACTTGAAGAGAGCACCAAGAACCCTTCCTGAAGCAGCATAGGTACTTTGTAAATGTGAGATGCCCTTCCTTTTGAGTAGAGCCTATATTATAATATTTATAATATCTATAAATATTAATAACATTTGATGGGAACAAAAAAGCCTTGATTTTTATTATTTAAAGGGTCCTGTTATGGTCAAATTTAGAGTTGTAAAAAAACATTTTTAATAGTTAATTTCATGGCTAAAATCATAATCCTCTGGAACATTTTAGAGTTGAAGTAGCTCTTGTGGTTTATTTACACTCTATGCTCACTCAGTATTGGGGAGCCCATGGTATCTGGATGCTTCTTCTGAAGTATTTAAATGTGCTGTTTTGAACTGCATTTTGGCAGATGGTTCTAAAATCGAATAGATTTAGTTTCTGAATTCCAATCTTAATGGTATCTAGTCTTTGAGACATTTGAGGCAAATAGAAAACAAGTGTTCTAACTCTTAAGAGAAAGCAGTCCAGGGCAGATATGAGAATGCTGTGGAGGACTTGTTCCTTGTCTAGTTTTAATTTTTTTTATTTTTAAAAATGTGTGTGTGTGTGTGTGTGTGTGTGTGTGTGTGTGTGTGTATGAGTCTTTTGTTTGTTCAGGGTGGAAGAAAACTTGGGGTGTATCACTCAGTCCATTTTGAAAAGCATTTTCTTCAGATGATTTTCCAAGAATCATGATGCAACAGTTAATAGCTTCTGTTTGAATGACTGAAAATATACAAGTTTATGATTTGCAAACATAGTGGGTAAGTGATTTAATTCTATTTTTTTGGTAGGTAAGAGGGCACATGCAGCCTTCTGACTGATTCAGTAGGTTGTTGACTCAACATAATTCTTACCAAACTGAGGCGCAGCTCCTCACTAAAATGCATTTTATTACCACCATCTGCAAGAAAATGTAACAGAGGTGTGGGAGTTGACCTGTTGAGAGCCTCTCTGGCTTCTTTGTCATTTTGCTTGAACTCAGCAAAGGTTGCTTATCCTAGCTGATTGCTAAGAGGAAAGGAAAATGTTTACCGTCAGAGAATTCAGGCTTATCAATATTTATTAAGTATTTATTATCTGCAGTCATTTTCTTACCTCATTTAATATTTATAACAACCCTAGGAGGAGATGGTAGTGGTTTTTTTTTCCCCTGTGAATTTTTTATTTTTGCAGATGAGCAAATTCCAGTCACATAGAAGTTCAGTAATGTGACAAAGTCTCACAGCTTTTTAGTAATTGCTAAAGTTGGAGCTTTTGATTACCAGTGGTGACTTTTTAGGGCCACATAGCTGCCTTTCTGCAGAACACATCAACGTGTCTTTCAGAGTCATAGAAGTGATGAGAAGTCAGTTCTGGGAGGAATCTAAGGTGACTGTCTTTCTCACATGTCCTAGGGAGTTGCTGTGGTGTGTATTCAGGAATTGCCAAAGAAAAACAATGGTTTTACAGAGTTTCATCATTTTAACAGTAATTGTGTTTCTAAGTTCTTAAAAATAAGCTTTTAGACAGTAATGACTTTCTTTGTCTAGTTTTATACATAATTGTCCTACAAATTTATTTTTCTCCTTTTTTTTTCCCCTCTTTTTCAGTACCAGGGATTGAACCCAACAGATACCCAACCTGTTTTTTTATTTTTTATTTTGAGATGGGGTCTTGCTAAATTGCTTAGGGCTTTGCTAAGTTGCTGAGACTGGCTTTGAACTTGCCATCTTCCTGTCTCAGCCTCCCAAGCTGCTGGCATTGCAGCCGTGTGCCACCACATCCAGCCTGTTCTGCAAATGTCTAAGTTGCTTAGAAATTTATGTTCGATCTTATTTGGAGTTCAGAATTGTACTCTCAATTCTGGAATTGCAGTTTCTGCTGTCTTTGGCTCATTTGGAAACTTTTCAGAAGAGTCCCCCCATCTTTTCTTAAAGAAAGCTCGTTAGTCCAAAGAATCTTAGGGAGCTAGTCTTAGCTGAGAGGACATCCAGTGATCACAGATGGCATTGCTGGGTCATGGTGCTTTTTAAGTGTAAAGCGCAGTGAATGTTTTGTATATTCAGAGATTTGTGCAGCCATCACCACAGTCAATTTTAGAACACTTTCCAAAGAAACCTTGTATTCTGCAGTCATTTCCTTATTTTCCTCTACTTCTAGGAAACTACCAGTCTACTTCTGTCTGCTGATTTGCTTGTTCAGGACATTTTATATTTAAAAAAGTTTCATTGAATTTCATATATGTAGTTTCTCATGATGTGATCTTTTGGGATTGACTGTTTTCATTTATTACAGTGTTTTCAAGGTTCATCCATGTTTAGTATGGGTCAGAACTGCTTTCCTTTTTATTTCGGCTGTAGGGCTTTTCCTGGAGAATTTTAAATAGTGGCTATATACAATAGTGTTTCTAAAATTCTCACCTACCAAAGACATAGGAATCTTGGGCTTACTTTAATTGTAATAGGGCCTTTTATAATACCAAGGCTATGCATTGTTAATTAGGGAATATGGGCCCCAATGACTGGCCTTCAGGACGTCCTTAACTCTTTTATAATTATTTATACAAGCTTTTATGTTTCTAATCATTTCTGGGGAGGGGTTGAGATTGGAGGAATTATAAAGATCTCTAGCTTTTGTTAAAAGATAATGTTCATCAAGTGAAATCATGACCTGCATATAGATATAAAATGAACAAGTTGAGGATTTTATTTTAAAGGTTATTTATACATGTTATTTTTTACATGAGTGCCACAGGGGTTATATGAGGATTTTATGTACCTTTCTATCAGTTTTTCTGTGAACCTAAAATTGTCCAAAATGTCTTATTTTTAAAAAGAAGATTTTACTCAGAATGAGGAAGTCAGGCAGATGTTTTAACTAGTTCAAAGGCCAGTAATATTGAAATGAATATGCAAATGGAGGCAGAACTAGTTTCCACAGTGGAGAGGGAAGTCAGCTGAACCTTACAGGACCTGGCACAGTTCACTGGTTTATAGAGATGAAAGGTAATTTGTATTGCTGTCAGTCTTTAAAAATGGCTCCTTGGAGACTGGACTTGGAAGGCAGACTTTTCAAAGGCAATTTTTTTCAAAGGCTGAGGGTCAGTTGGAGACCCGCAGATAGGTACCTGTTTTATTCTTTAGAACAAATTTGCATTTCAGAAATCTCTAGAGAAGTAGCCTTAGCAACTTAGGTTGTTCAGATGTTTAGTATTTCTCATCTCTGATAGCAGCATGACTTTCAAAGGGATGGTATTTTTACAAATAGTTAAAAATTTGGAAAAATCTGTGTTTCTTAACTCCATGACAAAGGTTTAGTAAGACAGGTAAATGGAGGGAGAAACTCAGCTCTCTTCTTCCCTAGCTGTTGATGTGTTCAGAGAAATTAAGGCTGTTCTGGGTGAAGAACATGGGCTTATTTCAGTAGATCTTATTATCCAAGAAATTCCCTTTTCTAGTCTTCAAAAGTCAATACACTTCTTTTGTACTTTGAAAGATAGACTCTGTGCATATGCACAGTAAGTCACTTAGCTATATATTTTAATAGACTCTGAGAATTCATAGCAAATTTAATAAGACATCATATGCAAGCTTGAATGAGTTTTTCCCTTTGTCCTACCTAGTTGCCTTAGGCCAAGAGTGTATTTACCTAAAAAGCCCATAATCACTCTTTTCCTCTGTATTGCTTGGCATGATCTTCTGCTTATAGAACTTAATTTTATGCATTTTACTCTTCTCTCCTCGTTTAAGTTCCTTAGAGTACGGTGTACCACCGAGCTACATGATGTATTTTAGAAGAGAGGTTCTAAGAATTTAACTTGACATAATCATCCTATGTCTTTACTTCATTCTTTGTCCTGATAACAAGCAAGTAAATAAAATGACCTTAAAGCAATGTTTCGCCCATTAGGTTTTATAAGCTTAGTCACATTGGTTTTCTCTGAGTGCCCTCCTGATGATGTGGGCACATTGTATTCTGTCTCCTTTCTGTAGCCAGGATTATTTTGTGTCTCAGATGGAAAGATGCTTTCCTGATTATTCCAGTATTAAGTGTAGAGCTGTTAATTTTGGAAGTGCTTGTTGAATAGTACTGAGTATGCATATCTGACCCTGACAAAGTATGGCTGGAAGGGAACCTGTGGATTGTTAAACTTTTCAAGATGAACTGCTCAGTTACTGACATCTTGACTCACATAGTGGAATCTTAGGGGAAGTATGTAGTTTTGCTGTTGATTGCCTAAGAAAGTGATGATTCAGTCACTCAAAACATTTCTGAATCATACCAAGCATGGTGGTGCCCCTGTGCTTGCGGTTACTTGGGAGGCTGAGGCAGGCGGATTGCTTGAGCCTAGGAGTTGGAAACCAACCTGGGCAACATAAGAAGACTCTGTCTCAAAAGGAAAAAAAAAAAAAAAAAAAGAAAAATTATGTGTATGTGTGCGTGTATGTGTGTGTGTGTGTACACATTTTCCTTTCCTTTATCTGCAGTAACTACTGGTTACTTGGAATGATGTTTAGTTTTGTTGCTCAGTTCTCACTTCTTTAATGACCCAAGGGAGTTTTCCCTTTGGGCTTGTGATCTGTTTTGCTGATAAACTCTAATGCCTTTTGAAGCTCTAAAGACAATAGTGTTTTCTTACCTGTTTGCTTTGCACTTGAAGTTCTGCAGAATGTAACATGAAAGACAACCACGTTGAGTTACCTTTGGTTTGTGTATTTTTAGAACATAAGTACAGTAAGGATAAATATACTAACTCTTTGGGTTTATTTTATATTTTAACTTCACCCTCTAAACTGAGGTTTGGTCCTTAGACCATTTGATCTTAGGACTAAGGCAGTGGGTGAAAACAGGTTTTTCCTTTCCTCAACAGCCCATTCTTGCTTTAAAGCTCAGATTTCGGCTTTCTGGAAGAACTGCTGGATGTTGAATCATGCATTTGTATTAGAGGTGAAGAAAGTGGAAGGATTGCAGGGTGGAAGATTTTGATTTTCATTAGTGTCTGGCCAAAGAATAAATATTAGCCAGGAATAATTAGTTGATCTAGTGGATTGATGTGGCTAGTCTCTAATTTGGACAGTTGGCAAGAAAGCTTAGTGGGTATCTGTTTCTCCCTTGGAGATCTGGATAGTCACTAACTTTGATGATTGTGTCTAAGTATTATGTTAAGTTAGCTGTTGGATGATTCTTTTATAAAAGAAAGAGATGGGAACATTTTTAAATCATGGTATGCCTGTCAGAAACACCTGGGGGAGGTTTTTCAAAAGACACATTTCTGGGCTCCATACTGCACTTTTAAAGAACCTCTGGAAGGTTCATTAAGCTCCTTGGATGGTGTTGATGCACCTGGTTTAAGAAAAGTGTTGAATAAGAAGTTATATTCTGGCTGGGAATGTGGCTCAAGCGGTAGCGCACTCGTCTTGCATGCGTGCGGCCCGGGTTTGATCCTCAGCACCACATACCAACAAAGATGTTGTGTCCGCCGAGAACTAAAAAATAAATATTAAAAATTCTCTCTCTCTCTCTCTCATTCTCTCTCCTCTCTCACTCTCTCTTTAAAAAAAAAAAAAAAAAAAGAAGTTATATTCTGGCCAGCCTGTGGTAGTGTACACCTCTAAATCCAGAGACTTTGGAGGCTGAGGCAGGAGGATCACGTTTGAGGCTATCCTCAGCAACTTAGGCCCTAAGCAGCTTAGCAAGACACAGTCTTAAAATAAAAATTAAAAGGGCTGAGGATGTGGCTCAGTGATAGAGTGCCCCTGGGTTTAAGCACTAATAACAAAATATGCCTTCCCTGGACTCAAACTAGAGTCAGAGCCCATATCAGAATCTAACCTTTTTTTTTTTTTTTTTTGGTGGTACTGGTGATTGAACCCAACACCTTTTGCATGCCAGGCAAGTTCTGTACCCCTGATCTACATCCCTAACACTTTTAAAAAATTTATCTTGAGACAGGGTCTCTCTGAGTTGTCTAAGCTGGTCTCAGACTTAAAATCCTTATAGGCATGTGTTGCCATGCTCAGCTCATTTTGTGACTTTTGAAGACAACTTTTCAAAGAACTTTCTAACTTTCTTTCTTTTGGGAGCAGATGAGTAGTGTGAGTGGTGAAAGTCTGGCAGAATGAAGCTTGTAGTTTGAGAAGGCTATTCAGTAGCTGCCCACATCCCGGAAGAGTCCAGCCTTTGTGGACACCTCATCATCTGGCAGTGTTGGCTTTCTTGGGAGTAGCGAAGCCCTGGGCTCTTCATTTGGCTCTTGGAATAAACTAGATGAATGGACTTAGAGAATTGTTAGTTTTGAACCTATTGGTCTTCTGATTTGTACCACAAATAGTTTGTTTCTGGAAAACTGCAAAGTGGAAAATGTGGAAAAAATAATGTATTTTTGAACCAGGAGGTTTGAGTCCTTTCTATGGCATTTTGAGCTGTGTGATCTTTGGACTCAGTGCCCTTGTCTATGAAGTACATATCACCTCTGATAGCCTGTGGTGTGGCTTGTCAGAATAGTGCCTATGTGTGCAGTGTGGTTTCAAATAACCAGCCTTTCTCTTCAGATTCAACCCACTACTACTGTCTACACAGCTTAAATAAGAGAGATGTGGGAGAGGGGGAGGCAGAGACTTCCTAGGATATTAACAAAACAAAGCTGTCAAAAATCAGTGCGCCATTATAATTATTTTATTTTAATCAAACAAATGTTGAGCTCCTGCTGTGTTGAAGATGCTGTTTTAGGAGGTGCAGGGGCTATGAGACCTATATACTTTCTTTTTAAAAAAATATATTTTTAGTTATAGATGATACAATATCTTTATCTCATGTTCTTCTTTTTTAACATGGTGCCGAGGATCGAACCCATGCCTCACCTGTGCTAGGCAAGTGCTCTACCATTGAGCCACAAACACAGCCCCTATATACTCCCTCTTATTTGCATTCTTATCAGCTCCAGTACCATAAGAGAGGTCATGTGTTGAAATCTTTTTCTTATTCTCCCTCACTGGGATTAAATGCTTTGCCTCTAGGTCAGATTAACCCACAATCCAATAGGCTAATGTAGTTTGCCCCTGTTTAGCTCCTCAGAAATAACCTGAATTGAGGCATCTCAGGTATTTAGCATATCAGATATTCAAAGAAGACTAACATGGTGTGAATAGGGAAGGAACTTTCCCAGAGCCCAAGTTTTATAGTTAATCTGCAGAGATCAGTAACATTAGACTTTACTGTTTTGAGTGTCTCCTTGAGTAAGTGACAAACTTTCTTGGGACTCTCTGCCCCAAGTCTCTGGTGGTCAGCAATCTGCATTGGGTCAAGCACATTTGAAAGGTATGTGTTATTTTAGGAGCCCAAGGAAGCTGGCTTGTGTGCATTTTGCTTTTGACTGTACAAACTGTAGTTTTGTACTGTGTAAAAATCAACACTGAAATTGCTGTTATGAGAAATAGTGATTATATTAAATTCTCATGCCAGCTCCCTCTAAATGTTAATCTGTAGTTGTAACCTAGCTACACAATTTTTTTATACATTTGTTTATTTTTATGTGGTGCTGAGGATCGAACCCAGGTCTTTGCATATGCTAAGCTCTACCGCTGAGCCACAACCCCAACTCCTAGCTACACCATATATCCGGGATAGATTCTGCCCAGAATATGAATCATAACAGGAAAGCTCTTGGGGTGTCAATGGACTGAAATGTGTTAAGGGATCCTCTGCCCAGGGACACTGAATTATGGGTTGAAAGAGTGCTGAATACTGAGTCAAAGGGCTTGGGTTCCTAGGTTTCACCCAGCATGAGCCTGTCTGTGCAAGGTCAGCCACCCATTTCTCTTCGGGCCTCAGCCTGTGAAGTGGGAATACTGAACTTGATCTCTAATGCTCTCTTTCAGCTCCTAAATCTGATGCTTCCCAAGGGCTGGGGTATTGCATCAGGATCCAACCTGAGGTTTGTGCTGTTTTCAAGGCCCAAAGGAATTACCTTGTCCTTTTTTTCAAGATAGGATGCGTTACCCCACAGAGCCCAATAATTCAGTGAGCTCTCAGTGCTATGAGGTGCTTCTCCACTGGGGACTGAATCTAGATTGTTTGTAGTAACCTAGAAGGACCTTAGAATGATGCCAGGAGATGTAATTTCTATGACCAGCTAGTCACCTACTCAAAAAGTTGTCAAGACCCATCCAGTTACAACCTAATTCTGTCTTCAGAATTAGAGAATTAGAGATTATCTCCTCTTAAAGTATCCCTTTTGAATTCAGGGATTCCCATTATCCTCTTAAGAATCAAACCTATTAACAAGAAAATATATTTTCATTGAATTTAATTATATAAATGTTAATGAGGCATGTCTTCATATTTTAATTTAAAAACATTTAAAAAATTAGATTGCATTTGTTGTTCTTTGCTTTCTCCCTAATATAGGTTCTGTTATTTTTCAGTTTTGTTTTAGGAAGAATTGATTATAGTCATTTTTTGACACTGGTAATCTCTAATTTCTGAGCAAATTAGAAGTTAGTATCTGCAAAAGAAAAGCTGATCTGAGTGATTATTCTTTCATCTTTGCATCATTGTATTCATTATTATGCACACTACTTTCGTGTGTGTGGGGGGGTGGGTAAGAGAGAGATATGCTGGGGATCACACACAGGGATTTACACATGCTGGGCAAGTGCTGTACCATTGAACCACATCCCCACTCTTAACCCTTTGGGTTTGGTAACAGCTTTACCCTACTAAGCAGTTCTTCATAGGGCATACCTTTGATGACAGACTCTGTGGTCTTTCCAAGATTCTGAATGGTACTGCTACTGCTTTGTAGGATTGAGGTTATTGATAGCAACAGTGGGCTCTAGGGGATGGCCACCAAGAACTGTGGGGGGTAGACATTGCAGATTTGGTTGTTTCCGTGGATGGCCCTCGAGGGAACTCAGTACTTGCAGTAATTGTCTGTACCACATTCTAATTACTAAGGGTATTGTCCTAGTCCATTTGGGCTGTGATAACAAAATGCCATAAACTGAGTGGCTTATAAACAACAAAAATTAATTTCTTACAGTTCTGAGGGCTTGAATGTATAAGATCAAAGCAACAGCAGATTGGGGGTCTGATGAGGGGCTAAAAGGTCTCTCTCATAGAAGTGAGTTCATACAAATGCTTCATAGAAACTGTCTTCTTTCTGTGTCTTCACCTGGTAAAAGGGATGAATTAGCTCTTTGGGCTCTCTTGTATAAGAGCACTGCTCCTATGATGAGAGCCTCTGCCTTCCTGACCCAATCATTTCCCAAAAGCTTCCACTTCTTACACCACCAGCGATAGAGCAGTAGGTTTCAAGGTGGAATTTTGGGGGAACATAAACATTTGGTCCATGGCAGGTGTAAATGTTTTCAAGAAGCACCCGTTAAGCACCTGGCCTCTCTAAGCTTTCATGATCTTATAGCAGTGCATATGGATAGGAGCAGAAATATATGAAAAAGAGAAGAAATAATGCAGGTGAAATTTGATAAAAATCAATCAGTCTAATCAAGAAAAAAGCAAGAATACAAAAATTAATATCAGTAGAAAGGGAGCTATCAGAGTAACCCTACAGATGCTAAAAATATATTAAGGTAATATTACTATTGTATACCAACATATGCGATAGCTTACATAATATGGTCTATATTAGAGAAGAATCCATGTGCTGAGAACAAAGTGTATTCAGTCATTGATGGATGAAATATTCTATATGTGTCTGTTAGTCTTAATTATCAATTGTATTTTTTACTTCTGTAGCTTCTTTATTTAGTTTTTGTTTGGAGCATCTATCCAATAGTGACAAAGGCATGTTAAAGTCATCCAGGATTATTGTGTTGTGGTTTATTTGATTCTTGAAATTGAGAAGGGTTTGTTTGATGTACATAAATGCTCCATTGTTTGGGGCATAAATATTTGTGATTGTCATGTCTTGTTGGTGTATAATTCCCTTAAGCAGTATGAAATGGCCTTCTTTGTCCTTTCTGATTAACTTTGGCTTAAAGTCCACTTAATCTAATCTGATTGCCCAAACCTTTTTTTTTTTTTTTTTTTTTTGGACCGGGGATTGAACTCAGGGGCATTCCATCACTGAGTCACATCCCCAGCCCTATTTTGTATTTTATTTAGAGACAGGGTCTCACTGATTTGCTTAGCGCCTCACTTTTGCTGAGGCTGGCTTTGAACTCATGATTCTTCTGCCTCAGCCTCCCGAGCCACTGGGATTACAGGTGTGCACTACCATGCCCAGCTCCAAGCCCATTTTAAATATAGGCCTACTGTCTTTCTTCTGGCCTTAGTACTCTGACTAATGAGTTTATTAATTTACTTGGCCCTGCCCACACTGTCCAAGTTTTATTCAGTACAAGTTGTGTGCTGGGCACTGTGCTGTATATTGGGGCTTGAGTACTGGTAAGACACATGTGGTCCCTACCGTCCTCTAGCTTTATTTTTACCACACGGAACCTCTGCCATTCCCAGTTTCTTTTATGCTTTTGCAGCTGTTCTTTTCTCTTCTGGTGTGACTTTTTTTTTTTAAGCTTTTCTGCCTAGAGAATTTTCTTTTACCTTTTTAACTAGCTGAGGTTTTATCCTAATTTTCATTATCTCAAGTAGAGTGAGGTAGGGCTTCCTCAGTGATTTCTTAGAACTTACCTATGTCCTTCTATGGCTTTTCCTCTGAAGAGTTTTTGTTGTGTATGTGTGCACGTGAGAGAGAGCCTGTGTAGGTATGCATGCACCAGGTATACAGCAACACACAGATGCCTCTCCTGCTAGGTTGTAATCTCAGTAAGGACCGGGAGCTATGCTGCTTACCCAAAGCTTCTCCAGCTTTGTGCCTTCAAAATGCTGAATAAGTGAGTAATAAGAAGCTATCAGATGAACTCATTTTTGCAGGGCACTATGGGGGTTGTAAATAAAAAAAGAGCTAGTCTTCCTTCAAGGCCCTAACCTTGTAGCCAGCGAGATAAGAAATAGATGAGTAGACTGCAAGGCAGATTGGGATCAGTTCTATATGGAGCTTATCACGAGTGAATACTTGAATTTAAAGGGAGAGATGAATTCTCACAAAAAATATTCTGGTAAGTTTACAGATGACAGTGTTTTCTTCTTGTTTATGACAGGGATACATTGTGAGGGATACAAATGATGATAAAATATGGAACCTGATGTAGAATTTTACAACTCAAGTAGAGCCTTACAACAGGGATTAGCAATCTGTAGCCTACAGGCTAAATCTAGGCTATGAACTAAGTGATTCTTACACTTTTAAAATTGTTGGGAGGAAAAAGATTTTGATGTGAGAAAATTAATATGAAGTTGAGATTTTAGTGTGCATTATTAAATTCTGTAGGAACACAGATGCATTCATTTGTTCACATACCATCTATGACTGCTTGCACTGCAGCAGCAGCAGAATATTTTTGACAATGATTGATTTGCTATGTCTGGCCCTTTACAGAACCAGTCTGCTGACTGTTGGGTTAGAGAAGGTAAAGATTCAAATAAAGTAGAGAAGAAGAAAAATGACATTTTTATTGAGAATGGTGGCACACACCTATAATCTGAGCTACTCAGAAGCCTTGGGAATCACAAGTTTTAGGCCAGCCTGGGCAACTTAGTGAGAGCCTGTCTCAAAAATTAACTAATTAATTAACAGGGCTGGAGATTGACCTGGATTTAATCCCCAGTACTGTCCAAGAAAAGGGTGGGGGGAACAGAGAATATTGGCAGTTGTATAAAAGCTTTAGAACTCATATGATGATCAAATTTAGCCCTCTTATTTTGCAAAATAAGCAGAAGATCAAAAATTGTGTCAAAGTCCACAGGGCTCACAAGTGGCAATGTTACACTGGAATGAATGGTACAGAAGCTTTCAGGGCTTTAGAGGATGATAAGATTATTGCTGAGGTAGGGCTGCATCATGAATGGGCTTGCCCTTGAAAAATGAGAGCTGAGGAACAAAATAAGAACAGGCTTCTTTTCTGACTTTGAATGTAATGTTTCTTTTTCTTTTTTTCTTTCTCTTGTATTTCTAGAAGGCCTTTGAGCCCTACTTCGAGATTTTGGAAGTATACTCCACAAAAGCCAAGAATTATGTAAATGGGCATTGCACCAAATATGAGCCCTGGCAGCTGATTGCATGGAGTGTCGCATGGACCCTGTTGATAGTCTGGGTGTACGAGTTTATTTTCCAGCCAGAGAGTGAGTATACTGTTCCTTCTGTAAAGGCATAGTGGAGTGTCACTAGCTGTGGAAGTCATGGCTGATGGGTTTGGACTAATTTCTTGACTTCTGGTTCAGTTCCAGTTTTTAATTTTTTTTTTAAATGGAGAGTGATAGTGTTTCCTGGTTGGTAAAGGAAACCAAATAGGATTTTTTGGTAACCATTACTGTTTATATTGATTTTTTTTTTTTTTTTTTGCATTTATACCTCTAGCCCCTGGCAACCATCATTCTGTACACTTTTCTTTTAAAATAGTGTATTTATGAAACCAGACTAAATTTAGAACTTTTTATATTTCTTTGCTATAATTAGTATTAATCTTAGGTATGCTTTAAAAAGTTTTGTTAATTTGTTTTGATTAACAAACAAAAATCATATCTATTGTGTATCACATGCTGTATTGAACTATGTATACATTGTGGAATGGCTAAATTGAGCTAGTTAACATAGGCATTACCTAACGCTTTGCATTTTTTTACAGTTAGATATCTACTTTCATTTTCAGTTTTGCAGCTCACTGTGCCAGGCATGTAACTTAACTGAGGCACAGCCTTCTGCACCTGGTATTTACTTACCTCCTTTTTAATGTTTAAAAGGGAATGTATCCTTGCATTCCATGAGAAAAGTTAATGGCAGTATATTAATAAGTTGTGCCATCTAAATCTTTGTGGGCTGAATTCCAAGCCAAAGTTGTTTTGTTTTTATTTGTTTTTGTGTTTTGGTACCAGAGACTAAACCCAGAGGTGCTTAAACACATTTGTGCTGAGCCACATACTCAATGTTTCTTATATTTTATTTTATGACAGGGCCTTGCTAAGTTGCTTAGGACCTCACTAAGTTGCTGAGGCTGGCTTTGAATTCGTGATCCTCCTGCTTCAGCCTCCCAAGCCACTGGGATTACAAGCTTGTGTCACCATACCTGGCTGTTTTGTTTTTAATAATACATATTTTTCTTTTTATAAAAATAGTTCATGTTTATTGTAGGAAATCTAGATATATGAATAAGCCATAGGAACAAAATTAAAATCTTGCTACCAAAGGATACCGCTATTTGTATCTTTTTGTACGTCTAATTTCAATCAGGTTAACCCATACAAAAGGTAGTTTTTATGTCAAAAATTGTTGAACACTAATAGTTTTATACTCCTTTACACATACACACAAAAGCAGTTATTATTTTGTAAATTCCACATTGAATTTGAGATGCAGATCATAATATCTTTCCTCCAAAGATTAGAGATAATTTTGATGGAATCGAGGGGTTTTATTTCCCCCTTAGCACCTTGATAAGGTAGAAATATGCTACCTATTGCTAAACAATCAAGTTATTTTTAGTGTATTGCACTGAGGAGTCTAAAATCTGGACTCATATCAAATTTGGCTGATTTTTACACTCTGCATTCCTTTCTGCGGGGGAGACAGTTGTTCTGGAACCTCAGGGTGGAGACTAGTGAAGGTAAGAAGTGGGAGCAACAATAATCTGAGCAGAGGTCAGCCGTTCTGGAAGGCACAGTCTTCCTAATTCTCTGTGGTGATCAGTCATAGCTATGCCTCCATACTGTAGTGTTGATTCTAACTGTGGGATTGTCCATAGCACATTAATGGAAACCAGTTTTATGGGGGGTCTTTAGCCTGGCTTCCTCACAATCAAATGGGCATAATATTACCTGCCCTAATTAGTCACAGGTAATATGAGCATCATTTGTGTGAAAGGAATTTGTAAACTGTCAAGAGCCAAACATTGTTATTCTTACATTGGCACTTCTTATTTTAACTTAAAAAATTCTTATTAAAATCCTTTCTTAAAAATTGACAAAAATTAGGGCTGGAGTTGTGGCTTAGTGCCAGAGTACTTGCCTCGCACTTGTGAGGCACTGGATTTGATCCTCAGCACCACATAAAAATAAACAAAGATATTGTGTTCATCTATAAACTAAAAAATTTAAAAATATTTTTAAAAATTGACAAATTATATTTGTGATGTACAAAGTGATATTTTGAAATATGTATATATTGTGGAATGGCTAAGTCAAACTAAACATACACTTTATCTCCCATGCCTTTTTTGTGATGAGAACACTTAAAATCTACTCTCTAGCAATTTTCAAGTATATAATATGTTGTTATTTACTGAACTCACCGTGCTGTTAATGAATCTCTTGAAGTTATTCCTCCTGTCTGACTAGAATTTTGTATCCCTTGACCAGCATCTCCTCAAATCTCACTTCCCAACCATCCTTGGTAACCACCACTAAAAAGTTTTGTTTACTTTTCTTTCTGTACCTCCAGGGACTTTACTTAAATTCACATGATATTTCACTTTAAATTTCTCCATTATTATGCTGTATCCATTCCTTTTGCTCTGTCCCTTTTTTTCCTTACAACTTTCAAAGAAGTAGTTTATTCTTTTACTTTCCTCCGTGGACACATTACTATACTTAAGGAAGGTTGGCCCAGTCTGCTGATTTTTAGATAATTTTCCACCTCATTAATTAATTAGTTAATTCATCTGTTAAAGAAGCAGTTCTGAGTCTTTATAAGTAACATCGTTAAAGTTGAATAAGCTGGGTACAGTGGTGCCCACATGTAATTCCAGGAACTCAGGAGGCTGAGAAAGAAAAAGAGTTAAATAACAAGCAGCTTAAGAATCCCACTTTGTTATTATTATTTGATAATATTTAAAATGTGCTTGGGAAGAATTTTTAATAATGTAGAAAATGCTCACAGTGAGAAGATGATGTGGTTACATAAAGAAGGCCTCGGTTGTGTATTACAGTGTGTAGAACTTAGGACTGGAAGGAAATGCTCTGAAATTCACACAGAAAAGTAACTACAAATTAATGGTTTTAGTTCCTTTGTCTTACTATTCAGACTGTGCCTTGGTGACTGGTTTTGTCCCAGGCATCTACAGAGTGTTGATGATAGAGGGAGGTGGAAAGACAGGGAATGGCCTGAGCAAAAACAGAAGCCAAAACAACTAGCAGAGCTGCAAGCTGTCATGTAATAAAACAGGAGAAGAGGGAGGTCGCTCTCCATGGTAGTGGAATGGAGAGCGAGTGGGAATGCCCAGGTCTCCTAGAAATGCAGGAAGTTCGTGCCTAGATAACAGCTGGGTCTAGATTATTACAGTCTAATTTGGGATAACAGAAAATTCCTACTGTGCTTTTGAAGTAGCATAGATTCCTTGAAGTTCTGGACTTAAAAAATGAAGACTTCAGTTAAATCCCTGTTGTCATTGATCTCATCTGTGGCCTTGAGCTAGTGCTCAAGCTGGATCTTCGGTGCCTTTTTTTCTATTGGATGGTGTGTAAAACCTTTTAGACCAACTTCAGAATATTGTTGTCAGTCAGTTGAGACATTTTTAAATGTGAATATATTAGAAGGCATATCTGTCTATTTAGATGCCTGCAGTGTATTTGTAATTATTATAATTAACAAAATCAGATTTCTGTGTTTATCCTTTATATACTGCCTGACAATATGGACTTTGGTTTCTATGATTTTCAAGCTCTTTTTAGATCCAAAAAATGTTGCTAGGATCTGTGTTGGTTGAGAGACTGGAGCATAGATCCAGAAAACAAAAACAAAAACACAAACATGCTCAGCCATTTGGTTCAGGGAAAGGAAGAGAATTGTTGGTCATCTGTGGAAACCCTGGGAAAGTCAAGAACTCTGAGAAGAATACATCTGACATTTAACTGAGCAATTCTGCTTCTGAGTCTATCCTGTAGATATTCTTGTATGTATGCACTATGGTAAATGTTACAAAGTTAGTTGTTTTAGCCTGATTTGTAATAGTATTATTAGAAATGATCTATATATCTGTCAGGGGAAGGTTAAACAGATCATGGTACATTCATATAGAGGGATAATTTGCAGTTATAAAAATGAACAAGTGAGGTAGCACTGATCTTTTGTCTTTCTTTTTTTCATTGCAGTACTAGGGATTAAACCCAGAGGTACTGTTCCACTGAGCTATGTCCCCAGTCCTTTTTATTTTTTGAGACAGGTTCTCTCTTGCCAATACTAGCCTTGAACTGGTGCTCTTCCTGCCTCAGCCTCCCATGTAGCTGGGATGACTGACGTGGAAAAACAAAAGTCTCATAAGGTGGTAGACGGTTACCTTTTGTGTAATAAGGGCAACAGATAAGAAGATGCCTTTTTTCCTGGTACTGGGAGTTGAGTCCAGTGCCTCATGCATACTAGGCAGGCACCCCACTGGGCTATGCCCCCAGCCCTTTCTTTCTTTTCTTTTGAGTCAGGGTCTTGCTAAGTTGCTCAGACTAGCCTGGAACTTGTGATTCTCCTGCCTTAGTCTTCCTGATTAGCTTGGATTACAGGTGTGCACCACCATACTGGCTAGGAATGTACCTTTGCTTTTACTTCATATGTGTAAAGAAACCATTGAAACGTAGGCTGGAAACTAATAGGGCAAGATGAGGCCTGGAAGAGAAATACAAGAGAAAAACTTTCATTGTAAGTATGTTTAAATTTTTGACTATGTAAAACTGAATTTAAAAGTTTTTTTTTTGGTAATAAAAAATTCCATAATTCATAGGCAAGTGAGGTTGTGAGAGACACATTGAATAATTGCTCTCTTGGTCATATCTATGAAAATTTATTTGACTAATTTTCTTATAGGTTTATGGTCACGCCTCAAGAAGAAATTTTTTAAGCTTACCAGGAAGATGCCATTTATTGGTCGCAAGGTAAGTGAACTTTCCTTAGGTCTTTTCTTACCCCTCAATAATTATACTTCTTTCTGTTTTTGTTAGATTCTTAAGGTGGAGGGGTGATTTTGTTCCTTACCTCCAGGGAAGATTTGTGGCAGTATCTGGAGACAGTTTTAGATTGTCAAAACTTTGTGGCATGGTATTGGCATCTAGTGGATAGAGGCCAGGTGTGCTGTGACATATCCTGCAGTGTACAGGATACACCACAGCAGAGATTCTCTGGCTCCAGATGTCAAAAGGGATGTCAGGGTGGTGGCACATGCTTGTAATCTAGCTGTTCAGGAGGCTGAGGCAGAAGAGTCTCAAATTCAAGGTTATCCTGGCCAACTTAGTGAGACCCTAATCTCCAAACAAAAGTTTTAAAAGGGCTAGTGTATAGATCATGAGGATACAGATCAGGAGTAGAACACTTGCCTACAAGAGAGTCTGAGTTTAATCTCTAGTGGAAAAAAAAAAGTCAAAAGGGGACAAGGTTGAGAAACCTTAACTTAACCCTTTCTCCAACATATTTGGCTATAGGAGGGATGATGAGAGGCCTGTTCCAGAAGAATTTGAAAATAGAAACCCTGAAGTGTTACTGAGCTTTAGAACATCATTTGGCAGGGCTGAGTTGGACATTTATCTAGGGGTTAGATTGGGATTGGCACACTTCTATAAAGGCCTACCTAGGAAGCATTTTAGACTCTGCAGGCCATACTGTGTTGCAGCAGGAGGACACAGGTTAAGGAATGAGTCTGGTTGTGTTCTGGGAACACTGTTCACAAAAACAAGCCAGCTTTGGCCTCTGGATGCAGTTTGCTTATCCCAGGTTTAGAAATGTCGAGAGATAACAGCCATTCTCTTGCTCTTTGAACCTGTTTGCCCTCTCCACTGTGTCCTCTCTATCCTCACCCACACTGGGATAAGATATGTTCCTTGGTGTCCTCACACTCCTTGTCACAGGCAAAGATAAAACAGGGCAGGCCTCTTGCAAGCTCTAAGGAAGGCAGTTGAGGCCTTGCTATTATCATACCCTTCTGTACCTTGCCCCTCACCTTTCCTTTGATTTTTTTCCAACTTTACCTGCCTTCAAGTGTTTTTTCAGTTTATCCTTTCCTGGGTGGGGAGGGGAGAGGCTGGAAGATAGGCTGGCTCACAGAGGTTAGCAGGATTCCCCCTTAGCATTCCCTGCATTTTTTTTCCTCTTAGGCTTCTCATTTTCTTCTTCAATTTCAGGATTTCGAGACAAATAAATGCTAGGGTTCCAGAACCCATCTTTAAATTTATAAAATAACAGAATTTGGAGATCCTTAGAGATGATCTGGTTACCCTCCATTTTTCAGACACAGATTCTGAGGCTTAAAGGCAAAAAGTTATTTATTTCTTCTGTATGTACACATGCAAGAATCTGTTACTCACTTATGCAACACGTGTTATTGACATTTGCTCAGTGTCATCATGTACTTCCCTGGTGCTGGGGATAGGGTGGTGAACAAGACCAAGTCCTTCCTCCTTGTGAAATTTATAGTTTAGCAATGATGACAGAAAATAAACAAGTAAACAAGTTCATAACAATTTTTTTTTAAATAAATGAACAGATTAAAATTGGGTAATTGATAGAAACTCTGAGGCAGGAATTGGAGGTGGGAAAGTGCTTGCTGTGCTTTCTAATATTCCTCTCATTGCTGTTTTTAGTCTGCCTTCTTTTATTATAGCATCATAGTCCACACAGAAGCTCAGCTTTCCTGGTTTCTTCCTGTTGCGGGGTCACTGTGTGTTCAGCATAATTTTTTATTTACAACTTTTAAAATATTTCCATGTCCATAGATGCCTCGGCATTGCCTGAGAGTGTGGACTCTGCTACCTGCCAGTGCTAACATGGGATGCTATGTAGACATGCTTTAAAGAAGTGTTTTTCCTGTGGTTTCTCTGAGGGCCTAAGAAGATCTTGTATTCTAATCATCCATGACTTGGACTGAGAAAGTCTAAATAGTTTAGAGTGAGATCTTGGAATTAGACTTTAACAAATACATCACTGAAGCTCTAGCACTGTAACATGGCACAAATTGCAGCACTTAGCCCCTCCCCAAACTTACTATCAGAGACCTGCCTCTTACTCTGCTCTATTTTTTTTTCCCCTAGCACTTTTCATACATGGCTTTTCATTTTCTGTCTCTTTGACTAAAAGTACACCTCTTGAGATCAGGAGTGTTTTTTTTTTTTTTTTTTTCCCCCCCACTGCCTAAGTTTGTTTTGTTCACTGTGTAACCCTGACCTGCAGCAAATATTTGTTGAACAAATAAGTAAGAGAATGAATGAAAGAAAATGGCTTAGAAGCTGTGGTTATGAGAATGGAAAAGAAATAACCTTAATTGATAAATTACTTAGCAGAAAGGCCCTTAGTTCCTATAGGATTTCAGGGTCAGACAGTACAAGCTGTTGACAGCAGCTTGAGGAGGACACAGTTATCTGGCAGTTCCTGAAGTCTTGTGCTTATACATGGGCACTTGAAGGGGCTCGGGCACTTGAAGGGGCTCACCAGAGTCCTAATGTGTACTGTGCATGTCTTCTGAAATTGCTTATCACTTGCACAGTGAGCAAGATCCCTTTAATACAGTGTGGTGGGTTTCTTGACTCTACTTTTTCTTTTTCCATATATGCACTTTAGGCTGCTACCAAGACAGGGACAAAGCCCAAATATTGCATTCAGATTATTGCTGATTTCAGCAACTGCAAACCAAGTAAGGCAGTGGTGATGTCAGCGTGGCAGAGAAAAGGGGTGTAGAAAGAAATTGAGCATATCTTTGACCTGTAGAGAGATGGTTGACTCTTCAAACTTCTAAGAGACTGTTGAATATGCTCGGTAAACCGTCAAAATATCACATCTTTTTATGAAAAAAATAACCTGGTTCAGTACTCCTCCTGCATTGCTTATTGTTGAGCAGTTGATTGACTGTCTAATAACTGGCATTTGTATACTCTCTATTGCGTCTTGCTAATTTTTTTTCTCTCCTTTTTTTTTAAACTTTGTCTTTCTACCTTTAAAGATCCAAGCCAAGCTGAACAAGACTAAGGAGGATATCAACAAGAACATGTCATTCTTGAGAGTGGACAAAGAATATGTGAAAGTTCTCCCCTCCCAGGGTCTGAGCTCATCTGCAGTTCTGGAAAAACTCAAGGAGTACAGCTCTATGGGTAAGATGCTGTTCATGTGTGTGTTGTCTCCTTCCTTGCAGATGCTGATTTTGTCTTTGTTTAATGTTCATGTTGGTTAAGAGTAACTCATTCTTGCACAGCTAGGTGCAGTGGTGCAACCTATACTCAGCGACTCAGAAAGCCACATCAGGAGGGTTGCAGTTTCAAAGCTAGCCTCAGCAACTTAGCAAGACGCTTTCTCTGAAATAGAAAGGGCTGGGGATGTAGTTCAGTGGTAGAGCACCTCTGGCTTCAATTCCCTGTATAGCAATTAAAATACAATAGCTGGGTATGGAGGTGCACACATGTAATCTCAGCAGCTTGGGAGGCTGAGGGGCAGGAGGATGGTGAATGCAAAGCCAGCCTTAGCAATGCCAAGGCACTGAGCAACTCAGTGAGACCCTGTCACTAAATAAAATACAAAATAGGGTGGGGATGTGGCTCAGTGGTTGAGTGCCTCTGAGTTCAATCCTCGGTTACCCCCCAACAAATAAATAAATAAATAAAATAAAAATAAAAATAGCTCATCTCTAATCCTTATATTTTCAAGAGGGCCAAATTACATAATTTGAAAATTATTTTTAGATTCATCTTTCATCCATAAAGCAAGCAAATTTCACAGTGGAACTTGGTTTCATTTCTTTCTGGAAGCATAAATAAAACAGATACATTTGTGTTTAAAAAAACAATATAGGTAATACAAATGGAACACAGAATCATATTGAAATTACAAAGTCTCTATGAAGGCACGAAAGAAAATAAAAAAGTCATTCTGATTTCATAGTCAGAAGGTGAACACAGGTCACGTATATCAGATCGGTAAAAGTAGGTATGGTCTTTCTCTCTAGCTCTACCTGATGTCTCTGTGTATCTCACAGTTACACAGTGCTTTGTGTGTGTATGTGTGTATGCACGTGTGCATGAACATATATGGAAAGGATAAAGACAACAAATAGCTTGAGGTTTAAGAGTGTAACCCCTGGAATCGGCCTGGATTCCTATACTGGTTTTGTCACTTACACGGTAATCCTGGGAGAGTTATTAACCCTCTGTCTGGCCCATTTGCTCCATCTCTACAGTCTCTACTTCCCTGGTGATTGTGTGGGGATTAAATTAGATCATACATAGAAATGTTGTGTGGCATACCTGGCATGTAGCAGGTATTCAGTAAATGTTCACAATTATTGCTGCTATTTTTAACACACATTCATGTTTATTGTAGAGTAAGATTATATTACAATTACTTTGTTTAAAATATGCTTTTTAATTTGGCTTACTTTTTGATTTATGGAAAAGTAGCAAAGATGATACAGAGATGTCCTGTGTGTCCTTCATCTAGCTTCTCCTGATGTTAATGTTGTACATGACCGTGGCACATTTGTCAAAACTAAAAAATTCATCTGGGGACAGGACTATTATCCAAACTAACATTCCGTGCAATCAGTTTTTCTTTTTCTTTTTTTTTTTATTTTTAGTTGTAGTTGGACACAATACCTTTATTTTATTTATTTATTTTTATGTGGTGTTGAGGATCAAACCCAGCACCTGGCATGTGCTAGGCGAGCACTTGACTGCTGAGCCCCAGCCCCCCATTCAATCAGTTTTTCTACAAATGCCCTTTTTTCTACTCTGGAATCCAGTCCAGAATATTATGTTGCGTTTTGACAACTTTACAAATTTCTAATCGACGTGTATTGAATTACTGGTGTTAGATGGTACAGCATTAGATATAGTGCAATATGTGATGGTATAGAGCAGGGTTTAATACCCTGAGACTCTGTTTAAAGATTCACATGATTATGAGGGCTGGTTGCTGCCACCATTCCTTCCTCTTTGGTTTTTAAGTCATGGTTCCTTACCATACTCTCTAACATAGCAAAAGAACAGGAGATAAAGCCACATGTCCTATTCTTAAAAGGCTGGTGACTGTGGGTCTGAAGATACATCTGGTACCCAGCAGTGTCCTCTAAGGAAAGAGTGAGAGTCAAGCCAGTAGTGAGTCAGAGCTTGGCAGATGACCTTAAGAGTGAGGAATTTGTTAGTGTACTTACTTCTCAGCCTTCTGTCTTGTAAAGCTGAAGGAAGGTCTTTGTTTTGTGGGGCCTGTGGCTCTGTGCAGTTTTCAGTTAGTGTGTTTCTGTGAGAGCTGTCTCACTATTCACTTTCAGTAGGGCACAGTCACGCTGTAGCAAAAAAGGACTCGAGACACCCACATCAGCAGATGTGTTAGTATAAGGTGGAATGTCTCTGGAGAGCACCAAAGACAGGAAGTGGGAAGTCCGACCCTCATTCTGATCCCCCTTTTAACCAGCCTTGTCTCAGGGTGACTGTGTTCCTCATCTTGAGTGCTTGGCATATGCTGCTGGAAACAGGAGGCTGCTTCTCTGTGGGTTTCCAGGCTTGTAGAAGAAAGGGCCCTGAGGCCAGATGCTTGCTGCTTGTCCCTCCTCATGGCCAGTGCTCGTGTGGCTCCAGCTCTGAGGATAGTGTCCTGAGAGTTCGCACTTTTGTGTTGTTCTGCCGGCTTGCCCACAGCTGTACTCACACTTGTGACTGGACAGGAAGGTAGGGAAGGAGGGTTCGTTTACAGAAAACAGTCACTCTAAAGCCATACAGAGAACAGAGAATAAGTATAGGTAGCTTTTCTGCTGAGAAGGGGCTGAGGAAGGGGGCAGCATTATCACTAGACTGTCTGAACAAGTTTTTTTCTTTCTTAATTTAGTATAAGAATGACATGTGTCTTCACCCAACTTTTGTTTTCTCCTGTGCCCAGAGGGGTTTCTGCGTATTTGCTCTTTTAGAACCTAGCTGTCTTCCCTGGGCACTGCCTGCTGATCAAGTGACCTTGACTTTCTCCACAGATGTCTTCTGGCAAGAAGGAAGAGCCTCGGGAGCAGTCTACAGTGGGGAGGAGAAGCTCACGGAGCTGCTTGTGCAGGTGAAGATGCAGCTCTAGGGCCTGGGTGCTGCTCTGTGTACTTGACCTCATTTTTCTCCTCCTCCTTGTAATTAATAAACTTAGTTAAGAAAAAGCTGCTTGTTGAATAAAACCACAGAGGTTTAGAAATTTTCTCTTTACACAGACATTCATGAATATGCATAATATTGTTACCTCTTCAGTCTGTAACAAAAAGTAAAAATGTTATTTATGTTTCTGTGTTTTGGAGAATCGCTATGAAAAAGGCAGAGTACTAGGGAAGGTAGTCCTATCATTTGAGCTTTTAATGGTAGGCCAGATTTGATTTGACAAGAAGACACAGCATAGGGTCATTTAGTCATAATTTCCTCAAATCACACAACCTGAGATGAGCAGTATTCTTACTTATACTTCATATTATTCTCATTCTTTGTTGACTTTAGGATGGTCCTTAGCTTCTTTCATTTCTAATAATTTTTTTCTTTTTAAAATTTATTCATGGTGCTGGGGATTGAACCTAGGGCCTTGTGCAAGCTAGGCAACTGCCCTACCACGAGCCATGTCCCTAGCCCCAGTCAGTTTTATTTATTTATTTTATATGTTTAGGTTTGGATTAAACCCAGGACCTCACACATTCTAGGCAAGTGCTCTAACACTGAGCTAATCTCTAGCCCTAGATTCATCATAACCCTACTTCATCATATAAAGTTAGGATTTGACTGATGATCTCTAAGGCCTTTGTGTTTGATTACTGTAATTACAAAATTGCACACAATTTACTCAGTGTTACAGTTTTGCTTAGCTATATGTTGCCTATGCTGTAGTCTGTCTTCTATGCTTAAATCTTTCAGTTAGCTCTCCATCTGTCAGATGAAGCCTGGATCTCAAGCATCAGGGAATACACAAGCAGCTCCCTCCTGCTGTTTTAAACACTCCCAATACCTTCCCATGTAGATACTTACCTTCCATTTTTCTTTAATCAATGCACTTACTCTATTTCAATGTTTTCTTCCACATTTAATTCCTCCTGTTCTGGATGAACCTTACATCTCTCAAGGTTCCACTCAATGAACACTTCCAGAGTGCTCAGGTGTTAGTTATGCCCTCCTTAGAGGCCCTCACATTGTGCACGTAAACCCAGTATTGTACTCAGTAATAACTGCAGCTTTGTGCCAGGTGCTCTACGAAATGCTTTACATGCGGTATGTTGTTTAATTATTGCTAGAGCTCTATAAAGTGTGTACGGTGATTTTCCCCCTTTGCATATGAGGAAAGTCAGTCTCAAGGAGTTATTTGACCTACACAGCTAAAAGTGATAGGCAAAGCTACGATTTCAAACTGCATCTGTTGGTGTCATAGTCTGTACATTTACTACATTTATAATTCTTCCCTTACCACATTATAAAATCATTTATGCATGTCTGTCTCCTCCGGTATAATTTGGTCTTTAGTTGTAGAACATATCTTACCTTTTTTTCCAGCTCCTAACATTGGGTCTAATACTTTGAAACTTTTATTTAGTGCATGATTTTTTGTCCTATAGAGTGCAGTAATCTTATCTCACATTTTACACTTCTTTGCAGGCTTATGGAAATTTTGCATGGAGTAACCCACTACATCCAGATATATTCCCAGGACTACGTAAGATCGAGGCAGAAATTGTGCGGATGACTTGTTCCCTGTTCAATGGAGGTCCAGATTCCTGTGGCTGTGTAAGTATACAAAAGTGACATATACTTAGCTTATATAATATGTTTTATTATATAAGTAATGTATGGCTATTGTAGAAAGATCTAGATTAAGTGCAGTTTTAAAATGTTACTTGTAATTTAGTAATCCAGAATAGACACAGTACTTTTATTTATTTATTTTTATGTGGTGCCAGAGCCTCACACGAGCTAGGCAAGCACTCTACCACTGAGCTACAACCCCAGCTCTGGTATATATTCTTTTAGACATTTTTTTCTCTTTACCTGTTTAAAAAATTTTTAAACCTACCTAGAGTTTCTAGCATGTTTAAAGAATATTCCAGATCCACCAAATGTAAATATTTTGCCAAATCTGTTCTCCACTGCTTTCGTTCCCTCCCTCTTTCTTTTCAAGCTTAGTCATTGACACACCTACCTACCACCCATTTATCTTAATTCTATTGAACCCTTTAATAGTGTTTTTGTATTTTTTTTATACTTTTATTTTGTTTATGTGGTGCTAAGGATTGAATCTAGTGCCTAGGCAAGCGCTCTACCACTGAGCCGTAACCCCAGCCCCAAGTAGTGTTTTTTTAATTACTATATTAGCATCATAAAAATCAGCATATTCTGGTATTCACTAGTTAACCAAAGTGGTATTCCTGGTATTTCTTTTCATAGCAAAATTCTGAAACTGTTAGGAACTGAACTAATCACAATACAGCAGCAGGCCCTACTGAAGGGGTAATGACTTAGGGGACATGGTGACGTTCTTGCACCAGGTGGGTATTCTTCTCACTATTAGACAATGAACTTTTTAAAGTGACCAAAAGTTAAATATCCACAAAATAATTTGACCTTTTCTAGTAAACTTGAAGATACATATGCCTTGTGACCTAGAAATTCTGCTACTCAGGATAGACTTTAGAAAAATTAGTGCACATGGGTATCAGGATATATGTACATGAATGTTCATAGCAGCATTATTTGTGATGGCGAAAAACTGGAAGTAATTCAAATATCTCAGTTCATTGTAGTTTTTATTCATATTCACACTCAAATTACCCATTTTTGGCCAGTGGAAACATCTTCATTTTGGCTCTTGGGTCCTTTTTCATGATTCAACTAACCAAGTAGCCTTTGAAAACTTCCTTGCAGACTCAGAATCAGCTGTTTCTTCAAGGAGCTCTGGTTTAGTTACAGCTATGTAAAATATTTACATGGTTTCAGGGTCACATTTATAGAATATGACAGATTCTGGAAAAACTTGAACACAACCAAGAAGAAGAAAGAAATAGAAAGTACAAAAGAGAGGCTAAGACATAAGAGGGACAGAGAGAGAAGAGCCAGCACATGTGATTTGGCTGTTTGAGAACAGCCAGAGAAAACAGATGACCTGTAAAGGGAGAACTTGAACAACTGATGTTCTCAGTAGCAACTCATGGGGGCTGTTTGGGTAGTTGAAAGATCCTCTATGAGCTGGAGAATTATTGGAGGTGGATGGTAAGTAGAGAGTTTTATTAATTCCCTCTTTAATCATGGCTAATCTGCTTAGTTGTTCCATTGGGCTTTTGAATTCACTTACTGTACTTTTCATTCTTTGAGAATTCTGCTCTTATTTTATGATATTGTTGTTTGCCATACTTGGGATTGAACCCAGGGCTTGTATATGCTAGGCAAGCACTCTTTCTCTGAGTCACATCTCCAGTCTTATTTATTTATTTATTGAGACAGGGTCTTGCTAAGTTGCCCAGGTTGACTTAAACCTGCCTTAGCCTTCTGAGTAGCTAGGAATATAGGCATGTGCTACTGTGCCCCATTTGTTTATTTTTGTTTCCTTGTTTTAAATCTGCCTGGTTCTTTAAAGTTCCTTTCCTTGGTTTATAGATTATTTGTTTAAATATGTTGCACATGCATACTTTATATTCTGCTTGATGATTTTTATATCCATGAGCCTTACCTGTCTTACTCTGCTCCTTTTCACTTTTTATTTCCTTTTATCCATGATTGCTCCCCTCCGTCCATTTGAGTCACTCATTTTCCTGGGAACTTCACCTATAGGGATTCTTTGAGCCTAGATTGAAGTTAGTTCTTGCAGAGAACATTTTGAATTACTTTTGCCAGTTGCTGGGAGGTCACTGAGTATTGTACAGTTCTCAGGTTGGAAATAATTTTGTAGCACGGAGGTCATGTCAGTTCAGACCACAGACTCACATAAAGCTGTCTTGTCTCAAATTCTAGAGTCTTTTTCTTTCCCTTAGTGTGAAATTGAGAAAGGCAACATCCTTTTGTTCTAGAGGAGTTTGTTTCTCTTGCACCTAAGAGTGTGTGGGTCTTCAGCCATCTTCTGTTAGGGCCCTCCTTGGACAGGCCCTCAGATTAGCTCCTGGTCCACAAGCTGTTCATTTGTCTCCTGGGGTTGTTTCCTCCTCAGGAAAAGAGCTAGTTTTGGCAGTCACTTTGTCTTACAGGATTGTGGATTTCACTTTGTTTTGGAGCTTAGTATATTTCTTTATGTTAACTCAGTGATGGGTGTAATTTTTTTTAGGTGTAGATAGATAGAGTACCTTTATTTTATTTATTTTTATGTGGTTCTGAGAATTGAACCAGTACCTCATGTATGCTAGGCAGGAGCTCTATCACTGAGCTACAACCCCAGTCCTGGATGTAAAAAAAATTTTAAAATGTTTTATTCGTCTTTTACTCTTCTCATTCTTAATTTTTCAACCTTGAAGCTTTCCTTTTATTAACTGTGTTTGCCTCAGCTACTGTGTATGAGAGGTGACTCCATACATTGAAGAAATCTGGTTGTCATGTGGAACATTGCTGGCTTATACAAATACATCAGGACCAACTGCGTCTGAAAGAAAATATCTTGTTTTCTTAATATATATGTTAGAGTGAGAGTTTTTATACATGCTGAAAGAAGTTGAATAACATAACAAGTACTTAACTGGCACCTCCATTTTCTTACCTCACAATTAAATATCTGTTTAGATAGAAGTGGGAGAGTAACAATATATATATATATTTTTTTATTGGTTGTTCAAAACATTACAAAGATTGGGCTGGGGATATGGCTCAAGCGGTAGCGCGCTCGCCTGGCGTGCGTGCGGCCCGGGTTCGATCCTCAACACCACATACAAACAAAGATGTTGTGTCCACCGATAACTGAAAAATAAATATTACCAAAAAAAAAATTTCTCTCCTCTCTCTCTCCCTCTCTCTTTAAAAAAAAAAAGTAACAATATTTTTAAAAGCAGAATTTAGGAATCAGAAGTAAAAATTTAGAAGTAAGATTTAGGCATTCTGCTTTCACAGTACACTCATGCTTGCCCAACAAAGTAATGATGTTGATTTGATTAGTTATTGATCAAAAAACAGGACACATGAAGTGGGTGAATCGTAATTTGAAAATGTTTTTTGCTTCGGTTATTACCAAACCTTAGGAACCTGAGATTGCTGGAGATTGGCTGGCACTTCCCTGACTTTCTTCACAGCTGGCTGGCTCCTCACATGAGATTCTGAGGTTTTGTGCTAGGCCACAGGATGGCCTGCTGATGTGTAGAGCTGGTCTCAACTCTGAGCACTTTGTCTTCTCCCGCATGGAAATGCAGAGACCTACAAACAAGTGTCCCATGCCCGCTCTGCATGTGTTATTCTGCGGATGAATCTCACATGTTCCATGAAGGCTTCCTGAGTCAAAAAATGGCTTAACTTTTCTGAGTTAGTTTTCATATAACCCCTGGTCACTAGGATTCTGTATCCAATGGTATTTTTGCCCTGTATATGGATGGATATTAGGAAATAATCACCCTTTCTCTTTCCATCTTGTATTAAGCTACACTAAATATCAAAACATAGATGGGCTACTACTCACCATCAGATGCTAACATAAGACATTGAATGAATTGTTAGGGATTCAGTTTTCTTACCTTTGAAAAGAAAAGCCTGAGATGGTATGAATTTTCAGAGATGGTAAATCTAAGAAGATATTCTGCTAGCTAAGTGCTGTAGTCTTTTGTTTGTTTGGGAATTATTCATTCTCAGATATTTTTAGAAGATAGCCAAGTGGCTGTGATATGCCTGTGCTGGTCACAGTTTACGGAGATCAAGTCAGGCATCAAGAAATGTCAGGAAGAAAAGGCAGGAACCACCCCTAGACCGACCAAAGCAGCTGTGTCCCCATGTCCAGCATCTGGTCCCTCTGCCATCGCCGCCGTGCCCAGGAGAAAGGCTGAAGGGGATGTTAAAGGAGATGAAGCCAAGGTGAAGGATGAACCATAAAGAAGATCTGCAGGGTTGTCTGCCAAACCTGTACCTCCTGAGCCAGAGCCCAAGCCTAAAGAGACCCCTGTAGAGAAGGGAGAGAAGGTACCCACAGGGAAAAAGGGAAGAGTGACGCTGGCAAGGACGCGAATAACCCTGCAGAAAGTGGAGATGCTTTGATAACTGTCTATTTCGGGTGACTGTTCAGTTTGAAATACTATTTTTATCAAGTTTTATAAAAATACAGAATTTTGGTTTACTTTTTTTTTTTAAGCTATGTTGTTAGCACATAGAACATGTCATTGTGGTTTTGGGGAAAGGAGCATACGTCACTAGTAGAATGTCTCCAAAGCTGGATTGCTGTGGGGGAAAACATCTTTCCCTGATAATTTTAAAAGACTTCCCCCTGGCTCCCAGGAGGAGGGACTCCCTGATGTTGGCACACAGAGCCTTGGCACAAAGCCTTGTGGTATGGAAAACTCAAATTCATCTTTATATCCTTGTCTCCCTCTCTGCCATTGGCATAGACTTAGCTCTTCTAAACTCAGACCTGTTGGGACCTGACTCCCAAGAACTGGTTTTACCCGTGTGTAGGGCAATCTGGACTTTCCAGTGACATCATTGAGATTGTGTCCCTCAGAAAAGCAGCAGTTCCTTTTCTGGATTGTGGATCTTCAGATTAATAATTCTGCCATTTTTATTTCATTTTCTGAAAGTCAGGGTCAGCTCTTGAAAAGTTGTTAACATGTTAATGTGAAATGTCAACCCTCACTCTAAGTTTTCTGTATTCAGACCATCAAATCAAGATTTCATTGGGTTTTATAATGGCTTTCTGATTTTGATAGTCCATCTAAGAAGGGAGTTTGAAAGTTTATACTGTTAATGATTGTTTGTTCATGTCCTGCCTGAAATACCATGATTCTTTTTGAAAAGTATCTTTAGTAAAGCTGGATACAGTTTGGCTTGGGGGGAAAAAAAAAAAGAAAGAAAAGAAATGTTGACTGAGGGTCTGTTAGGTGTCAGCTCTCAGCTGATTTCTAGGAATGTAGTTAGGAACAGATTGGCCTCTACCTTCAGGGGTCTGTAGTCAAGTGAGGAAAATAGAATAAATGAAAAGACTTCTGCATGTTTTTTGAACTCTGGTAAAGAAATTCACCTGTCAGTAGGGCTAAGCCTTGCTTTCAGAAATCTTTTATTTCCCTTAAAAACATTAGGATTTTTGTTTTGCTTTCAGATAAGTAAAGCAACAAACTTCTAAGTGGAAACTCTGCATTTTTCTATCTTCCAGACTTGTCAAAGCCACAAGTTCACTTTGGAAAGTCCAAATTTCTTTTTTCTGGTCTTCTAATGTATTGCATACTTTACTAGACTTGTAACTTCACAACTTCACATTCTTCAACAGGCTTTGAAATTTTAAATTAAAATTAATAAACAATCCTGGGCTGGGTGTAATGGTACACCAGTATAATTCCATTGACTTGAGAGGCTAAGGCAGGAGGATCACAAGTTCGAGTTCAGCCTGGGCAACAGAGCAAGCTTCTGTCTCAAAATAATAATTTAAAAGGGCTGGGGATGTAGCTCAGTGGTGAAGGCACAATCTGCAGTGCCAAACCCCCCAACACAAAATATCAATAATATGGGGCTAGGGCTGTAGTTTAGTGGTAAGAGTGTGTGCTTAGCATGTGTAAGGCACTGGATTTGACTTCCAACCATGAATAAAATAAATCAGTAATCCTCATACTTGTGAATGGGATAAAATGCACTATCCTTTCTGAAAATAGATGAATTAATGCAGAAAAATAAGTGGATTGTAAACAGGGTGAATCTGGGCAGATATGTGTTTCTCCAGACAGTGCTAAGCACTCACTTATTTAGAGTGTTCTTTCTTTTTCTGAAGCAAGATTAGGCTTTGCAACATAGCCAGTGTTCCTTCTGGAAGACAGAGCAATGTCTGCCCTGTAGTATGGATCCAAATCCTTATCTGTTTCTGCACCAAACAGTGTCAGGATTAGGGCAGGTAGTACATTTTGATATCTGTCCCTAACTCCCCCTGTTGATGGCTTCTTTTCTTTATTATAGGTGACCTCGGGGGGAACAGAAAGCATCCTAATGGCCTGCAAAGCTTATCGGGACCTGGCCTTAGAGAAAGGGATCAAAACTCCAGAAATGTATGTATCTGCTTCCTCTCTGAGATTGTCCCTGTTGAGTGCTGCTATTTGTCTGCTAGTGGCCCATTTCCTGCTGCCTCTCTTCTAACAATCCAGTCTCCTCTCCCTCTCTCCTGGCTCCTCTCCCCGTCCTTTCACATTCAACAAAATTCTGTTACTGTTACATACCGTTCCCACTCCTGCAAGTTTGTGTGTGATATGTATTACGAGTAAGAATGACATCCTGTTTCCAAAAGTGACAGAGTTGATTCCTGTGGTTTGAATCCTATGGTTTTTAAGTTTTCTGAAGCCTAAGGAAAACTGTCTACTTATCTTAGTTCAGTGGAAGTTTCTCAAATGTTTCAGGCTGAATGTATTAGGGTGCTCCCTAGAAAAAATTCAATCCGAGGGTTATTCTGGAAGGAAAAATTATTTAAAAATCTGTTTGAGATTTACTCATGTATCTACCTGTGAACATAATTTTCGTGTTTTGTTATATATGTTTTTTTTCTATAGACTATCTCCTACAGTCTAATTATTCTGCACTGTTTGGGTTAACATGTTTTCTGTAAGTGGCAGTGACGAAGGAGTTTCTGTTACACGTGATCTTAGAATGTGACTCATACTTAGCCTAAGAGAATAAATCAGGCTGCCATTCTTGCTTCATGTGTAAGTTTTTGGTGCTTTATACTTACCATAATAAGAGTTTTCTGTCTTAAAGGGAACAGAGCAGTTGTGAGGGTGAGTGAGGAAAGTCAGAGAGCAAGTGTGTCTATGCACAGCTCCTCTTGCAACACTGTTTGACATGCTGCTTCCAAGAGTGAAGGAGAAGTAGAGATTTTAGTTTCTCATAGGCTCATGATCTTTCAGAGTTGGGACGGACAGTTGACCTGGTGCATCCCTGCCAGGAACCCTGTGTCCCTGAGGGAGCACAGGTCAGGAAGCTGCTTTTCCTTGAGGTGCCTTAGCATAGCCAGCCTTTAGAATGCTCCGCCTTGTCCTGCTCTTATCTAAGCCCCTTGAATTCCTCCTGCCATGCCTAATTTGTGCTTTGATTCTCTCCCTTTCGATTTACTTCTGAGTTCTTTCTTTGGCCAGAAGGATTTCCTAACTAAATAGTGGGGAGAAGGTTTCTACAGAAAATGATCAGACTTCTTTTTGTTTACACTTAGAAAACAATGTGAATACTTACAGTAATTTGAGGAAAAAATAATCAGAAGTTTACTTCTGATGAGTTAGTTGGCTGCTAACTGGGCCTCTCTTGAACCCTGTCAGGTCTGAGTTTCATTATTCTCCTTTCCCCCAACCTCTAGTGTGGCTCCCCAAAGTGCCCATGCCGCCTTTGACAAAGCTGCCAGTTATTTTGGGATGAAGATTGTGCGGGTTGGCCTGAATAAGATGATGGAGGTGGACGTGCGGGTGAGTGCTCTGGAGGCATGGGGGCAGGATGTGCACCACTTTCCTTCCCAGTCACACACAGACAGCCCTACTGTCGCAGAGTACCAGCAGCTGCCCCTGACCGTGGTGATGGACTGTGCTTCCATCTTTTCCTAGATCTGTGAATCCTAGAATATAACCAAGCCCCTAGGTTGGGATCTTAAAGACTTGCATTTTGCTTTCAGCACCTTCACTTTATTTTCCTTTCTCTGGATTTTACTTCTAACATGAAGTCAATGTGAATGAGCCACTCCAAGACTCAGCTGTGGTTTTGATTGGCCTGAATTAGTGCCATTGTCATTCCCAGTAGTAATTGTTTTTAAGCTTCACCTTTGTGTGGAAGAATATTTCTAGCTGCAGAGTGCTGTCAGAATCACACTTGAGAACCTTGCGAGAGTCCAAGGGGTTGTGGAAGCTGCTTTATTATTGTAGTCCACAGATGAGGAAATAGACTGTGAGGTTAAATGATTTACTATTGCTTAGTACATTGTGGGGCTGGGACTAAATTTGGGCTCTTTGCCTCTTATGTCAGTATTTCTTTTCACTTCTTATCTTGTGCTCTGGACAATTCCCTGAATAGCCCTCTCTGTCTCCCATGGTGGGAGGAAGTCTTTCCCCAGGCTGCAGCAGTGGAGGGGACACTGGTGCAAAACACTAAGCTGTGGCCCAGATTGCACCACAGCAGAAGAGAAGAGTAATTGTAGATTACTCTTTTTGCAGAAACATAGATTCCCATGTTTCTTGAAACTTTAAATCCCTAGGCAATGAGAAGAGCCATCTCCAGGAACACTGCTATGCTGGTCTGCTCTGCTCCACAGTTTCCTCATGGTGTGATAGATCCTATCTCCGAAGTGGCCAAGGTGATGAGATAATTGAGCTAATACGGTGGTCAGACTGATATTTTAAAATAGAATCAAATGGAGGGTTGGGGATGTAGCAGAGTGGAAGAGGACTTGCCTAGATGTGGGGCCCTGGGTCCAATCCCCAGTACTACAAGGAAAAAAGAAAAAAAAAGCAGATGATATAAAAATAGAATCTAATGGTGCAATACTTATCGGACAGAAGTGGTTTTGATTTTAGGTTTAAGCACAGTGGTGATGAATTGCTCTCATCAGCCCCTAGGGTAAGCCCTGCAATCCTGTTTGGGACCTCTGAAAGTCATTAGTTTATGCTTTGGGGAGTGTAATTAATACATGACCAAGGTGTCTCTTTAAACTAGATATTCTGAAATAGTGTTGACTTTTAGATTTAGATCAGGAAGTAATCTGCATTTAGGAACATGGACACCATCGACTGAAGGCTAAATACAATTGAAAGATAACTGTGTTAGAAATATAAAAAATAGCCAGGTTTGACCACAGGGGAGACATGGTACAGGATGGCTGTGCCTTCATAGCCCACCTTTCCACCCATGTCCTACAAAGTTTTTATTATAGGGTTATAATGAAATTCTCTGATGTTCTTTGTTTTTTGGAACCAGCTGGCTGTCAAGTACAAAATACCTCTTCATGTAGATGCGTGTCTGGGAGGGTTTCTCATCGTCTTTATGGAGAAAGCAGGATACCCACTGGAGAAACCATTTGATTTCCGGGTGAAAGGTGTGACCAGCATTTCAGCTGATACCCACAAGGTGAGTTAGGGAGGAAATCAAATACTGACAGTTGGTTATTTTGACTGTTATCTATAAAATAAATTGGCTAATGCATTAGTTTGTCCTTTAAGCATAAAATTAAATCTGGCTCTTTGTTCTCATCTCGTCAACCATTCAGGTGATGGGATTGTAGTGGTACAGGTGGTAAGCCATAGTGGAAAGGATCTGATGTCTTTGCCTCACAGTGGCTAAGAGACCTTCCCTGTCACTCACTGCATGTAACCAGGGCATGCCAGCTCAGTGGCCATTGTAACAGGGTTCGCTGAAGCTTTGAGGCTACTTGAGGTGGTGGTGGAGTTGGCGAGTGTTGATCCTGGAGTTCCTTAGCAGGTGGCTGTTGATGCTACAGCTCCTGTGCTGGGGCCCTGGACTGAGTACTGTGCATGGCTGGGGTGCACTGATGGGAGAATCCTTGGGGAAGAGGGTGCCTGTGTGCTCAGGTGTTTGGCTTATGATGTTTGAAATGCCTGTACCTGTGCTGTTGGTGAGCCGAGGTGAAGTTGAGATCAGCTGGCCATTCTTGACAGTGTATCCAGATGTAGGAGTATTCAGCTTCAGGAAGCTGAGCCTTGTTGAGAGTGCATGTTCAGAGCTTGTTTTAAATTAAGAAGATTTAATAACATAGGGAGATTTGTTTTTCAAACTCTAAATGATCTGCAGTCAGTTTTCAATCAAGATCTGTCTTGCCTTACCACACCAGCTGCTTCTGGGCCCCTGCTTCTTCACCATGCATTTTTGGGTGGGTCTGGGGATGAAATTGGTTCCATATTATCTTCAGTAAGGGTTAATTAGGAGGGCACATTTTCTATTAGGAAACCAGTTACACAGTGTATGTCATGCTGGATTAAGTATCTTTTCGATTCTGAGCACCACAATGTTCTTAAAAAGAAATATAATATTAAGCAAAAAAAGATGGGAAAGTGGTCAGATTGTGATTTTAGTTGCTCTGAGTGACTTCATGCTTTCCTGGTTTCCAGTAGAAATTCATCCTTGTTTCCATCCTGATGTATCATCCAGAGAAAGTTTTTAAATAAGGAAAACCCCATGCTAGGCTCCAGAGGAAACCCATCAACTGAGCGAGGCACCATTCTTCCCTGGCCTCAGTTCCTCACCCCTCAGTTCCTCAGTTCCTCACCTGGCCTCAGTTCCTCACCCCTCACTCACAGAGAGAATCTGAACTCCACCCATTAAGCTCCTTCTGCCTTTCAACACTCTAAGTGTGAACACTTAGTGTGAGGGCCGAACATCGCCGTGCCTAGTGCTCAGGGCCAGTACTGCTGGGCAGAGCCACTCTGACATGTCACTTTCTCTCCTCAGTACGGCTACGCCCCCAAAGGCTCGTCAGTGTTGTTGTACAGTGACAAGAAGTACAGGAGCTACCAGTTCTTCATTGGCACAGATTGGCAGGGTGGCATCTATGCTTCCCCAAGCATCGCTGGCTCACGGCCTGGTGGCATCATTGCGGCCTGTTGGGCGGCCCTGATGCACTTCGGTGAGAACGGCTATGTTGAAGCTACCAAACAGATCATCAAAACTGCTCGCTTCCTCAAGTCAGAGTATGTGTGGAGGACGGGGACTCTGCCTTGCCTCTTGCTCTTTCTGCTAGTTGGCTTAAGGCATCTGCCTGGCCATGCCCCCATAGCCTGACCCCTTTGACATCTCCTGGGAGATCTGGGTAGAAGGACAGTAGCTCAGGTGTCAGTGCTGGCGGGAGGAGATGCTTCCCTTCTCTGCTGTGACTTGGGAGTAGGTAGAGGGATAGAAGCCAGTGGTTCTGATTCTTTAGGTCTAGATGGAGTTTGGATTTGGGATTTGTTGTGTTCTGCCTGTGATTCTGGTCTTCTAAGAAACACTGATCCCGGCCTAGCTGCTTTAGTGTAGAAGATGAGAAGACCAAAGCCCTAGAAGGTAGACTGTGTTATAGGGAAGGCTTTGGATGATTGAGAGATGATAGCCAAAGGACGTATGTGGCTGAATTTCCTTTTTGTTTGCTTATTTTCAGACTGGAGAATATCAAAGGCATCTTCGTTTTTGGAAATCCTCAGCTGTCAGTCATTGCTCTGGGCTCTCATGATTTTGACATCTACCGACTGTCTAATTTGATGACTGCCAAGGGGTGGAACTTGAACCAGTTGCAGTTCCCACCCAGGTATGCTTGAAGAAGCCTCTTTTCCCTCCTTCACTCCATGGCTTTTGAAGAACTTGGGTAGCAAGGTAACCTGATGCACAGTTTGACTGCTAGAGCCTAACATTTTCTTGGTGACCTCATTATCTGTAGGATTTCTGTCTCACCACATGCAATTTAATTAGGCATTAAGAGATTTGCTGTCGATTTTAGCAGAATCAGGTAGCAGCCACCTGAGACAAGTGGTCAGCTATGAGAACCACCCCCCACTCTCTCTCAAGTCACTATACTTTCTGATCTCTTTTGTATACAGTCATGAGATTGCTAATAAAATACTTGTGGCCTGGTAATATTTACTTCACAACCCTCTAGAAAGGTCTCTGATCATCCAGGCCTGCCCCTGTGTTCTTCGTATGCTTTTCTAACCTGTCTTTCACGATACCCTTAGGTCCTTTGCTCCAGCTGAATGGGTCTGCTCAGTGTCCTTTACATAGAGCCTGCCTTTCGTGGATGGCTGCCATTGCCAGCCCTATCTCCTTTTTTTTTCTTCTGGTACTGGAAATTGAACCAAGGGCCTCTCAAAGGCTGGGCAAGTGCTCTACCACTGAGCCATACCCAGCCTTTTCCTCTTCATAATTCTGCCCTTATCCTCCCTTCAGGGTGAAAGAGTTTCCTCATTGCCCTGGAGTCCTTTGAGACCCAAGCCACATGGTCCTTTCCCTATGAAGGCTTTTCATCTAAAATAAAGCATCCCACTGGTGGTCCTGGGGTTGGAGGAATCATGATGGACAGCTTGAAGGGAGGGGTGGCACAGGACAAGCAGCTGTGTTCATTCTCTTAGGATGGTTCTTGACTCTGCCAAGAAGCCCTGATGCCAGCCTATGCTCGACAACCCAAGGATTTGAGAGCCCTGACCCATAGGACTGGGAACAATGAAAAGAGGCAACCAGTCAATTCCTGTATTGGGAAATGCTTTATTTTAGAGCATATTTTTCTTTTTTCAAGGTTTCTCTCTCTCTCTTTCTCTTCCCATAGTATTCATTTCTGCATCACATTAGTACATACCCGGAAGCGAGTAGCAATCCAGTTCCTAAAGGACGTCCGAGAATCTGTCACCCAAATCATGAAGAATCCTAAAGCCAAAACCACGGGAATGGTGAGGACACATGGAGATTTTTTTCCCTCCTTGGAAGGTTTTGGCGTTGGTGTGGGGGTCTGAAAGAATCAGACACTTGGGAGTATGTTCCTGTCTCTGTCCCTTTTCACAAACTTCCCTCCTTGTTAGTTAATCGTTGTGGATGATCTCTCCCTGCCCATTCCCAGTGTTGTCTGGGAGTCTCAACTGACATATATTACATATAAAGCTTCAATAATTATGGATTAGAAAGTGCTGTACAAAAGCAGGTGAAAACAGTGTCCATTTGAAAAAATAATTTGACACAGAAAAGTCAACAGACACATTTTCTCTGGAGTTTTTTTAACAGCAAATCCTGTAGAATAGTTCCTTTATGCAGAAAGGCAGACGGGAAAATACCTTTGCATAGTACACTGTGCCAGCTGTTTATCTGATAGAATGAGCCTGAGTCAGGAAGGTCAGTGGGTGCACATGGAGAGCTAGGACTGGGGGAGCAGGGATCATAACCACAGTTTCATTCTTGTTTCTTATTTGTCACCACTAATAACGTGTCCTTGATTGGATTTATAGGGTGCCATTTACGGCATGGCCCAGGCAACTGTTGACAGGAATCTGGTTGTGGAATTGTCCTCAGTCTTCTTGGACAGCCTGTATAGTACGGACGCTGTGACCAAGGGCAGCCAAATGAATGGTTCTCCAAAACCCCGCTGAGCACGGACCCTTTCCAGTCCCAAGGAGCGTCTGGTCTTTAGAAGGTTGTCGGGGGATGGAACAGGCTGTGTGCAACTTTGACATTTGTTCCTGCTCCATAGAGCACCACGAGGTAGACCACGAGACAGCTTGTGCCTCAGGATGTTGGTTCCTCTTGTTACTTTTTAATGATTTTTAATTTGAAGACCCCAGAGGATTCTACTGCATAATGATTCTTCCTTTGTCATAAATGTTACCCTAGGAATTGTTTTAACATTTTCCTTCTCTAACTTCTCAGCTTTTGTCTTTGCTCAGTTCTTATGTGGTGGCTCTGGCCTGTCTTGATTCTGTAGGGAAGCTGTAAGATAGCAAAAGGGTTTCCTTGTTACCTAGGTAGATGTTTTGGCTAGCTAGGCAGCACAGAGTATGTAACAGGTATTTCCTTGGGTAGGTGTTAGGTACATTCTAGGTAGGAGTCTCTCGCAGCCCTCTGCTCAAGAGGATTTCAGTTATCTTTCAAAATCTCTTTCATTGCAGCTTGTTCTGTTTTTCCAGGACACAGATTGGCCAGGTTGCTGTTCCCTGTTGTGCAGCACTGGAGTGGTTGACCATGTCTGCTCCATTGCCCATGGCAGGGTATGGAGTGCTCCATTGTCCTCTTGTGTGCTGACAGGCCCTATGAAATGTTGGTGTCGCCATCTTTGGAGATGCTTATTTGAAATGATGTGCCCGTGGGTTTGTTACTGTTTCCCTAGAGTACGAAGAGAATGGTTTCCAGAGCATCTAGGGCTTTCTGGCTGTGGTGCTGCCTCCCTGCATTGGCAATGGCCAGAGTATACTTGAGTCCTTTCGGTGATGAGCAAAAACCAAATGGTTTTCTATACTTCCCTGAATATCAGCATAGGTGAGCATCCAGGTTCCAATATGGATGGGTCACCAAAGTTAGTGGTGGTTCTGCCTCGTACTAAGGGATTCTGTCTGCTGAAGGAAGGCTCAGAGCACCTCCACAAGTTGCCTTGACTTACCCTAGGTGGGTGTGGAAGGGCGTGGAGAACATTTCCTCTCTCCACATCTTCTTGCCTCTTCCTCTTTGATTTACTTTCCAAAGGTACTAGGCAATTTAGCCTCAGGTACTGGATGCTCCGCAGCCCGGGCTAAAAGAGAGCAGCAGGGGAACAACAAACATTTTGGAATAGGAATGTATGACTTACAGCAGCCATTATAGTCTAGGGCCTGGAGTTCCTCCAGGAGACTAGTTGCTCAGGGTGTGCAGGGGGAAAGAGCCAATCCTGCGCTCACTTCCTTCTTTTCTCCCTTTTTTGGGACCCTGATCTAGGTTGAGACACTGTCCTTCTCTAGTGACATTATACAATGTGCCTTTCTCCCCAGCAGTGAGCTCTTCCTAACCCAGTCCTAGGGGAAGTGGACCAGTCTTAGAAGTCCTTGTTCTGGTGGCAAGAACTTAGGAACAAGTCCAGAGCAACTTCACTCTGTTCCCTCCCCTTCTCAGGGACTTGTGCCTCCCAGGCTGCTGTCCTCAAGCTGCCCTCAAGTTCCTTAGCACGTCTGTCACAGGTGTTCTTTAGCACTGTACTTTTCACCCAGTAACTGTGACAAGCTGGCCACATCATTGCAGGGCTGGTGGTGTGAGTGTGTGCTCACGTGCTTGCTTCCCTCCTGTTTGCTCTGCAGTGCGTTGTGGGGTTCAAGAGCAGTTGATGTACCTTTGTGTGTGTGTCAGGAAGAGGCTGAGATCTTTAGGATGTGGGAGTCACACGCTTCCTCCTACTTGCTGAACTGGTGGGCACTTCCTTGAGAGAGTAGCTGTGGTTGGAGCCAAGAATTGTCCCAGGCCTCCAGGCATCATGTTGGAGGTGGTCCAGGGACTCGGGGCCACCCAACAAGCTGCACCATGGCTTGCTAGCTGCTAAAAAGGAGAAGCATATGCCCTTTCTGTTTCCCCAGGACCAGACCCTGAGCCACTCACTTCCTCTGTACTGTGACAGCACTGGTGCTGGGGGTGGTGGTGGTTTTCAAAGGGACCGACTGTAACCACTTTAATTTATGATTAAGAGCCTTAGTTTGACTTAACACTTGTGTAGGCTTTCATTTTGTGTAGATTTGTGTGTGTGTGTGTGGGGGGGGGAGGTGTGTGTGTGCACATAATTCCTAGTATGTGGCTCAGGTGAGTAGGGTATCTATTAATGGTATCATGTTGCTAACAGATGTCACTTTGGCTTCTGCAAAAACCATACTGTCTTGTTTCTGCATTAGAAGTAAGTAGTCCTGTGAAAATACTGCCACGTCACTTTTAATATTACCAGTTTTATACTTGGAAAATGGTACTTGCCTCTTTTAAATCTTTTTTGTCTTCTCTAACTTCCCCCCTCTTAAAAAATACGCTCCCTTCCTAATTGCAGCAATAATCTCTTTAAAAGAAATTAAACAATTAAATGTCCCACTGTGGATGGTTGCATTCATTTATTTACTGGGGTGCACACAAACCAGATCATCCATGCCCTGATGGCAGCGCTCCAATGGGCTGTGGTGAGGGATCGCCCCCTGGTGGTGAATCGTCATGTGGCTGCTAATTGGCAGAGCCAAGGGACACAAGCTAGCAGCAGTCGGGCTGGTGTCTAGGAGCTTCAGTAGGTAGCTGATTGGTCTCTCTACACCAGAACTGGTAGGCACACCTGTTCTGGGAGTCCTGGAGGACAGGACATCAGTTCCCCAGGACCAGTGCTATCTTCTGTTTCCTGCCATCTTCATCTCCTCTACTTGCCATGTACCAAGGAATAAGCCACCTGGATGGTCTTTGGCCAGCTGGGCCACACAGCTCTATCTGACCAAAGGACATGTCATGGCTCTGAGCCTGGCATTTGGTCTTGGGGCTGACAGAGCTCTGGTGATCTTCACATGTCACTACTGGGCATCTTGTTCCATTCTGAAAGAGGAAGAGGAGGCTTCTCAAGGGCTGGTCAGGATTTAAGGCTGTCTTCAGGTAGCCTAGCTTTCCATTCTGGTTTTCATCCCATTCAGACTTTTCCAGAATGAAGGTAAGGAGTGCTGGCTTTGTTGTAGCTACTGTCAAATGGCCTGGTCCCCTGAGCCGCATATAATCCCTAATGAGAGGCCAGGCTGTGCTTGTAGCCGGGGCCTGGCCCATCTAACAGGTAGTGACTGGGAGGCCTGGCACTGCCTCTGCAGCTCTAGACCCCTTTGCCTTCTCTGTAGGGTTCTTGGAGGCACCAAGCAGCTTCTAGCTGGTCCCAACAGTGACAGAAATAATGACAGGCCATAGCCTAGGCGGGCAGAAGGCTTTAATAGCCCTTTTTTGACTTGGGGTTTTAATGGCCTTAGTTTTCACTTGTGCTTTTGTCCTTGACATCATCTTTTCTCTCCTTAATATCCCCTCTTATTTTCAATTATTGGGATTAGTTTTAGAATAAACGTGTGTTTCTGAAAAGTGTTGCCTGTGTCTTTGTCCCACACAAAGTTTCCTCATACAAATGGAGGGCTGCATGGATGTCAATTTTTTGACTCTTGATCCATGATAAAAGCAGAGGCACAGTCCACAACTCCATGTCTGGTGTCTTCTGTCCCGTAATCCTCTGTCATCAGATATAAGAGACCACTGTCTGAATCTTGCTGGTCTTGATGTTAAGAATTGCAGAGAAATCACCATCCACATGGGTCTTGATTGTCTTTTACAGCATGTAGGCTAGGAAAGGGTCCTGCTAGCCCTCTTTAGACAGTAAGCTTATTTCTCAGCCACCAACCTCTGCCTCTTTTGTGGTCCTGGGGTTTGACTCATCTTGACTGCCTGAGTTGTGATCTTGCAGGATGCCTGCTCCTAATGACTCTGGCATTTGCCAGGCATCTCAGGGCCCAGGCAGTGCTTCAGGTTGGCACCACAGGTGAGCAATCCTGGGAGAGAGCTTCCCTGTCTGTCTCACAGCACATGCAAGGTGGGGGTCTATGTGGCATGCACACTGGGGTGAAGGTGAGTCTGCTCTGACTGTCCCCTTCCCAGTTATGGTACATCTGCAGACTATTCTGTCCTGGAGTTACTACTGGGGACCAGTCCTGTGCAAATCAGCCCTTAACTGACTCCTAAACCACAGCTCATTTCCTGTCTTATAGAATAAAAGCAGGTGAGCCCTGAGACCTTGGCTAAGATTTCAAGAAATGCAAAGGTCATCAGGATTAGGAGCTCGCCTTTGGTGTTACAGGTCAGTATATGAGGTTAAAACAGCCAGTATACACACAGAGAAGGAAGGGACTTCTTAGGAGGAACTGACTAGAGATCAGCAAGTCCCAAGATCTGTGGTTGGCAAGCTGGAGCCCCAGGAGACCTGAGGTACAGCCTCAGTCCAGAGGCCAGCAGGCTTGAGACCCATGGAGCAAGGACTGTTCAGTTTGAATCTGAAAGCAGGAAAAGACCAATGGCGCATCTCAAGGCAGACAGGCAAGTGTTCTCTGTTTGGAAGTGGGCCAGCCCTTTTGCTCTATGTCAGCCTTCTGCCTTAGGGAGGGCACTCTACTGTACTCAATACCAACACACGAACCTCATCCAAAACATCAACACTGATACACCCAGAATAATAATTGACCCAAGGTCTGGGCACCCCATGGCCCAGCCAAGTTGACACATAAAATTAGTCATGACTGCAAGAAGAAGACAGCATCGTCCCAGACGGTCTAGATGGAGGTCCTATGCCCTATTCATCTTTACCTGTGTTCATGATGCCCCCTTAGCCGTCTCTGCCTCTCAAGAACTCTCCTTGGGTCTTTGACTCAGAATCATCCTTGTCACCATCAGTCACTGCTCATTTCTTATCCTGACATTTAGCCTTAACCTAGTTTTCCTCTGCCTAGTCGATAATCTTCCTGATTGAGTCCCCTACATGATAATGAACCTGAAGTTGCCTGGTGTGTGCAAGGCCCTGGTTCCATCCTCATTAGGACCACATGATGCATTAGATTTTATTAGAAGAATAAAAACACATGTGTTTCCTAAGATAGGATTTTATTTCACCCTGTGTCACAGCTGCTTGGGAAACGGATTTGGGATCAAGACACATCCTGGGAAGAAAATCACTATTGTTGCTGGGAACCTGCCAGGAAAGGAAGGGCTCACTCTAATGTAACAGCCCAAGGATGAAGAGTGGCAGAGGGGAAGGGGCTCAGTTCCTGGTGTTGGCAGTGACGCTGCCATCTTCCCACAACATGGACTCCGCCCCTACATGGAGGCAAGAAGGGTGGACACAGGAGAGCCGATTTCAGCAGTCTCAGGGACCAAGGACTCCCTACCTGGATTCCCAGTTCAGTCACCCGCCCTTCCCCTGAAGAATGCAAAGCAGGGCAGGGCCTATGTCATGGACACCGCTACTTGTTCGATGAAGCTGGCCAGATTTATGTCCCGTTCTGAAAGGCCCGCACATTCATGGGTGCTCAGGGTGATGTGCACCTGAAACAAACAAACAGAAGTTCAGGGCAACTCCACTGACTTCACCTAAGAGTAGGAGACTCACTAACTTGGGCTCAGCCTCACTAAGCGCTGCAGAACAGCAGCTGGTCACTGCCACCTTTCCTGGGTCCTGCTGCCTGACAGGTCTGTGACAGCAGTGCAAAGCCATCTTGTACTGCACCTCTCCTTAATGTTTTTAAACAGGCCAGCAGAGTTCTTGGCACATGCTAGGTATGACTATTGACTATCCAATTGATTAAGCAGACAGATCTGTTTGTTATGCATGGGGATTCTCAGTTCAAATTTATTACTTTTTTATTCTTGTATCCCCCCAGAAAGATTAAAACCACGTGGAGCTATTAATAATTATGCCTGATTCCCACAGCCTTTCCTTTCTTGGGTTTTGCCTTATCAATATCTACTTTAACCACAAGTATCTCAAAGTGTTTTAATTTGAATGTCCTTAATTTGTAGTGAGACTGACCACTTATTGTTGATTCTACGAAGGAGATAGACAGATTGAATGGACAGTCAACCTGTGGTGGGGGGCAGAGTCCAGTTCAAGGGAGAGCCTTCAGAAAGCGCCCAAGTGCTCAGATGTGGATGGAGACAGAGCACAGCACAGGCACACAACCTTGCTCACCTTGTTGTACATGTTAAACCACTCAGGATGGTGGTCCAGCTTCTCTGCCTGCAGGGCCACTCTGGTCATGAAGCCAAAAGCCTATTTAAGTGAAGAGAAACCCAGGTTAGCGCTCTAAGAGAAGGGACTCACTCCTGGGCACCTTTTACTGGTCGATTGATACAGGAGGCTGGACTAGCTTCCCTTAACTCTAATGATTTCCCATGACAACCTGCCCCTGCTCTGAGATCTGACTTCCAGGTTGTCTCTCTATAGCAGGAAGAAGGTCTTTTACTAGGATCCCTAACAAGTTCAAGAGGTTAAAGTCTTAGTCTTTTGACTATGAAAACATCCTCAGATGTACCTCTGTTTGCTACTTGGGCTGTCTTTTCTGAAGACTGTTCCAGGTAGGGAGAGTCCAAGACCCACATTCCTACTCTGTGATCCCTGAGGACGCCACTTTCCAAGTTATTCAAGGAAATGAATTTTCCCACCAGTGGTGCCTGAATAAACTGGATTAGTGTGTCTGGCACTGTAGGACTTGAAGGGAGGGTCAGGTGTGGCCCACCAGCCCCAGAATGGGCAAACCCTCCCACCCTGGACACACCCTATTGAAGTCTTTGAAATGGAACTGCTTGAAGATGGCATCTCGGCCTTCCATCTCATTCCACCCCACAGCCCTCAGGTTTGGCAGCAGCTGGTCTCTCTCCTCAGCACTTAGTCTGTGTGCTTTGCCAGCCTAGAAGAGGAAGAGAGCAGAGGCCCGAGGGCATTTCTTTCATAGGTCAAAAGAGAGGGCCCCAGACCACAGGGAACTTAGCCAGCCTGTGCTGGCTGCTCTGGACACGGATGACCAAAGGGCAGCAGCTCTCCAGGCAACAGACCAGCAGGACTTGAGAGGAGTGCGTCACCCAGGAGGTGGGGTCTGGGCTCACTCACTGATAGGCTCTCAGGTGTTGAGTTTTACACTCCCCTCAGAGAGAGATCTCAAAGGAAGTGTAATGCCAATCACAGGACGAAGCAGCACTCCCCCTCCAACCCGCCAAGTCCCCAAGCCCCCCAGCTGTGTGGATTATATCTATGATGAGGAGTAAAAGCAAAATCCAACCCAGATCTCACACAAGGTTCAGGAAAAGGGCACCAACTATCAGGCCTCCCTTTATCAATCTTCCTTTTTTTTTTTTTTTTTTTGGTACCAAGGATTGAACCCAGGGACGCTCAACTAGTGAGCCACATCTCCAGCCCTTTTTATTTTTAGATAGGGTCTTGCTAAGTTGCTGAGGCTGGCTTTCAATTCATGATCCTCCCACCACAGCCTCCCGAGTGGCTGGGATTAGACTTGCACTGCCACTCCGGGCTCCAGCCTCCCTTGGTATCAACTCTATCCTCTCTGAGCCCCCCACTCCCACCCCTCCAGAGCTTTCAGAGAAAGCGGAGGTGTAGAAAGGAGACAGGGCTTCTCCACCCCTCTCTCACCCCAGCACTAGGAGGTTCTCAAAAGTGTGGTCTGTGCATCTGCATCCCTGGGCTGGGCTGGGCTGGGCAACAGCATGTAGAACGCGTTTCCAGTGATTCTTAACCACACTGCAGTTGACACCCGTGGCTCTGCGCCCCAAAGGCACTTAACCACACCACCACCTAGCCTCTGGTCCCCAGCTGCCAGGCCTAGGTTCTCAGGCTTTCTGTCTCCTAGAAGCTTGAGGAGCTCTGGCCACAGGGCTCAGTCCCAGAGGGGGAGTAACTTGTCCTGAGGCAGCTGGCAAACCCCATCCTGTCTGTCTATTGGTAGGGCACACTGGAGGAAGCCCGAAGTGACGGGTCAGGCCACGAGTGAACCCTCAGAGAAGAAACCAGGGTCAGTTCTGTTCTTTAGAGGGACCCACGAGCTTAAAGGACCCCAGAAGCTAGACTTCTAAAATAAAACCACCCAAGAGCAGACAGGGACAGGGGCCAAGCTGAAATCAGTTAGGTCTGGGGAGAGAAAGCAAGGGAGTTTCCTTGAGGTTTTAGGAAGCAGCCCACAGTCTGGACACCCTGGGGGGAGTTGGCCCAGCTGGTTTAAGTCTCAGTTTTCACCATTTACCAGACAGGTGGCCCATTGGCACCTGGAATTCTGGATTCATGAGTCAAGCGACAAGAGCTCTACCTCACGAATCATCCAGAAGTGCCAGTGCAACACTTCAATAAACCACACGGCTACTAAGTAAATGCATGGGTTTTTAAAAATACCTCCTGGGTCAGGTGCAGTGGCATAGGCCTATAATCCCAGAAGCTCAGGAGGCTGAGGCAGGAGGATTGCAAGTTCAAAGCCAGTCTCAGCTTACTGAGGCCCTAAGCAAGTCAGCGAGACCCTGTCTCTAGATAAAATATAAAAAGGGCTGGGGATGTGACTCAGTGGTTGAGAGCCCCTGGGTTCAATCCCCAGAGGCCATGATGGGTTCACTGCATTGAGCTAGCACTTCGGGTAGAAGATCTTCTCCCTCCAGAAAATGTGGGATCTTTCTCCGAACTGATGAGGCTTGGTCCTTCTCTTGCCATGGGCTACAGACAGGGACAGGGATGGCAGCTGAGATGTGCATCGCCCACCTGACAACCAGGTCTCCTTTCCAAAGCTGGCCTTTTCTGGGGCTGATAAGCCTGGCCTGTTTCCAGGCAACCAAATGTCAGCCAAGACATCAGAGCCCTGAAAGGGGGCGGGCAGGTACAGGTGAGCTCCTGAAGGGCCCCTATTTCTTTTTAGAATCTTCTAGGCCCTCCAAAGTCCCATAGCCTGGGCAGACTGACAAACCTGAACTCTGGGGTCAGAGGGAAGGAGCCTTGTTTGCTTAGTAAATCAGGGTCAGGCCTAGACCCGCCTCTGGTCTCTGGGGGAGTGTGGAGGAGTGTGCGGAGGGGTTACTGATTACCCAAACCTGCAGCTCTCGAGTCTCAGCCCCTATCCCCAAGCTGTAACTGCCAAAATGCCCTTCCAGTCCTGGATGCTCCCAACGAAGGTTCCTGGCCTAGCCCCTCCGGGATGCACAGCCAGAAAGGGTCTGATAGCCCGCCCCCGGGGGGGTGGGGAGGAGTACAAGAAGGATGATCCAGGGCCATCAGGAGCCCACGCGGGGCACTGACCTCCAATCAGGCGCAGGGGCGGGGTCTGAGGCCAGGTGTATTGGTACCAGGTCTGAATCCCTGCTAGACCCCCAACCTTAGTGGGGGCAGGAAGGGCCCGGGATCAGGCCCTGGCCAGGCGCGCACAGCAGCTGCCCCCGGTCTCCGCCCCGCCCGCCTCTGGCGCGGCCGCGCAGCTGTGCGACAGGGAGCCAAGGCCAGGCCCAGCTGCCGCCTCGCAGGGCCTGCCCGCCACCGCCCCTCAGCAGCCCGGTGGCCACCCCCGCCAGGGAGACCCGACCGTCCAAGGCGGGCCACGTAGGCTCTGCAGAGGCTTGAAGGGACCCCACCGCCCTCCCCACACCCAGCTCGTCCCCGCCCCGGCGCGGCTTGATCTCGAGCTCACCATGTCGGGCGCGGCGCGCGGGCAGGTGGCCGGGCGGGCAGCAGGTGGCGACGGGCACGGCGAGCGCGCGGGGCGCTCTGGAGGCTGCCCCGGGGCGGAGCCGCGCTCGGGCCGCCCACTGGTAATGATTAACGGCGGCCGCGCTCAGCTCGGGGCCTTCCAGCACTTTCCTGGGCCCAGAGAGCCGCTCCCGATGGCTGGCCCTTCTGAATCACGCCCCCGGTTCCCGACTGGGTGATCCTGGGCGCTACGTCACCTGACTTTATCTTGAAAAACCATCGGATATAATTGACTAGAATAAATGGCACATATTTAGAGCACAATTTGACATGTGTCCGCCATGGAGCCATTACCACGATCAAGATCATGAACACATCCCACAGTACTAAAAGTTTCCTCATGCCATTTAGGAAACTCTCCCCCTCCCCAGGCGACCACTGATGTAATTTGTCACTATACTTTGCATTTTCTAGAATCTTATGTAGAGTAGATGGAACCGTACTGTACCCACTCAGCATAAGTCTTTTGCGGTTCATCCATCTAAGTCTTAGAATCAGGTAATGCCACTTCTCTTAACATTATAAACATTTTTTTTATTAACTTTCTTTTGTGTGTGTATCAATAGTTCCTTGTTTCTATAATAAAGTAAAATATATTTATTTAATAGTCTTGTTTTGTATGGGTACACCCCAAATTGTTGAGCAATTCACTGTTGAGGGACCTTTGGGTTGTTTCCAGTTGGGCTATTACTAACAAAACCCTTAGGAATTGCATGCCCAAGATTTTGTATGGACACCTGCTTTCATGTTTCTTGGGTCAATACCTAGGAATGGAATGTTTGGATCCTATGACTGTGCATGTTTATAACCTTGGGAATAACACTGTTTTCTGAGAGGTTGTATTATTTTACATTCCCACTAGGCCGGAGTTCCAGTTCTACATTTTACACTCTCCCAGACACTGGTGCAGCTGGGGTTTTTTTCTCCTCCTCCTCCCCGCTCCCCCCTCCTCTTCCTCCACCTCCTTCTCCTCTTCCTCCTCTTCCTTCTCCTCCAGATTGAAACCAAGGATGCTTTACCTCAGAACTAAACTCCCAGCCCTTCTCCACCTGGCTTCAAACTCAAAATCCTCTTGCTTCAGCCTCCCAAGTGGCTGGGATTACAGGCACGTGCCACCACATACTTGTGGATTTATTCTGCACTTGCTCTTCTGTTCCATTGATGTATTTGTTCATCTTGACACCAATACCACACTGTCTTGATTATTATAAGTTTATTGTCATTTTATTTGAATAAAAATAAAATTTATTTTTTAATATAAATAATGTGGATTGAACCCAGCGATGCTCTAATGTTGAGCTACAGCTACAGCCCTTTTTATTTTTTGAGACAGGGTCTCACTAAGTTGCCAAGGTTGGCCTCAAATTTGTGATTCTCCTGCCTCAGCCTCTGAGAGAGCTGGGATTACAGGTGTACACCAATATGCCTGTCCTATAGCTTTAAAATAAGTCTTAGAATCAGGTAATGTCACTTCTCTTAACATTATAAAAAATTTTTTCTATTAACTTTTTTTTTTTAGTATAGGGGTGTTGAACTCAAGGGCACTAAACCACTGAGCCACATCCCCAGCCCTTTTTGTATTTTATTTAGAAACAGGGTCCCTCTGAGTTGCTTAGTGCCTTGCTGTTGCTGAGGCTGGCTTTGAACTCGAGATCCTCCTGCCTCAGCCTACTGAGCTGCTGGGATAATAGGTGTGCACCACCACACCCGGCTTCTATTAACTTTTATTCTCGTAATCCATTCTTCTTCTCCCTATAGTAGCAACCTCTCTAATGTGCTAATGTAGTTTTATTTGTACACATTCTTGCAAAATTCATGTTGTTGCCTCTTCTGTATGCATTTTTAAATTTCTGTAAGTGATGGTGTTTCCACCAGGTTTCACTTGGTGGAAAATTAAGACTTTTCCAAGCATATATTTAATCTGCAGTACTAAGTGTTGTCACTGCTGCTTGGTATTCCATGATGAGTCTCCACCGTGGTTGAATATAGTACCGCTCATACTTAACACCACCGCCACCACTCTCGGGTCCCTGGAGTGTGGCAGGTGGTCGGTCCCTCATGCCTGTGCATAGCAGCAGTACTTCAGTGAACAGCTCCAGGAGCTCCCTGGTCTGCAGGAAGCTTTTTAACTTCAGTAACTGCATAACACATCGGCCAGCAATTCCCCTCATGGGTGTGAATCTCAAAATAGTTCCAGATGTTGTCCAGAATGGCCTCATCAGTCCAACTCACCTGTGCTGCGTGAGCGTTCCTATTTCCCTACACATCTCATGTGTACTTATACTTGGTCTCATCTGCCTTTTTATTTATTTTGGTTAGGCTAATAGCTATAAAATGAGCTTACTGTTTTACTCTAAGTTTTTTTTTTTTTTCCTGACCATTAGCAATTTTGCACACTTCATATGCTTGTTAGCATCTGGGGCTTGTTATTTGTAAACTGCTTTTTAATATCCTTTGCCATTTTTTTTTACAATTTATAGTTCTTTTTTTTTAGTTGATTCTGTAGGCATTTATATTTGGACATTAATTGCTTATCAATTTAAGATGTTGCAAATATTTCCTTCCATTCAGCCATCCGTATACTAACTTCAACTTTGATGTTCTTTGTGGGTAGAAATCTTATATTTTATTGCAATAAGACTTATTTTCTCAACCCACACTGCCTTATAATTCTGTGTTTTTCAAGACACTTAATAAGCTGGATGTGATGGTGTACATCTGTAATCCTAGTGGCTCGGGAGGCTGAGGCAGGAGGATTGCAAGTTCAAAGCCAGCCTTAGCAACTTAGCGAGGCCCTAAGCAACTCAGCGAGACCCTGTCTCTAAATAAAATCTTTAAAAAGGACTGGGGATGTGGCTCAGTGGTTCAGTGCCCCTAGGTTCAATCCATAGTACCAAGAAAAGAAAAAAAAAAGATTTATTAATAAAGTCCTCTCCTCCCTGGGTCACAAAAATATTCTCCCTTTATTTCTGTTAACTCCATTTTTAGATGTATGACTTTTTTTTTCCAGTATGGGGGGTTGACCTCAGGATGCTCTACCACTGAGCTACATCCCCAGCCCTTTTTATTTTTGATTTTGAGACAAGTCTCGCGAAGTTGCTGAGGCTGCTCTCCAACTCCCCGTCCTCCGGCTCAGCCTCCTGAGTAGCTGGGATTCTAGGCACGTGTCATGACACCCAGCTTGAAAGTTCCCTTTTCATTACTTGGGATATTAGCTAGTCTCCACATGGTCCCTCCACTGACCCTTGACTCCCAATGATCACACTCTATGCAGTTCTTCCTTGTTGAATCGGGTGGCCCTGCATGACCAACTGAATATGGTAGAAATATCACCATGTAACTTCCAAATCAAGGTCAAAACCAGCCAAGGACTTCTGTGAATCATTGGCCAGCCATGGAGCCTTGGTTATGTGAGTTTTCCCTACCACAGAGCCCCAGCCCCAGCCCTGCATGCAAGTTTTTGTAGAATATCTTCCGTTGGCAGTTGGTTGAAGGGACATATAATAAACCCACAGATACAAAAGGCCACTGTGCTATAGGCTCAGCCCTTTCCCCGAGCTCACCAAGAAAGTAAGGGAAGGGCAACAAGGAGACTGAATTCTACCTGGGCAGGCCTGTTCACAGGGACACAGGTGACTGGTCACTTGGGTGGCACTAAGAAGGGGTGGCCTTCATAAAAGAGGCTAAGAAAACATTGGTTCAATTTGAACCAACTGCTGGAAGCCGGGTGTGGGCTGTCTGTCGGTCTAGATAGCCGGGGCTAGAGCTGAGGAGAGCTGGCCACACTAACAGGTTTTATCCTGGTAGGGAAGGGCGACAGAGGGAGAGACATCTCCTGGGAAGTGCCAGGTTGGAGGGCACTGGCTGCTGCCACTGTGGGAAGACAAACCAGTCCTGTGCTGATCTAGCCCTGACCCAGTGCAGAGTGACCAAAATCTTTTTTTTTTTTTAAGTGCTGCTTGAGGGAGCACAGAGTAAAAGTGGTCAGCCTGGAGGAGAGGCCAATGAGCTTCTGGTAGAAGAAAATGCCCTCTGACCCTGGCAAGGCTCAGGAAGCCATACTGGGCCCAAGTCCTACACCAAATCCCATAGAGGATGGGACCGCTGTGAAGAGCTGGAAAGGCCACCTGCCAGGACCTGCTGGGAGGGTGAGCGGGAAGGCTTAGCACTGGGCTGCCCGGGGCAGCCAGCTCACATCTCCACCACTTGCCTAGCACCAGGTAGTAGCCGCTGTCACACTGGAAGAAAGGTCCAAGATGGGGAATTCCTAGAGAGACACCCCTTCCCTGAGGATCAATGAAGAAATGGCAATTAACATCCCACGGAGAGAACCCTGCAGACCTCAGGGACCCACCTGAGAACAACACGGGCATGTGGGTCCCTGGAACTCTCTGACTTTGCTGATGCACATGCAAATTGCTTTAGCCACTCTGGAAAACAATCTGGCAATTTCTTAAACACACAGCCCTGAACCAGCAAGTCCACTCCCAGAGCCATGGAAACATGTCCCTCCAAAAACCTCTGTGCTGATGGTTAGAGCAGCTACACGTGGAAACACCCCAGTGGCCTGAACAGGAGTAAACCAACGTGGTGCAGCGGTGCCCTGGAGTCTACTCAACAGTGAAGGCACCGGCGACTTTCACCTTCAGCAATAGGAATGGATCTCAGACTCAAAGGCAGCCATACTGTATTCTTCTAGGACATTCTGAAAACCACAGAATAATAGGGAGAGAAGAGGTGAGCGACTACAAGGGCCTGAAGGTGGTAGGGGCATCGGGGTCCACCACAGCAGGGCACAGGGAACGTTCTGAGGTAATGGGAGTAGTCTGCCTTGACTATGGTGTCATCACGTGACTGGATGCCTTAGTCATAAAGAATGGATATGTAAATTAGGTCTCAATAATCATGACTTAAAAACAGTTACCACCAGAAATTAGTGACAAAAGAAGGCCTTGAGTGACCACGAGTGATATTGTATGTTTTGGTCCATGTATTGGGTACGTTGGTCTGTTAGTTTGTGAAAATTATTCAGTCTGAACCTCTGTGAATTATGCAGTTTTGTATGTATGTTATATCTCCATAAAAAGTTTTATTTTCTTTGATACCAGGTATTGAACTCGGGGGCACGCTGAGCCACATCCCCAGCTCTATTTTGTATTTTGCTTAGAGACTGGGTCTTGAAAGAATCCTCCATGCAAGACACTTTGCCGGGGAGAATTCCAATTTTATTGCAAAAGGCTGTGTGCTTATATAGATCTAAGGAGAGATGGCAGGGCTTAGCTAAATGGCAGGCCACCCGTTTATTGACAAGTTCTTCCAGATATCAGTTCCGGAGCCCAGGAATTAGTTCTTACTGGGGCTAAGGTTCCCCACCAGTGAGATTTGAAATTGGCGCCAGCGGGAGAGTTCACACCCGTGGGAACTTTTCGCGCCAATGAAAAAAAAAAGGGGAAAGTAGGAAGAGAAGGTCCTTAGGCGCCATGTTGGGGTTTTTCTCTGGGGTGCGGTTGCCGTTATACTTTTCCCAACAGGTCTCACTGTTGCTTAGCACCTCGGTTTTACTGAGGCCGGCTTTGAACTCGCGATCCTCCTGCCTCAGCCTCCTGAGCCTCTGGGATTATAGGTGTGCACCACTATGCATAGCTTCTTTCCCTTTTTTTTAGAAATTAATTTTAACATATAGATACAAAACAAATATAGATTCACAACATTTACAATAAATCATTCAAATAACATTGTAAATCGTTTTTTAAAAGTTTATTTCCTCTTTCTTTCTTCCTTTTTTTTTTTTTTTTAAGAGAGTGAGGAAAATGACTCTTGAGTAACCTCGGAGAGAGAAATGGCATGTAATGAAGTCAGTCCTAAACTTGTAGTGACCTGTGATAAGACTGAGAAGAGTAAACTGTGAGTTTAAAAATGAACAGTTCTGTTTTTGAACAGAATTTAGAGGGCGTGGTGGTGGACACCCGTAGTCCCAACAGCTCCAGAGGCTGAGGCAGGAGGATTGCAAGTTCAAAGCCAGCCTCAGCGACTTAGTGAGGCCCTAATCCACTTAGCAAGACCCCGTACAATTTAGAGGAAATGTAGGAGGCCCGGGACAGTCTTCCCAGCTGGCAAAATGGTTTTCCAAGTAAGAATTGTCTTATGGTAAAGGTCAAGAGGAAGCCAGAAGACTTTCTGTTGGGACCTTGGAAAGATTTGAGGCTCTGTTGCATTCAGGGAAATGATCAGGTTTCTAAGAATCTCCGTGATGACACTCTTGGAACGACATTGCCAAAGAAGGCTGATGAAAGCCTTATCGCTTCTGTGGGAAGCCGTTCTCGCACGTGATTGGGCACCTCCCGGATTGGGTGTGAGGCGCTCTGGCCAAACTGTGTCGGAGCTTTCCCCACCCTCTCCAGGAGCGAGAGCCTGTCCGTGTGGGGGTGTGACTGACCACTGACCCTGGGGCCAATCACTGACCCTGACCTTGGAGTGCTGCCCCCCTCGACCTTCATTGGATGGAATTTCCCCCTGAATTTCTTGTTCCCCAATAAAAGGCCACTCCCTGGCGTGTGCGCTCTCTCTCTCTCTCCCTCCTGCTAGCCCTGAGTAATCCCTGCTGCCCTACCCGGTGGTTCGAGGTGTGAGCCAGAGAGGTGAGAGCCGTCTCGGACCTGGTCGTAGAAAAAGGTGATTGAGTCTGTGTGTTTATTTCGATCTCACTACTTAACTTCTATGCCACGAACCTCTTGAATGAAACCAGTGCGCTGGTTGCCTGGTGAACGCTTCTAGGGCATGAACTGAGCCCCAAAGGACTCCTGTGACGCCTCCTGTTGGAGACTAGAGGTCAGGGATACCTGGATTTGTTTGGACCATCTGATTGTCCCATTCTACCCTAGAATTTTGCCCCTCCATTAAAGTGACTTAGTAGTCACCTCTTCCAAGGACCAGGGGCAGATCTAGGATTTTGATTCTTCTCAAGTTTTGTTCTTTAAGACCCGGAGGCTGGGGCTGTAGCTCAGTGGTAGAGCACTTGCCTAGTATGTATAAGGCGTTGGGTTCCATCCCCATCACCACGTATAAAGAAATAAATAAAATAAAGGTCATGTGTCCAATACAACTGAAAATATACTTTTAAAAAAGAAAAAGAATACAAACTACAGAAACAATTTTAAGTACCTAACATAAATTTTTATTTAGAAGGAGAAAGAAATTCACAACAAATTGGAGATTTAATAGAACTACTACAAACACCACAAAGTTCAGAAAAATAATACTTTTATTAGTTGCTTGGCACATGGCTATAGCAATGTTCGTTTCCTGCCACATTGGCTGTTTCCAAGATCTCTTCATATGATGGTGGTTTTGCATTAGCAGTTTCTTTCTTTCTTTCTTTTTTTTATTCTTTATTTTGAGATAGGGTCTTGCTAAATTGCTTAGGGTTTCACTAAGTTGCTGAGGCTGGCTTTGAACTTGTGATTCTCCTATCTCAGCCTCCAGAGCTGCTATGATCTCACCTGCCTCATTAGCTTTTTGTTTGTTTTGGTACTGGGGATTGAACTCAGGGGCACTTGGCCACTGAGCCACATCCCCAGCCCGATTTTGTATTTTATTTAGAGACAGGGTCTCGCTGAGTTTCTTATGGCCTCCCTATTGCTGAGGCTGGTTTTGAACTTAAGATCCTCCTGTCTCAGTCTCTCAAGCCAGTGGGATTATAGGCTTGTGCCACCTGCCACCAGCTGCATTAGCATTTTTTTTTCTCATGCTGGGGATTGAACCCAGGACCTTGTGCATGTGAGGCAAGCTCCAAAGAAGCTACATCCCCAGCCCTGCATTAGGATGTTTTGGTTTTTTTTTTTAGAGAGAGAGAGAGAGAGAGAGAGAGAGAGAGAGAGAGAGAGAATTTTAATATTTATTTATTTATTAGTTTTCAGCGCACACAACATCTTTGTTTGTATGTGGTACTGAGGATTGAACCCGGCCACACGCATGCCAGGTGAGCGCGCTACCGCTTGAGCCACATCCCCAGCCCTGCATTAGGATTTTTAAAGAGAGAAAAGGAAAATAAATCTGGGTAATCAGGCTAGGAAAAAGGCATTGTTTTTATTATGCATAGCTTGAATGCATAAGCTGTGACCTTGCACAGAGTATGTTTGCTGGTTAGTCTTGATAAACAAACAAACAAATAAATAAAAATTTGAAAAATTTGCCTTGTGCAATAAAAAAGAAAAAAATTGATAGTGTATTTGTAATTGGCTGTATTATATAATTGGCTGTATTATATAATATATATTATATTCTTCTTCTAACAAGAAGAAAACATCCATTTTGATTAGGTAATGATCAAAATAAAATTGTCTGCTCATACATGTCACACACCTGCTGATTGGAACAATTTTCAGGGATACCAGCACTGTGCACAGCAAGTTCTCTTCTCTTACCCACAGACTTCTCTGCCAGGGGCCATGGGGCATATCTGACAAGGAGAAGTCTTCCTGGAAGGCATTCCTGTCACCAAGATGACAGTGGCTGAAAATCATAGAGATGTATCTTTCTAAGCACAGATTAAATATATCCTCAACTTGTGTGGCCCTTAGCCAGGGTCCCAGACACACCCAGTCTCTACACTGACAAAACCCAATTTTCTTAGGGAAGATCGAAGTGGAAAAAGACAATGAGCTTAACCCACTGCACTTAAAATACCTGTCTTTTCAGCTTTTGCAAAAACATATGACATACCAGGCGTGGTGGCACATGCCTGTCATCCCAGAGGCTTGGGAGGCTGAGGCAGGAGGATCACAAGTTCAAAGTCAGCCTCAGCAACTTAGCAAGGCCCTAAGCAGCTCAGCAAAACCCTGTCTCTAAATAAAATATAAAAAAGGCTGGGGTGTGGCTCAGTGGTTAAGCGCCCCTGGGTTCAGTCCCTGGTACCAAAACAAACAAATGAAAAACACATGACATGTTGGTCCTCAGACGGGTCCCATTCAAGGAAGAGTTCCCAGGCTCAGGCCTCACTTGCTTCCCAGGACACCCACATTAGCCGTTGAGCCCGCTTCCTTCAGGCCATGTTATGAGGTCCCTTTCCTCCGTATTTCATTTCTTTCTCTTGTACCTGAAGGATGAAAACGGGGCATCTCGGGTCTCCACAGTGCCTGGCACTCTGCCCTGGATTTAATACCTTTCCACAAACGTTTCCCAAATCCATGTTTCTGTTTTTGGGTGGCAGCGATGGCCACTCAGCACCTTATAAACTATATTCAAGAAGAAACGTTTAACAACGACGACTCTGACACTCTGCCATTTAGGTAGTGTTCATCTTTTGTCAGGCCCTGGGCTGAAAATCCAAAGTTTTTTTTTTTTTTAAAGCTTTTAAAAAAATCATAGAAGGAAACTTGTATTCATGGTGAAGGGGACCATATGGTCGGGGTATGAGGAGAAATGCCCAAGGTCACCATGCAGAGGTGTCCACTGCCATTAGAGAGAGCGTCTGCTCTGAGGTCAGGTTCCTTCACTGCCATGGTTGTGAGATTTACCTTTGGAGTATCAGTTTCCTCACCTGTAAAATGGGGATAATAATAACAGCTGTCCTGGAGGATTTATTCTAGTGATTAACTGAGATAGTCCATATCCGGTGCCTAGCATTGTCATCCAGGTCCTCTCCACCCAATGCTGAAGGTCACCTTCACAACGTGGCTTTCTGCCTCTTCTGCCTGCAGGATGGGCTTTGCCCAGGTACTAGGCAGACTGCAGGGGACGGGAGTCAGTGTCCTACCCTCAGCCTTCCAGTGTCCAGCGGGAATTCCGGGATGGAGACCCTCCCTCAACACTCCTCTGGCACTACACATGGTCTCTCTGTCTCTTGTGGGGTCCCCAGCAGGGTTCTGTGATCAGCTGCTCACAAGCCCTTTCATTTTGTCCCCCACCACTAACCCACCTTTTTTTTTCTCTTTCCTATTTCAAGGTTGTCTTTTTCTCGTGGATTTGTAAGACAATAGCCCTTCATTTATTCTTTATGTTATAAATATTTTCTCCAAATCTCATTTGCTTTTTGGCTCATTGATTCAGAGAAATGCTTAATTCTTAGATAGCCAAACCTGCCTGACTTTTCCTTCATGTTTCTGGTTTAGGAAAGACTTTCTGGCCCCAAGATTAACAAATACATGTCTTTTTTGGGGGTGGGGTACAGGGGATTGAACCCAGGGGCACTTAACCACTGGACCACACATCCCCAGCCTTTATATATATATATATATATATATATATATATATATATATATATATATATATATATATATATATATTTAGAGAGAGGGTCTTGCTAAGTTGCTAAGTGCCTCACCAAGTTGCTGAGGCTGGCTTTGAACTTGCATTCCTCTTGTCCCAGCCCCCAGTTGCTAGGATTACAGGCATGCGCCACCCGGTGACAAATGTGTCTTGATTGCATTCTCAAACTTTACAGTGAGTAAAAAGTTGGAAAGAGGCTTGTTTCTCTGGGATTTACTTTGGGGCCTCATGTGAGGAGCAGTAATAACATTAACAATGTTCGTTGTTTTACTCTCTAGGAGGGTCAGCACGCATCCGAGCAATTTTGTTAATACACTGAGGAAGGAGATTGGGATGATGCTCACAGGTGTCCTTGCAAGGACGCAAGCAGGGTGACACATCCTCTGCTCGTGTGCTGCCTTCCCATAATCCACTCATTAGTTTCCTCATTCTTCTCTGCTCCTTTGATCTGGCAGCTCCACCCTGTTTTAATTTCTCTAGCTTTGTAGTTCGTTTTGATGGCTGGTAGGTCACATCCTACCTCATTTTTCTTCTTCAAAACGTTCTTGCCTGATCTTGCTTGTTTACTCCTTCGGGTGAGCTTGAAAATCAGCTTGTCAAGTTCTATAAAAATCCCTTTAGGAGTCTGATTGGGAATGCATTGAATTTATAGATTTAATTTGGGAGGAATTGACATCTCCGTATTATCGAGTCTCCCCATTGTGGAACATGATATATCACTCCATTTATTCATAGCTTCTTTATGTCCTTCAGTAAAGTTTTATCGTCTTCCTCATATAGGACTCGGATATTTCTCGTTACGGTTATCCTTCGTTTTTTTTATAGTCTTGGTTGGCCATTGCATATGGGATGTTTTCTCCATTACATTTCTAATGGGCCCTGGCTGGGCTATGGGGGGTGTGGCTCTTGATGTGTTATCTTGTCTCCAGTTGGTACATCAGCCCTCTGCTGAATCCTACTATTTGCCAGTGGATTGGAAGACCTTTGAACCAGTACTGCCCAGGCCGCGTGGGGCGGGCCTTCCAGTGACTGCGTTTGAACTCACAGGAGTTCCTAATTCTGGCCCCGAGGTCTGTTCCGTGCCCTGTCTCCGAGCTGCCCGGTGCTTGAGGGCAAGCTCCCTTTCCTTCCTTCCTTAAGAGTACTTGATTCTAGGTGCCAAGCTCTGTGGCAGGGGCTGGGAAGGCGGGGAAGGAGATTGGGATGATGCTCACAGATGTCCTTGCAAGGATGCACGCAAGCAGGGTGACAAGATTCTCAGACTAACATGGGGTAGAGCCTGGCTTTAGTGCCATCTGTATCTGGGGGCTTCTCTCCTCCTCAGGTGGCTCACGAACCCCATGGGGTTTGCCTCGTCCCAAAGGAGGGCTGCCACACTCAGTGACCCAAGAGCCCCGCGGCTGTCCCTGGATGCTGTCCTTGCCTTTGATACACATGGTGCTGTTTTGGGGCCCTGACTTCCCACCTATTGTCCCACTGTGGGGCTGGGAAAATCTTCTGAGTCCTGCATGGAGATGGCAACCCCATGGGGAACCAGCCTTCAATGATAGGGCCCCGAAGGAAGGTCCCTTTCCCTCAGGGACCTCTCTGCCCTCCTTCTCTAAGTGCATGCAGACTCACAGCCAAAGGACAAGGACAGCGGGGTAGGCCCTGGCCTGGTGAGCCCTGAACTGGCCACCTCTGGTCCTTCCCTTAGGCCCATGGAGCTCCTCCAGGCCTGCTGTTCCCTTCCCTCCCTGCCACACGAACGCCTCTTCCTACCTGGCTGTCCCAGGGGACACGAGCAGAAGCTCTGGGGCACTTGTTCTCAACTGGAGTGGCTGTGAGTTTTGTTCCCTAGGCGACGGTTGGCAGTGTTTGGAAACGCTTTCTGGTTGTCACAACTGGGGATGGGGTGCTATTGCCATGTAGTGGGTACCGCCCAAGGGTACTGCTAAGCGTCCTGCAGGGTGTGGCGCAGCTGCTTGCAAGAAAACACCAGTAATTTCCAGCTCCAGGACCTCAGAGGTGCTGAGGCCGAGAGACCTCTGTCAACTGGGCATTGTCCAGAAGAAACTCGACAGACACCGCACTGGGAGCCATGTGTGAACTTTAAATTTTCTAATGGCTCCATTTTTAAAAAAAGCAAAAGGAAACATGAAATTACTTTCGATGTCCTCTTCTATTTTACCAAAATTTTATCATTTCAACATATAATCAGCAGAAAGTTGAGATATTAAATGTTTATACTAAGTCTTTGAAATCCAATATGTGTCTTACAATTAGGGAACAGCTTAATCTGGATGCTAAATTTTCATCAGAAATACTTGATCTATATTTAGATTTCATAAAATTTGCCATTGAAGAAGTAGATTTGCACACCCAAGTCATTGGAGTGTGAGTATTTACATGTGAATTAAAATTAATCAAAATTAAATGAAATGTCAAATTCCTTGGTCTCTTGGTCATATTTCAAGTGCTCAGTGGCCACATGTGACTGTTATGAAGCTAGGGCCTTCTGAGAAACTGAGGCAGTGTGAAGATCCCCTCTTCAAACCCCAATTCTTACCATCAAGTCAGAAAGATTTCAGACAAGTTGCTTAGAGTAACAGGCATGAGCTTATGGAAGGACAGGAAAGGGGAAGGGGACACTCTCAAGGGAGAGGGTGGGTCCCCTCAGAGAGAAGAGGGATCATGAACCTCTCCTGCATTCCAGTTTTATTGGGGACCCCAGAGAAGTTTCCAGAGTCCCACCCAGATCCACCTTTTGACTTTTGAATGACAGCTGGTGACATCAGACTTTCAAGTCCCTGTTGTGGCACTGTAGGTCTCCTTGGCCCACGCTGCCCAGTTCTGACTGGATTCTTAACCATATATTCCTACAGATTTTATACTTAGGAGGGACAATCCTTATCTCTCAGAGTTTCAGGATCTGATCACAAAAGTCTCCTCCTTCAGGGAAACTTAGGTTCCTCTTATCAACATTGTTTGGGGCCTATATTTCTCCTGCAGGTAACAGAATGTGACGCAGTCTGTCAACTGAGCCAGGCAGGACTGCAGGTAAATTGCTTTTTGGGAAAGAAAGAATGTAGGGGTCAGCACGTGGACGCATTTCCTAGAATTATTCTGTTAACTCTGTTCCCGTGGTTCTGTCTGTTCCCTAACACGAGTATAGCTGCTGTATTGGACAGCACAGTTCTGGATGTTAGAAATAGAAAGTCCCAGTTTCTTCCTCAGGGAGGCAAAAACTGCTCCATGTCCTTCCCCAAGGACAGAGGGGACTTTCTGCCACTGGTGGAAGCTAGAACACAAGTTCACTTGGTCATGGGTCACAGCAATGCTGAGAGCCAGTGTTTTCTGTCAGGGCCTCCTGATCTGGAGAGAGATGGTCACCAGTGCTATAGGTGACAAGCACTATCATCCAGGGCGTGTGTCAGGCTATATGTAGCAGGTGACATTGGGTAACTCTCCATGTGGGTGGCTGGGAAGCACTCACCCAGGAAGGGGGTTTGTTTCCCCCTGAAAGATGAGGGCTTGGTGAGGTAGAGAAGGTGTGGTGGAGTCACGGGCACCCCAGGAGGGAAGGCAGCCTGAGCAAAGGCCCCCGGGTCTGCATGGGCACCGCATGCTCCTAAGGTCAGTCCCTAGAGAGCTGGAGCGATGGCAGGCTCTGCATGTTCTCCCGTGAGCTTGCAGCCTGGAGCTCAGTCTCAGCTCTGCTCAGGGCAGGGGGAGGTTGACTGCCCCCCCTACGCCCCCCCCCCCCCCCCCCCGCCCCACTTCCCTTCCAGCCGTCCTGCAGCACTTCTTTCCACCAACAGGGGGCAGGGCGCCCTCAGGAGATGATACCCATTCTTTGGGATATTGCTACCAAGTTGAAGTCTTGGGTTAGGTGAGACCTTTCAATGCTCAGTGGACATTTTCAGGCTGTGCTGGGACCTGTGTGAATTAAGATGAGCCCCATATCCTGTAAGATGTGTGCCCAGTGTCCCAGGCTGCAGAGATTGTGGGGACTCCAGGAGGCAATGGGCCGTTCTGTCAGCCGGGAGGCCAAAGGAGAATTAGGACTAGCTTCCCAGAGGAGATGACTCCTGAGCTGAGCTAACATGAGAAGTGCCCCCTCTACCAACGGAGAGGTGCCCTCCAAGGGGAGGGGCAGAGCAGGAGGCTAGGCGGTGGGACCTGGGTGTCTGGCAGCTGACTGCTCCTGCATCTTGGAGGGCAGGGGACAGGCACAGGGGTGATGGGCCATGGCTTAGAGAGCCCAGGAGCCTGGGGCAACAGGGAGAATCAGACAGACTCTCTTTTGGAAACACACACACACACACACACACACACACACACACACCTTTTTTATCATAAAAAGCTTTCACATATGCATCAGAATACAGAGAAGATTTCATGAACCCCATGTCCCCATCACTTAGCTTCAACATGATCACATCCTGCCATTTTGTCACCCATTCTCCCCCTCCCCATCTAAAATAAACTTTTTTTTAATTATAGAAAATTTGAACCCACAAAAGTAGGGAGAGGAGTCACGATCCCCACAAACCTCCCCAGCTCGACAAGGAGCACTAAGCCCACCTTGTTCAGCTCTATCCCTACCTGCGCTCCTTGCCCGTACTGGGCCTGGTGAGGGGCAGGCGCTGGATTATCCTCCCCGGCTTCTACGGAGACCATTTCTGCTCTTTCTTCCCTCCTCAAAGTCAGGGGCGGGGGGCTCTACCCACCTGAGACACCAGCCAGCTGCCCTCTGGGGCTGGAGCCCTGTGTCCCCCCAAGGAGTGTCTTTCTGGGGAGGAGGCCGGGGGTCACCCTCCAGGCCTTTGGCTCCCTTTCCTCCTGTCCTTGATAAAGAATGCTCCTCCCCTCCAGTGCCCGCCCACTGAGCAGCTCCCATTAGTCCCAGCCCTGCCCACCCCACCTCCCCTGCTACCTAAGTGGCCCCATCTGTCTTCATTACCAGAGATCTGAGCAGCCAGCCCTCCCCATCGGGGCCTCCCAGGGATGGGCACCCGGTCCTGAGCTCTGGGCCGAGTGGCTCTGGAGGGGGGTGGACATAGCCTGGCAGGTTCCCCTCTATAGAGGGGAGGGTTCTCCAGGCCCTGGCCATTGTAGAGCACAGGGAATCATGGCTCCAGGGGTCAGGGGGACTCAGGGGTTGTCCCTGGAGACGAAGAGACAGATGACCACGGGGTGAGGGACTCGCCCAAGATCCCTGCCCGTTGGAGGTCAAGTGGGCCAGTCCCCGGGGCCCCCTGCCCTGCTTCCCCCTGCCCCTGCCAGGCCAGCTTCTCCCCTCTGCTGCGGAGCAAGGCCCAGGAGGGACAGTTCTGCTGCTCAGCAGCCCACTGAGGGTCTCCTCTAGCTGCACCCCCACTTCTGCCTTGCTGCCCTCCTTCCACTCCCCTGCAGGCCAAGGGAGGGAGCTGGCCACCCTGGCCATCCCTGTGAGTGGGTCCCAGAGTGCAGTGGCCCTGTCTTTGTCCCCTGTCCTCCTCCTGCAGGATGGTATAACAGGACAATCTTCCTCCACCTGGTTCTCCTCCCAGAGTCACCTCAACTCACCTTTGTGGGGGAATGGGACAGGGGGACAGGGAGTGCAGACACTTGGATTCAGGTCGTCAACCTGCCCACTGCCCTGTGATCTTCAGTAAGTCACTTCGATTCTCTGATCCCACACAATGATAATAGTCCCATTAACCCCGCCCTGAACAAATGAGTCAAATCTGGAAAGACACCCCTGGATAAGTATAAGGGGTGGGCCTGTCCTGAGACAGCTAGAGAGCTTGACCAAATTACCGAGTGTCCTGAAGCCAGAAGACTTCACAGTCCTCTTTCGCCCCAGAAGACTGTGAGTCTTAATTCCAGCTCTTGTTGATTTGCTGTGTGGTTCCATGTAAGTGGTCTGACCTCTCTGGGCTTCATATAAACATGGAGATCAATGCTTCTCTAGGCTATGGTCTCAACCTCCTGGCAACAAGGGAAAGCTAAATGCAGAAGTGCTTTAAGATCCTTGGAAGAAAGTCCATCCATAAACGTAAGGGATTAATAACAACCTCTAATAATCCTGCGGCCTGCCGGCAAAAGTGATGTCGCCCAAGCTGGGCGGGGAGCAGCCTGGCAGCTGGGGTGGCTCTGGTCGGGCTCTGAGGCTGAGAACCCGCATCTGTCCATGTGGGTTTCTCCTCTGCAGACCAACCACTCATTAGTTCCTGCCCAGGGTGCCCAGGAGGTGGGCAGGGAGGGAGCCGGGCTGCCCGTCTGCCCTGGGTGGGGTGTGGCAGGGCTGGGGAGGACGTTCTCAGCACCCATTTCTGCTGCTGCCCCGAGGCCCACGGGCAGCTAGTGCTCTCGTTCTGGGCCTCAGTTTCCTACCAGAGCTGCCGGTGCCGGAAGGCGGGACACGTGGCCCCGGATCACCTTCTTCTGTCCTCACCATGTCCTGGGCACTCATGCAGTGTCAGCACACCTGGGAAGGCCACGCGATGCGGCCTTGCATCTGGAGCTGGGGAATCCCACTGGCACTTCTCGGTGGCCAGGTCCTCCTGGCGGTGCCCAGAGTCAGTGGGCACCTCCTGTGATCGGAGCCTTTCCCCCGCTGGGTGCTGTGGGGTCGCAGTGCCCGTCCTGGGCAGGGGAGACCTCCAGGGGCCCCTGTGCTGCAGGACAGTCCTCGGGTGGCTCCGGGTGGCGGCCGGGGGAGGACAGCCCCTCTGCCCTGTCACTTTCCGCCTGGCGGAGGCCTGCGGGGACTTCCCTGGGTGCCCGGCTGCAGGCCCCTCTCCTGGGCGGCTGCCCCCATTCTGTCTTCTTCCTCACGGCCTATTTTTAACTTTGGGCTTTGGGGGAGGGAGGGAGGGAGGCGGCTTCGTGGTGACCCCCCTTCTCCTTGGTCTTTGTCTCTTTTCCTGTCCTCCTCTGTGGCTGTCCCTGCCCTCCTCCGGTTGTCCCACCCTCCCAGGTTGCTCATGGCTGTCCAGTCCCTCATCCCTCCTCCCTGTCCTCACCAGCTGCCCCTCCTGAGGTCCCTCCTCGGCCCCACCCCATCCGATGTCCTCTCCCCACCATCCCCCGGGGCAGCAGATGGTCCCTGGTGCCCCTTCTTGCCGTCATCGCTCTTGGCCACGTGGCTAGTTTGGTGGATTATTCGTGGTGGCAGCTGACTCGGGTGACCCCTTCTTCCTCCTGGAAGCCTGGTCTTCTCTTGGTGTTCATGACCTTGAGCTGCCTGAGGAGCAGGGCATACTTTTGTGAGTGCCCTTCAGTGTCCCTTGAATTAACGACTGTGGGTGCCTGGGCAGCCCTTCCGCATTCTTTGGAGACCAACCCCAGGATTCCCTGGACCTCCCCCGCCCCCTGCCCACCTCCCGCGTCTCAGTCCCTCTTGTCCCTGTGGGCTGACCCCCTGGTTTCAGAGATGTGCATGTGACCAGGCCTGGCCAGAGCAAGCCCAGCTGAGGGTTCTTGCTGGAAAGAAAATCTCGGTTGGATGGAAGCAATCTTTCCTCTTGGAGCCTCCCCGGCCATCTTGGCCACTGCAGGAGGGAACAGGAAGGAGAATAGAGCCAGTGACGGAGGACCCCCAAGGCCCCACCGTAGCACCTGGGCCCACTGTTCCTGATCTCAGCGTTTCAGCTACATGAACTGACACTTTTCCTCTGAAACCATTTGGAATTTGTTATTGACACCAGTTACTGCAAGAATCCTGACTGTCACTGGGGTTCACTCTGGTGTCTCCTCCCAGTTCACCCCACCTCTCTGCCCCGTCCTTTCCTGTAGCTCCTCCTTTCATGATGGCTAAGAACCCACCAACTCCCAGCCCAGGCTGTGCCCTTGGGCCTCAGGCCTGTTATCGGTTGCTCCAGATGCTGTTGACGGAATGCCCTGGAGGTTCTCAGAACACAGCGTGCCTGGAGCTAAACTCACCCTGCTGACCTGGGGATCGATGTCCACTCACACATCCATCCATCTGTCCACCCACCCATCCATCCTTCCACCCAACAACAAAGATGCTAAAACTATCTTAAACTTACCAGATGCTTGCTTGGCACCAGGTGGAGTTCTAACTAATGCACCTGTACTAACTTATTTAACTCTCAAAACAAATCCTATGCGACAGATGTAGCGTTATCGCCACCATCTTAAAGACCAGGAGATGAAGGCCTGTAGGGGTTAAATCACCTGCCGAAGGTAAGTGGAGAAGCCAGAACTCCTTGCTGTTCAGGCAGGAGACCAGGGCATTGTCCCCTGGCCCCACTCTCCCTGATCTGTCACCACATCCAGCCAACTCTGCCTTCAAAGTCACCTCAGACTGACTCATTTCTCTCATCTAATTTACCTCAGGGCACTGCGGCCTCTGGTGTCTCGCGCTCTCTTCCCCCTCGATGCTCAGTCGGGTCTGCCCTGCTGGGTGACCCTCCACAAGAGCCCGAGGCCCAGGCAGGTGGGGACCTTGCTGAGAACTCACGCACGTGCTGTGGAGCTAGGCCATGTGGGTCTCTCGTGACCCTGTACTCAGCTCAGTGCCTGGTCCCCTGGGCACTTTCTAAACACTGTGGAATGAAAATAGGCACAAGTGACAGCTTGGGAGTCACCGGATGCCTAGTGCACTTGGACTCGGCCAGTGGCTTTCGGGAGGAGGTGTCCCTGGTGTACTGAAGCCCCCGGTCATGGGTGTCCTCTCCCTGCCGTCCACTCTAATGGGACAGCTCCTGTAGTCTCAGCACGAGTGAGGGCGCGTCAGACACCATCAAATGCCTGAGGGCCTTTCGTTCAGCTCAGCACCTCTGTCCACCCCCCCAACAGTCTGAGTCCCCCAACCCTCTCCCTCTCGGATAAAGAACACCCAGGGCTGGGGGAGCTGGGGGACTCTGGGTATCTGTCCCCACTCTCACCCCAGGTGGTTGCCCTAAGTAGGGAACCATCTGCTGATGTACCCTTGGCCCTGAAGCTGAGGTCAGTTTGGGGTGGCAGAGGTACAGAGCCCACCTTTCAGGCTGCCATGATGAGTCTGGGGTCTGGTGGGAGTGGGGTTCCTTCTGGCAGGCCTGGGGGGCCCTGTCTGCTCTGTGTCCAGCTGTCCCAGCCCCAGTCAGCAACATGGCCTTTGGGAAGAGGCTGAGGCTGAGGCACGTGCTGGAAGGGGCTGTTCCCATACTGGACTGGCCTTGGGAGTCCAGTGTGGCAGCCATGGGGTGCCCCCCTCAGACCTCCCTGCACGAGAAGCTACCTAAGGGACACCCTGGCTGCACACCTGCAGGACCTACGGTGGCATCCATGGTCCACCTGCCTTTCCCCAGGCTCTGGCCGAGGGCTGAGCCCAGGGCTGCCAGAGCCCAGCCGTGTTGCAGACGCGGAACTCACCAGGTGGGCAGCTTGTGCCCGGGTCCCCTTGGCCTGGCTGAGATGTCCTCAGGGCTTCCCTGGGCCTGAGACTCGTCCTCCCCTCTCCCCTTCCTGCTCGTCCAGGTGTGTTCTCTCATCTATCGTTCGTGGACTGTCCAGGAGGACCAGATGCCTACTCAGCCTGAGGAGGGGACAGTCCCCCCCAGCCAACAGGTTCCTGCACCTCCCACAGCGCTGGCAGTTGTCGGGGTGGGACGCTGCCCAGGGGAAGATGCAGCTGTCCCGGCAGCAGCTTTGGGGGCTCTGGGGACAGTGCTTAGGAGGCCTGAGTTCCATGCTCAGCCCCAGGGTCTGACTCAGACACACACCGGCTCTGGCCTCCTAGTTGGCAAACAGGGGCTGTCTGGGCCTTGCTGGAGATCCCTGTGGGCCTTGGTCTAGTCGGATCATAACTTCCCACTCCTCTGTGGGATTGATAGGATCCCAGGGCAGAAGGGCCTCTGGAAATCATCCAGCTCTACCACTTAAATTGACAAGGAGGCACAGAGAAGTTAAGTATCTTTCCTAAAGCCACACAGTAGGTCTGAAGCAGGCTGGCCAGGACCATGGCCTGTCCTGGGCTCTTCTCATCTGACTGCTGTTTCCCTATGACCTCAACAAAATCAGAGGGTCCTTCCTCCAAGAGTCACACGAAGGTCAGAGCTCAGCATCCTCCTCTCAAACCCACAGCCCTAGAGTCCCAGAGCCCCCACCTGATGTGGCAGGGCCCTCCCCAGCCTGGCGTGACCACACTTTTTGGATCTGCTGACCCTCCTGGCTCCTTCCCAGGTCCCCATGAGCCTTTTCCCTTGTCCTCCTGAGGTCCTCTCTTCTTGCTGATGGCACGGGGACTTCTCCAAGAGGCTTCCCGGGCACCAACTCAGCAAGCCCACCCTGGGCCCCTTGGCGTGAAGCCCCACTTCTGCACCATGGCCCGGGTAGGGGCCTGGCTCTGAGAGCATCCCCGCCTTAGAGCCAACCCGCACGCGCCTCAGGGCTGGGGGTCACATCTTGGCTGCACCGCTAGCAGGGCGGCCAGCTCGCTGAGCTCCTAAGGTCGGGGGAGAGCGGGTTCTAAGTCAGACCTGGGTTTGAGCCACAGCCTGGCTGGGCAATGGCTTCACGTCTCTGGGCCTCAGTGTCCTTGTGTATAAAATGGGGGATTAAAACCCACTTCAGATGTCTGAGGATGACGCTGGATAATGTATGGAAAACCCGGGACAGCGTGTGGCCCAGTCTGTCCTGATCCTCTCAGCTGCCCCTCCCATCCCACCCTGCCTTAGGGTCTGGCTCAGGGGTGGGCACCACAGGAGGCCACCTGGGGGAGACGGAGTGAGACCTAGCTCTGGATTCCCAGGGGGACACGGCCAGGGGGCCAAGAGGTGGGGGTGCAGAGCTGGAGAGACGGCAGAGGGAGGCCGTGGCAGGGGGTGGGGAAGGAGGGACAGAGGGGGACCCCAGGAGGGAGGCTGGTTAGAGACCCAGGAAGAGACCCAGCGGAGGTGACGGCTCCGAGTGGCGGCTGAAGAGATGTGCAGAGATGAGGGACATCCCGACCCTCACAGGCAGAGTCGGGGGATCACAAGTCCAGGGACTGGGCAGATGGCGGGGAGGGGGCTCCCTGAGGGGCACCAGTCTGCAGGTCCTCTGGGACTGACTGACTGACTCCCCACCATGGGGAGATTTCCTTTGGGGATGCAGGCCTTTGGGGGCTCTTATTTTCCAAGGTCACATCCATTTGTGAGCCCCATGAACGCCACCCTGGAGTCCTGCTGCCCAGGGCTATGGCCAAGGAGCTGGCTGTGCCCCACTCGGTGGGGGCTCTGGGACAGGCCATGCAGAGACCCCCAGGCCCCTGTGGAGGAGCTGGGGTGCGGCAGGGGAGGGACATCTGTGCCCTTGTCCTTAGGCCAGCCGGCTTTGAGGGCTCCTGGAGGGGGCGACGGCGAGCGGTCAGCTGCGGGAGTCTTTCTGGAGTGGAGAGCCCCTTCTGTGTTCGTGGCTTGACAGTCTCCACGGTCAGGCAGCTCCCAGCTCCTCAAAGCCTGCTCCGATGGTGAGAAGGTCCTCGCCGGGCTGACACTGTCGCCGTGGCAGTCTCCACTGTGTGGTGTGCGATGTCCGAGTGCGTGGGCGGGGAGCCAGCTGTAAGGCAGCCCGAGGCCCTGGGCTGCCCAGAGAGAGAATTCTAGCAACTTTTCTCTGTACCCCCAAGAGAAGCAGAGGTGGCGTGTCTCTTCTCCCCTTATTTGATCATAAGCAATTCCTGCTCCGCACAAGGACTTCTGACCAATCCATTTATACAGAGATGCTTGGAACTCAGTCCCTGCCTCCCTCCGAAGAGGGCAGTTGGAACCCAAAGCGGGTCACTTATGGTGGAGTGGCAGGCCGTGGGGTGGTGAGAAGGCTGGGGGAAGGCCACGTCTCTGGCTCTCATTTCCCACTGGGATCTCTTCCTCTCACCAGAGCTGGAGGCTCTTGGCAGGGACAGAACAGCTCCCCAGCCAGGCCTTTGTACCCGTGAGCCTCAGCACCAAGCAAGTCCCAGCTCAGGGAGCAGGTCCAGCTGTGGGTGGCTTGCTGTCGGCCACTGGGCAAGTCACGCCTTTTCTGGGCCTGCATTGCCCATGCAGAAAAGGCAGGGTCTTCGAAGGCCCTTCACTTGTGACCATCTGAGGTTCTGGACCTTAGACCCTCCTTAGGACCTGGGCCAGGCCTTAAGTGCAGGACAAGGTGGTTGGACTCCTGAGAGGTCTGAGGCCAGGAGAAAACCAGACTCCTCCATCTGGAAGGAACAGGAGCGTTCTTGGAGCCAGAGGCCTCTGACCCTCTTTCATCCAGTTCCCTCGGTGACAGGTACAGAAACAGGTCTGGGCAGAGGAGAGGCTGGCCCGAGGCCCACAGCAGGTTAGCCTGGGGCCTCCTGCCACTCTGTGTGGTTAGCTGGGTCTTGAGGGTAAGTTCTGGCAGCCTCCCTGATGGAGGTGAAAACTGAGATAGGTTCTGGAGGAAAGAGAGTAGGAAGAGGTGGAGAGGTGGGTGTAACTGGCAGGTCTTCCTGAAGCCCTGGGCAAGGCCAGGTGTCTGGGTGGGCCACCTTGTGTTTGGTCCTTGATGGACAGTGACAGAGGAATCCTCTAGGGCCGTGGCTTAGCTGGGCTGGATGCAGCTGTAAATCTGTGTAATGTAAATGCATCCCAGGCCCCCCAACCGCCACAACCCAGAATAGGCAGCAACATGTCATTTTAACAAGGCTGCAAATTTCCTTGTCACCCAGGAGGTTGACAGCCATCGCCGGCACCACCTCATTGAATCCCAGACCCTCGGGGGCCTCCCCGGGCTGTGGAGTGGGTGCAGAGGGCACAGGTAGCAAGTCCAATCCACAAGGCTGGGGAGGGGGTGGCCAGCCTCTGAGGTTTGGTCTCCCAACCCCCCTCCCTCCCTCTGGTCTCCTGGGCTCTCTCCTCTGGCAGCCAATCCACTGTCCTTGAGTCTTCTGTGCCAATTTTCCTGTCCAGATCTCCACCCACACGGGCACTGCTACCCAAACACCGCCGTCTTTCCCTTTGACTATCCAGAATCTTTTTTTTCAATAACTTTATTTTGTTAATTTATTTATATGTGGTGATGAGGATCAAACCCAGTGCCTCACACATTCGAGGCAAGTGCTCTACCACTGAGCCCCAGCCCCAGCCCCAGCCCCAGCCCTGACTATCCAGATTCTTTCTTCAAGCCTCAGTGAAGACTTCTGCTTCCAGGAAACCTCCTGTGTTGTCCTAGGCATAACCCTTAGACCCCCCCCCCCCCAGGGAGCTGAGCACCCACGGTGACTTCTGACGCCAGAGGTCTGGCTGGTGGATGCTCAGAGCACCTGACAGGATCACAGAAGGCGGCCTGCAGGCTCCGTGCAGCTACTGAGGCAGATCTGTGGTGGATTGGTGATGTCTGCCATGGTCAGGGGTGGGGCTGGAGGGCCTGTCTGCTTCTCACTTCTTTACTCCCTTCTGCCCAAGGGAGGCATATCTTCCTGACAGCAGGCACCCCGCCTCCTGCTTCCTGTGTCCCTCCTCACGCTAGGCACACATGAGAAGTCCGAAAACCTGAGTCAGTGGAGGGTTAGAGAGTAAAGTGCTGCCACGTCCCACGAGTTGGGGAACTGGGTCACAGGGTCTGGAGGGGAAAAGGCCTTTCCTCGTGGTCCTGGAGGAGGGAGGGCTGGGAAGGCCCTGCAGGGGACCGAGGGGGCCCCTATGTCCTGATGCAGAGTGTTCAGGCTGGGAAGTCACTGGCAGTCATGGTGACTGAGCACCTGTGATGAAGATGAAGGAGAGGGGTCCCAGAGAGATCGGGGCTGGCACCAGGAGGCAGGGCTCCCCTAACCACAGGCTTCCTGGCCACCAGGTCTGCCGGGGAGCGCAGTGTAGAGGGAGAGCGGGGGCTGCTGGCCTGGGCTCTCGCTAGGGCCCTCCCTGCCTGGGGACAACACAAAAAAAGACTCTCAGGACCCTGTGGCACTACCCTGGGCCAGCATGGCACACTGCTTGGCTTCCTCTCCCCCCAGGTGGATGCTTTTGTATCCCACCCTTTCTGAGATCAAGACTCAGGCGTGGGGAGCCCGAGCAGTGTAAGGCCATGGCACAGGCCGGGCTCACAAGTTTTCAGCTTGGCCACTGACTGGAACCCTGGGCCTCCTGCCCACTGAGCCTCAGCTCCCTGGTCCCCAAATACAGGTGGAATCTAGGCAACTCCAGAGCCTGTGTGGTGTCAGGTTCTTGCTTTGGTGTAAGTGGCTGGTGGCAGAACCATCCCGGCAGCCATGTTGCCAGGCAGGGGAGCACCTGAAAGAGGGGGTGGGAGGCTGGGATGCTGCCTGGACAGGGCAATGGTGTGGTCCAAAGAGGCCTGAGGGCCTAGACACCAAGCCGCCTCTGCCCTCCCCTCCCAGGCCAGCTCCTCCCCCTCCCCCTTCCCTCCTCCTCCTCCTCTTGTTCCTCCTTCTCCTCCTGCCCTTTCTTCTCCTCCTCCTCCTGCTCCTCCTCCCCCCTCCTCCTCCTTCTTCTCCTCCTCCTCCTCCTGCTCCTCCTCCCTCCTCCTCCTCCTCCTCCTCCTCCTCCTCCTCCTCCCTCTCCTCCTCCCTCTCCTCCTCCCCTTCCCTGTCCTCCTCCTGGGCACCTCCTCCTGCTCCCCTCCTCTGCTCTCCTGCGGCAGCTGTTAATTCCACCCTCTCTCGGTGTCGTTTGCTGTAGAGTTGGCCCCCAGCCAGATTTGCATTGATGGTTTATTGATTTAATTAAGCAGGGGCTGTAAGGGGTGTCCCCCTCCTTGGTATGAGGCTGGGCAGAGCCGGGATGGGCATTCACAGGGCAACTGGCTGTTATTAAATACCCAAGGAGGCTGCTGGCTTCAGGGGCAGCCTGTTTGGGGACCGTGGTTCCTGCGACCTCCGTCTGACCATCCCTCTGGAATTCCAGCAGTGGTGCCATTGCACATGGTGGGCCCAGCTCGATCACAGCTCAGAGCCTCTGCGAGGGGGAGAGGACCTTGAGGACGGTGGCAGAAGGGCCAGGGAGCCTCAGCCCTCCCTCAGGCTAACCCCTGCCCTGGTCTGGATCTGGCTCCCGGCCCTCCTCCCCCGCGGGATCCACCCCAAGCTCTGCAGAGGTCCTCCTTCCTCCTTCACCAGAGCCGCAGTCCTGGAGGCCTGTGCCCATGCTCCCTGCCCACTCTTGCTTGGCATCTCCAGATGCCAACATGAAGGGGCATTTGCTGCATCTGCAAAAGAGGAAGGAGTGACTTTAGATGACCTCCATACTCCCCACCGCCTCCCCCAGCTGAGTCCCGGCCCAGCGGCACCTCCGGCTGCTCTCCTGCGCTCTTTCTGGATGTCAGGATGAGGTTGCTCAAAGCCCTGTCTAGCTGGGTCTTTCTGCGAATGCCTGGGGAGATGTTCTTAAGTTGGGGGGTGCGGAGCGCTGGGCTGGTAGGGTCCTCACACCCCATGGGGCCAGCCAGTCCACAATGGCTCTGCCAAACAGGCTCCTCGGTCACACTGAGGTAGAGTTTGGTTTGACATCCTCCCCACCCCGCCTGTCCCCAGAGCTCCAGGGAAAGGTCTGCCTGGGCAGTGGGAGGAGCCTGGGGACAGAGAAGTACAGGAGGTCTTTGGCCCCATCCTTTGGAGAGGAAGACTGAGGCCCAGGTTGGTGGGACGGAGCTGTCCACACTTCTCTGGGAGCCGGGAGGCTGGGCGAGGGGGCAGAGCACGGCAGTGGTGTCTGCAGGACCTGGGTGCGGGGGACATGCCTCGTGGCTCAGAGCCTAACAGAGCCCTTGAGAATGCCGAGGCCCAAGGTCACAAAGGCCCGGTGGTGTCTCATGGGCAGGGTCAGGGGTGTTGCCTCAGTCACCCAACCTGTCTGCTCCCAGGCCTGGGCACGCTTCGGGGCTCCTGCAACCCTGGATGTAGGTTCCCAAGCCCATTTCCCCAGCTTGATGCTGTCCAGAGGGCCCAGCCCATTCCTGCCAAGCTGTCCCAGGCAAGTGGCCACCAACCCTGGTGTGACGTGATCAGGGCTGTTACCAGGTGGGACTCCTGCCACCCGCTCAGCTCTCTGAGTCTCAGCCCCCGCTCACCCTCCCTCTTTTTATACTTAGCCACCTGGACCAAGGTAGGCAAAGTTAGCTTGCTGGGGACCAGGTGGGAAGTGAGGTAGCGGGCAGGAGGGCGGACAGGAGCTGTCCCTTGAGCCTAAGCTAGCAGCACATCTGCTCCGTCTCCCACCTTGGCCGCTGCCTCCCACCCCAGCCCCTCTCAGCCTCTCATGCCTGGCTGCCTGCTTCTTTCTGGAATGTTCCTTGTCTCTCCCCTCCCCAGTCTGCCTAGTTCTCTCTGCTGTTTTTCTCAGCTTCCTGCATCTCGGCTTCTTCCTCTCTCCTCCCTCTTCCCTTCCTGGGTCTCTCGGAGTGGGTCACCTGGGCCCCTTAGTGTGCTCAGGACCCCTGGGGGAGGGGGAGCCTAGATGGGATCGCTGGGCTCAGGGTGCAAGGCAGGGGGACTTGCCTTCCCAGTCTGACCTCCCTGAGCCTCTGCCTCCTCATCTGCAAAGTGGGCAGAGGAGCGGTGGCTGGTCTGGGGGAGTGAAGGCTGAGGACAGTGCTCTGCCATGTCCAGGTTCACAGCTACCACCTGTTCCCAGGCCTGGACGCACCTCAGGACTCCCAGCAGCCCTGGAGGATAGAGCTTCCCAACTTGTTCCCCAGCTTGAACCTACCCACTGGGCCCCATCTGTATCCATTGAGTCGTCCCAGGGAAGTGGTCTCCACCTGGGGGCGACATGATCACTTGCAGGTCGGTCACAGATGGGGCTTCTGACACCCGACTGAGCTCCCTAAGTTCAGTTTGCTCATCTGCAGAACAGGGAGAGTAAAGCCTTCCTGGGCCCGGACAGCAATCCTGCCCGAGAGGCACAGCCGGGACAGTGGACTGGCTCCTCCACTGAACCCTCCCCTGCCACACCTTTCCTGGTCCCGCCCACGCCCAGCACCTGCATCCAGGTGGTTTGCTCACTCTTCCTCACCTGCAAAGTTGCAAAAGCTCCCAAACTGGTCGTTCCATCTGTCTTGCCCTGAAGTATTTCTTGGTATAAAGTGCTCATATTCTCAGTGTATAGCTGATGGGTTTGTACATACGATAAACTGTGCAAACGGCCCACAGATGCAAGACTTCGATAGCCCAGGAAATGCCCTGTGCTCCTTCCAGCCAATAATCTCCCCAATCGATGCTGTTGAAAAACCACTATTCAGACTTAAACCTCCAGAGTTAAATTCATCTTTCCTTGAGCTTCACACAGGTCTCCTGTCTGCCCTCCCTGACACCCATCCATATGGTTGCACGCATCTGTACTTTGTTCTTTTCCCTTGCTAAATAGTATTTCATTGATTGATTGTACCATCATTTATTTATCCATTCTGTAAGAGATGGGCTTTGGAGTTGTTTTCTGTTTGGGGCTATTAGGAATAAGATGTTGATGACCATTTTAAAGATGTTCTTTGGCAGTCATCTGCTTTCATTTCTCTTGGGTAAATACTTAGGAGTGGAATTGCTGAGTTATACACAGGCATGTACTTAGCTTCAATAAATATTGCCCAACTGTTTCCCAAGGGATTAGACTAATTAATACTGCCACCAGTGGTGTATATTCATTCTGGTAGCACCACATTCTTGCCAACACTTGGAGTTACCATTGTTTTTTAATCATAGCATGTTTGGTGGGAGTATAATAGCATCTCATTGTGGTTTTGTGTTTCCTTAATGATCAATGTGGTTGAGAACTTTTCTCCTAATTATTCCACAGCTGGATACTGTCTTTGTAGAGGGCCTATTAAAGTCTTGTCAAAGTTGTAAGAAGTGGATCATCTGACTTTTTTCTTGATTTAGAGTTTCTTCTCTCTCTCTCTCTCTTTAAATATTCTGGACTTGAGCCATTTATCAGGTATGTGCTTAGGAAAGGTGCTTTTCTGTCTTCACCAGTCACCTACCTCCCTATCGTCTAAAAATCCCTTGCCACCCCCAAAGTTTCCAGGGACCTCAATGTGAGGTGAGACTTCACCTCTTTTCCACGTCATCAGGGCTTGCTCTCCAAGACCCAAATCAAAGTCCACATCCAGAAAAACAGCCTCTTTCTCCCTTCCCCACTGTGGCTACTCTGTTCTGCGAGCATCACAGGACGCCCTAATGGAAGGATGAGGGGTGTCTTGGTTCCTGTGTGCAACACTGGGGCAGGGACTGTCTTCTCACCCCCACCTCTGCCCTGCGCCTACACGATGCTGGACCTCAGCCAACTCTGTGGTGGGCTTCCAGAGGCAGGGGGGAGTAGGCTGAGGACAGGTGTGCAGGGGCAGAGGGACAGACTCAGGCAGTCCCAATCCCACCTGTTGATCCTGCAGGGTCCTCAACATCCCCTCCCAGAGTCCCAGTGGAGGGAGGTGGGAGAGGAACCAAGGGGTGGATGAAGAAGAGGACACTGTGCCCGGGACAGTCCTGGGTCTGGTCTCAACCAGCCTCCAGGGTGCTGTGTGCCCTCAGATGAGCCCCTGGCCATCTGTGCCTCAGTTTTCTCCTACGTGAAGTCGGGAGGGCAGACCTCCCGACACCAGATTCAGAATGTGACTACAGAGGTTCAGAAAAGCAGCCGTCCTCCTGCCGCCTCTGCCTGCAGGGGGCGCGTCAGCCTCACCTCAGTCCAGCGAGGGGAGGACCGGGCTCCGGAGGCACCGCGCATGCTCAGAGGGGCAGGGGCGTGCCCGGAGCCGACACCTGGCTGATATTAGCACCACTACAATCCAGGTGGTGTCCTCATGTTCTTTTCTGTCCTTTTCTGAATGTTCAAAATATTTCGCAAGTAACATTTTTTTTCTTTATTGAAGTATACTTGACAAATAAAAATTGTATTTATTTATGGTGTCAGTGTGACGTTTTGATGTATGCACACAGGGTGAAATGTTAACCACCATCAAGCTAATTAACATATACATCACCTTGAATAATTACTTCTTTTTGCTGGGGAACATTTAAAGATCTACTTTCTCAGCAATTTTCAAGTACAGTATACAATATATTATTATTAACTATAGTCACCATGCTGTGCAGTAGATCCCTAGAACTTATTTATTCCATCTAACTGCAATTTTGGACCCTTTGATCCAATCTCAATTTAATTAAAAAATTCTTAATTAAAAAAAAATCATTCCGGGCATGGCGGCGCATGCCTGTAATCCCAGTGGCTCTGGAGGCTGAGGCAGGAGGATTGTGAGTTCAAGGCCAGCCTCAGCAATTTAGCTTGGCCCTAAGCAAATCAGTGAGACCCTGTCTCTAAATAAAATATAAAAAAGGGCTGGGGATGTGGCTCAGTGGCTAAGCACCTCTGGGTTCAATCTCCCAGATCCTTACCAAAAAGAAAAAAAGAAAAAAGAAAAACCAAACAAACCAACATGGCATAATTTGGGTTCTCCTGACTCCCAGCCCCAGGCTGCCTGTGGGGACTCCCATCTGTGGCTTGCTTGGGCCTTGTGGGTGGATTGGGCTGTCTTCCTGGGACGCTGTCACCTGTCTCTGCACCCTTCACATGTGGCCCCTCGTCAGAGGACTCTGTGAACAACTTCAGAGACAGCTGGCTGAGGCCAGGTGTGCAGGGGCAGAAGGACAGTGACTTAGCACCTGGGACTCTGCCCCAGGGTGTGGGTCAGGCCTGGGGCAGTGGCAGAGAAGGAAGTGACAAAGGAGCTTGGCAGACCTCCAAAGGTCACAGATAAACCCACACAGGTCACAGCACTCAGGTCTCACTGAACAGATGGGAGACTGAGACACAGAAGGCACCAAGGACTTGTCAAGGTCACGGGGAGAGGTGTTGGGGTCAGGTTTCTACCACTGACCTCATTTCCCACTTCTCCCCCAATTGCTGGAGTCCCGAGGCTTACCCTTGACGCTGTCCTGCGACCCTCCAGACCTAGGGTGGCCTCTGTGCCTGCCATTTGGGCTTGGAGGTCTTTGGAGTCATGGGGAGTCTCCAGAGGAGCTATCCCGAGGAGCAGGCGTCCCACGCCTACCCGAGTATTCTGGGATGCCTGTGTCTCTGGACTAACCTGGGCTGACCTTCCTGATCTGGGGTACCTGGAACAGTCTGAGATGACCTGTGGGCTGGGCTTCACTGGAGACTTGCTCCAGGCTGATCTGCAGGACCTGGGGTGGGGGGATGCCTTCTTCCTGCCCTGGGGACAGACAGGGAACAGAGCTCTGGTCCTAATCCCCTCTTGGTTCTTTAGTGGTGGGAAAGAGACCTCGGTTTCCCTTTCTGATAGGAAGGATCTACCAGAAGCTACCCAAGAACTTGGCGCTCCTTCAGGAACGAGCACCTTGGGTGGCGTGGGGGGCCGGAGCCAGCTTCCACCTGGGATCATGTGGGAAAGGAGACAACCGGCTCCTGCCCAGTCAGCTGGGTGGGGCCGATGGACGCCACAATGGGCCATTGTGGGTTCTGGAAGGATGCCAGACACAGGAGCGTGCCCTGCCCTTCCGGATTCTTCTCTAGAAGGACATAGAGTGCCTCCAGCTCCATCCCGGCTCCACCAGGTCCCCGCGTCCCCAGGTCTGCTGTCCACATGCAGCTGTGTCTGCCCGGTCACCCATTGGTTTGGAGGGGTGGAGGGTCATCTGCCCGTTTAGCAGATGAGGCAACCGAGGCTCAGGGAAGGGAAGCACCAGGTCAGAGTCCTAGGAGCGCCTGGCCCCGGGCGCGAGTGCTTCCCAGACTCCGCCACCTCCCAAAATGCCTGTCCTGGTCTCCTTGTCCCGCCTCTGCCACCTTCCCAGGGGGAGCTGAGGCAAGAGCCGCTGTGTCCACTGCTCCTGGCCTCGGGTAACCTTTGCAGCCCTGCGCCGAGGGCCTGGTTTCCTCGGGATCTGCTGGGCCTGCTGGGGAGAGAGTCTTCCCAAATCGTGTGCCCCATGGTGACGCTGCGTGGGGCCACCTGGCTCCAGGGACAACACACTGTGCCCCTGTCTCTACTGAGAAGCCTGTGCTGACCTCAGAGTGCTGCCCATGCCCTGAGCTGGGGACACTCTCGGCCATCCAGAGGCCCTGTGCTCTCCCGCCACCTCCCCAACAATCTGACTCTGTCCTCCACACCTAGTTCTTGTCCCCCCAGGGAGGGGCAGACACAGCCCCCCGCCCCTTTGCTATTCCTGAACCCACCCAAGACTGTCCTCCACGTCCTCCTCCAGGGAGCCTCGGATCCCCACATGGACCTGCGGGTCAGCCTGTGAGCGCCCAGGGCCCCCTGGAGCCCCTGGGAAACTGCTCCCTGGGAGCCCTTAGGGCAAACCCCGATCACGCCCTGGAGGTGCACATCAGTGTGTGAGAGGCCAGGAGGACAGCTGGGGTCCTTCAGTACATCCCCTGCCTCTGGGAAGGCCAGCCTCTGCCATGGAGGCCACAGCCCAGGCACTTCTTCACTGTCTGGGCTGGTTGGGACCTCTGTACCTGGGGACCCTGGGGACCCTGGGGACCCTGGGGAGAGACACTCTGGCTGCTGGGCCTGGAACTGGTGCATGAACTCACCAGCCCGACTGACTCCTTCTCACGAGTCTCTGCTTCTCAGCGCTCGCTCTGCTGTGGGGCCGGAGGCTGAGTGGGCAAGCCCATCTGGTGGTGTCCAGGGACCTGGGCAGAGACACACTCTCTAAGGCTCCTGGCAGCTCTCAGGATAGACCCCGGCTGCCACCAGTGGTCTGGAGGGCCAGGAGGATCTGACCCCAGCCCACCCCAGCCTCACTCTGGGCTCTTCCTCCCCCAGGCTCCCTCCTGGTCATCTCCTCCTGGACCCCCTCCCCTCTCCCCCAGCCCCCTCATCGGGGATGTGGTCGTCCTCTGAGCCAGCTTCAGACCTCGCCATCCCACCGGCTGCTGGCTTAGGGAACCCCTCTGCTTCTCCTCTGTAGCCGCCACCTCAGTCCCCACAAAACAATGACTCCTGGCATTGGCTGTTCAATAGCTCCCCTGTGGCTTTGTCCCGCGCTGTGGACTCTCTGTGACAGTGTGGGCCCTGCCCCTCCTCGAATGGATGAATGACAAAATGAACGTGTAGAAGAGACTGAGGGGAAGTTCAGCCAGGAGGCCCGTGGGGGTCCAGGCCAGGGAGCATGGGCACAGGAGCCTGGGCTTGTCCTGAGTGGTGAGTGTGGATGGGTGGCCCCCCTGGGCCAGGGCTTGGTCGTGAGAAGTGGTCAGAGCGGGCTGGGTTGAGGGAGGGTCCACGGGAAAGAGATTTTTAGCTTGAATAACCGGGAAGACGGAGATACGGGGAGAATGGAGAAGCAGGTTTAGAAGGAGGCGTGGGGGTCCAGTTCTGACCAGCTAGAGCTGCCTATGAGACCCCGCATGGGGGTGAATGGTGGGCAAACGTGAGAGTCTGGAATTCAGGGGACATGTGGCCCAGGGGACAGAATTGTTAGATAGATGGAATTCAAAGCTATGAGTTAGATGAACTTAGAAAAGACATGGGAAGCCTGCTCTCCAGGGCTTTTAGACTTAGAAGGTCAGGGCTGGAGGACACAGGGAGCAAGCGGCCACAGGACGGGGGAGAGGGCACGGTGGCAGGTGCCCACTGGTGGGAGAGGAGGGCTGGGAGACCCCAGGAGGCCAAGGCAGAGCAGGTGCAGAGGCAGAGTGAGGGATGACAGGTGGGCTGTCGTAGAGGGCTCTGCGCATCAGCACAGAGAAAGGTCGTCTCATCTGTGGGCACTAGGGAGCCCCTGATGGTTGGTAGACACGGCAGGACGAGGCCCACTTAGGAACTGGACAGGAGAGAGGCAGGCCTGGAGCGGGGGACTAGGCTGATCCAAGGATAGGGGCTTGGCAAATCCCAAGGTGACCTTGGACTTCAGCTTTCTTTTCTGTCTAGTGGGGTGAAAATCCTAACCTTGCACCACAGGAGGAGCATCTGGTCAGGGGCGCCCACCTGGATGCCACAGCCTGCCATTCCAATGCTGGTTGCTAGGTGGCAGCCAGCACCTGGCTCCCCACCACAGACCTGGGGAGGGCCCAAGAGGACTTGCCTGTGTGGGGACCAGGCTCAGACCCCTGTCCCAGGGTCCAGCTTCAGGGTGGCATCTTCTCTCTTTACTGTCCCACCAGCTCAGGGCTCCAGGACCCTCGGCCCTGAGGGGAGGCCATGTGCTAGAAGCTTGCCATCCAGGCTGCCTGTGTGGGACTCCCCTCTGGGGCAGTTCTGGGGCAGGCTTGGGGCGCAGGGGACCCTCACGAGGTTGCCAGATGTAACCAAAAAATTGGAGCACTGGGGACACCTTTACACTGGACATTACTGGATTTAATCTGAAAATCAAATTTACCCAGCAACCCTGACCCTGCCGCACTGGCCCTCTGGGGAGCAGGGCTAGTTGCTAGTTGTCCCCAGCACAGGACACAGGCCCGGGCTGCCAGGGCTGAGGCTGACAAGGTTTCAACCATGACCACCTCCCCGGAAGCCTGTCCCCCTGTAAGTCTATCCTCCCTAAGGGCACGGGCTGGACTCTGAGATGCAGAGGTCACTGGCTGCTGCCCTCACATTCTCTGGGACTTATGTCCACCCTCCCAGGCCCAGACCACTGGCTTCTCTCTGGATCCTTTGTAGAACTTGGTGGTCAGGCCACATGGAGTTCCCAGCTCCTGCCTGCTCCAGGAGCCTGCCCTTTGCTTGTCCCTGTTGTGACTCTGGCTGGACATTGTACAAGTCACCACCCCTGACTGGATTGTGAGTGTCCAGAGGGACAGGTGGCTCCAAGTTTCCACGGGTGTTGGCTGGGAGCCTTCCCTGGGGTTGGTGTATGCACGAGCAGGACACGGAGAAGGACCGGGAGGAGAAGAGGGCACATGGACAGGGAGGCCTGCGCCGTGGGCAGGATTCTGGGGGCAACCACTGGGGGCCAGGAGGGAGCCTCAGCCATGTGGACCCACCGCCCTCTCCTCACCTCGTGGGAAGGTGGGGCTTTAGGTGGAGACTAGTTGGCTTCACCCCTTGCTGGACACCAGGTGTGGAAGCTGAACCCGAGAGGGGCAGCGATAACCCAAGGACACACAGCATCCTGCCCCCTGTCTGACCTGTCCCCCTGTGTCCTCTAGGTGCTGGTCTGCCTCTGGCTCTTGGGTGCTACCCCTTGTCCCTCAGAGGTCCCTAGGAGACCCTGAACAGGCCATCTGCAGGGACGGAGCCCTGGATCCTGATTCCGCGGCCTCCTCTGCCCTCTCGCTAGGAAGAAGATTCACGAGGCAGGTGAGTTAGTTTAAAGGGACTGCAGTCTTTTTATCACCTTGATGGCCACAATGGATTTTGTTTCAGGGAGGATCTGGGAGACTTTAATTAAATCAGGAACTCAGGCCCCGCCAGATTCCTGGCTGCTTATCAGCTTCTTAGGGCCGTGATTCATTACCCAGGATTATTTTTTCTCATCCCTGAAATAATCTTTAAAGGCCTCTATCAGGAGATTAAAGCCATAAGTCACACCTGCCCACGTGGCTGCTTTGTTTCCTCGGCACATGGGCAGCGTGGATCCACCCAGAGGACCGGCCGCGCTGCCCAGCCTGGTAGCCCCTCTGCTGCCTCGGGTGAGTAGGGAGGATCTGGTCAGCGGGCTCCCTGGCTGGACAGAGGCTCAGCTGGAGTCCTGGGTGCCGGGAGCTTGGCTAGTGGAGGGGCCTATGGCTTGTCTCCTTGTTTCACTTAACACTCGCGCTCTGGCCCCCTCCTGGCCTGGGTGCTGGGCAGACGAGACAAATGGCTGCCTTCTGGGGATACAGACAGGTGGGCAGTCCACCTCTTCCTCTCTATACCAGGGGAGTGGGGCTTTCTCCCAGTGGGCACCAGGATTGATTTTTTTTGGGGGGGCGGGGGGCTACTGGGGATTGAACTCAGGGGCACTCAACCACTGAGCCACCTCCCCAGTCCTCTTTTGTATTTTATTTATGGACAGGGTCTCGCTGAGTTGCTCAGGCCCTCGTTGCGTGGCTGAGGCTGGCTTTGAACTTGCCATCCTCCCACCTCAGCCTCCTGAGCTGCTGGTCTGACAGGCGTGTGCCCCCGAGCCCGGCTCAGGGTTGCTGACTGGAGGTCGTGGGCTCTCAGCTCCTCTTGAATGATTCACTGTGACTCTCCCCTGAGCCAACTTGCCGAGAGGAGGGTGGCCTCCGCCCAGGTCACCAAGCCCTAGAGGATAAATGAAGCCCCCAGTTCAGCCTCTAATGTGGGCGACGGCAACTATGGGGGTGAAGAGGGAAGGGCGGGCTCCCTGGAGGAGGTGGTGATGGGGATGAGGTTGGGCTGCAGAGAGCTTGGACCTGGAGCATGACCTGCCTTTCTCTGGTTCCAGAAAGGGGCCGAGTAGATCCTCAAGCCTGGGCTTCGAGTGCCCACCATGACTCACTGCCAAGTTCACTAAGTTGCTGGTCACTCAGCCAGCGTCCAAGGCTTTGGCACAGTGACCGTACTGTGTGATGTTCTTCAGGTAGGTCACTGGTGAGGCACCAGCCTTCCTCTATCTGGCTGGGCGGGGGTGTCAGGGGGGCATCTCCCAGAAAGTTCCCTGGTGAGTCTGACCCAGGACTCAGAGCTACTTCAGGCCAGGGACAACAGGGGTACCTGTGTACATGCTGACACGTGAGGGAAGTGTCTATGTGGAAAGGACATGGTTCTAGGTCACAGAGATGGGGTAAAGGGACCAGGGAGTCCAAAGCCTGGGATGAGATTCAGCCCCCTGAACCCAGCTTGAGCCCTCTACATTCCAGCATGATTTTTTCTTCCTGTTGTCTTCCAACCCCTGGGCCTTTGCACATGCTGTTCCCTGCCTTCCTCTACCCCACATCACCTGAGTCATCCAGCAGTCTCAGCTTCTGCCTCCCTGCTCTAGTGAGGCCAGGTCCCTGCTCTGCCCTCCTAGCTTGGTACCCTCTTCCCCAGGAGCTGATTTTCATTGTGACTTGGTGGGGTCATGCTCCCTTTGGGCAGCCAGGCCTGTGGCTTTGGGGCCACTCTGCAAGGGAAGTTATGTGCTGAGGGAGAGGGGGCAGGCCACACTGGGGGGACGTGTCCTAGAGAGGGAGGTATCCTCCTGCACGTGGCTGCCTGAACACACAGGGGACCTTGGGCTGCATGGGCTGCAGGGGACCAGTCAGGTTGGTAGGGAAGGGGTCAGAGGGGTCACTCCCAGCTCCTTCTCACGAGGCCCTTGCCTGGGCAGCACAGGAGCCCATGGGAGAGTCTCCCCAGACCTGGGAGAGGGGGACAGCAGTTGAGCAGGTGGAGACCGGGCACACGTGCAGTCTGGCCCGGCAGCCTGTGACCTCTGTGCCACTTCCCGGCCTGAGTGGTGGTATTTATGTCATGATCCGTCTGTGTCACCCTGATGAAGCAAAACTCAGAAACCTGTGTGGGGTCTGTCCAGTCGAGGCCAGTCAGGATTTCTGTCCCCTGTGCTCCATGCTCTGCGTGTGCCTGGAGAGCCCTGGACTGTATTAGACAGTGAGGGAGTCTCAGGGGCTGTGGCCTGACCTGTGGCTCATGCCCATGAGGGGTGAGGCCTGGCTTTCGAGAGGCGATTAGCTGGTGGCCCCCGAAGGGCAAAGGCCTTTGCTTGTAAACATAGCTCCTGTTTATTGAGCTCTCTTCGTGCCCCTGAACGTGGTGCTGGAGACACTGTGCACAGCTTCTGAACCTCACAGCGACCTTCCCAGTAGCTGCCACTATTCTGCTTAAAAGTGACGGCACGGAGCACAGGGCATGTCATTTATTGGCTCATTCAACCATGCTTTGACTTTTTTGGTACTGGGGATTGAACTCAAGGGCGCTTAACCACTGAGCCACGTCCCCAGCCCTTTTTATATTTTATTTAGAGACAGGGTCTTGCTAAGTTGTTTAGGGATTCACCGAGTTGCTGAGGCTGGCCTTGAACCTACAATCCTCCTGTCTCAGCCTCCGGAGCCGCTGGGAGCTAAGGCGTGCACCACTGCACCCAGCCAGCCTTGTGTCCTTCAGAATCTTTTTTGTGAGCCCTCCGTGTGTGGGAACCTGCTGGGAAGCTGGGGGGCTGGTGGAAACTGCTTGGCTGGGCCCAGACCTTGACCTTGGCTCTGTTGTGGGCTGCTCTCCCCTGTGTCATTGCTGTTCAGAAGGTGGCACATCGCTGGGATTGATAAAGGCCCCCGTGTTCCTGAGTGAAGAGCCCAAGGAGATGATAGTGCAGGGGACGGGCTCCTGGGTGGCCGGGCTGGACCAGGGCTGGAGGCAGAGCCTGGTTCGTGGGACGTGTGGACTCCGATCTTGGGCTGGTGGCCGTCCTGGGCCCCTTGCCTCACAGTCTCCACGCCCACAGGATCCTGCCTGAAGATGCAGAGCCTCAGTCCTTCTGTTCCTGCCTCCCCTGGGCCCTCAATGCCCCACGTCCTCAGGCAGCAGACCACCCACTCTGTCCCTGCCTCGGATACGGCACGTTGGGCTCTCGAGACTTCACCGAGCATCTCGTGTGACATCAAGCTGGCAGGCGCCGGGCAGCACGGATGGTCGAATAACGAAGCCCACTTCTGTCGGTGTCCAGCCCAGTGTCCATCCAGATCCTCTCCCCACCTTCCCTGGGGAGACCGTCCAGGGAGTCCCTGCAACACGTGGTCACAGCACATGTGTCCTTGGCTGGAGGTGGCAGCGGGAGAGCTGAGGGCCACGGAGGAACACACCTTGGGAGTCCCCGGCTGGAGTTGGCCTCTCAACTGCTCCGAGCCTCAGTTCCCTCCTGCGCACACAGAGGCTCCTGAGTGTCCCCCGAATGAGGCTTTGGTGAAGGGGACAGAGATGATGTGCACAGAGTCCCTAGAACAGCGCGGGCACAGGGCAGATGGGGTGACATGCCAGGGCAGGGAGGAAGTGGGGACACGCGGCGTCCTGCCGCAGAGCGACGGTTGAGCAGCATGCTTCATGGTCCTGCCGCTCCTGGCCCTGGGGAAGGGAGGCATGGTCTCGGCCAGGAGATGGGGAGGTAGGGCCAGGTCCCCTCCCTGAGCCTCAGTTCTTTCTTTATGAACAGGAGGCTGACCTGCCACTGCCCACCCTCCCGGGCCCCCCAGGAGCTGGAACAAGGTCTGGTGGGGAGGCGGTCTGGAAGCCCCAGAAGTTCCCCTGCACGGCCCCCCATCTGCTCATCGCCGTCTACACTGCAAGTGGCAAAAAGGAGGGGTCCAGAGGCGGCCTCAGCTGGAAGGCTCCCCTCCTGTGGGTTCCGGCTCCTGCCCACTGGCCTCCCGGGCTCTGGCCCTCGCTGCTCCAGGACCTGCTCTCTGGTTGTTCTCTGCTGTTTGAGTGCCCAGGGTCCAGCGTGATGGCTCCCGAAGCCCCGGCACCGCCAGCTCGCTGGGCCACGGCTCTGACCTCCTCGCCTGCTTTGTTACACTGCTGCAGGATCCAAAGTGACCGGTGTGGACGTGGGGGCACGCAGCCCCCTGTGAGAGCTTAGGGAGGAGCGGGCCCCGGGCTCTCCAGGGCCTTCCCTTCTTCATCAGCAGCTCCCTCCCTCACCTGGGGAGAGAGGAGATCAGAACTTAAGGGAGGGTTAAGGGGGAGGCCACTCTCGGGGCCGCCCTACACCCTCTAAGGTCAGTGGCAGACAGGGCTGAAAACCGAGGCAGCCAATTGTGTGCAGGTATGAGTATGTGATAACGAATACATCGTTATGTACAATTACATGCACCAGTAAAACTATGGGAAAGAATAAAACCCTGGGCGGGGGCGGGGCAAGAAGCTGCAGAATCCTTCTTCTACTTTGGTACCAGGGATTGAACCCAGGGGGGCGTAACCACTGAGCCACATCCCCAGCCCCCTTTTTGTACTTTATTTAGAAACAGGGTCTTGCTGAGTTGCTTAGTGCCTCCCTAAGTTGCTGAGGCTGGCTTTGAACTTGCAATCCTACTGCCTCAGCCTCCAAGCCGCTGGGATGACAGGCGTGCCTCACTGTACCAGCTGCAGAATCCTTCTTAATCCAAGAGCCGGGGAACCCCAGTAGATCAGCATGGAGGGCTTGAAAGGGCTGAAGGAGTTCGGAGGTGGGGAGGCTCAAGCATGACATGTGGGAAGAGAACCTGAAGCTGCTGTATAAAAAGAGGAGGAAGACCAGGAGGAGGAGGAGGAGGAGGAGGAGGAGGAGGAGGAGGAGGAGGAGGAGGAGGAGGGATATGGTGATACCCCATGTGCCCTGTTTTCAGATCATTTTCACCCTGGGGTTGGGATACAGAAGGGCCGGTTGCGGGCAGGGTGGCCCACACATGTAATCCCAGCAACTTGGGAGGCTGAATCAGGAGACTCACAAGTTGGAGGCCAGACTGGGCAACTTAGCATGATCCTGTCTCAAAATAAAAAGCGCTGGTAGCTTAGTGGTAGAACATCCCCGGGTTTGATCCCAGTTCCACAAAACGACTAACCCAATCAACGGCCAGTCTCCAGAGAGGTGCAAGATGGGAGCCTTGGGTTTGGAAACTCTGTTACCTTCTCCGACCCTTAGTCCCAAAGACACTCCAACACTTGTCACTGCCATCTCCTTCATTGAGGCCTCCTCTGTGCCAGGCCTTGATCCCCGAATGTACACCTGGGATCTCTAAATCCCCCCTGTCACCTGCATCCCCATTTTACAGATGGTGAGGCAGAGGCTGCTGAGACACTGTGACTTGGCGGCCAACGATGGCACAGTTAGATAGGAGCTGAACCTGCAGGGCCCCCGACTGTTCCTGCTGGATTCACCCAGGCCACTAGCCGGGTCCCCAGTATCAAATGAATTCCGTGATGATTTGTAAGCACAGCTGAGTGGCGTTTACAGAGCATGTTGGGAAGTGATAAAGCACACTTCTGAGGGAGTCACAGAGCAGCAGGGTGCAGCCTCTCACCTCCTCCTCTTTCTCTAGCAGCTACGGGTGGCCAGGACTCTGATGGGCTTTTATAGGACAGGTTTATAGCGCAGAGATGGGGACAGGGAAGGAGGGAAGCGCTGTTCCACCTGGGGCTCAGACAGGGGCTGACAGACCCTGGGGAAGCCTGGGGCAGGGGTTCTGCACCCTTGCCGAGCCCCAGAGGGAGCCAGCAACCTCTGACTGGGGGCTCTGCGTGGTGGCAGGGACCTGGTCCAGCTGCTCTGGGGTTCTGGTGGGCAGCCTTGGGCTGAGGACCTTCAAGAGCCATGGGACGGCCGGCTGGTGAGTCCAGGAGTCTGCGGTGCTTCCTGGTCCCCGGTGCTTGCCTGGAAGCAGAGTCACCTGGGCCCAGGTGTCGTGAGGAGCAGTCCCCGCAGCCACAGCAGAGGCAGGCTCAGCATCCGATGCCAGCTGTGAGGGCGAGGGTGGCATTTAGGGCCAAGAACCCTCTGCGCCTCCCTCTCCTCCCCCACGTGGAATCTGCTGCCAGACCCTTGAGAGCACAGCGTTCCTGTGTGTTAGGGCCTGTGCCTGTCTCCTTCACTCTCACCTGCTCCCCGCCACTGGGGTCCCTCCCTGGGTGACAGCAGTCATCCCCGCTGTCCCTGGGTCCATCCCTGACTCCCAATATTGTCTGTCAGCGGACTCCAGCTGGACCCTGTCCCTCCCGGAAGGCTGTCCGTGAACTCAGGACACTCCCCTCACCTGCCTTGCTCTCCAACCCCCCAGGAGGGCATGGGTGGCCTGGTGGATTCAGACAGAGGGGCCCAGGGGTGAGGAGGTGAGGGGGTGAGGGGTGAGGGAGTGAGGGGGTGAGGAGGTGAGGGGTGAGGGGGTGAGGAGGTGAGGGGGTGAGGAGGTGAGGAGGTGAGGGGGTGAGGAGGTGAGGGGTGAGGGGGTGAGGAGGTGAGGGGTGAGGGGGTGAGGGGGTTGAGGGGGTGAGGAGGTGAGGGGTGAGGGGGTGAGGAGGTGAGGGGTGAGGGGGTGAGGGGGTGAGGAGGTGAGGGGGTGAGGAGGTGAGGGGTGAGGGGGTGAGGAGGTGAGGGGGTGAGGGGGTGAGGGGGTGAGGGGGTGAGGGGGTGAGGGGGTGAGGGGGTGAGGAGGTGAGGGGTGAGGGGTGAGGGGGTGAGGAGGTGAGGGGGTGAGGGGATGAGGGGGTGAGGAGGTGAGGGGTGAGGGGGTGAGGGGGTGAGGAGGTGAGGGGGTGAGGGGGTGAGGGGTGAGGGGTGAGGGGTGAGGGGGTGAGGGGGTGAGGGGGTGAGGGGGTGAGGAGGTGAGGGGTGAGGGGGTGAGGGGGTGAGGAGGTGAGGGGTGAGGGGTGAGGAGGTGAGGGGTGAGGGGGTGAGGAGGTGAGGGGGTGAGGGGGTGAGGAGGTGAGGGGTGAGGGGGTGAGGGGATGAAGGGGTGAGGGGTGAGGAGGTGAGGGGGTGAGGGGGTGAGGAGGTGAGGGGGTGAGGGGGTGAGGGGGTGAGGGGGTGAGGAGGTGAGGGTGAGGGGGTGAGGAGGTGAGGGGTGAGGGGGTGAGGGGGTGAGGGGGTGAGGGGGTGAGGGGGTGAGGAGGTGAGGAGGTGAAGCTCCTGGGGTTGAGGGGGTGAGGGGGTGAGGGGGTGAGGGGTGAGGAGGTGAGGGGTGAGGGGGTGAGGAGGTGAGGGGGTGAGGGGGTGAGGAGGTGAGGGGGTGAGGGGTGAGGGGGTGAGGAGGTGAGGGGGTGAGGGGGTGAGGCGGTGAGGGGGTGAGGAGGTGAGGAGGTGAGGGGTGAGGGAGTGAGGGGGTGAGGAGGTGAGGGGGTGAGGAGGTGAGGGGTGAGGGGGTGAGGGGGTGAGGGGTGAGGAGGTGAGGAGGTGAGGGGTGAGGGGATGAGGGGGTGAGGGGGTGAGGAGGTGAGGGGTGAGGGGTGAGGGGGTGAGGGGGTGAGGGGGTGAGGAGGTGAGGGGTGAGGGAGTGAGGGGGTGAGGAGGTGAGGGGTGGGTGAGGGGGTGAGGAGGTGAGGGGGTGAGGGGTGAGGGGGTGAGGGGTGAGGAGGTGAGGGAGGTGAGGGGTGAGGGGATGAGGGGGTGAGGGGGGTGAGGAGGTGAGGGGGTGAGGCGGTGAGGAGGTGAGGAGGTGAGGGGTGAGGGGGTGAGGGGGTGAGGGGGTGAGGAGGTGAGGGGTGAGGGGGTGAGGGGATGAGGGTGAGGGGTGAGGAGGTGAGGGGGTGAGGGGGTGAGGAGGTGAGAGGGTGAGGAGGTGAGGGGTGAGGAGGTGAGGGGTGAGGGGGTGAGGGGGTGAGGAGGGGGAGGGGGGAGGGGTGAGGAGGTGAGGGGTGAGGGGTGAGGAAGTGAGGAGGTGAGGGGTGAGGGGGTGAGGGGGTGAGGGGTGAGGAGGTGAGGGGGTGAGGGGAGAGGAGGGTGTGAGGGCTGAGGGGTGAGGGGTAAGGGGGTGAGGGGGTGAGGGGGTGAGGAGGTGAGGCTCCCGGGGTTGAGGGGGTGAGGGGGTGAGGGGTGAGGAGGTGAGGAGGTGAGGGGTGAGGAGGTGAGGGGTGAGGAGGTGAGGGGGTGAGGGAGGTGAGGGGGTGAGAGGGGTGAGGGGTGAGGGGTGAGGGGGTGAGGGGGTGAGGAGGTGAGGGGGTGAGGGGTGAGGGGGTGAGGAGGTGAGGGGGTGAGGGGGTGAGGGGTGAGGGGGTGAGGAGGTGAGGGGGTGAGGGGGTGAGGGGTGAGGGGGTGAGGAGGTGAGGGGGTGAGGAGGTGAGGGGTGAGGAGGTGAGGGGTGAGGGGGTGAGGGGGTGAGGAGGTGAGGGGGTGAGGGGTGAGGGGGTGAGGAGGTGAGGGGGTGAGGGGTGAGGGGGTGAGGAGGTGAGGGGGTGAGGGGTGAGGGGGTGAGGGGATGAGGAGGTGAGGAGGTGAGGGGGTGAGGGGATGAGGAGGTGAGGAGGTGAGGGGTGAGGAGGTGAGGGGTGAGGGGTGAGGAGGTGAGGGGTGAGGGGGTGAGGGGGTAAGGGGGTGAGGAGGTGAGGGGGTGAGGGGGTGAGGGGGTGAGGAGGTGAGGAGGTGAGGCTCCCGGGGTTGAGGAGGTGGGGGCTGTAGGGTGAGAGTCGGGCTGTGATGTGGTTCCCGATGTCCACTCCCTGCTCACCCACAGCACTTCGAGGGTGGACATCACTGTCTGGAAAAGACTAACCCATGGGGTGTGACCACAGCCTTCAAGGGTCTGAAGGACAGTGACAGGGAAGAAAAGAAGGCCAGGTGTCCATCAGCTCTCAGAATGGGAGAAAGCTGGGGAAGGGGCGGGGGAAGTGGCCGCTGTCAGCAGGTTTAAGAACTTGCTAGTGCTGAGAGATGTCCGCCATCCTCGGCCGGGTCCCTGGCCGCTCTGTGTGGCTCTCAGTGGGCCTTGTGTCGCTTTCCCTCACATCCCACACGCCCTGAGCAGCACGCCCATTCCTCGTGGCCCACTGCCCCGCCGCAGTGTGTGCTGGTGCGAGCCAGCATCCGGCCACACGCACCTTCATGCACACGTGCGCCTTTGTCCCACTCTGAGAACGACCACGGAGGACAAGGACAGGGCTACATCAGGATGGAAAGCTGCTGGAGAGACTGGTTTGGGCGGGACGCAGAGACTCGGGGAGCAGCGGGCAGGGCCCCTCTGTCTGTGAGGAGTCCTGGTCCCTCAGATCAGCCCTGCAGGGCGCCAGGGGGACTCTGCCTGAAGGGTCACCCGGCCCTGCTCCCCCCTCCCACAGCCGGGTTCCAGCAGTGGCTCAGCTCTCATGGGCCCACAGGCTGAGGTTGAGCTGGAGGCCTCTTTAAAATGCAGGAGGGAGAGAGAAGGTGACTGGCCCAAGGTCGTGCTGAAACCAGCAAGGAAACCCGATCTCCCCCGAGAGGCTGCGGAGCAAGGAGCTGCGGCCTCCACCAGGAGCGTGCTCCACCTGGCCTTGGCCTCCCTCCCCGGGCCTCAGTTCCTCCTGTCAACAATGGCTTCTCTCCGGGCCACACTTTTCAGCCTTTTCCTTGCCTCAACCCCTCTGAGAGATCTTTAGCCAAAGGGCCTCAACTGACTAGGACTCCTGTGTGTCCTCGGGGAAAGAGAGGCTCCTGGGGACAGAAGGCTGAATTCTGGGCCATGGTAGGTGATCCTGATGGGCCCCAGAGCCAGGGTGAGCCGTGCGAGTGTCCTCTCTGAACCTCGGAATTGTCCTCTCCAGTGTTCTGGGGCGGCCAGGCTCTGGTCTCTGTTCCCAGGGAGGGGCACATGCTGCTCAGCGCTAAGAAGCCCCCTGGAAGCACCGAGGCACCTGAGGTTCTAGCTGCGGGGCCTGGTGTGACAAAGTTGCAGAGGGACCTGCAGGAGGGGGCTTCTGTCTGTCTGGGGCATGGGGTGTGGTCCTCATGGAGGCCAGAGCTTCCTCCCGGTGGCCTGGAGATAAAGGCAGAGCAGGAGGAAAGCCAGGAGCCCGGCAGCTCCCTGCCTTTGCTCTCTGGTGATCTCACCACCTCTGCCCTCTGCCCGCCTGACTCCTGGTTGTATCCATACCTGCACTCCACACCCTCAAGTCCTTTCCTGATGGTCTACTGCCCCACCTGGCAGAGCCCCCGGGCCCCAAGCTGTCTGTGGAGGGTCACGTGTGGATATGGGCAGGGCCATTGCAGCTAGGGGACAGGACTTGGCTGGTACTCTGAGGGACATGGAAGTACCTGGGGGAGTTGTGCATGGCCCCCAGAAGAGGGGGGCTGGAGATGAGGGAGGAGCTGGATTTCAAGACATGGAGAATGTTCTGTCCCCAGCTTAGGGATGCTGAAATGTAGACTGGGGACAGCCACTAGGGGACTTTGAAGCCATGGGTGGGTTAGAGAGAGCGCAGGGTGCGTGGCTGACTGAGGGTGAGATGTGGGAAGTTCTGCCTTCGAAGAGTGGGGTGGCCTCTGAAGGTGGGGTCTGGCTGTGTCACCAGGCTGGGAGGGACAGCCCAACCAAGAGAAGCCCCAACAGGTTTCCTTCCGCAGGGCGAGACACCGGGGTAAAACCAAGACACAGGATTCAGCAGAAAGAATGTGGTCCGCCATCCAGGACAAATGGCCGATCGCTTAAGCATCACTTGTAGGACATTCATGCAAAATCTACTTGGGACTTCCATTGGCTTCACAAGAGCCCAAAGTGGGAGCAGCTGCTGCCAAGTGTCTGGCACAAGCAGGAGCCTCAGTAACAGGGGACATCTGTCCTGCCGTGCTCAGAACATGGACCGAGGGACTTACCCTTGGATGGATGCCGACACGCTGTGAGTGTCTCTCGAAGGAGTGGTGGTGCCCGGGCCCCAGAGTCGGGGTGGGCAGGGTGGTGGAGGACGTCCGACAGGGAGGGAACGTGCTGGTGTCTGTGTCTGAGGTCTGTCCTGGGCAGAGGAGTCCCACCTGCTCCAGGGGATCCCTGCAGGCAGCGCTAGCTCCAGAGGTGGGGGGTGGGGAGTGGTAACTTCCTGCTTAAATGAGGAAGAAGTCACCACTGTCCCTGGGTGGCTGCTGGAGATATCAGGGTGACTGTGTCACCACCAGCAGGAACACAAGAAAGGGTGGAGGGCCACTGTCACGTGTCCTGGACATTCAAAGCACCCAAAGGACATCTGGCCCGAAGGAGTCCCAGGGAGTGAATGATGGGTCCTGATCCGGCTGACGGTGGGGACGGTGGGCCGGATCCTGAGAGTCACAGGGGGATGATGTCAGAGGAGCGCGGGAGGCTCAGGTTAGCGCCACTCTGGGCGGCCGAGCAGTGACACCCGCTGCCCTGTGGACAGCCAGCAGCCTGTCCTTGGAGGATGGGGCTCCAGGCCGGCTCACCTTGGGCAGGGGATGCGAGCAGATGACCTCTGTGGTTCCCCGGCGTCCAGCGTTCCTTGGCAGAGAAAGCACCCGCAGAACTCTAAGTGGCACACAAGGTCACCGAGGACGAGCCGAAATCCGGATATAGCTGTTGGGAGGAAGGCGGCAGGCGGGGGGACGGAGGTCCTCGGAACAGATGAGGTGGGGCACAAAATTAACGAGGCTGGGAAGGGCTGAACTCGGGGACTCATTTTTAAAAAACTGTCTCTGAGCAAGAAAAACGAGGGAAAGAAACGTGGGCACTGAAGAGATCATGGAGATTGTGAAGGTAGCTATCAACCGGCCTCCTAGAGAACAAGGAAGAGATGGAGATCAGCAGGTCTCAGGTGACCTCTGCATGCCATGCAGGGCAGACAGGAGTTGGCCGATGCAAGGCTGGTGTCGGCAGCAGGGGTGACTGCATCCTGCCCGTGCCTGGAGGGCTCTCCACACGTCAGTGCTTTAGTCGGCCACCCTTAGGCCCTGCGCGCTGCCTGGCTCATCCTACTGCCTGCTCTGCGCCCAGGACCTTCTTCTCCAGCACCACTTTTCTGCTTTGTGCCTCTGGGGTCCTCCCCAAGGACCCAGTGGTGTCCCCCTCTCCAGGAGGCCTTCTCCAGTGGCTCAGAGTCCACACCGAGTTCTGCTCTAGACATTGGGGGCCAGCCACCCGCTTGGCATGGAGATGGACACACCTTCTCAGGGACCCCAGCGGCCTGCACAGGGGGCTTTTCAGAGATGACCACCGAGGGTCCATCTGCTTGGCCACTCTGAGGTCCCTGGAATGGTGGGAGTAGGGGATGCCTGCGTCATTTCCTGGGGGACTGGTGACCTTCACTCTTGACCTTTGGGGAAGAGTATGGGCTGGTGGCTGGGTGCCTTGGGGCCCTCCCCTCCTCTGGCCCAGGCCAGGTGGCCTTGTCCACAGGGCTCCCTGGGGACAGAGGCTCTGCTGGATTTCTTTCTGGTCCGATACTGGGCAGAGGGCATGTGGAGTGGACGGATGGTGGAGGGACAGGTCCGTTCTGCCGGTGGACCTGCATGCGGCTGGCCAAGGGCACAGCTGGCGGTGCTAGAGGAACCCTGTCCTTGGCTAGGCGGGAGGGTGGGGGAGGGGAGAGGGAAGGGGAGGGAGGGATGGGGGAGGGGGAGGGGGCAGGAGTCAGAGCTCTCTCTGACTGAGCCTCCAGGTCCCCGAGGAAAAGAAAGGCCCTGTCTCTCAGCCAGAGGTGCTGCAGGTCTGGTGTTGGGTGTCAGAGAATCTGTCTTGGATCAAAGGAGGTGGCGGAGGGCCTGTGCTGGACAGGTGTGGACTGTGCGTGTGTGTGTGTGTGTGTGTGTGTGTGTGTGTGTGTGGTGCTGGGATGGAGCCTGCTAGGCCAGCGCTCCACCACTGAGCTCCCCCCTGCACCTGGACCTCAGGCCCCTGCTCTGCTGCGTGGGGCTGACCCTGCTCCGGCTGCAGGAGGGGCTTGGGAGGCCTGGGGAGGAATCTCAAGGCCCGACCATCCTACTCTGGGCCCAAAGGAGTGTCCCTCTCAGCCGGGCCCTGGGTCCTGGAGTGTGGTGGCTCAGGCTTGAGCTGAGCCCCGCCAGGGAGTGGCTCCACCCTAGCCAGGCCAGGGGGAAGGGCAGAGGCTGAGCCAGGAGCTAGGGTTCAAGATTCCCGATGAGTCCTTATTCACTGGGGACCTGGCTAAGGATGTCCCTGCCTCTTCAACCACGCCTGCCTCTGCTGGGGACCCTAGAGGCTGAATTTGTCAAAGCCCATGTGTGCTTTGGAAAACCCTACCTAGTGTCATGGTTCACGTCCTGAGTGTCCCCTGTCCTGTCTCACCCACTTCGTCGGATCTTCTAGTCTCAATCCCTTGTTATAGATAGGACCCGAGGCCCAGAGAGGGCAGGGAAATCATCCAACATCACACAGCACAGGAGAGGGGCAGAAATGAAAAACTGGGCCCTCCTCCTCCTGAGCTTCTTCAAGCCAGGTCCCCTCTCTGGGGGCAGCCCTTCCTTCTCTGGAACCCCCTCCCTCTCCTCTGGAGCCACTGTCTTCCCAGATGTGTGTGGCAGGGTGGGGTAGGGGCTCACTGGGAGTGGGGTGCTGAGCTTAAGGGTTCCAGTTGCCCATTCACCAGGCCTGGGCAGCAGCGTGGGTGGAGGACAAGGATGGACAGTCTCTGCACCCACTGCCTGGACCTCAGGAGCTGAGGACCCCAGGAGCCACTGCCATGCTTCAGAAACACCCACTGCCCTGGGGCCCAGGGGACAGGCCTCTTGCTGCAGAGCCCAGCTCTCCTGTGCCTGCCCAGGTGACAAGGGCCGGAGAAGCCAGGCTGGCTGAGTCCTCAGGAGCTGCCAGGGCCCCACAGTGTGTGGGTGGCACCCGGGTGGGGGCCCCCGCCTGCAGCGAAGGAGGCGACCTGGAGGTGGGGGTGGAACCCTCGGCACTTCACACCTTGCCTGGTAATTGCCAGATTGATTTTGGATCCCAGTCTCCAGGAGGACCCAAAAATCAATCCCCTCCACTGTGGCTTCTCAGGCTCAGGAGTTATTCTTAAAGCGATAGCTGTCCTGGCTGCTCTGCTAAACCCTGCTGTTGAAAAGCAGGCTGCGGGTCCCAGTGCGTGCCCGGGGCTGGTAGGGATGGTGACCCTCACCCAGATCCATTGTCCCTGTGTAGGAAAAATCTTACTCCCCAATGGGGAGCATGTCAGCCCAGAGGTAAAATCGGAGGGGCACTAAGAAGGCTCCCATCCCCGAATCGTCCTGCTGCCAAGATGCATGTCCATGATTCCACCATTAGAGAGTCATTCCTTTGGCTGAATTCAGGTCAGTGGTCCCAGCTTCCAATACAGAAGCCCTGCAGAGGGAATGCTTGTTAGGACTGTGAAATTACTGTCCCCTGTGTGGCACTCAGGAGCCTCCGGGGAGGGGGTTCCGCGGAAAGAGTGAAGGGAGAGTGACACCCCGGGTTGGCTCAGTCTTTGGGTTCGCTTTCCCCAAGGCACCCTAATTGAAAGCCCAGAGAAGTTTGGACTCAGGCCAGGATTCTGGGTGGTGGCCACAGCATGGGGACTCACTGGGAACCAGGACGTGTGGCTGGCCCAGGTAGGCTCAGAGCAGTCTCACATGTCTACCTTGGGCACAGTGTGGTCTGTCCTTTAGGACACTCATCAGAAGCCAGAAGGCCACCCGAGGAGACCAGGGAGGATTTAAGCAAAGGAACCTGGGGACGAGCCGCTGGGCTCTGGTGTGGAAGGCTGGAGAGCTGGCTCTGGGAGGGGATGGAGGGGGAACCTGGCTGGGCACCCGCTGGGTCTGCAGCCCGAGCCCAGCCCAGGAACGGTGCAGGGACACACGCTGTGGGAAGGTGATATGAGCTCACATGTGAGACCCTGCCAGAGGCTGAGAGGTGAGGTGGTGGCTAGAGGAGGGTCAGCCCAGCCAGAGCCTTGGTACCCAGATAGGGACGGACAGGGACGGGGGGAGGGGGGGAGGGGGGCCACTGGGAGGCAGGAGGGTGTGGCTGGAGGAGGCGAGGGCGCACCTTGGGGTGTGTAGTGAGAAGGGTCTCTCTCTGCTTCCTGGTGTGATGTCCTGAGCCACTGTCCTCTGCCGCAACCTTGGACCAAATGCCCAGCCTCACCTCGGGCCCCAAGGAACGGAGCTGGCTGTCTACAGACTGAGCCCCTGAAACCGTGAGCCCCAAATAACCTTTCTCTCTCTAAAATTGTTCTTGTCGGGTCTTTTGGTCCCAGTAGTGAGAAGCCCACTAGAACAGGACACTGTGGCAGCCTCATTTCTTAGGGGCCTGGGGTCAGGAGCTCACCCAAGGTCACCTGGCTGCCTGTGCCCAGCAGAGGCTGAAGCTTAGATCTGAGGCCTCCCGACTTCCAGACTCCTGGCTGCCCGAGGGTTGAGGAGGCTCCTGGGAATCTGGGGGGCTGGACGGGGTGAAGCACCCGCAGTATCAGGAAGCCAAGGCGAGGCTGGACGGCCTGCTGACCCCTGGGCCAGGGCTGGAGGGCAGTTCTGCTGATGCCTGGCCCCTGTCCTGTCCCCAGCCATCCGCAGCTGCAGAGATGCAGGCTCTGGGCTGGGTCACTGTGGGTCAGCCACGTGCTTGGGGACATGATGACATCATTGCTCATCGCCTGCCCGCGAGGACCGGGTTACTAATGAAGCACTCTGTGTTCCCACAGCCGACGACAGCCCCTTTACTGTAGAATCACAGATAGACACAGGGATCTGGGGCCTCTCCCCCCGCCCCGGCCCCACCACCGTCCATTACAGCTCTGTTCAGGTGTGACCCAGCTCTGCCAGCCTCTGTGTGTGTGTGTGTTGGGGAGGAGGTGAGGTAGCCACTGTGAAACATCTGCTGCAGGTAACAGGGGACAAGCTGTCTTTGCTGGGCCTTAAGCCCTGGGAGAGGGGGGCCATGTCTATTTTGCCAACTATGGACCCCCATGTGCCTGGCATGAAGTGGGTGCTTCATGAATGTTTGTTGAGTGACTCAGTGGATGAATGAAACAGAACTGCCTCAGCCCCTGAAAGTGAGGAAGGAAAACCAGGGCAGTGAAGGTTTCCCTGCCAAGAGGGAGACAGGGGAATCTCTCAGTGGCTGTCTCAGTTCTTGCTGTGTGGCCCTTGTTGAGTTACTAGATGTCTCTGGTCTCTGTGTGCAGATCCCTGGGAATGGCATTAACTGGGAAGCATGGCTAATCACACCTAATTGTCGTGGGGGCAGTGGGTGCTCCCCTTGGTAGAAAGTGCCCGCGGTGTGGATCCCTGGGGAAGCAGGGTCTCTCTGCCAGGCAAGTCCTGGCACATGGTGTCACCTGGAACTGAGGAGCACCAGAGTGGGTGGGCTTGGGGCAATGGCTGGGGGTCCCTCTGGCTCCTGAGTGAAGAGGGTGGCCAGGGCTGGGCCAGGGCTGGGCCTGAGGCTCCTTTCGGTCAGGGCCAGGCTCAGCCTGGGCCCAGGATGATTTCCCTTGGAAGAGAGTGACTAAGAATGACGCTGCTGTCCCGGCCACATCTGCTGTAAGCACCAGCCAGCTGACCCGGTGGACCCTGGGGCTTCCTGAGGCTGATGGTCAAGGAGGTGTCCTGCTTGATCCCAAGGAGTCCTTGAGGAAGCTCAGGGATGCCCAGGGGCTTCTGCATGTCCTAAGCGGGAGCAGGAGGGGCCTGTCCAGCTGACAGTGACTCTGCCCGCTGCAGGGAGGGGCTGTCACTTGTCAGCTGTGCGCAGGACTCTACAGTGTGTAGACCTCCTTCCTATCCGGCATCTCTTACCCCACCCACACTCTGAGGACAGGCATCAAAAGAGATGGCGCCCACTTTGCAGAGGAAGAAGACCGAGTCCTGGAGCAATTTCCCAAAGCCACCGGAGCTGGAGCCAGAGCTGGGGAGCATCCCCGGACTCTCCACCTCCCTCGGGGCCTCCACTGTGCAGTTCCTGATGGTGACCCGTTCCTCAGGCCAGCCCTGGGCACCCACACCCATGACCTTGCTGCCCACTGACGTCCTGCAGAGGCTCCCAAGCCAAGCCCGCCCTCCGCCCAAGCTGCCTGGGTCATGGGCAAGTACGGTGGCTGACATCACGACTGCATACCATTAATCTACTTAGTGAAGGGAGGTGTTAATTAAGAGTTCTCATTTATTGTGTCTTTGCAGACAGCTCTTGGGGGCTTCTGAGTTGTCAGTGCTGGTGACAGCAAAAGCGAATGGTATCACAAGTTATTAATAGGATGGGGAGGGGAGGGGCTGGGCCGCTGGGGAGGGGCTGGGGGCTGGGGGAGGGGGAGGGTGTCCTGCTCCCTCCTGGCCAAGCAGAGCTGTCCTCTGCGGATGGATCTGACCGCAGGCCTTCTCCAGGGGACCTGGGGTTCACTGCCGGGTCCTGTGGCACTCAGGATTCTGGGGGAGATGGTGGGCAGATGGTGGGTCCTGGAGGAGTCTCAGTAGCCTGTGCCACCCCCGCCCCCCAGCAGGCCCCAGCCCCATAGCTCCTGTGTGTGCTGAGGGGTGCTGGGTCTCCCCCAAGGAGCTCATTCTATGCTTGTTGGCTTGTCCCCCCGACCCTGAATAGCTTGGGGGTACAGAGGGTGACTGGTTTAGCCATGAGTCCCCAAAGCCCAGCACAGAGCTTAGATCTTTGCAGGTCAGCAGACGGCTGCGGAACGAGTGTGCCTCAGGGGGTGTCTGTCTCCCCCCTGGTCTCCAGGTCTGGACTTCCTGCTGAGAGGAGTCAGGGTGGGGTGGGGATGACGGGACTCTCCACTCCTCAGCCTTGCAGCCCTGGAGACCCTTCCCGGGAGAGCCTAGGTTTCTGCTGATGGCTAGGAAGGGGGCATCCAGGCGTGGGTCTCAGGTGTGGGAGGGCCTGCCCGGGGCAGGGTGGTGGGTGGGGAAGCTTCAGGAAACTACCCAAGGACCCACCATGGGAAAGGATTTTAACTATTTTTAGCCAAACAACAATGACTTTCAAGAAGCCACTCAGTACACTGGGAAGAACACAGTCCTGGAGCTCAGACTGCAGTTCTGCCCCCAGAGGCTGACTGGCCTGGGAAGAACACCTTCTGGGTGGGCCTCAGTCTGCACATCTCTGAAATGGGCTGAGTGGGGAACAACTCCCGGCATGCCCACGCCTTCCACAGTTCATCCAGGGTTGCTGTTGGTGGGGAGGCTCGGGGAGGGTGCCAGGCTCTTTTGTGGTTGACATCTTGAGTGACGATAGCTTCCCTGAGAGAGGGCTACTCACATTAGCCCCCATTACAGTTGGAAGAACTGAGGTTCAGTTGGGAAAACAATAAGTGATTTGCCCAGGAGCCACAGTCAGGGGGTTCAACCCAGGTTGTTCTTTCCAGAATTTGGGGCCGTATCTATGGACGATCTGGGATGGGGCAGGTACAGAAGAGACTGGTTTAGATGTTGACAGGAAGGGAGACAGCACCCCTCTGAGTTCACGGGCCCTAGCTGTGGGCTACTGGAACACAGGGTGCCGGGCACTGAGACCCTGATAGGGGCAGGCACAGCTGGCCTAAGAAGGCCCTGCAGCTGCCTGACCACGCTGCTTCCCGCCTGCGCCCGCTCCTCGACCTCAGAGAAGGACGGCTGTTCGGTCAATGGACGTTATGTCAGGGAGCCAGCCAGACTGGCCCTGTCCCCCAGGATCTGGCCTTTGAGTGGGGGAGGTGACCCTAGCAGGCCCCTGAAGGGCTGTGGGGGCTGTAGCAGAGGCCAGCTCAGCTCAGCTGGGGGCTCTGTGGCAGAGCCATGACTTTTTCCTGAGCAGGGTATCAGAAATGGTATCACTAAAGGGGTCATTTGCCAAAGTGACCCCTGAACCAAGTCTTGAAAGGTGAGAGGTGTCTGCAGGTAGAGGGAGGGGTCTTCCCGGTGGAGGGAGGTGGGCAGGGTCCTGGAGGGGTGGGTACGGGGTTATCTGAGGTGACGCAGACAGGGACAAGACCAGGTAGAAAGCTCTTAATGTCATCGGGAGGGCACTGGGGAGCCATCTGGGGGACGTGAGTAGGAAAATGGTAGATCACCCCGCCGCATTCCTGCTCTGGGTCCTGGGGCCTCTGCGCAGGGCAGGGACCAGGGCCTTCCACTTGGACTCACTAGCGTCCACCCTGAGACGGGATTGAAGTTCAGGAAACATCCACCAGGAATGGAAGGCTGCAGGGGTCACTGAGCCAGCCCCACAGTGGGTGGGCAGAGCCGTCCCCCTGAGGAGCTCCGAGGGGGCAGAGCTGGGCTTGGTCCCCCCGGGAGCGAGGGGACTGCAGCTGTGGACCACCTCCTGCCCGCCAGGTGTGGGCTGGAGCGGCGCCTGGGAAGCCTTGATACCCTGCCATTTTCTAGACAATTGGCAAAGAGGGTCCCGCAGTCAAAGTCCTCTGATAGAGAACTGAAGTTGGGGGGCGTTGGCAGCTGGGAGGGCTCCTGCAATGGTTGGGGGCAAAGGGGCGGAGCTCCCACGGCCCCCGCTACAGGAGCAGGTGGAGAAGGATTGGAAAAGGAGGGTGGGCCTTGGTCAGCTCCCCCAAAGCCCCAGTCACCAGCCACCTGGATGTACAGAACCCGGGGTCTGTGGTGGATGGAAGAGTCGCCAAGGCCTTAGCCGAGGAGCTGGACCTCAGGACAGGAGGGCATGGGGAATTTGGTCCTTTAAGCCCCACTTTGGAGAAACACAGATCTGAGTTCAAGAGCTGGCTGCTGCTGCTAAACTTGGTTAAGTTCCTTAGTATTCTTGAACTTCGGTCTTCCCCTCTGAAAAGGGGGAGATGTTAGTACCCCCGAGATGGGATCGTTGTGATCAATAAGCAAGATAAAGCATGTGAAGTATTTAGTGCCTTGAATACATTGTGTGCACAATAAATGTTTATGGTAATTATTATTATTCCAGTGATACATAAAAAAGGGAGGAACAAGACACAGGTTTGTAGAAAATGCTGCCCACGAACCAATCCAGAGAAAATTTCAGTGGCATGTCTCATCTGTGAGAGTTAGAAAACAGATTCACACCAGGATTTGTGAGCTAAAATTGAGCCATTAGCAATTGACTGTATATATCTGTGGGGACATAAATACTGGCTATAATGATCACTGATTATTATTATTATTTTGGTCCTGGGGATTGAACACAAGGGCGCTTGAGCACTGAGCCACATCCCCGGCCCTATTTTGTATTTTATTTAGAGACAGGGTCTCACTGAGTTGCTTAGTGCCTCACCTTTGCTGAGGCTGGCTTTGAACTCGAAATCCTCCTGCCTCAGCCTCCAGAGCCTCTGGGATTATAGGCGTGTGCCACCGCTCCCGGCACGATCATTTCTTTTTGTATGACACCTGTCCCTCTGTCTTGGTCTCTTTTCTACTGCTTAAATAGGATGCCGCAAACTGGGTAATTTATAAAGAATAGGTGTTTATTTGGCTCACAGTTCTTCCCGTTTCATCATAACATGGCAGACGGCATCACAGGGTGAGACAGAGGAACACGCCAATTCAATCTGTCCTCCTCTTGGGAAACCACCAGTCCCATCGTGAGGGCCCCACTCTGATGACCTCATCTAATCCTGATAATCTCCCAAAGGCTCTGCCCCCCCAGTACCACTGACATGTGAATTTAGGGACCAAGTTTCTAATACACGGACTTTTGAGTTTTGAGGACATAGTCAAACCAGGACCCTTATCAAGAACTCAAAGATCAGCTTCAGACATTGTGGTCAATATTGTGGGGTCTCCAGTCCGTCCTTGAAACAGGCTCTGAAGACACAGAGCAGAGAAGGGATCACTGGGAAATGGTCCAGATTCTAATTTGGGCTTTAAAGGGAGGTTAGATTCCTCGTCTGAAGTGTGAAGATAAAACCACATCGTCTCTGCCTCCTCCTGGGGCCTCGTGAGGATTAAATAAGATCCTGACAAACAGCCGTGAGTGTGGAACTGCTTTGGAAACTACAGACCACCGCTGACTGGACTCCCCAGTGGCAGAGAGCTGGGATTAGGGCCAGGGGACTTGAGTCCTATGTACACGGGCTCTGCCAAGGGGCCTGGGTAACCATGGCTACTGGAGAAGCTGACCACGACCTTGTGCCTCATCAGGATGAGCAGAGGAAGAAGGGGACCACGGGAGCCCTGGTCTTTAGGGGGTGCCTGAAGTTCTCGCTTAGGGACATCAGCAGGGCAAATTCCTGAGGCTGGAGGAGGGCAGAGGATGGGTTGGGAGTCATTAACAGAGGAGTCGGGGTAAAAGCACCACCATCGGTTGGGGACAACCTTCTTTCATGCTGGAGGACGTCTCAGGATGTGGCTAACAGGCTTCTTTTCTGTATCCAGCTGGTGAGGCCCAGGGAAGTGACATCTGGCCAGGTTGACAACACCAGCAGGTTCTCAGAGGTCACATGGTTTCTTTCCTCTTTGACTATGGACGGCCACACCGTCGAGCCCTTGACCCAGCAGGACTGGGCGGAGCCCCAACCCCATCTCAACAGTCAGTCTTGGGGTTCTGCAATGTGAAGCCATGAAGGGCCCGAGAGGCTGCGGGCCAGGGGGGTCTCCACTCCCCTGTCTGCTCTGAACCCAGAATCCCAGAATCCACTCAACCCTTTCACGATTTGCAGAAAGTCATGGCCCTGGCTTTCCTTTGTGGAAATAGGAAAATTCCGTGGGACAGGGAAGAGGGCACCCTCGGCTTGGGACGTCCAGGCGGATGAGGCCAGGAGAAGCTAAGGATTCCCACAATGCCCGAGGGCGGAGAACGCCAGGCAGATGTGTTGTCACCCTCTCTGAGCTCCCTTGGCCCCACAGAAAGTGCCAGATGGACAAATCCCCACATCCCTCCTGGACCCGACTTAGAGTACGGTGGCCCTGTGGGGCTGGTTTTCACCCTGGGGGCATTTTTCTATGACTTCCTGACTGGAGAGTCCCCAGATACAGGACGGAGGATTCTTAGTGCTGTTTAGAATCCTTCCACTGTGAGAGGAAGACCTGCACCGGGGACCCCAGGGCTGAGACCTGATTAGTTTGGGGACAGGAAAGGCAGTACTGAGAAGTTCTTGTTTAGATTCAGGTGTTGGTTTCCACTTTTAATTAGATTCAGGGACTTGGTCAAGCGGATTCCCTAGGGTCTTATTTTGTTTTTCAAGAAAATCCTCTCCAAAATTGGTTCAGCTTGTGATTTAAGTGAAAACCTCCAGGCTCACTGCTTTTCCAGTTTTTCTTCACATCCATTTAACACTCTGAATCCAGAAGACAATTTCTGAGCAGAGATCATGGGTGGAGGCCAGTGCAGGAATCCAAGGGTCAGAGCAGCCAGAGGGGCAAAGGACAGGGACTTGGGGGGGGGGGAGGGATGTAGTGGGGGAGGTGAAGGGGGGTGCTGATACATCGTAGAATGAGAATAAAAGGTTGTGTTAATGTTTAAATATGAGGTGTCCCCCCAAAGCTCCTGTGTGAGACAAGGCAAGAAAGTCCAGAGGTGACATTTCACTGGGTTAGGAGAGACTTCACCTGGGTGTTTCAGACAGGTTTCTGCTGCTGTGACTAAGGATCCGACCAGAACAACTACAGAGGAGGAAATGTCTATTTGAGGGCTCACGGTTTCAGAGGTCTCAGTCCATAGAAGGTCTTAGTTCTTTTCTCAGGGCTGGAGGTGAGGCTGGACATCATGGCGGAGTGTGTGGTGGAGGGAAGCCGCTCACATCATGGTGATCAAGAAGCAGAGGGAGACTCCTGCTCCAGATACAAGACAGACACCCCATAGCCACGCCCCCATGAACCCCTTCCTCCAGCCACACCCCACCTGCCTCTAGTCACCACTCAGCTCCTCCCATCAGGGATTAATTCACCGACTGGGTTAAGACTCTAACAACCCGGTCATTACTCCTCTGAACCTTCTTGCATTGCCTCACACGTGAGCTTTTGGGGGACACCTCACCTCCAAACCAGAACACTAGGCAATGCATTAACTGGCTTGAATGGATTGGGGGGGGCAGGGGGGGTAACTTTAGGCCCTGAGGGTATGGCAGGATGGGGTGGGTCACTGGGGGCGTGCCTTTGGGACACCATTTCGCATTTCGTTTCTGCTGAGTGGAATCTCTCCCTGCTTCCTGATTGTCCTGACCTGAGTCGCTTTCCTCCTCCGCACTGTTCTGTCATGACGTCCTGCCTCACCTCGGGCCCAGAGCAATGGCGTCTTCTGTCTCTGGATGGGGACCTCTGAAACTGTGAGCCCCAAATGAACATTTCCTCCTCTACAGTTGCTCTTGTCAGGTGTTTTGGACGCAGCAATGAAAAAGAGCTGACAAAAACAGGTAGATGATTCAGTGAGCTCGGAGCGAGGGAGGGAGAAAGTGGAGGAGAGAAAGAGAAGACAGGATGAGAAAAGGGGGAAAAGACCAAAGCACAGGGAAGAAAGGGAGGGAGGGCGGGGAGGCGGGGTAAGGTAGAAAGAAGGTCAAGTGCGGCAGGAGCGGGGTGAGCACCAGGTCTCAAGATCTGGGGTCCTTCCCCCCACCAAGCATCTGTGCTGCAGACAAATAAAATACAGCTGGGCTTTTTTCTCTTCTTAATTGACATCTTTGAATCTGTCCCGGCTTGGCAAATCAGGCCACTTATTATTAGCGATGACAAGGATAAATATCACAGGCATTCATTTTACATCTGGGTCCCCTGATAATAGAAGTCAACACACCAGTCCCTCTCCTTACTGCTCCTCGCCCCCTCCCAGGGCTCCCTTGAAGGGAAACTGGGCGGCCGGGAGCTGCCCATGGCTTGCAACTCCCCCCCCCTTGTGAACAGAAGGAAGGAACTGTCCACGATCTTAGGTGCTGAAAAGCCACTGGCTACCCCATGACTCCAAGGTGGAAGCTGGATGGCTGCACTCCGTTTACAACCTGCACAGAGCTGAAGGGTCCATCTACTGTCCCCAGGGCTGGAGTGGCAAGATTGCATGTCCCTGCACGGAGCACAGTCACCTCTGGCATGGAGTACACAGGTAGTCCCTCTGGGTCTGGGGATTCCCGCCTGCAATATGAAGGGCTGGGTAGATGCTCTCCCAGGATCCTCCAAGCTCCAGCCCTTTCCATTAATGAAAGTCTGTTAGTTGGTTCTCTGTGCTCATAGGAACAAGTCATAACCCCATAACCAGGCCTTCCTCTCAGACCTGACTCCACTGCTCACATTGCTCTCCCTCCAGCTCTTGAGACTTCTCTCTAGCCCAGCTGTGCTCCTCCTCTCTTCTCCAGAGAGCATGCCCACTGCCCTTCTTTTTCTCTGACCCTCCCTCCCTAATCTCTGAAAGACTGACCACCTGGGACCTTCATTTTGAACAGCAGTGGCCTTACCCTAAGTATATTTCCAGCTTCTTCATTGAAGTCTGGAGACCAGGCCCATGTCTTTATGATTCCCCTTAAAGTGCTCCCCGGCATCAGGTCCATGTTCTAAGTCATGATCAGGACTCACCAGATTTTCTTATGACCATGTGGATGGTGGTGGTTGGGGAGAGGGTAAGAACTTGTGGTACTTTGACCCAACAAATGCTTTTATTAAAACCATAATTGCTCTTTCAAGATTGTGCATGAGGGTACAGGCACGGGGGGGGGGGTGCATGCTTCTAATCCCAGTGGTTCAGGAGGCTGAGGAAGGAGGATCGTGAGTTCAAGGTCAGCCTCAGCAACTTAGCAAGGCGCTAAGCAACTTAGTGGGACTCTGCTCAACATGGGAAATAAGAAGGACTGGGGATGTGGCTCAGTGGTTAAGCTCCGCTGGGTTCAATTCCTGGTACCAAACAAACAAACAACCAGTAGAGTGAGAGGGGCACGAGGGATGGAGTGCCATATTCTCAGAGTCCCCCAGTTACTCTTCTGCAAACTCAGGGATCAAGGGCCTTAGGGACGATCTAGATTCTAGACTAACTCCTTCATTGAAACAGGGGGAACAGGGGCTTCCCTACAAAGGGGAAAGCATCAGCCGAGCTCGGCTCGGTCCTGGGCTGTTCCTCTGCCTGCAGCGCGGTTTGCATTTTAACAGACATAGTAGCGGGGCTGAAGGGCCTCAGTGACCCCTCTAATGGGGGGTGACAGGTGGCAAGAGAGCATTGGTGATACATCCCTACAGGCTGGTACTTCCTGCCTGGTGGAGAGTGCCCGTGACCTCAGTCAGAGGACCTGTGCAGGAGCGGGGACGTCAGGACAGCCCTTAGAAACTGCCCCCAGGGTTCTGCGCTCCCCCAGGCTGACGGGGGGGGGGGGCTTCATTTGTCTCAGGGATTCATCTGCACCCAGGGGACGGATGGCTCGGAGGAGCTAATGAAGCCGTCTTCCCGCCGACATGCCAAGACAGTGACGGATGGCTCTTGGGGAGAAGGCAGGTGTTGGCACATGGCCCATTGGGCAGGATAGAGAACTGCATGTCCCTCAATGTCATTGTGGGCCATAGTGACGGCTGGGCCCCTAGGGAGAGAGCGTGGAGGCTCTGGGGTACAGTGACAAGGGCCCCATGCAGAGCCAGTCCCCTTGGTGCGACAGGCAGATAGAATGTCAAAGTTAGAGGTGCTACCACCACCGTCCAGTCCAGTTAGCTTATTGTCCGAGTGGAGACACACAGGCCCAGAGAGGGACAGGAATCGACCAAGACCCCAAAGTGAGCTGCGGTGGAGATTCCTAAAGGGTGCTGGGTGGTCCGGGGAGGCAGAAGAGAGACGGCAGGAGGCAGCCAGCTCCACTTCCTCACCTGACGGAGGAGGATGAAGCCCCACTCTTGCTTGCTCCTGGACATCTCAATGATCTGTCTGTGCCTTGTCTTCCTCCTCACCCCGCAACCGGAGCCTCTGCCCACTCCCCCAACCTCCGAGCCTCCCTCTGCTCCATGAAGCAGTTGTCCTCCAGCCCCTCCCATTCGTTTGTCTGATAACACTTGGGTGGCAGGTGCCCAGATGCCATTTATAACAGCACTTGGCACCTGGCATTCTGAACTCACTGCTTGCACAGAGTCCCCCCGAGTGGTGCTCCACTCCCACGCCACATCATCAATGCCCCTGCCCATTATTATCCAGGGGTCCCCCCCCAGACAACTGTCTCTTCTATGGCCCATTCCTGACCTTGATGAGTGTCACACAGCTAGATGCCAGAGGCCAGCCTTCCTGGTGTGTGCAGAACCCGTCAGGCCCGAGGGAAGGGGCGATCCAAGGAGAAAAGGGCAGGTGAGTCCCTGGCTCCTTGCTGAACTCAGCAGCTTTACCAACTCTGGTCACTGAGACGTTCACTTCCTACTGGTCCAGGTGGCCACTCTGGCCTGAAGTGGACCCGTGGGATTTGAGAGGGTAGGACAGAGCAGGCCCCAGATGTGGCTGCTCCTTTCACCTCTGTGTGGGGATCCTGACCATTCAGGGCACTCTGTGTCGTTAGCCCACCTGACAGAGCCCTGGGAAGTGAGCTGGGCATCTTGGGCTCCATTTCCCGGATGAGGACACCGAGGTCCAAAGAGGGAACAAGTGGGTGAGTGGCATTCAGTCACTTATTTGTGTCCGTAAATATTTGTTGAGGCAGTGTGCTAGGGGCTGGGGTTGTAAGGCGAGCAAGTCAGACATGGCCCCTGCCTCGGAGGACCTCTCAGAGGGGTCAGGCTCCTCCGTTGCAGCGGCTCTGGTCTCTGAAGGGATATGCATTGGCAAGAGAGTCCACCCTCAAAGCTCAGGGCCCAGGTCTGTACCTCGGGCTCTTCTCTTCCCCTGGGGCTCTCTTCTACCCAGGACACTGTATCCTCGAGGTCACCTGTACCCACTACTCCCTCTGGAGTGTCTGCCAACCCCCACACAGTGCCCCATCTTCAGCTTCCCCCTGCAGATACTTCTTCAACTGCCCACGTTCACCTTCCTGTTACTCCCCGTTCCCAGGACATGAAAAGCAAAAGCGTGACCCACACCCACTTTTGGATGAGGGCCTGGCCAGCAAAGCTATGCCCCATTTCCTGCTGCCTCGTGCACAGGCATGGAGATGTCGGTTGACCTAGGGTCCAGAGAACCTAGGGTTTGGGGGAATGGAGTGACCCTAGTTTGGAAGCCACCACAGCTTCCTGCCTCCCACCCCCACCTCATCCTCTGTCTCTTCACCAAGGCCAGATTTGTCTTGCAAAGTGGTGTCATTACAAAAGCATCAGCCTCCTCTGGATGCCCGTGCTCACTCCCGCCAGCCCATCCGGGCTCAATTACAGCCGTGGCTGTCTGGGGTAATTAAGTGACATTAGGACGCATCCCCTGCTGTAATGCAGTGTTCAAAGCCCCGGGTTCCTTCGTCCCAGGATCTGTCATGGCTGCACCGAGGCCACGTCTGCCTAATGCACCCGCACTGTGATTGCGGCTAATTATTCCACAGACAGGTCTCATTAGTGGTGGGTTTGGTCTGGAAGGTGGGCAGCCGACTGCCTTCCCTGCCGCCCCAGCTCACCTGCTCGGTCACACCTGGCCTCCCTCCTCCCTCAGGGCTCAGCTTGCCTTGCTCTCTTGTTGAAGTGCGATAACAAGAGGGCAAGGGCGGTCCCCAAAGAGGGTTCATCAGGTGGGTCAAAGTCACAGGCTGAGTTATCCAGTCTTCTGGAATTTTCCGAGTGCTTTATTCAACTAGTAGGAAGTTAAGGCTTACCGACTTGCCCAAGGTCGACAACCCTTGTGACACGTGGCACCTTTCCTAACCTGCCAGGCTTGGAGAGGTGGGGGCCAGCTGGAATTATGCACAGCCAGGACCCATGTGGATTGGGAGGGAGGAGCACCCAGGAGCAGGGCTGCCTGAGCATTCTCCAGAGGCCCCCTTCGGTCTCCAGCCCTCATGAGTGTTACCCAGAGTGCTCTTCTCCTGTCCTCCGCCTCCCACCTTGCTCCTGGCTGAGCAGGTCTCACTTCCTCCAGCAAGTCTCCTGAGTCTGAGCTTGTACTCTTGGACGTGCTCCCAAGATACTCTGGACTCCCCACCTCTGCAGTTGTCACCCCAAGTTGTCCATGTCGAACACCCCGTGTGACTGTGTCTTTGAGGCGCGAGCACCAGGTTTTCCTCTTCATGGGCTCTCCCCAGGGGCCAGCACAACACTGAGCTCTGGTGGCCTCTGGTAAGAACCAGTAGAATGAAGATCTGGTGATTGGCAGAGGCTTGACCAGGGCATTGGCTGCTGTGGCAAAAACTGGCAGCGGCCACCCATACCCGCAAGTTTCTCTACGCCTGCCAGCGTCCCTTAGTCTAAGTTGGTCATATGACTCATTCCAGCCAATAGAATTCAAGCAGCAGGTCGATGTGTTACTTCTGGAATAAGGTGAATAACTGCTTTCCCACAACCCTCTTTCCCTGATGTGGCCGAGGTGATGCCAGAGGAATCTCGAAGCTGCAAGATGGCGGAGCCAAAGATGAAAGGAACCTGGATCCTTGAGTCACTGCATGGAGGAGAGACATCCCCCAAAGCTGCCCGACACGGATCAGATTTCCCACGAGGGAGACATGAACCTTGCCTTGCCAAGCCACTGAGATGTTGGGGGCTGTGTATCAGAGCTGCTGGGGGGAATTTCTCTGACTGATATAATGGGGTTGAACTTGATGGGATGCTCACGGGGAATGGCTGTATTTTTTCTCCATGCCTTTAAACTTGCTCCTACCCAGTCTCCTTTCCCTGCCTCTTGACATCATCTTGGATAGAGTCCCTAGTTTGGGGCCACTGTTGGTTATAAAGAGAATCTTGTTTTAGCAATCAGGACCCACTTTCCATCAAAGCCAGTTCAGTTTCAATCTAAGCTTCAATCTCACACCCAATTCTGAACCTCTGTCTTCTCCCCAGCGCCGGACTGACCCCTGAAGGAAGCATGAGTGGTTTTATTTTTCCATCTATTTTCTTGCCCTCCTGCTTCTGGATCCTCTAGGGCCAGGGCAAGGGAGATGAAAGAACAGGGTCTGGCACTCTTGTTCCTGTTGCTGATGTCCTTTGTGCCAGGTTCCCAGGAGCCAGTGTTTGGGGCAAAACATTTTGTGGGTCCTTTGGAGGTACTGGGTGGTCCATGATGTAGCACCAGGACATCCCTGATGTGGCTGATGTAGAACGCAGCTCAGAGTGACCTCCTGTTTGACTCGCCTTCTCTCTTTCTCCCACCAGTGGTATGTCCCAGCCGGTAGCATCTTTTGGCAACAGCTACCAGGAGTGCAGCCTGCTCACCAGCGGTGGGGGGGGGGGGCTCTGCAAGGTGGGTGCCTGACGGACCTGGGAGGTAACAGGTCTAATCTGATCGTAACTGTCTGTCCCTTTTTTTAGGGGCCTCGCAGGGGGAAGAAAGAAGCTGGAAAATAAATAGGACTCACAATTCTATGGCCATAGGTTCCCAACACCCAAGCGGAAGGGAACATTTTTGTCACAGGACTGGATTCTTCTAGTATTTACTAACTTGGAGCTTGGCTAAGTGGAGAGGTTGGGGAGAGAAAGAGTAAGGCAATGGGCTGTGGCTTTTGTAGATCAGGGGCTCTTTGGGGCATGTCATGCAAGTCCTCTAGGGAAGAAGAATGCACGTGTCCACGCAGGGACAGCATCGTCCATAAAATGTTAGGGCACGCCGAATCCCTGTTTCCTGTGTCTCCCGGAGCGTTCATGAAATCCCAGTTAATTACTTCATCGTATCGTCCCCCCTGAATTCTCCAGCCTGGACCTGCTTGGGGACCAGCTCCCACCCCTGCCTCCTGCTCAGGTTCCTGTGGCAGATCCCAGCTGGAGAGCTTGCTCTAGCACCAGGCGACAGTCCCTCGGGGCCTTTGCCTCTGCGGCACTCCTGCCAGGAAGGCCCCTTTGGTCTGGGTCCTTCCAGGTCTCACCGTGTGCAGAGCCCAACCTGCTCTCTCTTCTTGGAAAGTCACCCGTGGTAGGTGGAACTTTAAAGATGTCTCCCCTAGAGTCCTGTCCAAGGCTACTCCGTTGGACGTGAATCCAAGTGTGCTGTGGAGCGACTGTGCCAATGGAATTAACGTCCCTAATCAGCCTAACTTGGAATCGGGACGTTACCCTGGATTACCTGGTGGGCCCAGTGTAATCACACGAGCTGTCATCACAGAGGAGGAAGGCGGAAGAGTCGGTCAGAGACGCAGGGTGAGGGAAGGCAGCAGCGAGGTGGGCAGATGGAGGGTCAGGGAGACTTGGAGCACAGGAGGACTTGGCCCTGCGTGGCTGCTTTTGAAGTTGGAGGAAGGAGACCTTGAACTAAAGGCTGCAGATGGCGAAGGTTGAGGGATGAAGGTCAGTCAACATCTCTGAAAAGAAACTGTGGGTCCAGACACCAGACCCAGAGGCGCTTACTGCCTCCCTGAGTCTCTGTGCCTCTGTCAGCAGGAACCTTGGGTTCACACAGGGTCTTGGAGTTGGGGAAGGGACCTGAAATTGTATCCCCTCCACTTTCCCGTCACCCACTCAGCATCTCTGAGCAGCTTCTGGGAAATCCAAGATCCACAAAGTATAGTCTGGACTCCAGGGATTCATTCATTTTCAGAATTTTATGATGGAAGAACTGAGGCTCAGAGAGGGTCTGTGGCTTGTCCAGGATCACACAGCTAATATTGGGACTAGATAGAACCCCATGGTCTAGCTCCTGGCACTTTCTTCTACGTCCCGCTTCTCTGTGATTCGCAGAATCACAGAGCCCAAATGTAGAAAGGGCCGGATGATGCTTCTGGAAGCAGGAATCCTTTCTGTAGGCACTGACAAGTAGAACGGCACTCCACTCGCTTGCGCTCTCCTGGGAGGGCTCCTCCCTCCTGCCATGCAGCCCGTCTCAGAGTGAGCCTGAAAACGGTTTGACGGTGAGTGCTTTTGGAATGTTCTAGCATCACGGAGCCCAGACACCTTCCTGTAATATCACAATTGCCTGCCGTGCTCTCAGTCCCTACCCTCCCTGCAGTGGGGAAAGCTGGTTCTCCCTGACCAGACGGCTCCCATTTCCCTGGCTTCATCCCCAGCCTGGTGGCAGGGCAAGGGAGGGTGGGAGCTGGCTCGGGCCAGGGCCAGGCTGCAGGAAGGAGGCAAGTCTTGTGGCTGTGGCTGGTAGGTGTCCCTCCTCTCTGGGGCAGACTTCCTAATCCTGCCCTCTCGTCACACACTGAGGGTAGCATGATGGCGGTGGGTGGCATCACAGCAGAGGGGGTGCGCCCCCTAAGAGGCAGGGCAGGCTCTTTCCCAGGCACCACCGCTGGCCCTCCTTCTATGCCGGTCACCAGGAGCGCTGCAGGATTCCGGAGGTGGTGGCACCTGCGAGGAACCGTGAACACCTGGGGCACCTTCCCTCCTCTTCCCTGGACAGAAGGAGAGGCCCTTCTCCAGGGCAGCCTCTCCCCACCGTCGGCACGAGCCCGTCACTTGCCCCACTTGTGCTGGCCTGGACCCAGAGGACCGTATGACTGGATGGGGACCAAAGTCCCTGAATTTCATGGCGTCCCTCCCTCCTCAGGCTCCGCAGCAGAGGCCCCCATCTTGCGTGAGAGCTTCGTGTTTAGAAGAGGCAGCTGGTTCCTCAGGACGAGGGCCCTGTGAGGAGACCCTCAGCAGGACCCAGTTCTTGGGTCAGGTGGACTCACTTCTCCAGGGAGTTGTCACCAGGATGAGCGAGCTTTGGAGGGTAACAGAGAGAATGTCCCCCCCACCAAGCCTCACTCGGCCACCTTGCCACCAGCCTCACCTGGCCTCAGCCACACTGCGCTCCTGCGGTGTCCTCTGTCCTCCCTCCTGCCGGTTTGTTTAGGGAACACCTCTGGGAAGCAGAGATCCCTGGCTGGAAGGAGGGACTGAGGGGCTGTGGGTTCCAAGGGTGGAGGCAGCACGGTTCCCCACGGCCCCAGCAGCCCCCGCTCTAACCACGTTCTTCTTTCCTGGGGCTGAACTGGTCCTGCTTGCTCTAGTGGTGCTGGAGGTTGAGGGTGCTCTACACTGAGCTACACACCCTGCCCTCTTCATTTTTTATTTTTTTATTTTGAGACAGCGTCTCACTAAGTTGCCCAGGCAGGCCTAGATCTTACGATCCTCCTGCCTCAGCCTCCTGAGTCGCTGGGGTTCTAGGTGTGGCCACCACGCCCTGAGAGCTGAGTCCTGTTGTAACAGGCACTGAGTAAGGAACAGGGGACCAGACACAGGCCCTCCCCAGGTCAGCTATGACCCACCGGTGTAGACCGGGTTCCCAACCCTTCTTCCAGAGAAGCAGCTCTCCATAATTCAGCCCAAGCTTAGCTCTTGCCCTGACCAAGCCCAACTCCCCTATTTTCACTCATCTTCTCTGGACTCCCCCTTCCATGTCAAAACCCACCCCTTTCTGTCTGAGGCACGGGAACCTAACTCAACTTAAAGAGAAGTAATGGCATCCGTGCAGCCAGGGGGTCAAAATGTCCTTCTGTGCACAAAGGGCTGGCCACGAGCCGGTAGCCACCCAGCTCCTGCGGCCTCCCACGGGGCTCACCCTGCCTCTGAGGGAGTCGGGGCACAGGTGTGGAAAGCCCTTTCACATTCACACGCACAGCACCCACCCTGGCCTCCTCCTCCAGCCAGGGTGTCATGGGCCAGAAAGGTCGGAGCGGCGGGTATGTGAGTTGCCCTCCCAGCCTCCACCGGGCTGAAGGAGACAGAGCCTTCAGGGTTAGGGTTAGGGTTAGGGTTAGGGTTAGGGTTAGGCAGCTCCACAGCAAGTTAGGGACCCACTGGAGCGGAGCCTTAGGAACAACCACAGAGCCCCAGAGAGACCCAGAGGAGGGAGACCCGAGGAGAGGAGGACAGACAGGTGGGGCAGAGACAGGTGAGGGGGAGGCACCAGAGAAGAAGCTGGACGGGCCAGGAGAGGCAGGGCTGTGGCTGTGACCACAGGAGTTCAGCTGTGGGACCCCGTGTTACACTGTGGCCTTGGGCAGGTGACTGGGCTTCTCTGGTTCTCAGACCTCTCCCTGCCTGGAAGAGGATGCCCTGCTCCTACCTGGCGGCCAGGGATGGTGAGAGACAAGGAGCGCCCCAGGTGGTGCGGGCCTCCATGGCAGGGCCATCTCCAGGGCACCAGGGAAGCCGAAGAGAGGTGGGGAAGGCGGAAGGTGGAGGAGCTTGCTAATGCCCGACTCTGCCTTCCTTTGAAAGGGGCAGACATTATGCTGCTTGCCACCTGCTGCCTCGATTCACATTTATGATCAGGGTGTGTGTGTGTGTGTGTGTGTGTGTGTGTGTGTGTACGTGTGCCAAAGCAGCTGCTAGAGAAAACAGCTGCAGACAAAGGTGGCTACCTTGAGCCAGCTGTACCTTGGGCCCTGGGAGGTGGCGCACAGTAGGTCCACACCACGCCTTGCTGAGATTAAATCAGTGCTTGCTGGCATCGGTGACAGTGAGCCTCCTGGACTTTGGGAGGAGGCCTGTAAAGCCAGGAAACTTGCTAGCCGGGAAGCGATACTGGGATAAGGGTTTTCTGGTCCCCTGAGTCCCCTTGCGTCAGTCTTTTCATGGAATCTGATGGATTGAACTCCGTTTAACTGATGAGGGGACAGAGACTCCCACAGGGGGTTGTGGAAGAGCTGGGACCAGGACAGAGCCTTCCTGGCTCCAATGCCTGTAAGACCCCCTGCTTCCCCTGCCCACCTGCCCTGGGCACAGGGACGCCTCGAGTGTCCACTGATGCTGCGGATGGTCGTTGGTATCTTGGGTGAGGGTGGCTGTGGGCCGTCGGCGTCGCCAGGGAAACCACCCCTCCTCACACCTGCTCTGCAGTTCCCTGCTTCCCCAGCACTGGGCCCCTGCTGAGCTGGGCCACTCTGAGCCAGCCCCTGCCCTCTCTGGGCCTTTGTCTTTTCACCTGCAAGCGAGCAGGGTGCCAAAGACAATGACAGATGGAGACAGCTGGCGCCTCGTAAGCACTCCAGAAGTGTTGCTTTGTAAAAGCTCCAGGCTCTTCCCTGGCGCAGGGGTGAGACCCGGGGGCAGCGACTCGTCCACCACCCTGCTCCCAAGGCCCTGAGCCACCTGGGAAAGAGCTCCTATCCTCTGTTGCTCAGCCGAGCATACCTGCCGCTTCTGCCTCCTGAACTGCACATCTGCAGGCCTCCCAGAGCCCGAGGGGCATCCTGTCCACCTTCCAATTCATAGTGAGCCCCACCCGCATCGGCAGAGAGGGGATCTTGCAGGGAAGGCCCCCCTCCGCGTCTCACCTAGGGAATATCTGTCTTCCTTTGCTGGGAGGTCTGAGTCCTGCCCCCTCAGGACTCAGTTTCCCCATCTGCAAAACATTGCGGGTTTAACCCTTCCAACCCTCCCTTCCATGTGTCCCTGGGCTCTTCTGGAACCCCACAGAGCTCAAGGCTGTGCACGCACAGGTGTGCAGCCTGCATTCCCTGGCCCTTCCCTTCCACTGGGGCTGGGCTGAGTTGATCTAACTCTCTACCAGGTGCGACCCACCTCCACTGCCCTCACAAAGGGTGGGGCCAGGAGGCCAGGGTTTGAGCTGACCCCCGCCCACGCAGGCTGGCTTGGCTTCTGGACTCTGAGCCTCACTTCCTCATCTGTAAAAGGAGTAGAGCGATGTGGGTTCTGCCAGCTCATGGGGATCAGGCCAGGGAATGGGTAAAGCTCATGGGAGAAGAGAATCATTGCGGAGAAACAGCAGGTTATTAACAGGTCACTGCGGGAGGTGGGGGCCAGACCTGCCTCACCTGGATTCGGCAGCTGGTCGCCACTCTGCCAGCTCTATGTGTAAAATGGGGAGATAATCACGAGTGATCTGGAGGTTGGTGGGGTGGGCAAGCGAGGTGCTCAGTGCGTGGGGACTAGGAGCAGGCCTGGCCTAGTTAGTCTGCAGGAACTAACCCTGTGCTTCCCTGTGCCAGCCCCAGGCCTCAGTCCCCAAAGTCCCCTTCACCCTCCACCTCGTCTACCGGCCTGGCCAACCCTCCCAGCCTGCTTGCCTACAGGCAAGACATTATTCATAGGGTCAGCATTTATGGAGTGCCTGCTGGGTGTGAGGCCCTGCAGGTGCAGCAGTCAGGGAGGCCCCTCAGGAGTCCCCCACTGTCAATTGATTAATAATGACATATTGGCCAGGGAGGCCCCGCCCTCTTGGATTGGCCCATCTGGCTCAGACCTCTCTGGGTCTCAGACCTCTCTGGTTCTCAGACCTCTCCTGGGCCTGAAAGAGGATGTCCCTGCTCCTACCTGGCTGGCCAAGGATGGCGAGAGACAAGATGGCCTCATGGCAGGGCCATCAAGCAGCATGTGGGTCAGTGGGCTGTAGGACTAGGGACTAGGGATGCCTCCCTGAAGGACTAAACCACCTCCCTCAGGCCCACACTCTCAGAGAACCTGGGGGTCCCAGGAGGCCAGAGGCCGCCCTCCCCAGGGTATGTGCTGGGGCTCTGTGGAGCCCTGGGGTCCACAGCCAGAGAGAGGGGGATGAGCGGGGGTCTTCAGGCCTGCTGCGCCTGTGGCACCTGGCTGACTGGAGTTGCCCACACTGATGGCCGAGTGAGCGCTCGGTGATGGGGAGTTGGACACACTGCTCAGGTCCAGCTGCCTCAGCACAGAGGGGGCAAATCAAGTCCCAGAGGGACTTACCCAACATCACCCATGGAGTTTGAGTCATCTGGCTCCCAGCCTAGGGCTCTTCCTACAGCTGTCCCAGCGGGCACCCCCAACCTCTGGGTCTGCAGCCCCCAGCCCCTGCTAGCCTCTGAAATGACCCCCATCTAGCCTCTGAAAGTGTCCATCAAATACAGGTCCATCCCAGAGCACCCCAGACCCAGTGGACACACCCCCTTAGGAGTCCCCCACTGTCCATTGATTAATAACGACATATTTGAGATGATGGCGTAAATTAATTTTTGAATTGCACCATTAGTGAGTAATTAATTTCTTTGCTCTGGGAAATGAAGATATCCCTGATGAGCACGTTATCTTAATCTGTAAAAGAGGAGAAGCGCTGAACAGGCAACTCTATTAATGCAAACATTGATCATCCCCCCACTTCTCCCTCTTTTGTGTGAGGATATTTCCTCCTTTCCAGTCCCCCATTTTTTTCCCAGGGAGGGCAGCATCTATTTTTCAAGGACAGGAGGGGGCCCTTGTCGAGGAGGAAGCTGCTCTCAATACCTTCAGTGGTAATCAAAAGATCGTGTGTGCTTACCACAGCCAAATCATGTCCTTATTGGATGCTGTTAGGGATGCGGTTGCTGTGGAAACCCAGGATCTCAACCTGCTGGGTTTGGATGCCAAACCTGGGACACACATTCTTCTGCAAGTAGCTGGAGGCCCGAGAATGACGGGAGGAGAGGGCCAAGCTCAGAGGTCATGATGCGGACTCCCCTCCCACCCCTCTGTTGGATGGTGGCCGCTTCCTTTAGAAAGTCCTCCAGGATTAGCGCTTCTCCCTGTTTCGCCCATCCCCCCCATGGCTGGTCCACTTCCCAGCTGGCCTGACACTCGCCCCCTTACCAACCTTGTCTCCTGTCTAACTTGCCTATGCATGTGACTTGGGCAGTCACTTAGCCTTTCTGTGTCCTGTTTCCTCATCTCCAATAGGAGGATCATAGTCCCTTTTTAGACAGATTATGAGAATTTAACGAGATTATCAATGGAAAGTGCTGGGCAAGGTGTCCGGCCCGGGGGAGGGCTTGTTAATGAGAGAGGGGAGAGGGGAGCACTTGGCATGTTGAGGAATGGCAGCAAGGGCTGTGGTCTGCTCTGATTTGGATCTGTGGCCTGCCAGCTCTGTCCCTGGGCACGTCACAATGCCTCTGATCCTTGGTCTATATTTTACATGGGGAGGATACTGTAGGGTGGCTATTCCTCCCAGCTTACCTGTGGACAGCCCTGCTCAGGCCTGTATTCCCAGCCTACTTACCAACCACTCAGTAGACACTTGTTGGATGCTTGTTACCCCCAAGAGGGCCCGGGTGCTGGGTTCAGGAAAGGTCCCGAGCTCTCTGTCTCTGGCTGCGAGGTTGCTGCACCCCCTGGCTGGGGCGGGCTTGGAGGGCCTCATTAGCTCAGATTCCAAGTCCCCAGGGCAACCTCGTGCAGGCCTCTGCTCTGAGGTCAGAGACCAAGGGGCAAAAGGAGACACGGAGGCTGCCTGCCCCCTGCCTAGCTCCAAACACCACTGCTGGTGGGACTCTGGGGCCCCTCTGACCCGGCTCAACCCCAATTAGTGCCCTGGGAGAGAGCCTGGCTGTGGCCTCCAGGCCGCAGCTTCCTGGGGCCTCTGCCCAGCCCATCCTATTCACAGTCTGGCATCAGGCCTGACCCAGAGGGCCTGGCTGGGCTGAGTCCCTGCTCTCCCCCCAGCTCATTAGTGCTCTGTGGAGCCCAGATGTTCAGATGTGTGCCGGCCCCATGACAGTCCATCACATGGCTGCTTATGAATGGGTCCCTCTGGGGGCTTCCAAGAAGCCTTTGATGATCAGAGGGCCACATGCCTGTATCTGGGACCTCGGGCTCCCGATCTATAAAATGGGTAAAATAATTCCTACTCAGCTTGTTGTCGGATCAAACTCAGCATCTGAGAAAGGGCCTCATGAACTCTAGAGTGGCGTGTACCCTGCCAGAAATGGGTCCCACCGAGTGAAGCCATGAAGCCGCGTCTGAAACTGGGCTGGTTTCCTTTTCGTCCCTTGGCTTCGGTCAAGTTTCCATGGAAACAGCAGAAGTACCCATTCACACATGTGGGCAGGGTCCACGCTCAGGGCTGAGCAAGCTTCAGAGGTTGTCCTGGTTCTGCTCCTGGCCTGCAGGGGGACTTTGGCCCGGGAGCTTTGGTTTCCCTGGCTGTTGCAAGTCCTGCCAGCCCGGCTCTGCCTCTCGTGGCTTCCTGGGGAGGACGAGCTTGCTCGTTGCTTGGCAGATACAAGTGAGGGGTACAGAGAGGTCCTCCCGGGCGGGAAATCCAGCAAGCTTTGCTCTCTCCTGGCTCCAAGGGCCCTGGCCAATTCCCCCCCCCCACCTTTCTGTGCCTCAGTTTCCTCTTGGGGAAAATGGCATTTAATATCTATCCTATAGGCCACGGGGATTAGCAGCGTCTGGCTCAGAGTCAGGGCTGGGCCAGTGGTTGCTATGGCTGTTAGTCTGTTTTTCACAGTGACAGGATTAAAATATTATCCAAATGAAGGACATTGTTTGTATTTCTCCTACAGTAGCTGCGCTTTGGGGCCGACTTGGGTTTGGAGCCCTGGTGGGAAGCACAGAACTCCTGGGTCCTAACTAGACCTGACTTTTGTTACTTGGCCCTTAAGTAACATCCCGATTTCCTGCCTCCTTGGCCCCAGCTGAAGGGAAAGGTGCTGAAGGTCAAAGTCGTGAGTCCAGGGAGAGAAGCAGGTGGAGGACACTGCAGCTGGCCCTTCCCCACCCCACGAATAATCTTCCCTGGGGAACTGGAAAGTGCCGCGTCCGGCCTCAGGAACCGAGTCCGGCGAGGGACGTCGAGGTTAAAAAAAAAAAAAAAAAAAATACACAGGACACCAAGGTTCTTCATCCAGGAGGAGGCATGTGTGCACTTTATTATCCAAGTTTGTTCCCTTATATACTTTCTATAACTTCAGTGGAAATTTAGCCAAAACAGGGGAGGAATAACACCTGCTACTCTTGGGTTACCGTGACCGTCCCTTATCAGGAAGCTCCGAGAAGGCCAAGATGTTCCCAACAAGGCACATATGTCTGAGGCAGACAAACATGAAACTGCAAGCCTGCTTCACGACCCTGTGAGCTGGCCACTTTGACATGCAGAACAAGGAATTCGGGGCTGGGCCCCAGGGGCCAGGGAAGGCCTGCTACCAGCAGGAAAGTAGACGATGAGCCCAGGGGCCACCTACCCACAGTCACTGACTATTTCATTGTCATTGGTGCTCTGAAGGGGGTGGTTCCCCAGGGGTCCTGGGGTCCTGGGAATTCCCCCCAGGGGACATATTCAACTTTGAGCGAGAGCTCTGGAGGTTTTCAGCCCCTCTCAACCCCCCTACCCCTGGGGCCCAGGTGGATGGGGGAGTGGTGACCTGTGGTTTCAGAGGTGTGAGTGCAGAGACTGGAAGTAACCCAGGCAGTCACAAGGGGATTAAGGCTTGGTGGGGGCTCCTGAGGGCACGGCACTGAAGCCAGTTGGGTGGGGACTGGTCAAGAGGGGTCATAGAATCAGAGAATCTCAGCATCTGCTCCCTGGCCGAGTCACCCTCGCGGAAGCGCAGAGCCCTGGAGCTGGGAAGCTGGCACCAGGCTAGCAGGACAAGGCCCAGGAGGAAGCATGGCCCAGACACCCAGAGCAGCGTGGCATAGAGGCCTGGCTCAGGCTGCGGGGTGCGGGGATCCTGGGCTCCTGGGGTCGGCCTCCCAGTGCTGCTTAGGAAGGTCTGTGCTGACCAATGAGCGTGGTGGGGTGCACTGGTGCGGCCGAGGTCTCCCCCTGCGCTGGGCTCCCTGCAGGTGGCTTGTGGTCCAACATCCAAGCTCAAGGGGAAGGTGGGGCCAAGACACCAGGAGCCGCTGCTGTGGCCAGTAGCTGCCGCTGCCCACCCGTGGCCAGGGTCATACCCAGCCTGGAGGAGCGAGTGCTATGTGGCTGGGAGCCCAACTCTGCGCCGCCACTTGGGTGAAGGGCCACTTCATCACCCTTCTGGGGAGGACAAGATCCGCTGTCACCCAGACCTACCAGGGAGAGCCCAGCAGTCAGGACCGAGGCCTGCAGGGGCCTCCGACACCCTCCAGGGACTGGTTTCGGGTGGCTGTCCACCTTGATTGAGAGAGTGAGCCTTTTGCTAGAAATCCAGGGACTTGGAAAGGCACTAAGCCATTCCCGACTCCAAATGGGAGACGAGAGTATTCAGTTGTCACCTTTCTGCGGCATGTACTTGGGGTGGAGGTGGCACATTGTAGGGGCCAAGAGGTGCTAGTCCTCCGTAGCCCCAGACGTCCCCTTAGCATGTGTCCTTTCCCGGGGACTCCTGCAGGAAAAGCCTTTGAGGTGCTGAAGGGTGGGCAGAAGGGACGTGAGGAACGTAGGAATGGGGCTCACGGTGGCCCTGTTCCTTCTGCCTAGTTACTTTTCTGGAAAGTCTTTGTGCAGATTGGAGGGGTGGGGTCCTGCGAGGTTTGGAAGGTGAGCTACAGGTTTACATTCCACCAAGGTGTCCTGCTGGTTCCCAGAGAATAACTCATGATGTTAAGATCTAAAGAATTCTCGCCATTTCTAGGCCAATAGAAGGATATGTCTTAGGATGGCATATGCTGCCCTCTTTTTTAGTTTTATTCTTTTTGATTATAGATGGACACAACATCTTTATTTTATTTATTTTTATGTGGTGCTGAGGATCGAACCCAGGGCCTCACGTGTGATAGGCGAGTGCTCCACCACTGAGCCCCAGCCCCAACCCCTGCTGCTCTCCTTTATGGTTGAAGAAATTTGGATTTCAGAGCCCAGAGCCCCAGCTCCGACTGGACTCTGAGTAACGGCTGTTTGTGTAATCACTGCCATGTCCAGGTAGGACAGAGACTCGATAAGTCACCTCCTTTCTGTACTTGAGTGTCTTTTGGATCACAATGACAACAAGCCCCCCCTTTTTTTTTTTCAATGTGTATCTTTTAAACAAGAAACTGGAGAGAATTCTAACAAAACAACTCTTGGAGACGGACTCTATAGCAACAGAAGGAAAAGGCGACCTTCAGCAAGCTAGGAAGAGGAGCGCAGGAGACGGGCGGACCCTCCCCACCGATGGAAACAAAGAGCATCTGTAAGGAAGCCCAGGCCCTTGTGAAAGAGAAGACTGTGCCCTTTACAGCGGAGACAACTGTGCGGCTGACGAGCTGGAGGCAGGCCTCAGGATTCATCCTGAGGCCGACACATATTACAACAGGAGGCACGGTCTTCTTGAGGAAAACAGAATCTCACACTTGAACCCAAATCTGTGCCGTGCCAGAGATCATTGAAAACTGCCCAAAGCTGGCTTCCCGCCATTCTCCAAGGACACTCATCTTCTGCCACAAAGGTCAGCTCTGTGATGTGCCAAGTGAACAAGGCCAAGGCGCTCCATGCTTCTGCTGGGAGTGGACGGTGCTGACACTTGCAGGCACTTAGAAGGTGAGCTCACAGGCTTGGCTGCAAACCGGGCGCTTTAGGTGTGTGTGGGTGCACAGAACCCAAAAACGATCAGAGGGAGGTCGTCAAAAGAGATCAACAGATTACTGAAGTCTTTGGATTTAGAAGAAGAAGTTGATACTGCTCATGCATTTGACCTGGGTCCTCGAGAGGATGAGAGAAAGAAAAAATGAACTTCTCCCAACCCAGAGTCCTCCTGAATTGAACTTGAGCTCCAAGACAGAACGGCAGGGTTTGACTGGACACCTGGATGAGGTGAGTCTGGAAAACAAAATTAAAAATCCCTGTGTCAGGGAAGCCCAGGAAAGAGCAGGGGGGAGTGCAAACTCTGATGGTTTCCGTGCCACTGAAGGACGCCCTTGAGAAGAGGGAGCTGTGTGCTGGGGAGGAGCACTCGCCACCTGAGGTGGTCTGGAATGTTCTTGGAGACCTGTTGGAGATCCAGGGAGACATCCTCTCATTGGATGGACATCAGTCTAATGAGAGCAACATCTGGCTGAGGAGCCACTGACCAAGCAGTTGCTGGCCTTGGATGCTCAGGACCTGCAGGGAGAAGAGAAGCGTAAGGCTGCCAGGAACAGGCCGTGATGCTCCCCAGAACACCCCAGCCACCTCCCCCTGAAGCTGGAGGAGTGGGGGACAAAGTACCCCCCATCTTGCTTATCTTGTGCTTTATATACTGCTGTGTGTTTATAAGGAGCTTCCAGTCTGTGGAGCCTGAATGTGATTTACACGTGCATATTTCAGTCTCAGGATTTACGATTTAAGCAAATTATATTCAGTATCTCTGCTGCTCATGATGTTGCAAAACAAATGTCATTATAGCACTTAGACTTTTCCGTTTGGCTCATTAAAAAAAAAAGGAATCCTCCTGCTCTGCTTAGCTGTAGGAACTTGGACACTCAGTCGAGTCACTCAGCTTGCCTGTGTCTCCATTTCTTCATCTGCAAAGCGGGGTTCACGCTCAGGATATCCCAGGATCACTGTGACTATGAAAGGCAGTGCTGTGAGTAAGGTGCCTAGCGTGTGGCCTGCCCAGAGCACCTGCCAAATGAACCACAGTAGCTTTCTCTCATCCTTACAGAAATCTGGGAGGATTTCAAGAAATGACTCCTGTCAGAACACCTGGATCCGTGTTTGCCACAGAAAGCTCAGAATCTGTTGGTTTCAATCCTTTTGGTTTGGAAGACAAACCAGGCTTGGAGCTCAAGGAGACCTGAGTAGGAAGGAGGAAGGGGCGGGTTGAAGGGGGCCACGTGGAGGGGACTGGGCTTGTGAGGCTATTTCCTGGCCTGCTCGGGTCTCTTCCCTGGGGGCCATGCCCAGATTTGAGGAGCGGAGGGCGTCTTCTGCTGGCCGGTGTGATAACAGGAGAGGACCCCAACCAAGAAAGGAGGCCACCACTTCCACCCGTGACAGGACCACTGAGACTTGACTTCCGTCCTTCTATCCACACACAGAGAGCCACACAAGATACACGGAACCACTGTTTTCAGGTATTGGACAGTAGGCAGCTTCTGGCTGTGAGTCTCAAGAGAAGGGACACCAATCAGCAGAACCTGTGGTCACCCTGGCGTGGAGGCGCTACTCAGACAGCATCGCAGGGATGAAGTTAGTGGACGCTCCATTGAGGTGATGGGTTATTATTTGAGGAGACTGAGGATGATGGAACTTGTGGACAGAGAGCTGGAGGAGAGAGGCAGCCCGTGAGCAGAGAGCTCACGCTGTGAAAGTCCCTACGGGAACCCCCAGACCCTGTTTCTAAATCCTGAGATGTGCAGGGAAAGCAAGAAGGGCCCAAGAACTACGAGCTGGGCAGCCCCCAGAGTTTCCACGGGTATGGAAGGGATCAAGTGCTGGTCAGTCAGACTGGAGGGTCCTCAGAAGGGCCGTGCATCGGGAAGAGGCCTAAACAAGCTCAGAGCAAGCAGAACTCTGAACACACCTTAACCAAACTGTAGAACAAGCCTGAAAGGATCCAACTACTCTGTGAGTAGCCTAACTGCACAATAAAATCTAGTTTAATGGTTTCTTAAGGACCACAAGATGGAGCCTTCCACACATGGCTACAGTTTGGACAAGTGTCCCCGAAGGCCCATCTGTGAAAGTTTGGTTGTCAGCTGTGGTGCTGCTGGGTGGGGGGACCTTGAAGAAGTAGAGCCTTTTAGGAAGAAGCTGGGCAAATGGGGGATGTGATCTTGAAGGTCATATTGGAACTGAGCCCCTTCTTCTCTCTTCCTAGCTTCCATGAAACTAGGAACTTCCTCCATCACGTGCTCCCGCCATGCTGTGGTGCCTGGCCACAGGCCCAAAGTCAACAGGGCCAAGTAACCATGGAGGGAAACCTCTGAAACCACAAGTCCAAACAAACCTTTCCTCCTTATAAGTTGATTCATCTCAGGTATTTTGTTATCATGACAGAAAGTTGACTAACACAAATATGAAACTTACAATGACCAGCATTCAACAAAAAAATTGCTTGATGTGGATATGGAAATATTCCCAACTCATTCTACAGTATCATCCTTATACTAACAGCAATAAATGAATTTAAGTAAGAAAACTTTAGACCAATTCCCTAATGAACACAAACATAAAAATTCTTAACAAAATTTTTATCAAGTTGAATTACAAAATATGCTAAACAGTTACTACATCATGACAAATGAAATTAGTTCAACACTTAAAAATCAGTCAATGTAATTCAACATACCAAGAGGCAAAACTTGAAAAAACAACCACAACAACAAAACAATCATTTCAAAAGATACAGAAAAGATCTTTGACAAAACTTAGCACATTCCTGGGAGATGATCTTAGCAAACCAGGAATAGAAAAGAACTTCTTCCATCTGGTAAAGTGTTGTTATAATAATTAATGATGACAGGCTTAATGCTATCCCTGTAAGGGTCAGCACAACCAAGAATATCCACTCACACGATTTCTAGTTGATATTGCATTTGAAGATGTGGCCGGTTCAACAAGACAAGAAAATGAAATAATGGTACCAGGATAGGAAAGAAGATACATAAAACTGTCTCTATTTGTGGATAGCATAATTGTCTACACCACATAAAATCCCAACAGTGTACCAAAAAGCTTTTAGAAGTTACATATGAATTTAGCGAAGTTGCAGGATAAAATATCAAAACTCAAAATTCAATTATATTTCTATGTACTCCTGATGAATGAGTGAAAATTCTAATTAAAAAGCAATCCATGTACAACAATATAAAAACACACGAAATACTTATAGATTGATCTATCAAAATATATGCAAAATTTCTGTGCTGAAATCTATAAAGTGAATGAAAGAAATCAAAGCAGACCTAAATAAATAGAGAGATATAATATGTACATAGATCAGAGGACTCAATGTTAAGAGATTAATTCTCCCTATATGATCTATAGCTTTAATGCAGTCCTAATAAAAATTCCAGTATATTTTCTTGCAAATATTGACAAGTGGGTTCTCAAATATATATGCAAATCCAAAGAAATTAGAACCGCCAGAATGATTCTGAAAACAGAACAAAGTTGGATAATTCACATCACCATTTTCAAGACTTGTCAAAAGCTACCATAACCAAGACTTATAGCTAAATTAAACAGAATAGTGAGATTAAATAGAATAGTGAGATCAGAAATAGATCTGTGTATACGTGGCCAATTAATTTTTGACAAAGGTGCCAGGGAATTGAGGGAGGAAAGGTAATCTTTTCAACAAATTTGCTGGAACAATTGGTTACGCATCAGCAAGAAAGTGAACTTTGACTCCTTTTTTTGTTACTGGAGATTTAACCCAGGGGCACTTTACCACTGAGCCACATCTCTAGCCTTCTTTATTTTTTATTTGGAGGCAGGGCCTTGCTAAATTGCTGAGGCTGGAATTATAGGGCCATGCCACTGCACCTGGAGAACTTCAGCTCCTATCTCACACCATACATGCACTATTTTTTCCAAATGCATCATTGACTTAAGTGTAATATGTAAAACTATTAAAAAACAAGAGAAAATATTTGTGACCTTAGGTTAAGCAACCACTTGTTAGACTGAGCATAAAAAAAAAAACAGTAAAAAAAGTTGGATAAATTGTAATGCATGAAAAATTTAAACTTTTGGTCTTGGAAAGACTAGTAAGAAAGTGAAAAGAGAGCAATAGATTTGGAGTAAGCAATTGTAAATGATCAAAGAACTGGAAAATAGAACATACAAAGAAACTTAGCAAATGAATAATAAGAAAGCAAACAGCCCAGTTTTAAAAAAACGTCCCAAATATTTGAACATGTACCAGGGAAGAGACACAGATGTCAAATATATAGGTAAAAGATGTTCAACATCATTTGTTACTGGGGGAATACAAATTAAACTACAACGAAATGCCAATATACACTTATTAAAATGACTAACATTGAAACAACAACAAATGCTGGGAGGGTCACAGGGACTCTCTGACAGTGCTGATGAGGCTGTGAAAGAGTGCAAATATTTTAGAAAGCAGTAAGACAGTTTTCATAATCCTATTTCTAGATATTTTCCCAGGAGGTAAAATGCAAAACAAAACAGAACAACTTCCTAAAAATATGCATGTGAGGTTTTTTTTAAAAATATTTTGTTAGCTGTCAATGGACCTTTATTTTATTTATTTATATGCGGTGCCGAGAATCGAACCCAGTGCCTCACACATGCCAGGCAAGCGCTCCACCACTGAGCCACACCCCAGCCCCGCATGTGAGTTTTTATATGGATTTTATTCCTAGTTACTGAAACCGGAAACAATAGGAGAATAGGTGGCCAGCATTCATGGAGTGCTACTCAGCAGTGTGAAGAAGGAGCTGTGGCTACGCAGAACAACGTGGGGGACCTAAAATGTGGGATGCCATTTCTAGGAATCTCCACAATAGGCCGGTTTTAGTCCTGTGACTAAAAGATCAGGCCAGAACAATTTTAAGGAGGAAAAGTTTATTTGGAGGCTTGCGTTTTCAGAGGTCTCAGTCCCTAGGCAGCCGGCTCCATTCCTCGGGGCTGGAGGTGAGGCAGGACATCATGGTGGAAGAGTGTGGTGAGGGGAAGCAGCTCACATGGTGATCAGGAAGCAGAGAGAGACTCCACTCTCCAGAGACAAATATAGACCCCAAAGCCACGCCCCAATGCCCACCTCCCCCAGCCACACCACCTGCCTTCAATGACCCCTCAGTCAATCCCGATCAGGGATTAATTCACTGACTGGGTCAAGACTCTCACCACCCAGACATTCCTCCTCTGAACCTTCTTGCATTGTCTCACCTGTGAGCTTTTGGGGGTCACCTCACCTCCGAACCATAGCAGGCAGTAGCAAATCTATGGTGACAGAAAGCAGATCCGTGGTCACACAAGGCCAAGGTTGGAGGACTGCCAGGAGGCACAAGGAACTTTGGAGGTCAAGGGAAATGTTGGTGATCTTGACTTGACTCAACCCCGGAGCTGTCCACTTAAAATGGACGTCCTCGACTGGACAAAGATGACCCTTCAATAAAATCAATGAATATCAAAGGAGAGGTCAGGGCCAGAGTGGAATGGTTGTCTGGGGCCAGGTATGCACAGGGCACTTTGAAAACCATCCTCGTAGATGCGATCGGTCTCTTTCTGTTGCTGAGAAAATGGACACATCCAGTCGGTGTGACCTGCCCGAAGGCACAGAGCTGGGAATGGCATTGCCGGAGCGCGACCTCAGCCTTCCACCACGGAGTCTGCCTGTCACCAGGCACCCAGACGCCTCCTCACGGGGGTGGAGAGGCAGTGGGGAGGGGGGAGGTGTGTGTCCACTTTCCCCCACCATGGCCCGGCCATGACACCAGCTAGGTGACACGGGGAGAGGAGGGGACACCAGGAGGTGCAGTGCCCGTTTACCTCTGGGAATCTGGGTCACGTGTTGTCACTCTGTGACTCGGTTTCCCCATCTTTCAGAAGGCATTCTCCGCCCTCGGCCATTTGCCGGGTTATCTGCCCATTTGGGCCCAGACGGCCCCAGCCACCTGCCTAGAGGGAACCATTTCGAGGGACGCTGGTTTGTGTGTTGGCAGAGATGGAATTTGTCCCGGAACCTCCTCAGCTTGGGACACTTTCGCCCCCAGGGCCTTCTCACACAGCCTCTGGACAGCGGAGGAGGGCAGCACTGGACCCTGTAACCTTTGGCAAACTGAGAATCTCAGAAGTCAGATGATTTGCCTGATATCACACCGGGCACTCAGTCCAGCTCTTCAAGACCCCCCGGCTGAAGAACCCCAGGACCAGCACCCCGAGGGCCCTGCTGCCCCCCGGGGCATTTCTGTCCCCATAAAGGAAGCTACCACCTGCCCTTAGCCCAGTCCAGTCTGATTTCAACTTTATGCAGTTGGGATCATGCTGGATCTCCTCTCCCAGGACTCATGTTTCCTTTACTTATTGGTGAATTATAATTATATGTAAAAGTAGGATTCACTTTGCCCAATCATACAGAAGCATACCAACGTGATCAGGCTCCTTCCCCAGGACCTCCTTGCCCTCTTCTCCTCCCTCCCACTCATCTGCTTGCTCTGCTCTAGTAATTTTCCCTATTGTTGTTGTTGTTATTATTATTATTATTTAGTACATTATCATAGTGAGATTGGCTGTGGCATATTCGTACATGGACATAGCATAATTTGGTATATTTTGTCCCCCACCATTTCCCAAGGCCCTCCCCTCCTCCCTCCTTCTTTGTCTTATACCTGTATTTTAGTTGTTTATTTTTATGTGGTGCTGAGGATTGAAGCCAGTGCCTCCTTCATGCTAAGGAAGCAACTGAGCTGTAACCCCAACCCCTCCCCTGTCCTGATCCCTTTCCTCTGCTCTATTATTCTCTCTTCATTCAAAAGAATTCATACTCTTTTTCCCCAACACGGTGTGTGTGAGATTTGTGTGTGACAGGGTAGCAGTAGTTCGCTTGTTTTCAGTGCTGCATACTGTTTCACAGTTTACCCACTCAGGCCATCCACATGGGACGTGTTTCTAGTTTTTAGCTATATAAATAGCAATGCCCAGAATAGTCTAGTACCTGTATTTTGGAGATTGTTTGTATGCATTTCTGTCAGATGTACACCTAGGAGTGGCATGGCTGGGTTTGGGCCATTCTGATACAACACTTCAATCCCTTTGGCGTTGGTCCCTTTTGGCAAGTTCTTTGATGACACCATTGGATACAATTTCTTCTCTGTCAAGGAGCTGCTAGCCTGGTGACATGTTGCCCAACTGCCAGGTCACACAGCCAGCTCACTAATTTCTACCTAGAAGTGGGGGTGGAACTGTGGAGCCGTGGCCCGGCAAGGGGGGCGGGGGTGGAGTGTCCGCAGCAAGGTCTGTCATGCCAGTGCGGGCCTGAGGCATGTGGAGCTAGGGCCAACACAAGCCAGAGCACACAGGCTTGTCACCATGTGGTGGCCTGGCCTGGCCCTGCAGACGCCTGCTCCACACAGTGCTGCAATGTGGGGTCCCTGATCATCCACAATCCCCCACCCCAACCCCCGTTTCCTGACCAGCAGAGGGAAACGGAAGTGGGGTCCACCTGAATGAGGTCGCTCTGCTGCTTTCCCAAACCCTGATTACATACATGTGGACGGGCAGCGCTGACCTGAGAGCCTCAGAACCCCTGGACCAGCACACTCGGGCGGCAAGCCTCGTTGGGCCCCTCTCACCTGCGAGAGTCCTGTCCTAGGCACACTCAATAGCTCCCACTCCCACGCCCACTCATCCTCATCCACGGGTTTCATTCTTTGAATTCATAAGACAAGAATCCAGAAAGAAGGTGGTGGGGGGCTGCTGGGGGCTGCTGCGCCACCGACGGATGGCCTGCCAGTAAGAGCTGCGACCCCTTCCTTGGCCACAGAGGCCTGACGCTGTGCAGACCCCGCCTGCTGACAGCAGAGAACCTTGGTCCACGGGTGTGTGTGTGTGTGTGTGTGTGTCACACATCCAGGAAGGCCCAGGCTGACGGGGGGAGCCAGCAGAGGGATGATCAACAGCCCTGGCCTTGGTTCACAGGGATGGCCTGTCTGGGAGCCGTGACATTTCAGGGGCTTGGGGACACCTGAGGGCGTGGAGGTGGAGTCTGCCAGGCAGGGCAGGAGGCCCCGGTGCTGAGGCAGGTGGCAGAGCTGTTTGGAGAAGAGCCAGGGTCCCCTCTGCTGCAGGCTGACGTGGCGGCAGCAGCTGGGATTAGGGTCTGGTCTCTGGTCACAAAGACCTTGAACATAGGCCCAGGAGTTCCGACTTGGGCCCCTGGGAAGACCTGAGGTTCCAGCATGGCCAGCATGTGGGGGAGGGTTGGGGGGTGGATGTCTGGGGGGTGGTGGATCCAGAGAGGGGGACCAACAGATGAGCTCAGGAATGGAGGGAGTGGGTGACATAACTGGGAATGGCGGTCCCCGAGGCTGGGACCTTGCAGGAAGGCCATGGTGGGGAGAAGCCTGCCCCGCTTGAGGACGTACTCCTCTGCCTGAATCTTGCCCTTCGGAGTCCCTCTTGCTTCAGGGGGACATACACATCTATGGGGCTGACTCCCCAAGAGGCTGGAGCCTGGGAAGAGGGGCCACCCATAGCCGCCCCCCTCCACCTGAGACCGCAGCTTGGGCAGAGGAGGGACGTGGGGGCAGTGCCAGCTTCCCATTGGGGTCCCATCCCATACTCAGTTGGGAATTCCCTTGAGGGTGCCCCTTCCCTGGGGGCGTGAGGTCTCCAGACCCCTGAGAGGTGGGTGAAGGGAGGCAGAACCCCTCAATAAGAGTCTGAGGAATCGGCCAGGAGTCGGGAGCTGGGTCTCAGTTCTCTTGCCTTCCCACCGTGTCCAGGCCCTCCCAACGGCAAAGGAGAAGCAGGTAGGAAACAGCAGAGATGAGCCCCCGCCCGGGGCTGGGAAGCACGTGTCCGCTCCATCGGCGTCTCCACCTTGGGGCCCGAGGTCACAGCAACGTCATCTTGGTCTCCAAGAGCACGAGGCTGCAGGTGCTGATTCTCCTGGGTGGGGTGCGGCACCCTGTTGCTAGAGGGAGATTTTGGGGATTGTATTTGGGGTCTGCAGTCTGGACCCAAGTCCCGGCTCCTCCTCTCACTGGCTGGGTGACGCTGGGTGAGTCCCTCCGTCCCTGAGCCTCCTTCTGTTGACACAGGGTATGGGAGGGTGTGTCACCAACTGGTCCTGGGCCTGGCTCCTGCAGGGCCTCCCTGGAGCCCCCCCTCCCACGGGCGGGCTGCGGGGTGATTAAAGGATGATGGATGGGAAGGGTCTCGAGGAGCCCGGAGCGACAGACAAGTGTGAGGGGAAATGAGCAGTCACCCTCTATTTAGCACGTGATCCGGCAGACGCGGGATTCATTGCCCGCGTCGTTATTAATGACATTAATAATGACGCTGACAGCGGCGAGCGCCGTGTGGACCACGCTTTTGTTTTCGTTGGAACCTGGCTCCCTGCGTGATCCTCACGTCTTTTTGTGAGCAAAAGCATTTTGCAGCCCGATGGACCAACGGGCAGACCCAGCCAGCGGGGGCCGGTGGCCAGTGGGCTGAGGTCAGAGAAGGAGCCAGAGAGTGGGGGTCCCGCCTGCCAGTTCCCAGTCTGGCCTATGAGCCCCGGAACAGACGGGTGCTGTCACCCGGTCCTCGGATGTGGGTCTTTTCCAAGCCCACCAGCATCTGGGCTTAACCTAAGGGGTCCTGATCTGGGCGGCTGGGGGGTGGTGATTCTGGAAAGTGGCCCCCTCCAGCCTCCAGCCCCTCTGCAATGGGGTGCCTGCCCATTCCAGCATGGCGGCCAGGGTTAAGGCCTTGGGTGGAAGTGTCACTCAGGGTGTGGTATATGGTCCCCAGATGTCCTCTTTTGGGTCAGAACTGGGCAGATGTGGGTAGAAAATCGACCTTTTTAACTTGGGCCAGGCTAGAAAGTCACCTGTGCACCCTCTGCCGTGCCAACAGAAGCAGCGAGCACTGTGACGTGCGTGTTGCTGCCTTGCGAGGGCCGGGGGTGAAGTCTCCTTGTCCATGACGGGTCACTGACAGGTAGCAGCCTGCCAGGCCACCATATGGGGGGCCCAGCCTGTCCCCACCTCCTACCCCTGCCACAAGCGGATGAATAAACTGAGGGCGGACCCACTTCACGGCAGCCTCCCGTCCCCAGCCCACATGCCAGGCTGCTCCCAGGAAGCAGGAGGAGCCCCTTCACTGGGCACCCAGGGCGGGCACCCCTGCTGCCCACCTGAGTGAGCAGGTGTCCCAGGAGCCAATCCTGCCTTCCTCTCCCCATCCATTTCCTCCCACCCCTTCTCTGCTCGGGGCACCTCTGGACGGGGCACCGTCCCTGTCACAGTGCTCCAGGCCACCTCTCATCCTGGGGGAGACCCTGCCTGTGGCGGCCCCTCCGGGCCTTTCCAGGTCTCTGCCCCTTTGCAGCCTTGTACCAGCTGCCCTGGCCGTGGAGGCTCCCAGGGGTTCCAGCCTCTTCCCTGTCATGGGGCCTCTCATGCGCTGTTCCCTCTGCCTGGGACTCCCCCTCACACCCTCACCCACTTCATCCCTCCACCCCTGAGCCATTTGCATGAATTCACAAATTTCACTTTTTCTGGGAAACTTCCTGACACCCCCCTTCCCGCCGGTCACCCAGTGTTTCCCACGTCATGATTTCCCCGCCCTGTGCTTCTCTAGCCTCCACCCAAGCTCAGCACGGCAGGGGGTGCTGGGATCCCCAACCCCCTCTCCCCTCTGTGCCTCTTCCCAGCCCCTGTGGTCTCTCAAGGTCCCGGCACCACCTCCTCCAGGAAACCCCCTGGGCTCTCTCTCTCCACTGAGCTGCCACAGCCCAAGCACTCGGGGGCTCCTAGGCAGGTTAGGGAGCGCCCGGGCTAACTCCTCACTTGATACATGAATTTACAGAGGACCAGAGAGGGAGGTGACTGACTAGAGAAAGTCACACAACTGATGACCTGCTGACTGGGGAATATGGCGCAGTTAAAAAAAAAATTGGGTTTTAAGTTTTTTGAAAATTATCATCTTTAAGGACAAGAGAAAGAAAATGAACAACCTCGGGAAATGTGGTCATAGACATCAAAATCTGTTTTTAAAAGAAGGCATCCTTTCAACCCCCAGGATGCAATTTGAAATGGGTGCAACGATTTATGTCCAAGGATGCTGATCATACCCTTGTTTATGAGAGCGAAACCCTGGAAATAGCTTAAAGGTCTGACACAGAGATTGGTTAAATAAATTATGGGGCATCCATGTGATGGAATACCATACAGCCATTAAAAATGATGGCCTAGTAAAAGAATATTTAACGACATGAGGAAATGTTCACAAGATATTAAAAAAAAAAAAAAGCAGGTTGCAAAACAGCTTGTTCTGCATGCCTCCGACTTAGCTAGAACAATTATTTAAAAAAGAAAGCCCAAGGCCTCCAAGGTTATTTATGATATTGTTTCATTGCCTCCAAGACATCGGCCTCATTAATTCCTGTTTCCTGTGGCTTAGCAGAGAGCATGGGAATTTAGTGTCTGAAGGCCTGACTCTGTGTCTAGTCTGTGTCACTTATTAACGAGGGGACCTTGGAGTTCTGGGCCTCAGTTTCCCTCATCTGTAAGATGGGACAAGAGTCCTCTGTTGGAATGATGTTGATAAATGTCAAATGTTGAGCAAATAAAGTCTGAGTCTGTGTGTGTGCGTGTGCGTGTGCATGTGAGTATGAAAGGTCTTGCTCGAGCACACAGTGCTATCCTCACAGTGAAAACAATGGGGATTTATTCCCTGGTTCAGTTGAGGACTCTGAGGCCCCGGGAGGTGTGACGCTCCTCGTTGTCACTCTGCAGGCAGAGTGGGGGCTGTGCCTTACATACCACTGTACACAGTGGGTGGCTCTGTCCACTGTGACCTCAGGCCTGCCCTTCAACCCCTGCCTGCCCAAGGCTGGGCTTGGCAACCCCTCACAGGGGGAGAGATGCGCCTGTGGGTGAGGCCAAGGGCCATGGTGTGGCCCAGAGTGTCCCCGGCGTCCCCACTTCTCCAGCCCCTGTCCCTTGCAGAGGGCCTCCCAAAAGTGACTCTGAAGCCAGGGCCCAGCCAGGTCGCTGCGTCCTTCAGCACCCGGCCTCGACCTCAGAGTCCTCCTCTGACTGCCTCCTGGGGTGGGAGGTGTTGGGCTGCAGGCACCTGCAGTCCTGGGGCCAGCCTGGGGCAGGGCCTGCCCTGTCCTGTGGCCTGCCGTGCAGAATGTCCATCTGTGCTGTCCCTGAGCTTTGCTCTGTTCGGCCAGGACAGTGTCCTCCATTCTCCCATCCCTGAGTCGGGTGACATCTCAGTCGTCACAGAATAGGACAGACCAGGCCTGGCTCTCCCCTTTGGCCCTCCCCACCAGTCCCTGCAGCAGAGGGAGAGACCTGGGGCAACCAAGTCAGGAGGGGGTTTGGGGGACACTCGGGGCAGTCCCGGTGACTCATATTTCCTATTATTTATTTTCTTTCTGACACATTTTGTGTGATTTTACTCTGCAGGCATCGGCCAGGTGGAGCATGGGGCTTCTTTCCCTCCTTCTTCTTTCTCTCAGTTGCACGGGAAGAAAATATTAAAGGGGGCCTGGTGTGGTGAAGAGATCCGGGAGAGATGTCGGGTCCCTCCCAGGGCCCTTTGACGGTGGCCCTCTCCCCGGCCCCCTCCCTACACTGGTCACAGTTCTGGAGACGTCCCCAGGGGGCGCCAGAGCTGCTGTTCCCCCCCCCCCCCCCCAGAGCCAGGAAGCTGGGACAGGGCCCACCCTGCTCCTCTCGGTGCAGGCTCCTGACTTACCAACAGGACCGCTTGGCTGGGCTGACCTCTTCCTGTCCCTCTCTGCTCCCTGCTGTGAGGGTTTCCGGGGAAGTGCTCCCTGGTAAATCCTATGCCCCAGTCCCTGCCTGGGCTCTGCTTCCAGGGCCTGACAGGAGAAAGGAGGGACCCTGATGTGCCTCTTCTAAACATAACAACGACATGACTCATGGAGTCCTATGCGGAAATAGCACAGTTTCCAACCATATTATTTTTAGAGAGAAAATAACCCGAACAGACCAGAAAGCCACTATAGACTGGTTGAAAGCGAGGGCTGGCCACGCCTTGGACATTCTGGGCAGAGCTGCCCCGGGAAGGAGATGAGGTCTGAAGGTGCGGGTGACACCCAGGAAGAGGACGCCCACCAAACTGGGTGTGTTCCAGGTGGGCCCTGCTGGAGCCTGGGGAGACACAGAGCAAGCTGGTGATGCTTGCCCTCAGCCAGCCTCAGTGACCAGGGCTCCTGCCCAGATGGCGCTCCCAGGCCACACAGGGAGTGCTTGGGTGGAGATGCTCAGGCAGCACCAGGTGGAATCTTCCTGCCTCAGTCTCTTTATGTCACCTTTCCAAACTCAACCTCCTCCAGGAAGTCCACGGGGAGTGCTCCATCCTCTGAACCGCTCCAGCCCTGATGGTCAGCAGATATCTGAGTTACTGTCACCCCTCAGGTCAGAGTGTAGACATCACTCCATGTCGGTCCTCATCCTATGACCACGCATTCCACATCTGCTATTCCGCACGTTGGGCCTCTGTGCCGCATTCCAGCACCCAGGACAGAGCCCAACACAGAAGCTGCTTAGTCAATGCTGTGCAATGACCACAATGGATGTACCTTGGAAATGGCCGCACGGAGCCCAAGGGTGGACGCGGTACCCAGGCAGGCCCCGTGTTCCTCGAATGCGCCAGACCACCGGCATGCAGGGAAGAGGCCTTAAAGTGAGCCGTCTCCAGCACACGGGGATCTCAGGGCACAAGGAGCAGAGACTCGCTTAGGCTGCTTCAAGGGACAAGGCAGGTTGGAGGGTATCTGTGGCCCTGAGGGCAGCCGGGGGCCACGGGAACTGCTGTCAGTCATTGTGGTCACTACTGTGCACAGGCACTGACCGGGCACTTCACACCTGCTGCCCACAGCTGCAGAGGGCTCAGCAGCGTTCTCTAATGCTCCACATCCCCTGCCCTTCCTGGTGGCCCTGACCTGTCCTTATTGTGTCCAGCCTTAAGGAAAGGGCAATTCCAGGAACTCAGAGCCAGATGCTAAGCAGGACACATCTTTCCCCTGGTGACAGGGGTCCACCTGGTGACGGTTGGGAGGTGAGCTGAGACTTGAACTGACCCACCCGACATCCCCCAGGGACTTTGGATCCCGGGGGGTGAAGTGGGACAGACGGGTGGGTGGAGATGGTGTCATGGCAGCCTGGCTGAGAGCCCCCAGGGTTTGAGGCTCCTGCAGAAAATGGGGCAGTAGGGGGGAATTTAGTGAGGACAGCTTCTCAGTGCAAGAGTGGGGTCAAGGAACACGAGGTGCTGCGGTCACCTGAGGCTGTCTACAGTAGGGACTATCACCACCCCACCTGAGGGGCAGAGGGTGGAGACCAAGCCCGAGGCTCAGAGGCCACGCAGCTCCTCCCCACCTGCTCTCCTCACTCTGAGCTCTCCGACAGGGCCCAAGGCTGCGAGCTGCGACCCCCTGATGGGGAGTGCCCCCCAACCTCAGCCTCCCAGCCCCCCTGACTGTCCCCAACACCCCCCCATCCATCACTTGGTAAAATCCCTGGCTTCCCCACATAAGAACGGGCACTTTGTTGGGAATTACCTAAGTTCTAATCCAATTACACAGTAATTATATTGGGATGGCTTGGTAACTAGGGCATTAATTAACTTTGATAGTGGCTATAAATTACCAGGGATGGTGTCGAGGGGGTGGATGGGGGGGGGCAGGAGGTGGGGCTGGGAAGTCACCAGTCCTGGAGTCGGGGGTCCCGGGGAGCGAGGGGGTGTCTCTAGCGCACTCCACTGACCCCCATAGCAGAGTCTCCAGGCGGGGTGGGCCCTCCAGGGTCAACTGCCTGAACTTGACCTCTGTACCTGGGCTTGAAACCTTACCTGAAGGGTCAGAAGACTCTGGTATAAAAAGCCGCTGCCCCTCACGCCAGCACCCCGGGGCCCAGGAGGGAGCATGGCCGAGGGGCGCGACTTCCCTGAACACCAGCCTTCACACTTGGAAAGGCAGGATCCGTCTGCTCATAGGGTTTGACACTGGGGCATAAATGGAAAGTGGCCGTCAGCTCCTCACCCAGCACTGACCGGGACAGAGGGTACACAGGTGTCATTGCATATTTTCTAATGGTCCCACCAAGGAGATCAAAAGAAACAGTGGAAATGAATCTTTGTAATATATCTGATTTTACCCAATACATCCAAATTGTTAGTTCAAAATGTAACCAATATTAGGGCTGCGGATGTGGCTCAAGCAGTAATGCGATCGCCTGGTATGCACGGGGCGCTGGGTTCGATCCTCAGCACCACATAAAAATAAAGGTGTTGTGTCTATCGGACACTGAAAAAATAAATATTTAAAAATTCTCTCTCTCTCTCTCTAAAAAAATGTAACCAATATTAAAAGGTGTTAGAGAGAGTTCATATTCTTTTTTTATAGGAAGCCCTTGGCATTTGCTGAGTATTTGACATTTACTAAGCACATCTCCATCAAGGGCTCACAGCCTCACAGGGCTGTTAGCTACTTCACTAGACCCTGCAGATGCAGGAGTGCGGGGTGCACATTGGTACTCACCCCATCCTGGTCCCCTTCCATCATTGCTAAAGCCTTTAAAGTCTGTGCTCCTATTGTCCCTCCTCTGGACAATTTTTCACATGGGGTGTCAGGAGGAAGGCATCACCCAAGTCTCCAATTGCCCACGCAAGGTTATACCAGGAGCCTCCAAGTCCTGTGGGTGGAGATGCAGACCATCTTGAACCCTGCCTTCGTCTTTCCAAACAGCCCGAACCCAACCTCTGCATTGCCAGGGCCCGGCCAGCGCCCCTCCCTGAGCAGGACACAGAAAGGGGAGCGGCAGGTGCTGAGGGCTCCCTGTTGGTGGGAGGCACCCGCGGCAGCTGAAGCCAGCGCTTTCTGTGGCACTTAGAATAAAGCTCAGCCTTTTAGGGTGACCTTTGAGGCTGCCTGACCAAACCTAATGACCCTCTCCCCTCTCCACACCCCTACCTGCTAGCCTTCTGTTGGTTTCTAGAAAGTTTCTTCCTGCCTTGAGACCCCTGTGCCTGCCTTTCTTCCCGCCTGGAATGTTTTCCGGGTGTCTTCATGCACTTGGCTCCTCTCTAATCTCCCCTCAAATGTCACCTCCTCAGACAGCCTTCTGGGGTCTTCCTACTTAAAAACTGCTGGTCCGCCCCCTCCCAACCGTGCCCTCTCACATCATTCAGCTACTTCACAGCTGTTAACAATTCCCCAAATGATCTCATTCTGTTTTTCAAACCTTCCTGTCACCTGGCGAGGTGACCCACATCTGTAATCACAACAGCTGGGGAGGCTGAGGCAGGAGGATCACAGGTTTGAAGCCAGCTCAGCAATTTAATGAGGCTATAAACAACCTAGTAAGATCCTGTCTCAAAAAATAAAAAATAGAAATAAGAAAGGGCTGAGGATGTGGCTCCGTGGTTAAACGCCCATGGGTTCCATCCCTGGTACCAAAAAGGAGAGAAAACACTTGTGCAGTATCTACCCAAGATGCACACGTGTGCATCCGGTCTGTCAGTCCCACGCCTGGGCACAACAGAAGGGTGGCCAGAGCGGTGTGACACAGGGTAGCCAAGAGCAGAGACTCCCAGACACCCCTTGCAGGTGGAGAAGGTGAGCAAATCCAGGGCTGCACATGCAGCCGAATACTCTACGGCCACAAGAACGGCAAAGCCGTGGCCTCGTGCAGACTGGTGGGATCTTGATCCCAGTGTTGAGTGAGAGAAGCCAGACCCAGAGGACGCATCTGCATGACCCATTTTATGTGATGTTAAAAGCAGGCAGGAGCCACCGGAGGTGTGGGAGGGCAGGCGGTGATGGCTTGGTGGGGCGGGAGTTGACTGGGGGTCCGAGGGGCGGGTGTCCTATCTGCCAGGTGCCTGCAGCGTCCTCCCCAGGTGAGCGTCCATCAGGCTGCAGCAGGTGACATTGCATGACAGGAAGTTGAGAAGAAACCCATCAGCTGAGTCTCCTCTCTCCGAAGCCCCTCCGTTAGCCCCTCTGACTCAGTGCTGCGTTCTTACCTCTTGTGTCCCCACCGTGTCAGCTCCAGATGGGTCACCAGGACCTGGCATTCCCCCCCCCCACCCGCCCGTCACCCTCCCGCCCCAGCCTTCCCCACTCACATCCGTGTGAGGCACCACAGGCCGCGGACCCGTGACCAGGACCTGAGAAGCCAGTGAGTTCCGTGGCCACGCTTCGTGATGTTGCCCTGTTCCTTGGGGTCTCCTTCCTCAAGAGGAAGACCAGTGTATTTTTCCCAAATAAATGTAGGGCTGTCCCCCAAAATTCTAAGAGTAATGGCAGGGAATATAGTGCCTCCTCCTTGTCACCTCTGTCTTATGGAAGGGCAGACGGAGGTGGGGAGGGAGGCAGTGGGCACAGCACCATTGGATAGGACCAGAACAGGGCTCTTCGAGGTCCACCTGGTATGACCTCCAGTCTCAGGGTCTAGGTGGCCTGGTGGAGTGGAGGTGGCTGCTTGCCTAGGCTTTGCATACCTGGCAGGAAGGCTTTGGGGCAGGATATCCACTCGGCCCTCATTTGTTTGAGGAGGTGAGCCTGAGACACAGGCACACTGCAAACCTCAGGCAGTGCGGACCCTGGGCCAGGCAGGAGAGCTGGCAGAAGGGCACCCAGCCAGACACTGGGTACCCCAGATGCCTGACCTAGTAATCCAGACCTCCAGATCCTGGAAAGTTCCCAACTGCAGGTAAACATCCTGTTGGGCATCAGACTGCAGCCCCTCCCTCCTGATCCCCAAGCCCAGAGGGAGCTCCTGGACTTCACTAGCCCAAGGCTGGAAAGAAATCAGGAGGAAGGGAAGAGGCTGCACACATGTTAACCCTGGATTAAAAATGGGACCTTCTCCTTGACCTTTCATCATGAATTGCTAAACTCTGTGGGCTTTTAGCAGGGATGTGCTGCTGGATCTGTAACTAGGGGCTCTCTGCGAAGTGGTGGGGCGGCTCCCTGTTTTGTATTATCTGTTGATTTCGCTGCTGTAAATACTCCCAGTGTGGTCCATTTTCATTGACGAACCCAGTGTCAACTGGCTCTCAACACAGATCGACAGGCTCTTGCACAGGTGCGGGCTGGCTCTAGGAGGAGTCCAGGTGAGGGTGTTGGACTTTGAACACTCCACAAGCTCTAGTGGGTTTTGGATTTTGTTTGCAAGGCCTCTGCAAAACACACGACCGTCACAAGATGAAATTCTTGTGTGCCCCAAGGTGCACTGCTGTCCCCTTTGCTTCTCTTAGGACACTTTGGCTAATTTTACCTGAAACCTGAAGGAGTTACCCGCAGGGATGAACTAAGAGCACTGAGCGTTCTTTTTCTTTCTTTTTTTTGGGTCTTGGGATTGAACCCAGGGGTACTTTGTCACTAAGCTACGTCCCTAGCCTTTTTGAAGATTTTAATTTGAGACACGGTCTTGCTAAGTTGCTGAGGCTGGCCTTGAACTTTGGATCCTCTTGTCTCAGCCTCCCAGATTGCTGGGATTACAGGGGGGAAGCTGTAAGGTCCATGGCTTGCATGGACATTCTTTTTCAGAAAAAATGCCAGCAGAATGGGAGCTTCAAGGTCCCCTTAGTGATCACCACATCAAAACCCCCTCTTGAAGGCATTAAATTAAGACAATGACAACTGTTAAGCATGCAGTACTGACTTTAGCCTCTGATATCACAGAGCGGTCACAGTGGGCAAAGCATGAAGCTCTCCCATGATCTGGCTCCGTGGATTCCCCGAGAGGCCTGCAGCACAACTAGACCCACCTCACGGGCAGTGTGGGGAGTCCAATCCTTTGTCCTCCAGAGCAGAGTGTTTGAGACTGACAGGTGGTTCTTGTCATATCAGGAAAACGGACGTGAAACTGGATCTCCCCCAGATACCGTGCAGGGAGGGACTTCCTGCCTGCAGAGGGTCACTAGCCTGCTCAGGTCACACAGCTGTAGGCAGGACAGGTGCTCCACTGTTCAGGGGCAAGGTCCTGGGGGTGCCTATAGGTAGGTTGTACGTGTCCCCCTGTCTCAAAAGAACCCTCTGCAGTCACAGGCTGGTAGATACTTAGCCTCAAATGGCATCCGGGACTTTGGAGGCTTTCCTGATAGGGCCTGAGAGAGTGGAGGTATAGAAGTCCTGTGGAAAGGATGGCTGCCAAGGGCACGGTGGGCCTGGGCAGACTCCACCGGCTCAGTCTTCTCCCTGCACTGAAAGATTTTGTCTGCAGACTCTGGCTCCTAAACAGGGCAGCCCAGCTTTGGAAGGTTTTGTGGACCTGGCTGAGGTTGGGGCCGGAGGGGGTGCCGATCCTCCCTGCCCTCCCTCTCCAATCCCATAGAGGCCGCACCACACCACCAACCTGGCCTGGCCACCTGGTCTGCAACAGGGGAAGCATTTCCAGAAGGCAACCCCTCCATGCCATTATTTGCCTCCTGCTTTGTGCTAGCTGGGAGAGAGGGGAACATCCGTACTGTGTCTGGGCACACACCACACCTGTCAGGCCACTCTGTACCCACACAGCCACGGAGGTCACATCAGCCAGGTGCCAGGAGCCTCCTCCAGGAAGCCTTCCCAGTCCCAAGGCTGTGGTGATGCCTAGCTGCCTGCCCCTGCCCTGCTAGAGGGTGAATCCCTTATAAGCCATCCCTCTACCTTCGTTAATTCTCTGTCCTAATTCCAGATCTCTATGCAGAGGAGGTGTTCAGCTCACATGCAGGAAGTAGGCTCAAACCGCGGCCAGGCGCACACACCTTGGAGATGCCACCTTTAAGACCAGTTCACTTATTGAACACTTGCTGTATGCAGAACCTGGTCCTAAGACAGCCTGTATGTTCACTCACTTAATTCTAACAACCACCCTGGGGCCGGGGGTAATATTATTTTCCCCATTTCTCAGAGATACTGAGGCTCACCTTATACAACTTGGGAAAACGCCAGGGTGTAGCATGCACAGGTCAGATAATTTGCATTTATAGTCTGGTTCTCCCGCGGGGGGACAATTAACCTCTCTCTGCCTCAGTTTCCCCAAGAGTTCAGTGGAAATACTAATAATTCTTTTTCCATTCCCAGGAGGAAGGCCTGCCTCTCCCAGGGTTTCTGGGAGGATCAAAGGGGATAATGGATGTGAATCTTCTCTGTAAATCGCAGGATGTTGTACAAATGTCAGGCATTAATGCGTGTTGACTCCGGGCCCTCTCTCACGGCCCCTCTGGTCCTCAGAAGACATGATGCTTCCAAAACCAATCCCCCGGGGTAAAAACTGGCATTTCCTAATCCCCTCCAAGCATGGCTCCAATTCCCTGTCTACAAAAGACTTCTTGGGAGAATTCGATGACCTGATTAAAAGGGAAGTTGTGCGGGCAGGTGTCTGTCTCTCGAAAAACATTGGCCAGGGTACTGTCTTCAGTGAGGCCGTCCCAGAGGTGATCTTTTTCCGCTTTTAAATAGAAAACTATTTAGAATTAATAAATAATGGACAGATGAGGAAATGCAGACGGGCACAAGCATGAAAATGATTCTATAATATCCCAGTATCCAGGGAGAATTGCTCTGAGTTTGGGGAGAAGTTTCTGGGCTATTTTGAGTGGAGCTAGACACCCAGCAAGTCCCAGATCGGGACCCCGTTCCATGACCCCATGCAGAGTGCGGATCTAGAGAAGCATGCGCTAGAAACAGTGGCCGAGCAGGATTCCGAATGTTATCCCATGAAGAAATGTGAAAATAAGTATGGAACTCGTTCAGGGTTAGGATGGCCACCCCAGCCCAGCCTGGGGCCTCGGAGGGGCTTCCCATCCCTTCCCCAAAAGTCTGAGATGGCCACATCCTCAGAGCAGGACCAGCCCACCTTCTGAGCCCAGGCACAGGCGCGGGGAGTGGGACAGAGAGGGCTCCACTGTGGCTTTGTAGTGAGGTCACCTTGCCCACTGGGGAAGTTGACCCCCGCATATGGGGATTCCCAATGAAAGTCCTTCTCACTTACGGGGTGAAAACGAGAAAGGGGGCGCAGGGTGGGAAGGGAGGCTGGGTGTCAAAGTCACCCGCTGAGGGCACTTCTGGGGGCTGTCCTCCCAAGAGTAGGCAGAGCCGCCATTGAATGGGTGTCGCTCAACCCAACTCCATTTTAATGATCCTTCTGACAAAAGTATATTTCTCTATCGTTTTGACCTTTTAAATTTTAATTAATTTTTAATTAATTTTGTTTTTACAGGTTAGTACACACACACGATAAACAAATAACTCAGACAGTATGAGAGAGAACGGAACGCAAAATGAATTCTCCTACCTCCGTCCCTACCCCATTCTCCTCCAGAGGCCCGCCACTGTTCCACTGTCTTGAGGCCTCCTAAGGATGCTCCGAGGACGGGGACGCGTGGACAGCCATCTGCGTGGCTCGTGATAGTCGGTGTGTGCAGGTGCCAGGTTCACCTAACTCTGTGTGGTTGCGCCACCAGGCACTTATCCAGTGCCACTTGATGGGCATCCATGAGGCTTTCCTTGGGATAAATACTCAGGGGGTAGGATCTCTGGGTTGCAGTTTATTTGTTCTTTTCAAAATACATGGCAGTAGAGTGTTTTTCGACATATCATATACCCATGAAGTATAACTTAGCATCCTGTTCTTGTGGTTGTACATGGTGTGGAGTTTCACTGGTCATGTGTTCCTATATGAACAGAGGAAAGTTATGTCTGATTCATTCCACTTCCCACCCCCTCCCTTCCCTTTATTTCCCTTTGTCCAATCCAGTGAACTTTTGTTCTCCCCTGCCCCTTATTGTGTGTTAGCATCCAAAGATCAAGAGAGAATATTTGGCCTTTGGTTTTGGGGGACTGGCTTCTTTCCCTTAGCATCCTAGTCTCCAGTTCCATCCATTTACTTGCAAATGCCATAATGACATTCTTCTTTATGGCTGACTAATATTCCATTGTGTATATGTACCACAGTTTCTTTATCCATTCATCTGTTGAAGGGCACCTAAATCAGTTCCATAGCTTAGTGAATTGAGCTGCTATAAAGATTGATGTGGTCGTGTCCCTATGTAAGCATGCACCTTTTAAAGACTCAGTTGTGACTGTCCAGTTGCCCTGTACCCACAATATACCATCAGGAGTCTCCTTTGCTGATTCTCCAACTGGCCCTGGATTTAGCAGTTCTTTGCCAGTTTCCCAGGTGGTACCTTACATTTACTGTTATTCGGATTTGCATGTCTTGGATTATTAGTGAAGTTGATGACTTAAAATATTTCCTTGTCGCTTATGGAGTATTTGAATCTGTGAATCTTAGTTCATCTCTTCCCAGTGACTTGAAATGTTCGTTATGTTAAGACCTTTAATATTTGTCCCTCACATATGGTACAAATATTTTATCCAGTTAGTCACCTGCCTTGGGACTTTGTTCCTGGGTATGTTGATACCTGACATCAAATGGCACTTCCCCTTCTCTGAAAATTAAACCGGAAACAATGAAATTGAAGAGACTTACATGCTGACTTAAGAAAGGACCTCAGTTACAGGGCTGTGCAGACTGTAAAGGGAGTGACCCTGAGCCATTGGAAGTCTCCAGGGCCCCCTGCTGAACTCACCAGCCCGTTCCCTCCCCCCATCATCTCCCCTCCCTCCTGGAGAGCTCATCTTGTGATCATGTGTAGAGCCTTGAGCCATGTGTTTGGCTCATAATATGCACTTCATAAATAGTAGCTGTTGTTGACTTGACCTTTCACTGATAAGGATTCCCTGAGTGCCCACTGTGTGCCAGGTCCTGCTCTAGGTCCTCGGGACCCTGGGTGAATCAGGCAGACACAGCTGGCTGACTTCTGGTGGAGCTGACGTTGTAGAGAAGGGAGAGAATTGTTCCTGCTGTTTGTGGGTGAAGGAAACTGGGTGGGGACAGCTCAGTACTGGGAGGGAATTTGGAGATCACTTAGTTCAATCTTATTACGGGCACTTAGAGAAACCAAGGCCCAGTGACAAGGTCGCAGAGCCAGTCAATAGTAAAGACTGAATTAGAATTGAGGTCAATAAGGGCCAAGGGTACCTTGCAGGCACCATCTGCCCAGGTGGTGTATGTTATGAATTAAACCACCTGACCCCACCTGCCTTGGCAGGGAGTGACCGTCAGATGTCAGCTGGCTAGAGATGGCGAGTGGTCCTATGAGGAAGGAGTGGGGCATGGAATGGGGGCAGGCCCTAGCTCCCCAGAGTGAACAGTGCCCACCCACCATCCTATTTCAGGGGCTGAGGGGGAGAGAGAGGCAAAGCTCAAGCAGGGGTCAGAGGGGACTGCCCTGGCCCATCCACACCTGAGATGGCCCCTGGGGACCAGTCCCGCCCAGCTGCACACTGACAGTGTCACCTCCCACCGCTGAGGGGGAGGTGGGCTGCAGACCTGCCCCCTTCCTGCTCCAGACGGGCGCTGGCCTTTAGCACAACAGGAAGCCACTCTTGTCAGGGTCCCATCTCTCCCTCCTTGGGATGTTCAGACCACCCGGCTTCCTCCGTGTAAGCACAGGACAGCGCCTCCCCACAGCTGGGCTGCGAGCTCAGAGGCACCCTGGCTGGGTCCCCCCCTGCGTCCTGCAGGCACCTGGAGAAGGGAGGCCTCACAGGTGCTCAGCAAGTAAAGATGACAGTGTGTAGTGAGGAGTCTCAGCTCATGGAGGTAGGAGCACAAAAAGGTCCACTATTTCTCCCAGCCTCCGCCTGCACCCTGCGAATACCCCACGCCAGCGCGAGCGCTCCATTAACCGTGTCCTCCCGGCCCTTCCCTCAACGTCCAGTTCTCGTTTCTTCTTCCTGTGAGTGTGTGTGGGGGGGCACTGGAGATGGAACCCAGGGCCTCCCTCAGGCCAGGCCTACCACTGAGCTGGATCTCTAGCCCTTTTAAGGTTTTACTTTGAGACAGGATCTCATTAAGTTGCCCAGATGGCCTTAAATTTGCAATCCTCCTGCCTCAGCCTCCCGAGGAGCTGTGATTACAGCTGTGTATTCCCATTTCTTAAAAAGCCTGTTTTTTTGGTTGTTGTTGTTGTTGAAAACCAGCAGATTCCCATTATTCCAATGTCTGTCTAGGGTGTCTCCCCATCTTTGCCACTCAGGAGGGAAAAGTCCCTTCCACTGGATTCCAGTCTCCTTTGATACGGGTGTGGGTGGAGAGGTGGGGTATGGGCAGGCCGAGTCTGCTGCAGGCATGTTATGAGGGGCCGTGAAAGCGGGGCCCCACCACAGATGGCACAAGACAGGGGCCCTGATGCCCCTCTTCTTGGCTGTGACCCTTGAATATTATCCCTGGTCAGCAGGGTACCCTGTTTACTATCTCCATCCTGGTGAGATATCGAAACCATCATTTATTGAGCACCTACTCTGTGCCCGATGCTGTTCATACCTGAGCTCCCAGGCTGGTGGCCACCCTGAGGGATAATCACGCTCAATTCCATGTCACAACAGAGGAAACGGGTTTAGGGGGTGCAGTAGCTTGCTCAAGGCATCTCTGAACCAGGATTGGTGCCCAGGCCTGTCCACCCTAAGGCTCTGTTCCAGGAAGCCCCAGCGACTGAGCAGGTGGCTGAGCCTTAATGTCGTGGGAGAGCTGGCTTTTACCAGGGATCCTCTAGGAGTGTGCTGTGTCCCCAGAGCCCTCATTTTCTGGGAGGGCAACGAGGGAGCAATGTTGAGAAGAGATTCCCTCTACCTGAAGTCCCTGGGACAAAACTCAGGCCTCTGGTTTCTGGCCGGGATGCCATGCCCCAGGCTGGAAGGAGAAAGGGTTGCCTGGTCAATGTTCCAGTCGGAGTTGAGCGAGGCAGGGTGGTGGGCTCTCTGGGCACCCCAAGGAGCCCTGGGGTGCTCACTGCTGCCCCTGGCCTGGGAGGACTCCACCAATGGGTGGGCTGAGGAGGGGATAAGCGCTTCTGGAGGGGCAGGGCCAGCCCAGAGCTGCCCCCCATGGCTGCAGCCTCGCTGGCCTCGCTCTGTTGGTGCAGGACTGATTCCCAGGACCGGGACAGGTAGGCTCTGGCGGGCGGAAGCCCTTCTGGGACTCTCGGGGCTTCACAGCTGACAGGGGCAGGCCTTTCCAGGGTCTCCTGGCCAGGCCCCATTTGTTATGGTGAGACAGGTGGAACAGGGCCATTTCTCAAAGGCAGACATGAGCTCCTCCCTCCTGGGCCTCATGGTGGCCCCCACGCCTACTGTGGGACCTCAGTGGGACCCTCTGCTCAGCCTCTCCCTGGGGGAGAGGTGCGGCTGAGTGAGTGGGGGGCGGTGCTGAGACGATTTGCTGCTCCAGGACACAGGCAGGATGAGGCAGAGGCGGGTGGTAGCCGGGGGCGGGGCTGCCAATCAACTTCAGCCTAGGACGGCCACGCCTTCCTGAGTCTGTCCTTCCTGTGACCGGAATCCCCTCTCCCCCACCCCAGTGATGTGATAGAGCTCGACCTCCACCTGGGAGGACACAGCAACAGACACCACCTTTGAAACAGAGGCCCAGCTGTCACCGACACCCAGTCTGCTGGCCCTTGGTCTTGGACTTACCAGACTGTGAGCGGAGCTGTGAGCCATGCATGTCCCTTATTTTATAAAATGACTGTCTAGGGTATTTTCTTACAGTGGCCTGAACTAGGACAGTCCCTGGGGACAGTGAACACAGGAAACAGCTACCCATCTGCTCTCTTCCCCCGTTGGTCAGGGGCTACACACACACACACACACACACACACACACACACACACGCACACGCACTGACATGAGCAAGAGCGTCACATGGATTCCCACAGATGTCCCACACCTTGGCAAATGGGCCTCGTGCTCCTGGAGGAAGGCCCATCTCTATCGGTTTGCCCCCAGGGAGGCTGGTCAAGCCTGGGCAGAACTGACCCGCAGCGTCTGGAGAGAGGGGTGTGTGGCCGAGGGGCCCCAGGAGGCTGACCAGTTGTCTGCTTCACAGAGTGGAACTCAAACTGGACCTTTCGGCACAGAAACATCCAGATCATCGCACACTGCCTCTGAGCTCCCCCCCCCACCACCACCAAATTCACGTCTTAACCCAACGTCAACTCAAAAGTCCAAGTCTCATCTAAATATCAGCTTAATCCCATAATGGCGCATCCATCAGATAAAGGTCCCTCCCTCCGGAGGCAGCTGCTTCCAGCTGAGAACACATCGAAGCCAACACTTGAAGTTCACCCCAAATACAGTGGGGTCGGGCCTAGGCCAGGCGCGGGCGTCCCAAAAGAAGGGACAGGAGGGAAACGGGGGTCACTGGTCCCAGTAAGTCCAAAACCCAGCAGAGGAGACAACGTGGATGACCTGCTTCTCCCTCCTGTGGGGGTGGGGGTTGGGCCCCAAGGCTCTGGTGGCCCTGCCGCCATGACTGTCCTGGGCAGCACATCCCAGGGCACAGTTTCCCCAGGGAGGTTTCTGGGGTGGCAGCGTCCCCTGTGCTTCTCTCTGGGGTCTGGCCATCCCCTCCCTCACTCTGGGCTCCCCTTTCCCAGGGACTGTGTTGGGGTGTCATCTCCCACACTTTCCCGAGGGCTGAGAGGGACAAGGACTGTTCTCCAGAAGTGCCCGTCAGGAGCTCAGGCTGCGCCCTCCCGATGCACAGGAGGAGCTGGGGCCTGGCCTTCAGGTCCTGCCTCTGCCCCTACTTGGGGCACAGGCTGAGGTTGATTGGCGGCCCCCAGCCCCGCTTTCCCCCACACTCTGATGCCCACCCTCTCAACAGCCCCGGCTTTCCTGGTGACAGGCAGAGTGAGAGACATGGACGCCAAGGTTCCTTTAAGAAGCCTTCTGTACAAACGGGGACTCCCAGAACAGTGCTCTGTCCTCTGCTTGGAGGCCCTGGTGGAGTTTCAGGGCCTCTGTCCAGGAGGTGAGGATGAGGAAGGCAGCGTTTAGGGGAGGTGAGCAGAGGTTCATGGGAGGTGAGACTGGATGCCTGGCCTTCCTGGGAAGGGCAACGTTCCACATGGGGTTTCCGGAGTGGCAGAGGCCTTGGGCAGGTGGCCGGCAGGCCTGGCCAGGGCAGGGCTGGGCGGGTGGAGTCCTCTTGGTGATTCTGGAGCTTGAGCCGAGGCCTGTTCTCAGCCTCCTGCTCACCTGGGCTCTTGTCACCTTCCCTGCTCAGCCCTCACCTCCCCCGACCTCCAGCCCTCCTGGCCTCGCTGCAGCGGGCTCCCTCGGGGGTCACGCCTACACTTCCTGGTGAGCTCCCAGTGGCTCAGCGGGGACCAGGGCAGCCAGTTCGGGCTGGGCTCAGACTCTGCCACCTGGAAGCCCACCACTGATGGTGGGCACCCATAGCTGGAGAGCCCCTGGAGCTGAAGGGCTGGGTTGGGGGTGGAGAACAGCTCAGCGGCACCTGGCACGGGCACTGCGCCTGGCACTGGATCCCTCCAAAACACCCTCGGGTGGCACCAGCCCCTGCTGCGGGTGTGTCAAGGAGAGTCACAGGGCATGTGAGCTGGGACAGAGGGGTCTTCCTCATCTGGGGGCTCCGGAGGCTCCCTAAGAACAGCACACATATGCAGAGCCTGACCAGAAGAGGCTGGCCAGGCTCCTGACCTGCATTCCAGTGGCCTCCCTCTGCCAGTCGGCAGCTGTGGGCCCAGCAGAGCTGCTATGCCCCTTGGTGAGTCTGCGAAGCAGGATACCGGCTGCAGGTGAGGGCCGGCTCCCTGTGCCCAGCTCCCAGGTCTCCTCATCCTGGTTCACCAAGTGCACAGGCCCTGCCCCATCCTCCGATGCATCAGGGTCTCACCTGTGCTCAGGTGGGCTGGTCCGTGAGGTTCACCCACCACCACCTCATGTCACACATGCAGAGACAGGCTCGGGGACCTATGTGCTTAAAGCCACACGGCTTGAGTAAGACTGGAGTTGAGATGTGGCCCTGACCCCTGGCTTCGGAGTCCCGGCTCTCTGGTCCTGGGCCTGCCTCTCCTAACGTCCATGTGGGGCAGGCCAGCAGCCCTCCTGAAGGTGATACTCAGTGGTCATCCTGGGGGGGACCAGCCCTCCACACCCCCTTACCATTGTTGTCCTGAAGATTAAGCCATCCCACCGGGCTGTAAGCCTGTTTGGAGCTGTGGGTTCCCAAGGCCTCGACCAGACGGCAGCTGGAAGTCTGTTAATATTCATTGGCTCTCTCCAGGGCGGCCGGGAACGTGCTTTTTAATTGTCTCATCTCAGTCTATCCCTTTATCGGAAAAGAGCCTAAGAGGCGGAACAATCAGTTATCTCTATAGATCAGCGCCCACCAGCCTGAGGAGGAGGGGCGGGCAGGGCGGGAGTGTCCAGTCACCTCCCACAGTCCTCAGGCCCACTCTGGCCCACCAGCCCGAGGAGGAGGTTTACCCGTGGCTTGTGGGGTCCAGAGGCTCAGGAGCTGGGGGTTGGTGCAGGTGGGGATAGCTGGAGGGAGGGGAGCAAAAGAGAGACCCAAAGTCACTGACGTGTGGACCCCAAATCTCACAGCTCCAGGACACAGAACTGGAATTTAGAGATGACGTTGTCATCCATCCATCTGCCCACCCATTTCCTCATTCACTGTCCATCCATCGTCCACTGTCCACTCCACACCCAGCACTCACCCAGCCAGGGGTCTGTCCATTCATCCAGTGGGCAGGGAGAGACTGGCATTTGTCAAGCCCAGGGTCCTGTTTAAAGAAACGTCCCTTCTCGTACCTCATTAGGCCGTCACAGCTGTTGGCTCCCATCCGACAAGTGGAAAGCAAAGCCCAAAGAGCAAAGGAGCGGACAGATGGGTGGGGAAGTTTCCAGAATGGGGGCCAGCATGAACCCCCAGGTGAGCTGGGCACAGACCTGGCCCGAGGGACAGAGGAGCTGACTCCAGTCCTGAGGGAAGGAGCCGTGTCTCCATGCTCCGGCCAAGCGGGGACGCCAGCCCAGGGGTGGGGGGCCTCTGGAACTCCCTGGAAGAAGCTGTGTGGTGACGGTATCCCTGACCTGATCCTGAGGAGGAGTGGGCAGGAGCCTGGGCCATGTGGGGGGGCCCGACCCCCTCCCAGTGCTCACAGAGCCCCTGCGGAGCCTCCTCCCTCCCCGCCCCCAGGTGGACCTCCAACCCCGGGGCCAAGTGATCACTGTGTGGAGGCTTCAGGTGGCCACTTTTGAGGGTCCTAGGCCCTTTGGGAAGTGCCAGCTGTTTGGATGACCCAGGTTCAATATTTTATTTGGGGTGCTTGTGTTTGGTTTTGATCTGTTCCTTAGTCAACTTTATATAAACACACTTTATACACAGTAAAATGCACCTTAAAAGCAGATGGTTCTGCTGGGCAGTGGCCCACACCTGGGATCCCAGCAAGTCAGGAGGCTGAGGCAGGAGGGTCCCAAGTTTGAAGCCAGCCTGGGCAACTTAGCAAGACTCTGACTCAAAATAAAAAATCAAAAAGGGCTGGGGATGTGGTTCAGAAGTTAAGCACCCTGGGTTCAATCCCTGGTACCAAAAACATAAGGTGCAGTTCTGTGGGTTTTGACAAGTATATGCACTCCCGAAACCAAACCCACAGTCAAGGTTCAGGATGTTTCTATCGCCCAGAAAGCTCTCTCCTGCCCGTTAGCAGGCTGCCCTTCACTCTGACATGACCCCAGAAAGCACCCTCTGACATCCTGTGTGCCCCTGAGGACGGGTCCCCTCAGCCTGGGTGACTGTACTGTAAATGATGCCACTGCACATACTTGTGTGCAGGTCTGTGTGTGGCACACATTTCATTTCTCTTGGTTGACGTCTGGGGATGGAACTGGTGGATCAAGGGCAGCCGGGGTGTAGATGTGTAAGAAGTGTGCCCTCTGACGTGCATCTGCTGTTTTACACTGTGCCCAAGGTGTGTGAGTTCCCACCGCGCCACCTCCTCGCCGGTAGGCGCGTTGTCAACTGTCATCCAGAAGCCACTCTAGGAATTTCCTTGGGGTTTCGATTTGGAGGCCGTTTTTCCCAACCTGCTGTTTACTTTTTGTCTTAACTGAGATCTTTTGGGACACAGACTTATGTACAGGTGTCACCTGAGAGCCAGAGGACAGCTGGTCACAAAGCAGACATTGAGTCAATGTTGGGTAAACAGAGCCAGGGCCGGAGTTGGGGTTTCCTGAGAAAGTCAGGTGCTTCCTTGTGTGACAGATGGGACCATCCCTGTCCTGCTTGGTACTCAAGACAGCTTTTTTTTTTTTTTTTTTTTTTGGTACTGGGGATTGAACTCAGGGGCACTCAACCCTTTTTTGTATTTTATTTAGAGTCAGGGTCTCACTAAGTTGCTTAGTGCCTTGTTTTTCTTGATCCTCCTGCCTCAGCCTCCCAAGCCACTGGGATGACAGCCCTGTGCCACCGTGCCCAGCTGTCAGGGCAGTTTTGAATTAAGAGTTCAGGGAGCTGAATGTGATGGCTCATGCCTGTCATCCCAGCAGCTCCAGAGACTGAGGCAGGAGGATTGCAAGTTCAAAGCCAGCCTCAGCAACTTAGCATCTGTCTATCTATCTATCTCCAGGAGGGATGGAGAGAGGGATCTGCTCGGCCAGGCCAAGTGCCCCAGGCGTGTGGGACTCCAAAGTCTGGACAAGTCTCTTCAATGTGAACCCCCTGCTGCAGTCAGTTCAGCTGGAACTGGGACAGGGCTTGGTCATCACCAGGGTCAGCTGATGATTGTTGGCCGGGAGGGCACACGCCCGTCCCACTCTCCCAGGAGCTCTGGTCCCCCCGGGGTTCCGACTCCTCGCCTGTCGCTCCATTATCCGGAGTGGCCCCGGATCCCATTACCCCACTGTGTTATTATTTATTCATCCCGGAGCCGACAGCCTGTGCATGGCTCTTACCTTGATGTCCCTGACAGGGTCGGGGCCCCACTCAGAGCGTATTAATCACCAGCCGCACTGGTGGGAGCCGCGTCCCTCAGGGAGGGAGATCAGGTTGCTGACAAGGCCTGTCAGCTGGTCCCCTGCCCGCGCAGGAAGGCTGCCTGGCGTCTGGGAGTTGGTGAGCAGTGCAGGCGGGAACCAAGCTGGGAAGGGGAAGGCTTCTCCGAGGCCCACGTAGCACTGAAGAACCACCCGAGATTCCCCTCCGTCTGTAGGCACCATGACAGCAACGCAGCCTACAGAGACCGGGCTTTACAGTTGGCAATAGTTTTCCTCTTTGATGCTCAGAAGAACTGCCAAGAGCAATCAGGGCTTTAAATCAGATACATGAGCAGATGTGGACAGATGATAGACGGGTGGGTAGATACGAGGGTGGATGGAGAGGTAGCTGGGTACAGCGGTAGATGGCTGGCTGGAGGATGGAGCGGATTCACAGGACGTGGTCAGAGATATTGGAACGGAAGCCCCCAGAGTTAGGTGACGTGCTGAAGGTCAGGTGTTGGTAAACCGCCAATCCAGGCCTGAGACCCAGGTACCCCTGCTCCCGCCCAGGGGTGTGGCTCAGGCCAGGAAATGTGTCCCAGGTACCTGGGTCCTTCTCTTTCCTTGGGATCCTCTGTGAACAAAAGGGGTCTCTGGTCGTCTGGGCCTGGCCTCTCACTGGGAGGTTAGGAAGGGGCTCCTGCTCCACCCTGAGTTCTCCGTCTGTCCCCAGGCTCCCAGGAGGAGGTGGCCCATGGGCCGCTGGCTGGACACCCAGTAGACACAGTGATGATAAAGCTGGAGTTGGAGGTGACCCTGTCATTCATCAGGAAACAGAGCTAACATTTGTCAGTATAAACAGAGCTCCCTTGGAGTCTGTGACATCCTCAAGCCATGTCAACATCAGGGAGCTTAGTGTCCACTCAGGCTTTCAAAGGAAATCTCTTCTGAGTACCTGCTTCCAGGAAGCTTGCCCCGTCAGAACCCCTCTAACTCTGACAGGTAGTAACAGATGGAGATTTAACTCCAGTGAAGCCATGCTCCTGCCCCAAAGCCTTCCGTGGCTCCCTATTGCCTCTATGAAACTACTAGTGGGCTCCTGATGGTTTGGATCCAGCCTCTTCCCATAGAGGGAAGGAAATTCTGGTATGGAGGAATACATGGGCTTAGAAGAATCTATGAAGAATTCTTTAAAAAAGAAATAATTTACAGGAGATGAAACTGAGCTTCAGAGGCTAGAGAACCCACCCCAGGCCGCTCTGCTAGGAAGTGTCCCTGAAGCACTGGGTCTGAGCCAGGAGTCGCCCTGAGGTGCTGGTCCAGAGCCCAAACTCTTAACCTGAAGGAGGGAAGGTGTGTAGGAGACAATGCTTTATTTTATGTATTTACTTTTATGCGGTGCTGAGGATGGAACCCAGGGCCTCATGTGTGCTAGGCAAGCACTCCACCGCTGAGCCCCAGCCCCCAGATCAGTTTTAATGGGGGGGCATCTACACCAGGTGGTCAGAGCCCAGAGCCTGTTCCCTCAGCCACCAACCCCAGCGCATCAGGCAGAGGGAGGCAGGACGGGGGAGGTCTCTGGGGTCGGGAGCAACACTACAGGTGACAAAGGAGGACTCATCCCCGTGGGGCCAGGGCTCAGGGTCTCCTGGAGGAAGTGGGCCTGAGCAGGTCTCCCAGGACCCTGGGAGACCCAGCACAGGCTGTGGATCCAGCACCCTGGTGGCATTGGGCGGTGTTCATGACGTTTGCTTGCTGTGTGAGCTTGGGCCAGCCACTTAGCCTCTCTGAGTCTCTGAAGGACAACTCGGCACCCACGGGAGACAGAGGGAAGGTGTGAATCCTGCCCAGGGGGCTTCATCCTCATTGTCCTCCCAGAGTCTGCAGAGCTGGGGACCTGGTGCTCGGTGACCCTGCCTGGGGGACAGGACAGGGCACGGGGGGACATTGGATGGCTTTTCCCGGAGGGAGCTACTTCCTGCAGATCTGGGTCAGCCCAGCCAGGGGGAAGCCACAGGCCACTGGGCTGAGGAGCAGAGGTGCCAGCCCGGGTGTGGAGCTGGAGGAGGAGGGCTGGAGACTGCATCCCGGCTCCTGGTGGCCCAGGGAGGGGAATCCCCAGCAGGGACCCCAGGTAACAGTCTGACAGCGAGAGACAGAGCCCCGGGGTCTCCGGGCACTGAAGACCCACCCTCGGGCTCGGCATCAGGCTGGCTGTGTGCTCTGATGAGGTCCCCTCTCTCTGGGCCTCAGGTGTCTGGTGGTCGTCATGCGGAGGGGAGGAGGGGGAGGGGGAGGGGACGATGGAGAGGTGCACACAGTAGGCCCTCAGGCACTTGGGTGACGATGGAGATGGCCCCGCTAATGGAGAAGCCTGAGGGTGCCCGTATCCCTGGCCTTCGCGCTGGGCAGGTGGACAGGGGACTCTGGCTATCCTCGGGGCCCTGGGGCCCAGTCCTGCCTCATCCTGGTACTTGGGGCCTCTGGTGGTCCAGGCCCAGCCTTTGGTCATCCTTAAAGAGGGCTCCAGGAGGTCCCAGGGCTGCTCCACCACGGGCAACCTTGTTCTCACCCCTTGCTACCTTCTAGAAGATTCTTTTGACCCATTCAGTGTTCTCCTGACCAGATGTGAGCAGCCTGGGGCAAGAGGGGCAGAAGCCAGGTGTCCTGGCCCTGAGTCTCAGGGCAGCCCCTCGTCAGCAGGTGACCGTGCGGCTCAGTTCCATCTGTAACACGGGAGAGGCCTGCCCCGCTCCTTGGCTGGGCTCAAGTGCACTGAGGAGCTGGGGCAGCTCTCCCAGGTGTCCTCAGCTGGGCTCAGTCCATCCCGGAGACAGGAGGCCGGGGGTGGGGAGATGGACGTTGGAGGCCAAGGGGAGCCTGGCGTGGGCTGGAGATGGGTGCAGAGACTTCTCTAAAGGGGGGCTCCAGGAGGGCTTCCTGGAGGAGGCGTGGCAGGACAGGCAGACAAGGTCACGGTCAAGTGCGTGCGGGGCTACAAACAGGAACATGGCAGGGTGTGCTGCTGCTCGCTGGAGACACGTAACAGGGACCCCCAAACCAGAAGGCAGCAGAGCAGCTCTGTCCCTGCTCTCCCCGAGTCGGCAGTGAGGCGGGGAGACAGATGTCAATCAATAATCATGGAACAGTGTAAGCTGGGAGGGCTGGGTGGTTCCTATGTGCAGGCCCTGGGCCAAGCGCTCCGTGGGCATGGCCTTACGAATCCTGACAGGCAGACCCTGCCTCCCGGTCCAGGAAGGGGACTAAAGATCAGGGAGGTGAGGTCACTGGCCTGAGGCGGCACAGCTGGCAGGCAGCCGAGGGGGACGGGAACCCCGGCCCTCTGGCTCCAGAGTCGGCCCTGGCAGGCTCTCCTGTGCCACGGTCAGGCTGCCCTCTCCTTCATTTCTGGTTCCCCTCTCCTGCCCCCTCTGACTACCAGGACGACAGAGCAGAACAAAATCAGTTCCTGAACAAGATGGGCAGAAGGGGCGGGTGACCAGTGCAGCTGGACGCCTGGGGGGGGGGGGCTGCATCCTCCCCCGGCTGCCCCAGTCTCAGTGCCAGAGGGTGGGGGTGGGGGAGGAAAGGGCCCGAAAGAGTGACAAGCCTGGTCCCCAGGGGCCCGAAGCTACTTCCCTGTGTCCCCAGGCCTACCCCACGTGGGGCTCCCAGGCAGAGAGGACCTCACCCCCTCCCTGCTCCCCCACGAGGGAGGACCCCGAGTTTCCCTGCCCAGAGTCACGTGGGGGCAGAAGGAGAGCCTGTGGGTGTCCAGAGCGGCACGGTGGCAGGGGACCCAGAAGGGCCGTGGGACCAGGTGACAGACGATGCGATGGGGACCACAGGGGCTGAGACGGGGCTGGAGGGAGGACGTGGCAGAGGGAGCCAGGCGAGCAGGTGACGGCGAAGCATGGGGACCCACCCTCCTGGGACCCACCCCCCCTTCCCCCACACAAAATGCCAGGGATCCCAAGCAGGAGGATCCTCAGGTAACATCTCGGCCTCTGGGCGGAAGGGGGACTTAATGTAGAAAAAGCTCAGTCACAGAAAAGTGCAGTCACATTGGTGTGGGTGGGTGTGTCCCTGATTTTATCAACTCAGAATCTGTGAAGGAGACACACAGGGCCCATGGATGTGTCCTTGGTAGGAGACCAGGGAGGGCTTCCCGGAGGAAGTGATACTTGCATAAATTTTGAAGGCCATAAGAGGCAAGGGAAGAACATTTCATGAAGGGGAAACAGCATGTGCAAAGGCCCTGTGGTGGGAGGGATCTTAGTAGGGGGAATAATGAGGTAGCTCCTCCCAGAGTGTGCAGACTTGTTATCCTGCTGGGAGCCTGATAATTAAGGTAGGACCTCAGGACTCTCTGAGCTTTCCCGTTCTTAGTCTTTTTCTGCTCAGACTGTGTTTTTGCCCACTCTGGGACTCCTGGCTCCTACACAGACGCACACTACAAGTGGCAGAGAGGAGCCAGGCAGCGCTCTCATTGTCCTGGTGGAGAAATGGAGTCAGGGAAGGCAAGTGACTTCAAGCCCCACCCAGACTCCATAGCAGGACAACTAAAGGCCCAGGCCTGCTCTGCAGGGACAAGTCTGCTCTCCAAGAAGAGGACAGGTCACCGCTGCTCCCCAGCCCTGCCTTGGCCTTGAGAGGTCGAGGACAGTTGGGTCAGGAGGAGCTGAGGAGGCCGCCCTGGGTAGAGACAGACCTGCTGAGACTCACAGCCACCCAGAAGTGCTGGTCACACCCCACCACACCCCAGAGGCCACTTCAGCAGCCTAGGGGACGGAGAGGGGTGGTGGCCTGGCTGTGTGTGACGCCCGCTCCTTCATCAGAATCCCAGCCTGTGCATGGGCGCCCCAGTTCCCCCAGGCTCTGGCCCTCTGGAGTTATAGAGGGACAGGAGAAGGCCCGAAGCCACCAGGAGGCTAGTGACTGGGGATCCCAGGCTCTCGGCTGGCCCCACCTGGGCTGGAAGAGCCACCCCTCCCCTCCTCCAGCACCTGCCCTCCTGTGGCCTGCAGAGCAGGTGGCCCGGCTGGGGAGAGCGGTAGAGTGACACCAGCGTCCGCCCCCTGAGCCTGCCAGGTAATTACGCATTAGGAGCTGATATTAATAAGGGCTCTAGGAGAGGGATGTAATTCCAGATCTCACCACCAAATTATTGCACATGAGGGAAATATCGGAGCCCCAAACTGCCTCCATCCCTCGCCCTCCATCTCTGAGCAATCTGCTGCTGTTATTAATTCTGACTCCATGTTCCCGAGCTGTGGGGGCGGGGACGGAGGAGGCGGCAGGGCGAGGGGGGGGCCTGGCAACTGGCAACAGACTTTGCATCTTGTCAACTCCCCCTCCCCGCCTGCCCAGCCCCACGGTCCCAGAGACAGGGAGCCACAGCTCTGCCCTGCCACTCCTCCTGGCACCTCTGCAGGTGGACCCCACCTGACCTCCCCCCTTCCCCCCCCACTTCCCCTCCCAGCCTCCCCCCTTCTCTCTCCACCAAGAATCAGTCAGGATTGGCTGCCCACCTGAACCCCACTCTGGTGGCTCCAAATTCCCGAGCGATGCTGAGGCCTAAACTTCTAGGAATTTTTGGAGAAAAAAAAAATTGAACCAAGCAAAAGGAATATCGGAAAAAATCTAAAAGTCCATCAAGGGAGGATTGTTTTCTAAATCATGGTGCAAACATTTCAACATGTAATGAAGTGGAATGATAACCTACAGAGTATAATGCTGGGAGAAAAAATCAAGATGCAGAACAGCATGCATCGTTATGCTGTCTTTGTGTAGAAACATGCACACACACATGTGCACACGCATACATGCACACACACACGCTGCATATGCGTGAAACATGATCTAACTTTTTATAAGGTCTTCTGGAGACAAAGGGAGATAATGTTTGTCAAATGCCTGGTGTTGTGTCTGTTACATAGTAAGTGCTCAATTTATGGTTGCTGTTATCATTTGACATCAGACTACAAAGTTCCTTCCTATTCGACCCTGATGCCTCTCTGGAAAGGGCGTTTGCATGAACAGCACTTAAGAACCATGTGAGTCTGTGTTGGAGACAAGCTGTGGCAACTTAGCAAAAACCTGTCTCAAAATTAAAAATTAAAAAAGGGGTGGGGTTGTAGCTCAGAGGTGCCCCAGAGCTCAGGGTTCAGCCCTCAGTACTGAAAAAACAAAACCAACAAACGAGCAAATAATTGCTTTATTAAAAAAAGAAAGAAAGAAAGAAAGAAAAGAAAAGAAGAACAGTGTGAGTCACAGATTAGAGGAAGCCAGGATAGTTTTCAAGGGGACACATGGGGTCTTTGTGCTGATAAATCCCCACAGGGACTCTAGTTCCATCCCTGGATGGTGCCCGCTACTCCAGGGCTCTCAGGAGGCACACAAGAGCCCAGACCTGCAAAGTGTAACTCAGTGCAGAAGAAGCAAGAATATTAAAGCTCATTTCCTGGGGAGGTGGAGACCTTGCTTACCCTGAACATCCCAGACGACGCAGGCCACCATTTAGTTAGGCAGCCGAAGAAGTAGTACTTGGGCAGATGGAGGTGGAGCCAGTCAGGCTAACATGATTCTAACAGTGATCATGACCGCATCTGCCTTTAACGTGTTTCAGAATCTCCCAGAGCTTGTGGAAGTGCAGATCCTCACAACCCCACTTACAGATATTCTATCTGGCTGGAGCAGGGCCCAGAAGTCAGAATTTGAAACACAAACAGATCTCCAGGTGAGATTCTGGTTCCAGACAAATCCACAGAACAGACAGCATGGAGCACCTTGTTAGCTCTGAAAAGTAAACAGAAATGGATTGGAAAAGACGAAGTTTGAATGATCCCCAAAACTGAAGATTTAAACAAGACCCAGAGTCTCATAGTATTCCAAATAGAGAAGACAAAATCCAAAATCACTTAACAGATGAAGAAGAAGGGGAATTTCAACTCACATGGGAAAATACAATTAGGAGGTGTCACACCAAGGTGGCAAAGGTGTTAGAGATACCTGATGAAGACTTTTAAAGTAGTGACTATAAAACATGATCAAACAACCTCAAAACCCATGGAAAACAAACGGATAGTTTCCATGAAGAAATAGAAGAGGCTTCTCACCAGTGGCACTATTGCTCTCTGGGTCTAAGTGACTGTGGGGGACTTTCCCATGCATTGTAGGATGTCAACTCACATCTGAGGTCTCTACCCACCAGGTACCTGTGATAGTCCTCTCAACCAGTTGTTAGAGCCAAAAGTATCTCCAGACTTTGCCAAATGTTTCCTAGGGAACATCTAGATAGAATCTATTAAGAAAGCACATGCCCATTTTTACAACTGAAAAACACAGTAGCTAAAAGTAAAAATTCACTGAATATACTCAGTAAGAGGTTAGAGAAGACAGAAGAAAACAGTAGAGAACTTGAAGGTCAAGTCACCGAAAATTATCCAGTTTGAGTAACAGAGAGGGAAAAAAGATTTTTAAAAAATGGAGTAGAACTTCAAAAACTATGGGACACCAGCTAAAGGTTTCACATTCATGTCATCAGAGTTTATGAAGGAGAAACGTAGGAGGGCTGTGCCGAAAAGTATTTGAGAAAATAATGACTAAACACTTCCAAAGCCCGGTGAAAGACATCAATCTACAGATCCAAAAAATCTAGCGAGTCCCAAATGGGATAAATCCAAAGAAATCCATAGCCAGACATGCCACAATCAAACTTCTGAAAATTAGAGACAAAAGTGAAAATTCAGCAGATCTGAGTTTGTGAGGTGCAGCTAACGCTGTACTTACAGGAAAATGCACAGCATTCAAGGCACCATTAGGATGAAGAGACATTTGAATGAACAGTGTAAGTTTCCACTTTAAGAAACCAAAGAAGAGTGAAAAGGGATGGGGAGCAATAGGAAAGAAGTAATGAAGGGAGCAGCAGAAATCAGTTAAAATGTACACGAGCAATAGGGAAATCAACATGCCCAAAGCTGGTTCTCTGAGAAAATCAATAATATTTGTGAGCTTCTAGCAAGTCTGGCAAAGAAAAAAGAAATGACCAGATTTGAGAATGAAAGACAAGAAGTTTTGAGCATTAAAAGGCCAATCCAGGGAATGCTATGAGAAGCCTACACATATGAATTCTATAATTTAGATGAAATGGACAAAAGACTCAAAAACAGAAAACTACCAAAACTTACCCAAGATGAAACAGATAAATCAGCCTTATAACTGTAAATGATCTGGAATTTGTACTTTTAGACCTTCTGAGAAACAAATCCCTGGCCAGGCACCATGGTACACGCCTGTAAATCCCAGCCACTTAGGAGGCTGAGGCAGGAGGATCATGAGTTCAAAGCCAGCCTCGGTAAAAGCGAGGCCCTAAGCAGCTCAGTGAGACCCTGTCTCTAAATAAAATACACAACAGGGCTGGGGATGGGGCTCAGTGGTCAAGTGCCGCTGAATTCAATCGATGGTATCCAAAAAAGAAAGAGAGAGAGAGAGAGAGAGAGAGAGAGAGAGAGAAATCTCTTGGCCCAGATTGCTTTATTGGAAATTTCTAAAAAAAAAATTTACCCTATGTACATATATAATTACATGGCCAGTGTGATTCTACATCATGGACAACCAGAAGAGTGAGAAGTTATACTCCATTTATATATTATATGTCAAAATGTCATTCTACTATCATGTATAACTAATTAGAATTTTAAAAAGAAGAGCTTGTGCTTGTGGAATGGAGAAACAGATTGATTATTTATTTACTTACTGCGGCAGACAGAATCATTTCATTCAATTGAATTTCTCTCTCTTCTCCCAGGTCCAGTACTTTTCTTCATATTTCAACGGATGGTTTAATTTTTCCTTTTGATACTGTGATTCAACCTCCTCTTTCATAGCTTATATCTAAAAAGGCATACTTTGGAATGCTTTTCTAGGGATTCTTTGTTTAAAAGAAACATATTAACAATATCCCAACAAGTACATTCATATACTGAATTTTGTCGATTAACTTTTTTCAAGACTTCACTTGTGTGCATAAAGACCCATGATTACATTTCACACATTGTGGTAAATAGCTGGTTCTCAGTAAATGTTTGTTGAATTAAAAAAAGAAAGAAATATGGTTTTTTACATAATTTCTCCCAGAAAAAGAGGAGGTAACGCTTTCCATTTCTTTCTAAAGTTAGTGTTTACTTTGAGATCAAAACTAGGCAAAGGCACTACAAGAAAACTTTAAACTAACATCGCTCATAAAGGCAGACACAAAAAATCTTCAACAAATCTTAGTGATTTCAATCCCAAAACACAGTTAAAAAAATATCACAATCAAGTAGGTTTATTTTGGGAGTACAAGACCTGTTTAATCTGTAAAAATCTATCAATGTACCCCATGATATTAAGAGATTAAAGAAAAACTACATGATCGCATTAATTGATGTAGGAAAAGCTTTTGACAGAATTCAGCATACATTCATGATAAAAACTCATGATAGAAACTCAAAATTGCCACTTAGGGGGCTGAGGCAGGAGGACCACAAATTTGAGGCCAGCCTCAGCAACTTAGCAAGACCCTGTCTCAAAATAAGAAATAAAAAGGGCTGGGATGTAGCTCAGTGGTTAAGCAACCGCTGCTTCAATCCCTGCTACAAAACAAACCAACAAAAACTCACGAGGAGAACCTCCTCAATCCAATGGAACCATCCATGAACAATCTTTATCTAACCTCATTCCTGATGATGGAAGGCTGGAGGCTGAATGCTTCCGAGAGTCAGGCCACTTTGCCCACGTGGACAGCCCTCCTCACCGTTGCATGGACGTCCTAGCTGTGAAAAGGCAAGAAAAAGAAATAAGAAACATACAGATTATAAAAAATAACAAGAGTGTCCCTGCTCTCAGGCAATAAGATTACCTAGGCAGAAACCCCAAGGAATCGCCAAAGAGACTCGTGGAACGAATAAATTTAATAGGATCTCAGGATGCAAAGTCGATACCTAGAAACCTATCCTTTCTGTACAACAGGAAAAAGAAACGTAAAGAAGCAATCATTTAGGGTAGCTCTAAAAAATAAAAGACTTCTTAGGTAAAATCTTAAAAAATAAGAACACGTGTAGGACCTTACACATGATTATAATGGGGAAATTACAAAAAAAGAAAAACAAGTCCAAGAATGCCTAATGGAGAAATACTTATTTACTAAATATAATACGTTCCTGTGTTTATTAGTTAGGAGACTCGACAGTATAAAGATGTCAATCTTTGCCAAAATGATGAAGGGATCTCCTTCGACTCCCATGAAAATATCAGCATTATTTTCTTGTCTATATAGACAAGCTGATTCTAAATAGTATATAGAAAGACAACAAAACTAGAATAACTAAAGCGATTTTGAAAAAGAAAAATGAAGTTGCAGGAATTATACTACTCAATTTTAAATCTTGCTATAAAACTAGTGTGCAAAAAAGGGCACAGACAGTGTAGAAAAAGACACACCCAGAATGGAGGGTTAGAAATGGACCCACAGAGATATGGCCAATGGCTTGTCTTTTCTTTGTTGTTGTTGTTTTTTTTTTTTTTTTTTTTTTTTTTTTTTTTTTTTTTGTACCGGGATTGAACCCAGGGGCACTTAACCTCTGAGCCACATCCCAGCCCTTTTTTATATTTTATTTAGAGACAGGGTCTGAGGCTGGCTTTGAACTCGCAATCCTCCTGCCTCAGCCTACTGAGCTGCTGGGATTCGAAGTGTGTGCCTCCTTGCCTGGTAACCAAGATCTTTAAAAAAAAATTTTTTTTAGTTGTTGATTGGCCTTTATTTATTTACTTCTATGTGGTGCTGAGAATCAAACCCAGTGCCTCACACATGCTAGGCAAGCACTCTGCCACTGAGCCCCACCCAGCCCCAGCCCAGACAATAGTTTTTTTTTTGACAAAAGCGTAAATGTGATTAAATGGAGAGGGATAATCTCCAACAAATGGTGCTGAACTGATTGGACATTCATATGAAAAAGATGAACTTTAAACCTTGTAGTTGATACAAAATTAACTCAAATGGATCACAGATTAAATGTAAAACAATCCTTTAAGACTCCCAGAAAAAAATCATAGCAGAAATTGCTTGCAATCTCAACTTTCACTTAGCCTAATGCCTTTGAGATTCATCCAAAGAGTCCTTAGACATGATGCTAAAAGTATGATTAGAAAAGAAAATAACTCGGACTGTATGGAAATGTAAAAGGCACTGTTCTAGGAATGACGGGGAAAGACTGGAGTGGGAATCTTTCATGCAAGACTGAGGGAAATGACACAATTTGCCAAAGGACCTGCATCCAGAATATATAAAAAGCTCTTAGGGTTCAATAATAAGAAAACAAAGTAGTATGAAATGGAAAAAAGCATTGAACAGACACATCCCTAAAATGGATCTAAAGGTGGCAAGTAAGAGCATGAAAAGATGCTCAATATCTTCAGTCGTAAGAGAAATGCAAGTTAAAACTAATAATGCAAGAATAATAATTAATATAACTAATAATAATTAAGCAAAACTACTAAGTTGAGTCATGATGAGGTTGTAGGACAATCGGGATTCACCGATATATCTGAGGAAAATGCAAAAATAGTAGTTACTCTGGAAAAGGACTTAGGCTTCTCTTACAATGTTAAACATGCAACTATATTGACCCAGCCATCCAAATCTGGGCCTTTGCCCTAAAAAAAAAAAAAATTGAAATCTGATGTTCACAGAAAAATATGTATATAAATATGTATAGAAGCTCTAATTCATTATTGCCCCAGACTGCAGACGATCCAAATAGCTCTCAGTGTGTGAATGCATGAGAAAACTGTGGTAGGTCCATTCACTGGAACCCTCATTGACAAGAAAAAGGAAAAAAAAAAAAAGATTCAAATTTCATGCAACCACATGTTCGGATTTTAAAGGTATTCTGCTGAGTGAAGAAAGCCAGCATCAGAAGGTCACGTTCTGAATGACTTTTTTACATGACATTCTTGAAAACAACTCTTAAAAAGATGGTGTTGGAAAACAAATCAGTGGTTGACATAGGGATGTCACCAGAGAGGGGCAGCATGAAGGGAGCTTCTGTATCCCGATTGCAGTGTTGCTTACACAGACCTGCATGTAATTTAAAAATTCATATGACCTTATTTCTCACTGTCCATATCTATCAAACATAACTTAAAAGTGTACAAGTTTTAATTGTCAATCATTCTTTGGAAAAGATGGGAGGAAAAAAGTTCATAGAACTGTGCACCAGTTTTACTGTATGATAATTTCAGAGTAAAGTTAATTTAAAAAGAAAAACCTCTCAGGTGGACCGAGGATCCAGGTTGATGGCTGCATTTCATTCCGAGTAGAGGGGACCCTGCTGGTCCATGACTTCTGCACCCTCCAGTTCCACCAACTGCAGATAGAAAATACTGCATCTGAACTGGACATGTTCTGACATTCTCTTTGTTGTTATCCCACACACACACACACCGCCAAATACACTATAACATCTATTTACATAGCATTTTCATGGTATTAGGCATTATTAGTGACCCAGAGATGATCAAGCGGGAGGATGTGTGTCAGCTACGTGGTGTTATGGTTTTGCTCTGGAAAGTCCCTCAAGGTCCCAGGAGATCAGAGGTGGGCACTGGTTGGATCATGAGAGCTCTGACCTCATCTGTGGATTAATCCACTAAGAACTGGATCCACTACTGGGAGGTGGGGCCTAGTTGGAGGAGGGATGTCCCTGGGGTGTGACCGGAAGGGTTTGTCTTCTCTGTGGCTTCTTCTCCCAGGCACAAACCCTGCTTCCCGACTGCCATGAGCTGAGCAGCTTTTCCCCACCACGCCCTCCGCCAGGATGGTCTGCCTCGCCCCAGGCTCACTCACCCACCTGCAAACACCCCCCGGTTTATGAGGGACTTGAGCATCTGCAGATCCGGGTGTCCATGAAGGTTCTGAACCAGTCCCCCCCGCTGAGGAACCGCTGTACTAACCTGTTCACCTGTTGCTTAGCAACAAGCCATCAGCCTTTCTACCAGCCACACCCCAAGCCTCCCAATCAGAGATTCCCGGAAGGTAAGGGCCAGGACTCTGGATGCCCTATGGCCCCGTGGCATTCCCAGATCCTCCCTTTCCTGTCCTTCTTTCCATCTCTCCCCCTCCTTCTCTCCCTTTCTGTCTTCCTTTCTCCCTTCCTTTGTGGTGCCCTTCCCAGGTCCATGGTTTTCCACGAGCTCATCCTGGATCCCAGGCCTGGGTCCACCCCCCATGGCTCCCCACCTGCCATGACCTGGCAGGTGAACAGCGCATGGCTCAACTGCTCTTAGAGGCGATGTCTCTGGATCTTTTTGCTCCATCAATTCCATGGAAAGGTTGGGAGGATGCTGCTCAGCAGGGCCACCGTCCTACTGCAAGCCCGTTCCATGGCCAGTTCCAGAACCCGGCTCCTTGCCCTGAAACTTGCGACTGTCCCACTAGCTCTCACAGCGGCTTTGACCCACCCCCTCCTCCAGCCTCCAGGACGCCGCTAAACGGTCTTCTCCTGGTTTAACGGGAGTCACTCCACCAGCTGGTGCCCTGAAACTCTCTAACCACAAACTGCAGACCCCAGGGCTGGACAGTGTGCTGGGAATTTTCCCCAAGAACCACAAAATGGGTCCACCTAAACAGGTCTCTCTTCTTTCCTTTGGATTACCCGCCCTTTTCCCATATTCCCCATCCTTCTTGTCCCCTAAGTCAAAACTGGAGTCCACCTGGGCTCCTGCCCGTCTCCTCCTTAGCCAGTTCTGCTCTGGAAGAGCTCTCAGGCGTCTTCTTGCACCTCTCGACCACTATTGGTCCTCACTATCTCTCCCTGGCCCTGGCCTGAGGCCCACCCCCACATGACCACCAAAACATGACCTGAAGGTGCCTGGCCGGGCTGGAAACCCAGCCGAGCTCCCTGTTGCTTGGAGAAGAAATGGCCAATGTCTACACCTGGTCAACGGGGCCTCTGCCTCTCTGGACTCACCCTCTCCCCACACGTCTGATGGAGCCTGTGCACACGGCTCCTTCCAACTGGGTGCCTCCCCCACTTCTATTTGGCCCATCGTCCCAGGGTAGTGGCAGAATGGTGGCCCCCCAAGAGATACTTCTACACCCCACCCTGGAACTGTGAATGTGGCCTGAATTGGAAAAAGATCTTTACAGAGGTAATTAAGGATCTTGGGATGAGGCTGCCTTCCGGGGTTATCTGGGTGGGCCATAAGTCCAGTGACAAGTGTCCTTCCAAGAGCAAGGCCACGGTACATTGGACAGAGAGGAGGAGGAAGCAGTATGACCTCAGAGGTCGGCACTGCAGCTACAACCAAGATGTGGTGCGTCACCACGGATGCTGGGAGAGGCAAGGGACAGGGTCTTCCAGAGACCCTGGCGGAAGCACAGTCCTGTAGGTACCTTGGGTCCTGACTTCCGGCCTCTGGAATGATGTATGAATTTCTTTTGTTTGTTTTAAGCCACCGGATCTGTGGTCATTCCTTAGAGCAACCACAGGAAATGGACGCACTCAGGGTTTGCTTTCTCTGTGACACCTTCCCAGGCCCCTGGGTGGATCACTCCCTTCTCTGTGGATGCACTTCTCCCACTGGGAGGCGTGTCAGGAGGGGCTGAAGCCATGTCACTGCGAGGGGAAGAAGAGCGAGGCATTTGATGTGTGCACAGGGACATTTTGCTGTATATACATGCCTAATAGCTACTCATCCCAGAGAGGAACCCTTGCACAGGGGCACCCACAGAAATGTGTAAGAGTCTGTATAGCAGCAAAAACAGCTCCTAATCACAACCATTGGAAGCAGCCCAGTGTCTGTTTTCAGAATGGATAAATAGTGGCCAGTCCACACACAGGAATACTATTCAGCAGGGAAAAATAAAGATGCTACAGTTACACAGGGAAGCATCTAGAGAATATCATGCAGGGCCAAAAATGTATTGGAGAAGGGTGCCTGCAGAGAGGTGTCATCAATGTCGAGAACCAAAGCAGGTAAATGCATGGTTTGGGGTCCACACTTGCATGTGGAACTGTAAAGAAGCAAGGGGGATGGATGTCCAGCCAAGCGGGAGGCAGTGATTGCCTCTGCAGGGGAGGAGGGAGGGCAGTCGGGGAGGAGAAGTCAGGGACCGTCTAAAGCCACGTGGATCAAGCACTGACACGCAGATGGGTCACCCCGGGGTCTGGTTACCACGCAGCAGGTCTTGGTTGGGCTGAAATTCTGTGCTTTCTACAAGCTTCCAAGTGGGGCAGGTACTGAGGGCTCAGAACATACTGCAAGCTGCAAGGCTAAGCCAGGACACGTGATGGTCTGGCCAGGGTCACCTCTGTCCCTGGTCATGGATTAGAATCACTTGGAGCTTCAAACACCCCCGGGTCCCCCTCTTCCCCACAGCTCTGGTTCTATGAGCACCCCTGGGGTGGAGCCGGGCACCGTGTGTGGGGAGGGTTCCCCACGTGGCTGTATGGGTAGCAGTGGCAGTCACTGTCCCTGCTCTGGATCTGGGTGGGGACGCACAGGTGTCCACTTCATTTCATTCTTAGAGCTTTCCTCTGCATTTGTCACATGGGCGCGTACGCAGGCGCACACACAGGACGAAGATAAAAAGTGTGTGACGTGGACAAGCCGAGCTGAGAGCTTTGAGGTCAGGGAAGGGAAAGAGAGGGGAAGCAGAAAGGATTCCTAAAAATACTTTCTTCTGGAAGCTGCTCCGGAAGCCGGCGACGGAGCTGTCAGTGGGCACAGCAGGCGGCAGCCACGGGGTTGGTCTGGCGTCAGCCACCTGTCAGTGGCTGGATCAGGTGGGCGGCAGCGCAGGCAGCTAAGCAGCAGGTCCGTCCCTCAGCCAGCGAGGCGCTGTGGCTGTCACCAAGCAGGCCTGTCTGCTAGGCTGCAGGTGGACTGGCTTCTTAGTATGGTGGTCAGTGGCCTGTCACTGTCAGGCAGCGGGTAGGACCCACCCCACTGGCTGACAGTCGCAGCTAGAGGGTTCGTGGAAGGCCTGTCGGCGCCTGGAGGGGTCGGTTGGCAGCACTCAGCCGGTCAGTTGGTCGGCGGTCAGCTGATCCATCATCCTGCCTGCTGGTGGGGAGTCAGCCAGACTCTCGGGGGGAATCTGTGATGAAATAGGTGGTCAGGAACCAGTGTGTCAGCCAGTCGGTGACAATTTTTAGACAGACAACCCATGACTCTCTGTCGGATGTCACATCAATCCGTCAGCCAGATGATTAGCTGGCCAGTTCCCGGGTCAGTGCCCGGCTGTCAGTCCGTCACTCTGTCTGTGCTTCATTCCTACCTCCCTGTGTCAGCTGGTCACTGAGATGGCCAGCCAACACGGAGGCTGCCGGTCAATCAGGGGCGGTGGTCGGGGCAGGCGCCCAGAACAGGTGGCCTCTGTGCTGAGAAGTTCCTCAAGAGCCAGCCTGCTTGGGGAGGGCTCTGGGCTGTTGGAAGGCAAGGTGCTGCTACTATTATTATCCAGCCCCCAGGCTCCGGGAAGCAGGCAAGGCCATCAATAGCCCTCCCTCCCTCTCGTTCATTCACGAGGTTCCTGCCACAGAGAAGGGGTGCTTCCCGGAGCCGGAACTGGAGGAGGGGGCCGACGTTGATGGATTGTTCCAATCAGCCTTGGTCACCCCCTGATGCTGTCACCGGATGGGAGTGTGGTGGGAGCAAGTCCTGGGAGGCCCTCGCTGGCCTGGCCACGCCCCTCCCTCAGGGGCCCCCAGGTCCACCCACCCAGACCTGGCAGTCGAGCTGCCTGCTCTGGACCAGCAGAGCTGGGAGGGTGTACATAAGGTCAGCACAAGGGACATGGATTTCATGTCAGCTCTTGTGACCTACCAAGACCCAAAAAGGAAAGGGGAAAATACAGTTGCTGTCCACCTTTCATCCAGGAAGTTCATTACGTGATCGTGTTGAACCCCCAGTCATCCTGGAGGTGTCGTCCCCTTGGCACGCGGGCTCAAGAGGCAGCATTTGCCTGAGGCTCTGGGGTCCACTGGCTTCGCTTTACCTGGCTGCGCCTCTGGGGCTGCCAGGGGGCTCTCTGCTCCCAGCCTCACCATCCCCCTCATGTTCGTGGAGCTTGGGGAGATGTCTGAGGTCTCTCCGGCTCTTCGCTCTCTCCTGGGGGGCGCTGGCTGGGCCAGTGGGGGGCGCTGGCTAAGGCACTCCTGGGCCTTGGTCTGCGGTTAGTGGCACTCTTCTTCAAGCACCTGGACTTGTGGAGCTGGAAGGAAGCTGGCTGCTATCTTCTCTGCGTCCAGGCCCATTGGAGCAGACCCCTACTGCAGCCAGGCCGTGAGCACCCCATGGGGGGACCGCCTCTCAAAGGGAAAGGCAGAGTGCTGGGAAACAGGGACTGGGTGGGGGTGGAAGGGGACCGCACCAGTGCCCTGGACTTGTCACACCTTGCTTATCTCCGGCTGTCGCCCTCCAAGCCTCACTTGCTTGGGCCAGTGATGGGAGCCAATTCCATCTAAGCCTTGTAAAGGGGTTGGGTGTTTCTACTTCCTCTCTCGGACTCTGGCCACCTGGGTGACAAGCCCTGACCCTTCTGCTAGGTAAATACAAGAGACATATGGGGCAGAGCCTGTCTGTCCCAGCCAAGGCCTTCCCCCAGCAGCCAGGGCCAGCTGGCCCTCAGCTCACCACAGATACCCGAGCAGCGCGACTCAGTCCTCCGAGCCTGGTTCTGACCGGCCAGACTCCCAGCTGCCCGTAGACTCCTGAGAAGTCAGAGTTTTATATATATATATATTTGGTACTGGGGTTGAACCCAAGGGTACTTAACCTCTTAACCTCTGAGCCACATCACCAGCCTTTTTTTAAAAAAAATATTTTATTTAGAGACAGGGTCTCACTGAGTTGCTCAGGGCCTCACTAAGTTGCTGAGGCTGGCTTTGAACTCATGATCCTCCTGCCGTAGCCTCCTGAGCTGCTGGGATTATAGGTGTGCGCCACTGCCCCTGGCCATAGTTACAATCTTAAACTACCACATTTTGGGATGGTTTGTTACACAAACTAGCTAACCAAGAGAGCCACTCAAAGGTGGCCCGTTCTCAATCCTGGCAGTGTGACTTCAGAATACATGCTCTTGGGCGGGTGCAGCTCAGGGGTTGAGTGCCCGCCCCCTGTGCACCAGGCTCTCTTCTGTTAGTGGGGCTGCTGAACTTCCAAGGAGAGAGTCAGAAGGGACAATAGATGGGAAAGGCCTGGCTAACTGTCAAGCTCACAGGAGGGGCTGGGCTGGGGAGCCAGGGGCTGGCCTGGAGGGCCTGTGTCCCTGGGGTGGCAGGTCTGGGCTTGGCTAAGCAGAGGGCAGGCAGCGTATTAACCCAGCTCACCTCCTGCTCAAAGCAAGGCCAGCAGGCTGAGCCAGGGGCCAAACGGAGACTTATTTACAAACACAGCCCCTCACCTTTGCTTCCTGGGGAAGCCCCGTTGGAGGCATATAAATGAGAATCGATAGGCCAGTTATTAAACTGTAAATATCCCTCCCCTCGGGCTCTTGGGGCCAAGAGCTCTAAGCTCTCAGCTAAGGCAGCGTTGCCGAACCCCCAGCTCAGCCCGCACCCCCAGAACAGAGAGACACTGCTGCTGCCTTCAGAGCCACATGGAGAGAGTCCTCAGCCCACCACCCGCAGCTCAGAGTTTAGAAGGGGAGGAGAGTCACGTACGGCCCAGACCCCTCTCCCACCTGGCCGAGACCCAGAACACTCGAGTCAGGAAACTTCTATCCATGCACCTCCACATTGTGTGGATGGAGAGACCATACATGTCCCCAGAGGGAGGGTGACACATCCAAAGATATGTGCCAAGGAAGTGACAGAACCTACACTCAAACCTGGAGGTGGGGCCTTAGGATTGTGCTGCCGTCTAGGGCAGGAGAGGAACTGCGGCACGGGTGTGGGCTCAGGTGCGGTTACATGGGGAAGGGAGGTGCAACGTGGAGCAGTTAATGGCAGGGACATGAGTGGGACCTGGTGACGCACAGGGGAAAGACAAGCTGCTCAGAGAAGCTGGGGGCAGGTGGAGGGGGTAAAGAGGGTATTGTGCAGGCAGGGGCTGGTGAACGAGAAAGCTGGGGAGTTTGGTCCAGGGGAGGAGAGGACGCAGCAGCATGTACGTCCCCACCCCATGCACAGCAGACAAGGGCACTGGTTGGCTTCTTGCATTCTTTGACTGTGGGCCTCAAGGAGGCTGTTACTGAGCCAGGCATGGAGGATGAGTAGGATGTATGCTCATTTGTTCCTCCTTATGCAAGAGAAAGGAGTGGAGGGCGATCTAAGAGGGAGGCCAGAAGGAGGAAAGGCACCTGTGGGATGAAGAGGAAGATGATGATAACGGTGGTAGTGGTAATGATGATGGTGATGTTGGTGGAGATAATGGTGGTGAAGATGATGGTGATGGTGAAGATGATGGTGGTGGTGATGGTGGTGGAGATGATGGTGATGGTGGTGGAGATGATGGTGATGGTGGTGGAGATGATGGTGATGGTGGTGGTGGTAATGATGGTGATGGTGGTGGTGATAGTGATGATGATGGTGGTGGAGGTGATGGTGATGGTGATGGTGAAGATGATGGTGATGGTGGTGGAGATGATGGTGATGGTGGTGGAGATGATGGTGATGATGGTGGTGAAGATGATGGTGATGGTGAAGATGATGGTGGTGGTGATGGTGGTGGAGATGATGGTGATGGTGAAGATGATGATGGTGATGGTGGTGGAGATGATGGTGATGGTGAAGATGATGATGGTGATGGTGGTGGAGATGATGGTGATGGTGGTGGTGGTAATGATGGTGATGGTGGAGGTGATAGTGATGATGATGGTGGTGGAGGTGATGGTGATGGTGATGGTGAAGATGATGGTGATGGTGGTGGAGATGATGGTGATGATGGTGGTGAAGATGATGGTGATGGTGAAGATGATGGTGGTGGTGATGGTGGTGGAGATGATGGTGATGGTGGTGGAGATGATGGTGATGGTGGTGGAGATGATGGTGATGGTGGTGGTGATGATGGTGGTGGTGGTGGAGATGATGGTGATGGTGGTGGAGATGATGGTGATGGTGGTGGTGATGATGGTGATGGTGGTGGTGGTAATGATGGTGATGGTGGTGGTGATAGTGATGATGATGGTGGTGGAGGTGATGGTGATGGTGATGGTGAAGATGATGGTGATGGTGGTGGAGATGATGGTGATGGTGGCGGTGATGATGGTGATGGTGGCGGAGATGATGGTGATGGTGGTGGAGATGATGGTGATGGTGGTGGAGATGATGGTGATGGTGGTGGTGATGATGGTGATGGTGGTGGAGATGATGGTGATGGTGGTGGTGATGATGGTGATGGTGGTGGTGGTAATGATGGTGATGGTGGTGGTGATAGTGATGATGATGGTGGTGGTGATGATGGTGGTGATGGTGGTGGAGATGATGGTGATGGTGGTGGAGATGATGGTGATGGTGGTGGTGATGATGGTGATGGTGGTGGTGGTAATGATGGTGATGGTGGTGGTGATAGTGATGATGATGGTGGTGGAGGTGATGGTGATGGTGATGGTGAAGATGATGGTGATGGTGGTGGAGATGATGGTGGTGGTGGTGGAGATGATGGTGATGATGGTGGTGAAGATGATGGTGATGGTGATGGCGGTGGTGGTAGTTATGATGGAGATGATGATGACAATCATGATGATAGCAGCTATCACTTTCTAAAGTACTTTCTCAGCACAGCACCATGACTTATGCCTGGTGCATATTCTCATACATATAAGGATATATATGAGAATATATATCTTGGCCATTCTGGCTCTGCCAAGAGCACTTGGCCTCTCCCCCAGCTGTTCTGTACCACTGAGCGCCTTGGGTGTGTTTCTGTTGAGAGAAGGCTGTTTCCCAGTCCCCTGCTCAAAGCTCACATGATGGCATCTAGCCACCCACTGTGGGGCCACCTCTCCCTGGGAAGGAACCAGGACCAGGCGTTCTCCACCCAGACTGCATGTTGAAATCACCTGGGGAAACTCGAGCCAATGCCAAGATCTACGTAGACCATCGAATAAATCTGTGAGCCTTGTGGGTAGGGCTCAAGCGCAGATATATAAGTCTAGACACTTAATGTCCAGTGACTCAGAAACCCCAGGAGGGCCCCAGGCTGACCACGCCTACGTGTTCATGATGTCAGAAGCACTCCTCTGGCTAACGGGGAGGTCGGCCTTGGCTGGCTGGACCTGCCTTGGACCTGCCTCCTGGGGTCCCTGTCAGGGGGCTGGCAGGCTTGCCAGTTGCTGTCACCCTCAGCATCCTCATCAGGGACAAGTATCTGAGGTCAGGCCGGACCCTGAGCCAGGACTGCCCCCGAGCACCCTTCACAGCCATCTCCTGTCCCTCCCACCTGTCCCCAGGATAATGGCTGACACCCGCCACACCCAAAGACTGGTTCTGGTCTGTGGTGCTAACAGCTTCGTATTCCAAAAGTCTGCACGTCTTCCACACTCTACAGACAGCAGCTGAGCCATCTTTGCTTAAGACAGAGGAAGAAGAGCAGAGAGACCCCGGGACTGCAGGCGAAGAGCCAGACAGCCGAGTTCAAGCCCAGGGTCTCAGCTATGGCTGGGGTTTGGAATGTCCCTATAGACCCATGGGTTAAAGGCTTAATCTCCAGTTTGGCATTGCTGTGAGGTGGTGAGAACTTTAAGACTCTGGAGTTTGGGGCAGGAGGATTGCAAGTTCAAGGCCGGCCTCAGCATCTTAGCAAGCAACATAGTGAAACCCTGTCTCTAAACAAAACAAACAAACAAAAAAAAAAAAATTAAAAGGCCTGGGAATGTGGCTCAGTGGTTAAGCTTCCCTGGGTCCAATCCCCAGGACACAAAAAAAGAAAAGAAAAAAAAGAGGTGGGTCTAGCCGGAGATCTTCAGGTCACTGGGGGTGTGCTCTCGGAGGGTCGTAATCCTGGTCTCCTTTTCTTTTCCTCTCCGTGGCCATGAGGTGAGCAATTTGCCCTCCCCACAGGCTTCCTCCATGACATGTGGCCTTTCCACAGGCCTAAAGCCACAGGGTCCCCGGACCATGCACTGAAACTCCCCAGACCATGAGCCCGAATCCGTCCTTTCTCTTCCAGAGCTGATCGTCCCCAGCGTTTGTTGTGGTGATAGAGAGCCGACTAGCACCGTCTGCCTCTTGCTCGCTTCCTGACTGTGGGCAGCCTCCCCAGTCCTCAATGTTCCTGTTGGCAAAACAGGATGATCATTGTGATAAAGCACCTCCCTGGTGAGGGTGCTGAGCGGCTCCGAAGAGCGGCTGGCGCGCAGCGAGTGCCCAGGGTGAGCGGTATTTTTATCCTGGCCCTGCCTGTGGTCTTTCTGCATGGACGCTTGCCAAGGTAGATTGCCTTGAATAGAAGTGGCCACTAGTGTGTTTTCCTGTCCCAGATCTGAACCCTCCTTCTGTATTTGGAGGGCATTTTTAGTCCTACCCACTGCTGGAAAAGTCAAAAATCCCAGCTCCTTGCTCTCCCAGCCTCCCTTGCGGCTCAGGCACAGACCCTGCTCTGAGGTGCCCAGTTAGCCTGCTGCCCATAGCAGGACCCCCCACACTCTGCAGTGGACAGCCGGGGGCAGTTCCCGGCCCTCCAGGCTGAGCGGCGCGTGCCCGCCTGTGCTCAGTGATCTAATCCCTTGGTCACCTCCATTGTGGGTCTCAGCTTTGACACAATAACACCTGGACAGGAGAATGGTCTCCACCACCCATTGCTGTGGGACCTTGGGAAAGCCAGTTGTGCCTCTGAGCCCCAGTTCCTCCCTAGAACAGGCAGAAATGACCTGGAGAGCTAGTTCCCCTGTGGTCTGGGACTGTGATTTCCGGCCCTTCCCATTGATTTGGGAGCCCCTGGTCTTCATTCGATAACCCTGTTTCTGCTCAGTGTTGGCGTCTGTTACCTGCTCCTGGGACCCTGCTTTACACAGAGAGGTGGGGTCTCTGTGGGACCTGGTGCTGCACTCCGACATTCATGAGTAGGCTACACTGCTGCCCAGATACACCAAAGCCAGGACCTGTGACACTGAGGTGTGGACACCGAGTCTCAGGACACTCAGGCCTCTGGCCTTGCTCAGCACTTCCTGTGGAAGAGTTCAGCAGAGCCACTCGGGAGCACTGGCCTCAGGCCCTAAGGGAGGACACAAGCTCCAACTAGTCTTAGGTTCAAGGCTGCCTGGTGCCCAGGGAGGCTGCAGTGCACCTCACTTGCATCGGAGGCCCTGGGAAGAGCAGCGGCCTGGGTGGGAATGGGGTCCTGCCTGACTGCACCCAGGAAGGGGCCCCATGATCAAGTAGTAGCGACTGGAATCCCTCCTGGTCATGCTGCACTCTCCATTTCCACCTCTTTATCTCATTTCTGCACAGCCCAGAGAGGAACAGGAGCTCAGAGGCACAGGAGGCTTCCCCAAGCCTCCACAGCAGGGGGTGGTGGAGACCATTCTCCTATCCAGGTGTTACGATGCCACAACTAAAACTGAGACCCAAGGTGGGGGTGGCCAAGGGAGTATGTCATGACGTGGTAGATTTTGAACTTGCATTAAATATGAATAACGCCCCTGAAAAGACTCCTTATGACCTTGGGATGGGGCGCCTGTCCTGAGAGGGAGTGAGCTCTCTGTTAGTGGAGGTGTGCAAGAAGAGCTGGGGACCACCAGGTGCGGGGCGGCGATTCCCACACTGACTGGGGTCGTGTGATGTCACATGCCACACAGGAGATCTGAGCTATCTCAAAAGGGCAGAGCAGAGGCCCAGTCACGGAGTCCTGCTGCTGTCCATCACCTCACGTGCACACTCCATGTTAGAGATGGAGAAACTGAGTCCCAGAGAGGGGAGCCGGGGACCCCACGCCAGCTGGAAGTGAGACAGCCTGAGAACCTGTCTCTGACCCTCAGACTAGAGCAGTGGTTCTCAGGGGGCTTCCCCCCACAGCCTCTGCACCCCCAGAAACTTGTTAGGAAGGCCGATTCTCTCCCCAGTGCAGATTCTCTGGCTCTCTGGAGGCAGAATCCACAGCTTGAGTTTTCTCAAGGCCCCTGGGGGATTCTGATGTGTGCGACAGTTGAGAGCCAGCTCTTTTTGTGTGACAGTGTTAACTGACCTGAGGCCCCGGGGGGGGGGGGGGCATCCTTCCTGTGATGTGCCCAGCATTTCTAAGTCCTAAGAGGAAGTGTGACCCTCCCTGGTGTACAGGCCACACACATCTTCTCAGTGGGGTTCACATCTCCAAGCCCAGGGGTCTAGAAGGACCTGGCAAGGTCACCTGGAACGTGGTGGCTTGCCTAGTATTGGAACTCAGAGCTCCCAAGTTTCAGCCAGGGATCAAGTGGACCTCTTGGGCCTGTTTCCTCCAGCGTCACTGCACATGACATCACCCTCCCCACCCTCCTCACCGCTGCCACACAAGCCCCTGGGCCACAGGGCTCCCTGGCCCTGCCAGCAACAGGCTTGCTTCCAAGAACCCTGGCTGCTCCGGGCAGGGCGGGCGGGCTTGGTTTATTTATTGCTATCATTAATTAGTTTTGTTGGGGATGAAAGACAGGTCCCCGAGGAGACCAGTGCATTAGAGCCCATTATTCCATCATTGCTCTGGGCTGCCGGCAAAAGGCACAGCCCCTTCTGCTGTCAGCCGGCTCAATTAATTAGCCTGCAGCCCGGGAGGCAGCCCCAAGCTCCCCTTGGGTGGGGAAGGACTCTGTTCCAGCATCTAATGTCCTCAGAGCTTCTTTGTCCCCATCCTAATTGGGGGAGGCGCTGGACAAGCCCTCTGGGTGGGTGGGGGCAACTGCAGTAGCAGGGCCAGGAGGGAGCGGGGGTCCTGGCCAGTTGGAGCCCCGGTCCCCATGATACGGTTGTTAAGTGCTTTCTGTGATGTGCCAGACGCTGGACTAAGTGCTTGGCGCCCCTACTTAATTCTCACAAATGTCCTATGAGGCACATCTTTACTTGTCCGATGACGACATGGAGGCTGTGGGAGGGGGACAGCTTTGCCAAGGACAACAGCCTGCGACGGCAGAGCGGGAGTCAGCCTGGGTTGGTTGGACCCTGAATGTGGTCTGAGTGGAACCCCTTTGCTCTAAGGGGCTACTGGGTGTGGCCCTTGAACCTGGAGCCTGGCTCCACGACAGGGCGGGGTCAAGCTGGGCTGTGTGTCCTGGAATGAAGCAGAGACGAGGGGCTCCGGGGTGGGCGGACAGGACCTCCACAGGAAACTTAGTTTGAATCCACTAGGGATGGAGGGGCGGGTGGGGGAAGGCCTCGGTTTCCCCTGCAGTGAAGGGTTGGGCCTGTTGGAGAGCTCCTCTCTAGACAGGCAGGAGAGCCAGTGGCCTCTGGGAGTCATGTGAGCTCTCTGGGCCTCAATTTTCTCATCTAAAAACTGGGGGGAGGACGTGGTGCCAGGATCCGGGTTCCTGGAAGTCAGAAGCGAGGGGCTTAGACGGTCGGACACTTGGGAAGGGTTGATAGGACCTCGCAATGAGAGGAGACGGATTCGAAGGGACTCAGGCAGGTGTTGCTGTGGGTCTTGCTCAGATGACCCAGTGATGACAGAATTGCCCTGTGCCACGTGCTTACTTACGGCCGGCCCTGGAGGGGAGGATAGGGCTGAATCTACAGATGGTCCTTCTGTGGGCTGGAGGCTTGGATTCCGGGCCGGCCAAGCTGTGTAGTTCCAGTGGAGCCTTCAGTGAGTGGCTCACGGTGCTCTCTGCCTCCAGGCCACAGTGTCCCCACCCCAACTACGAATGGGTTGGTCAAGGCCCCACCGGGACACAGACCCCGGGCCTGCCCACTGTCCCCTTACTTCAGACTGGCCTCCCCTGAAGGCCATCAGCATCCCTCACAGTGGCTGACTCAGGCCTTGCCCAGTGGTGGGGGCCGGGCCGGGCCGCCCGCCCAGGGGTGCAGAGAAGTTAATTAAACCCTCAAGAAGCCATCCATTAAGAGGGGAGCGATGGGAGGTTCAATACGGGCCGAGGGCTGGTGCAGAGCTATGCATCTTTCTTAGCTGTGAGGAATGTGTCCCTCCCCTCGCCAGGACCCCCAACTCTGAAGGATGGTCCTGGGGAAGCCATGGCTCATCTTAATGGTCTGGACGCTGAGGAGCCGCACAGGCTGCTCTCTAGCATTGCCACCTCTGACCAGGGACACTGGGTGCCTCTCTGCTTGCTGAGGTCTCTAAGTGTGCTCTCTGCATTGTCCCTTTCCCTCTCCCTGGCCTCCAGGGGGGCAGAGTTAGTGGCCCTGCTGTGCAGAGGTTAGAAACAGCTGGGGAGGGGGAAGAGGGGGGAGGGGGAGGGCCAGGGGGTGGGGCTTGGTTGCTACTGGCACAGGCCTGGGCCAGTCCACTGTAGCTCCTCAAACTGTCCCCTCCCGATCACACCATGTGCCCCAGCACCAAGACAGTGTCCACGCAGGTGTCCAGCCTGGTCTTGACAGGCTGCAGGTCCACATGGTGAGCATGGCTGTCGCCCTCCACTCCTCGGAGCTTTGCCCCCACAACCGCTGCCGGCTGCTTCTGTAGAAGGTGAGACTGGGAAGGTCTGGCCCTGCTTCCCACAGGAGGCTTGGGGACAGAGGAGATGCTACGGGGCGCTTGGTGGGCAGGGCCCTGCACCAGCTCAGCCAGCGGCTGGGCCCTGCTCTTGCGTGCTTGCACCCAGGAAGCCCCACGGGGGCAGCTGCCAGGATGGGTCCTCTGTCATCCTGCCGCCCACCCTGGCTGCCGTCATCTGTCACTCTCTCTGTGGGCACCCCTGCTCCAAACCCACACCTGGCACTCACAGGCAGTCTCAGTCTACCCCGACCCGTTCCTGGGGGAGCCGCGTCACAGCTGAGAAATGGGGAGCCTTGGGCCTTCCCCTCACCAGGTGGGCCTGGGCTTTCTTTCCTCTTTGTGACAGTACAAAAGGAGGCCGGGCAGGGGAGGGAAGGGAGTCACGGCCTAGCAGGTGTCTGCCAGGGTCCCAGGAGCCAGTGTGTGGCTAAGTGGTAGGAGGGGCGGGTGGTTGTCATTCACTAGCTGAGCTGGGGACAAGGCACCTTGATTGGGCCTTTGAGATAATCGCTGCACACCTGGACTGGCACCCCCGGGCTCCCCCGGCTCGCAGTCCCTTTGTCTGCCTGGGAAGTCTCCAGCTTCAAGGCCCGAGATCGCAGCTGACGGGTTGGCAGGAGACAGGCTCTGCTACCCGATGGCCAAGTGACAGGGTTGGGGTGCAGGTGGCCCCTGGGGTCCAGGCTCCCCTCCCAATGGGATGGGTCATACTGGGAGGTGGAAGTCCACATCCCCTGCCTCCCTGGGCTGGGGGGTGAACAGGGAGTCGGAAGCAGAGAGGACCGCGGGGGCAGAGGAGGGAGGAGGGTAGATGTGCGTGCTCCACACGTATGTGTGTAAGCTACACACAGGTATTTACACACGGCCAGGGAGCAGATGGGGACAGATGGGCTGTTGGAGGGCTCCCCTTGGTCTTTCCCTGTCACCCGCCACCCTGGGGGATGGTTCCCATGTCTCTTTTCTAAGGGAAATCCTGGAGGGAATTCTTTGGCCTGGGGCTCATGGTTGGCCGTCCACAGGAACAGACAGATGTCCCGGACATTGACAACCTTCAAGCAAAGAGGAATGAGAACAGGCAGGCAAAGGCCCAGGCTTCTGACCCTCGAGAGGAGAGGTTTCTACCCGATCTTCTGGAACATTCCAAGCAGGACTGAGTTCCAGTTCCTCTAGCAGCAGCCCACCTGCACACAGACCCTTTGTCACCTTTCTTCCTGGGGTCACTCACTGGAGCTGACTTGGAGCCCTGGGACCCACTTTGAGCAAGGCGGCTTCTGGTCAGTGAAAGGAATCTGGTCAACGGGCCAAGCAGACAGAAAAGTGTGGGGTTCAAAGAGGGCTCCAGCGTGTGCCCACGAAGACCAGAACCTCACCCCACCCAGCTGCTGAGCCCCAGAGTCTGGTGTAGGGTGGCCTCACCGGTCACTCTCTGCTCAGAGAAGATATGCGGCCAGGCGGCCTCCGAGAGGGCCTGTCTCTCCACCAGTGAAGTGTCTACGAGCCAAGGACCCCTAAAGATCGTCAGCAACCACCACAAGCTTGTGGGGCCAGGGGTCCCCCGGAGCCTCGCACTCCTGGCCCTCAGAACTGCGCGGGCAGGCGTTTCTGCTGATGGAGAGTTGAAATTGTTCCTGCAGGAAGTGAGCACACAGCCCCTCTGCACAGCTGGGACCACTTGTCCGCCCTCCCGCCTTGGCCTCAAGGGCGGTGGGTTTGGGCCGCCCTGGCCCTTCCTCCAGAACTGACCTCAAGCCCCTGGTCTGCTTTTTGGCGTTGAGCTCCACTTCTGACCACTCCCAGCTCACGGATCTGCTCACCCCTTCTTCTGCCCCTGCACCTCCCCTTCTGGCCCCAATCCCTGCCTCTTCTCTAGCAGGTCCTGCAGGGGGCAGGGACGCCTCATCTCGGTGACCCCGGGGGCACTTTCTAGCTTGTCACAGGCAGCCTTCTCACTGCTGGTTTATTTGGTAGTCTCTGCTGCTGGATGCAGCTCCTGTGCCCTCCAGGAAAGCTTGGCACCGGGAGCGTGGAGAGAGAGTCTAGCCCAGCACTTTTCCTTAGAGATGGGGAAACTGAGGCCCGAGCAGAAGCAACTCGAGAGGCAGGCAGTCCACCAGGACCAAGCTGGGGTTCTTCCTGCTGTTGAAGCAGCATCTGGGAATGGTCTTTTCAATGCCTCCACGGGAGGACGGAGCCACTTCCTGGGTACCTGGGGACTTCCTGACCTCCAGATCTCATGGCACCATGGTGTGGGGCAGGTAGAGTCCAAGGGCTTGTTTTAGTCAGTTTTTTCACTGCTGTGATTAAAAGACCTGAAAAGAACAACTTTAAAGGAGGAAAAGTTTATTTGGAGGCTTGCGTTTTCAGAGGTCTCAGTCCCTAGGCAGCCGGCTCCATTCCTCGGGGCTGGAGGTGAGGCAGGACATCATGGCGGAAGAGTGTGGTGAGGGGAAGCAGCTCACATGGTGATCAGGAAGCAGAGAGAGACTCCACTCTCCAGAGACAAATATAGACCCCCAAAGCCACGCCCCAATGCCCACCTCCCCCAGCCACACCCTACCCACCCTCATCACCACTCAAGTAATCCCATCATGTGATTGATTCACTGATTGGGTTAAAGCTCAATCATTTCTCTTCTGAACTTTCTTGCACCATCTCACCCATGAGGTTTTGGGGGACACCTCATATCTAAACCATAACAGAGCCAGAGGAGACTTTGCACTTGGTGGAGGAACATGATATGCTGGTCAGACTTGGGGGAGTCCTACACCTCGGCAGGACCAGGGCTCCTAAGAGAAGAGTCCCCTCTAGGGCTGACCAGCTCTGAGATGTCCCCTGGGGCCAGCCTGCACAGCTTCAGAACGGCCCCTGTCCTGCCTCGGTTTCCCGTCTTACCCAGACTCGGGCAGTTTAAGGGCACAAAATGCCAACCAGTCACAGGTTCAGATCTGGGCCCCACCATGTACCAGTGTGGACACAGGACTCAGCCTCTCTGAGCCCGGCTCTGTAGCTGGAGATGCTGGGGACCAGCAGAGGGGCCGCGGGGAGCCCCGAGCCGCACCCAGGCTCCCTCCCAGTGCTTCCCTTTCTCCTCAGCCCCAGCGCCCCCATCCTGCCTTGGGTCCTCCCCTGCTCCCTGGGGCAGGGTCCCCCAGAGTGGACCGTGAGATTCTGCCCAGGAGCTGGACCTAGTGCCCACTGTTCCAGGAACACTCAGTCACATGGGTAGGGAAACAGGGCGCATTAAAGCCAGCTTTGACGGAAGCTGGAGGAAACTCATAGTTTTCAAAGTCCCCACCCCCGCAATCCTGAGGTGAGCAGAAAAGGTGGGGAGTGGAGCCAACGCAGGTGACATGTCCCGCGCAGATCCAGGTGGCCACAGTGTGGGGCCGAGGCAGAGGGCAGGCTTGCCCCAGCTTCTTTGGCCCCTGCTGAGGGGAGGTTCCCAGCCCTTAGCTTCCTTCCTGGGACTCCACAGGGTTCGACTCCTTTATCGCCTCAGCAGGAGCCAGGACTTCCGGGGGGTTAGGTCTGTGTCTTCCTAATCTGGGGGGTGCCCCCCAATTCTGTCTGGTCAGCGGCAATCCACCTGTGCTCCCTGCCTTATCTATGACTTCCTGCTGCCTGCTAAGTTTTCCTCAGGCTTTGGTGACTTGAGAGCCCTTGGTGCTTCTATATGGCTTGGGACAGCCGTGTGGCCTGGGACCCCAGCTCAGGTTATCATCCAACATGGCCAAACCCCCCATACTTCACAGACATTTTGGAAAATCAGAGCCTCCAAGCTTTAGTCCTAAAGAACAGTCACCTGGCCCCCTCCCTGCTGGATAGGTGACCCTGGAGAGTGGTCACGGGCAGCAGGTCCCCAGGCCAGTGCACGAGGTGTTTGAGGAACATGGCACCCTACCAGAAGCTCAGCCTCTCCCAGGAGCCCATAAATTTCATCTGTTTTCCATGTGGGGAGGATGGGGCTTCCAGAGATGAAGGGCCTGTCCTCCTGTCCACCTAGATGGCTCTGCCAGGCCAGGCAATTTTGCTGATGTCACCTCCCTGGAGATATTAAATATTGATAATGCAATAAATTTTCCGGCACCTTCTATGACTCATGTCTTGGTGCGTGCCGAGGGGAAGACAAGTAGGCTGGCCTGCTGCCATTTAGGCTGATGGGCATCCATCCTCCTGGCACCCTGGGAATCGGTCCTGGTGCTGGAAGGGGCTTAGAGAGGTCATCTGGTCCATCCCTCTGCTGTCAGGCCCAAGCCCGAGACGAACATTCTCCATGGAAGGAGACATCATTTGGTTAGGCTCATGACAATAGTCAGTCACCCTTTTTCTTAGGTAGTTGTTCTTGAAATCTGATTATGACCCATATTGAACAGGAGCCCAACAAGCAAACTTTATGTCTTTTTTTTTTTTTTTCTTTTTGGTATCAGGGATTGAACTCAGGGGCTCTCAACCACTGAGCCACATCCGAGCCTGATTTTGTATTTTATTTAGAGACAGGGTCTCACTGAGTTGTTTAGCATCTCGCTTTTGCTGAGGCTGGTTTTGAACTCATGATCTTCCTGCCTCAGCCTCCCAAGTCACTGGGACTATTGGCATGCGACACTGTACCTGGCCAAATCTTCATACCTTAACAACCAAGAGAATCTCATTTCTAGGGAGCAGAACATCTGGAGCAGTTCAGAGGCCTCACGCGGAACAATTTCTGACTATCCATTTGCTGTGTGGCCTTGGGAAAGCTTTAATGTCTCTGAACCTCAATATCCTCGTCTATAAAATGGGTGGCAATCTTTGTCCAGACTACCCCCAGGACCATAGGGAGCAAGACTTCGCTTCCTGAGTGCAGAGTGGAGAAAACAGCCCTGGGCCGGTTGTCCTCTGTGGTAAACAACTGGATCAGATGAGACAATAAGTGTGGAAGGGCTTTGCAAATGTAGATTGCTTTGTAAACACAGAGTGTTGTGTAAACGTTAGGGATCATGATATGCTTCAGGAATTAGGCAAACTTCTTAGCAAAGGTAAGCCTCCTAAACTGCTCCCTCTCCATGCTGGGTGCCCGGCTCCCCTGGCTTGGCTCTGTTCCTTCACGGCAGGCCCAGGCTCCTGATTAAAAAGGCCCAGGAGTGGGGAGCTTATCAGTTACACGGAATCAACAGGCGTTTTCTTTATATTTTTCAATTAAAAGAACCCACAGAGAGGGCCTTGACCATCAATAGCTGCGGGCCAGGGGAGGCGCAGGGTCAGTGGGCTGGGGCTGGTCAGTGCTGAGTTCACAGGGCCTGCTCTCTGGTGGCTTCTGGGTGCACCCTGAAGGTGGGCGGAGGCTATGCAGCTTCTGACCAGGACCACGCTGCCTCTGGGTCCTCCTCTGTCAGGAACTGGCAGAACTGGACTGATGCTAGAGGGAGGCGGCCCTCAGCCAGTGGGGGGCTGCTGGGACAGGCCCAACTGCTGTGATCACAGCCCCGCAGATTGCTGGGGGACCCGGAAGGGTCGTCTGGGGGAGAACGCTCACCCACGGTTCTTTTAACCAGGGAGAACACACGGGGAGAAAGGGCTCAGGAGGCAGCGTGCAGAATTCGAAGGCAGCTCCAGGAAGGGATCTGGGCGGAGAGCTGGCTCATAAGTCAGATTTGCTACTCGCTGGGTTTTATGTTCTGGAGATACCAAGGCTGCAAAGCTCCCCAGCCCTGGTGGCTCTCAGCAAGGGAGGCCTCCCTTCCCTGGGGGACATCTGCTGGGGCCTCCTCAACAGGCCTCATCTCTCCCAGTTTCCAGCAGTGCCCGCTGCCTGTGCCCCCCTGGCCTGCACCAGGCAGAGGCAGGCTCACCTGGACGGGTTGCTACAGGAGCACCGCGGCTGGTGCCCGTGCCTGAAGGTGGCACGCTGTGCTCCGGGGCTGCTGGTGGGGTAGGGCTGAGGCTAGGCCACACTGACTTGTCTAGCTTTTCTTCCTGCCATAATCTGCTTCCCTCTCTCTTGCCCAGGGCTCACCTGAAAGCATCGGCTAGACTTCCAGGTGCACAGGAACCCCACCCGGGCTCTGCTTGCTTCTGGGAGAATCTGACCCACTCCATCCATCCATCCATCCATCCATCCATCCATCCATTCAAGGTTTTTATGGAGCACCTACTGTATCCCAGGCACTGGGCTGGACCCTGGGGACACACAGTGATGTTGACTCCTGGTGGAAGAGAAAGGTAAACAAGTAAACAAGTAATTCCATGAGAAATAGGGGCCTGAGGAGAGGAAAAGAAAGAAGGGAGGGGCTGCTTTCGATCTGGTGGTCAGGGAAGGTCTCCCTAAGGAAGTGACATGTAAGTTCCTGCTTGAATGACCACAAGGAGCCAGCCACATGGAGATCGTGAGGAAGACAGGCGCAGGGAGGGGCCAGCAAGCACAAAGTCCGGCCTTGGCCTGTTTTCTGCTACTGTATCTGGATGCCAGAGGCTGGATAATTTATAAAGAAGAGAAGTTTCTTTGGCTCAGGGATCCAGAGACTGGGAAGTCTAGGATTGTGGTGCTAGTGTCTGGCGAGGGCCTTGTGCTGCATGAGAGCCTGGTTAAGGCCTTGGACGGCAAGACAGAGCCAGCGTGCTCAGGACTCAGCTCATCCCACGGCCTCATCTAACCCCAGTTGCCTCCTGAAATCCCCGCCCCCCTGAAAACCATCCCAATAGGAGTCTGGGGGTAAAGTTTCCGAGTTTGGAACTTTTGGAGGACACACTCAAGCCGCGGCAGGCCTGTAGAATTTGAGACCCCCCAAGACCAGGAGGCCTGGGGGAAAGGAAGGGGCTGGGGGCTGAGGGTGGGGCTGGCCAGCCCCTGGCACAGGTTTCACTTCAAGAACAACAGGGACCTGGAGGGTTGTGGGCAGTGGACTTTTGGTTTTAAATGGTCCCCTGGTGGCCATGACAGGCGGGCGTGGGGGGCGAGGGGCAGCCTGTGTCCCTGGTGCCCCTCAGCACGGTTACTTCAGCTACAGCGGTCTGGCGGGTCAGTGGGGGACCCTCGGTGGCTGCCTGTCCCCTGCTCTGCACTCAGCCTGCACTCGACAGCCTGGGAGGGCCGAAGGCCCAGGAGTGAAGGCCCCTGGAACCCTCCATCGCTGTGGGAACGCCCAGGCTGCTCTCTGGAGGGACCTGCTGAGGAGCGTGCCATGTGGCCCCGCAGCCACCCCTGCAGGGCCAGGAGCTCAGGGGCAGGCCCGGGTGGGTGTGGTGCTCTGAAGATCTGAGTCCACCTTCACCCGCTGACATCCTGCCCCCAGGCGAAGGGGGGAGGCCACGAGGGCGGAGCCTTCATGGATGGCAGCATGTCCTCACCAGACACCTGTCCCTTCCACCAAGGGAGGACCAGGGAGATGTCACCATCCATGTGGAGCAGGTCCTCCTGGAGCCCAGATCTTTTGGCACCTCCATCTGGGGCTTCCCGGCCCCCACTGCTGCGGTGGTCAGCCCCTGCCCGTTCCCGAGATCACCTCCAGGGCCACACCTGCTCCAGATCCAGCAGCCTGGAGCGGGTGGCCGACGGTAGAGAGCTGGAGGGGGTCGGGGGTGTATGGGAGCCAAGTAACGGGCCGGGCCAGTGGATTAGCAGAGGAGGATGGGGAAGGGGATGCGGGGACGCCTGCCAGGGCACAGGCCTGGAGCCTGATGGTTCACCCAAACAGAGACAACGGTCAGGTGGGCTGCAGAAGAATCTAGAAGCTGTGGACCAGGTGATGGTGTGCAGGGCCTGCGAGCCCTCCAGCGGATAGACCCTCCCAGTGGGTGGAGAGAGTCTGGAGCAAAGGCTGGACAGGAGCCCCTGGGAGGTTGAGGAGCTAGGGAGGGAGAGGAGGTCGAGCAGGAGAGAAGGAGCGTCCTCACCAGCAGTCCTGTGTCCTAAGGGGCAGGGATGCTGTATATAGTTGCCCAGGTTAGACACTGCACAACTCCAGAGGGCACCATTTCCAAAGGATACAATGTGGCAGGTACCACCTGGAATCCTTCAATTTATAGTCCTCACGGCCTTTGGCAAAGCCAGACCAAATAGTGCTCCAGGGAGAAGGACCCAAGGGGACAAGAGCTGGGTTTGGAAACGCTTGGCCCTGGCAGAGCGCAGGCCTGGAGAAGACGTGCCTGTGTCTCTTCTGTGTGGCACTTGCAGAGGGACCGTGCTCCCTGTCAGTGCTGGGCACAGACGAAGCCCTAGGCCTTCCACTCCAGGCTCTGTCCCCAGGAGAGGGGGTTGGGGCTCACCAGGCCTGGCACATAGGAGGTGCTCAACCAGCACTGGATGCTGGGTTTGTGCTGCTGCTAACTTGGGGGGAACACAGGAAGGTGGGCAGCAGAGAGGTGGCGGGGAGCACCCTAGGAAGGGGTGGGAGGGGAACTGAGGTGGCCGCTGCTTGGGCATCATGGCTGCTGCTTGGGCATCGAGCTGGGGGAGCAGCTCCGCTGTGCAGCACTGGGGGTCCTGCGCCATGCAGGGGTGTGTGTGTGTGTGTGTGTGTGTGTGTGTGTTCGTCAGTGTGTAAGCTTGCTGCTGTGCACAGGTGTGCAACACTATGGGCGTGTGAGAAAGAGCAAGTGCAGGAGTGTGATTCAGAGGGTGGTGTGCGAGCCAGCGTGTGCCTGTGTGAACGTGTACGGGAGCCCACAGGGCCCGCGCAGTGGGGCAGTGTGGCCTGTGCTGTGCATCCACTGAGGCCACTGTGGTGCTTGGTTTTGCAAATTGCTATGACTGGCTGGATATCAGCTGAGCATAGTTCTCCCTGAGGGGTGAAGAAAATGAACTTCATACCCTGAGGACAGACTGTCCATCCCAAAAGAGCAAGTTCAGGGCATGGTCAGGATTACAGGGCAGCAGACCGACAGGTTTGACCATTGGGAGCCATGGCTTCTCTGGGAAGCCTGCTGTGTGACTCCGGCCTGGTTCCTGGCCCTCTCTGGGCTTGGCAGTCACCCCTATGCAGAGAAACATGACTGAGAGGAGAGCGAGGGTGGTGGGAGTGGGCTTTGCCTCACCCACACGTTCAGCTTTCCACTGTGTCCAGAGGGGCCTTGTTTAGGACCTGCTCCAGAGGCTCTTGGGGGCAGGGTGTGGGTAGAAGAGCTGGGTCAGCCCAGGGCTGTGCTGACGGCAGTGTGATCTCAAGGCCTGTCCACCTGCGCTGACTGCAAGCTGCACACGTCACCTTACCTCCAGACCTTGGGTCATCGCTCAATGTCTCTATGAGGAAACTGAGGCTCGGAAGGCTTGGTGACAAGCTCTGAGCCAGCCAGGGCTGACCACTCTGCCAAAGAGCCTTCTGGGGCCTTACGTCTGCGGAATGACCCCTAATCAGCTCTGCAGCTGTCTGGGGTGAACGAGGGACCATGAATGGGTGGGGGCTGGCTTGGCTCCTGGCTCCTGATGCCCAGGATGTGAGCAGTCCCCTGGTCCCTCTGTCTGGAGGGGGCTGCAGGAGGGAGAAGGAGACCGGGCTGCCCAGGAGCCCAACTGCGTTTCACAGGAGGTCCAGCCTGGCCTGGGTGGAGGGCCAGCCCGGGTGAGGCTGGGGTACGTCCCTGCCTCACCCTCAGAGCATCGAGGCTCTGTGTCCTGAGGGAGGACAGTCTCATCCTGCCCATGAGCAGATGCCCCTCCCAGGTGCTGACCAGGGTGGGAGGAGGCAGGACTTTGGCCCCGCCTACTTCCTGGGAACTGTGTAGGGCCCAGATCCTCTTTTTCCCTCCCCAGGCCACAGAGGAGCTGGGAGCCTTAAATCAAACCCTGTGAGGGGAGGTGGCAACAGGAATATTTAATTGGCCAGGGCTGGCGTGGCCTGATAAGCAGCTGCACCCACGTCCCTGTAAGGTGGTGCCAGCCTGCGGGAGTGTTCATGCATGTGATTGCAGGGCTACCCACCCCAGTCTGCACTAATCCCCACCGAGGCCTGGGGCTGTTGGGTCCCCTACCTCCAGGCCCCTGATCAGGCCTCCTTCTGACCTGGAGCTTAGTCACCCCTTGGTAGCCTGCACTGAAACCCTCCGGCCCCAACCCCAGCCCAGCACACTGCCCCAGGCCGTGACCCAGAGGGAGCACCGGCTCTGAAGTCTCCTCCCCATTCAGGCTCTGGCTGTCAGGCCCAAGACCTCTGCGCCCGCCCCCCCCACACACACACCTTCCCTAGTGGCACGGGGCTGTGATAGGCAGGGGTTCAGGAAGCTCTGTCTATGGATGTCTCAAAAGTCCCAAGATGAAATACATGGGAATGTAGCTAACATGGTCTTTTCAACAAATTATACTGGAACTACTGGACATCACATGCAAAAAGATGCATCTAGACACAGACCCACAGCGCTTAGGAAAACTAGCTCAAAATGGAATGTAGACCGAAATATGAAACACGGATCTAGAATTCCTGGCAGATAGAACAGGAGAAAATCCAGATGACCTTGGGTGTAGCCATGACTGTCCGGATACAACATCAAAGGCACAATCCATGGAAGAAATGATTGACAAGCAGGGCTTCTTTAAAGTTCAGAACGGCTCTGCCAGACACTGCCAAGAGCATGAGAAGAAAAGACACAGACTGGGAGAGAATATTGGCAAGCAATGCATCTCAAAAAGAACGGAATAGACAAGAGACCCTTGGAAAATGGGCAAAAGACCTGAACAGACATCTCACCAAAGGAGACTGACAGGTGGTGAGTGAGCATATGAACATACGTTCGGCATCACAGGCCCTTAGGGAACTGCAGATCACAGCAGCAATGAGATTCCACCACACACCCATGCAAGGGCCACAGGTCAGAACACTGACATCACCAATGGCTGCTCAGGGTGTGGAGCAACGGGAACTCCTGCTTACCCTGCTGGAAATGCAAAATGGTACAGCCACTCGGGAAGGCAGTTTGGCAGTGCCTTGCAAACCAAACATACCCCTACTCTTGCCATACAGTCCAGCCACTGTGCTCCTTGGTGTGTACCCAGATCAAATGAAAACTTAGGTCCACACAAAAATCTGCAGAAATATTTATAGCAGCTTTATTCATAATTTCCAAAACTTTGAAGCCCCCAAATGTCCTTCAGTAGATGAATGGGAAAACTTTGGTATATGAGGACTGTGGAATATTATTCTGCACTAAAAAAGGGGGGGCAGCCCTCCAGAAAGAGTCACTGAGGAAACAAATGCATATTACTAAGTGGAAGGGGCCAATCTGGAAAGGCTACATGTTGCGTGATTCTAGCTCCACTATTTTCTGGAAAAGACACAATCATGAGGACAATAAAAAGATCAGTCATTGCTAGGGGCTTGGGGGAGAGATGGCTGAACAGGCAGAGCACAGAAGATTTTTTGGATAATGAAAATACTCTGCATGAGATAATCATGGAGATATGTCATTATGTATTTGCCATAGAATGTGCAACGCCAGGAGTGAATCCTAACGAATGCTACGGCCTCTGGGTGATAAGGATCTGTCAATACAGGTTCACAGTCCGTAACACACGTCCCACTCTCCTGTGGGATGTGGATCGGGTGGGGAGGCCCTGCATGTGCAGAGACAGAAGCTCTCTGGAACTTCTGCTCCATTTTGCTGTGAACATAAAATCGCTCTTAAAAATCAAGTCCACGTTTTTGAAGAGCACGAAGAATACTTAAATGTGACGCCTGTTTTGACCTTAAGTTCATGCAGCATGACCTTGATGACATTTCCACTCACTGACCTCTGGAACTCTGATCTTATCCTTGATGCCATTGTTATCGCCACTGACTCTCAGCCCTGGAGCCCCTGACCTTGAGGCTCTGTGCAAAGCAGAGATTATCTCCCTTGATCCCCCCAAGAGCCACTGGAGGAAGGAACTGATACCCCATTTAATAGATGAAACAACTGAGGCCCAGGGAGACAAGCCCACTGCCCACAGTCGCAGGTATTGGTGACGGAGCCAGGCTGGGAGCCATCTGGATCCTGAGCGGGGACTCCGCAGTCCCGGCCCTGGCATCCCCCACTGTTCTCTTGCTAACTCTGCTCCCTCTGTGTAAGTGGGGAGCCAGCCGGGGAGGGGAGGCTCTGGGCCGGGCCTGCCTGGGTTCGTTGGTGATCACACCCTGTTTCTGGGCCTCTCTCCCCAGTCTCTGGAGTTTCAGAGACTCCATAGAAATGAAGGAAAATGTCAAGAATATTAAATTTGTAATTGAGTAAAACCTGTAGAGAATCGTTAAATCATGATTTAATATTTCCCAAATGGTCCATCGACATTTTGAAGACATGTCAAATTCTTTAGCTTGCTCACCCTGAGCACGCAGAGGAAAAGGTGGATGTCGGTAGCAGAGGCCAGCCCGAGAGAGGGGCTATAATACCAGTGGGGTGGCCTGGAACCCAGAGCAACATCGCCCGTGCTGGCCGTGACCTGAAAGAGGCCATTCTATGGATGAGGTTCAAGAGGGACGTGGAGACGCAGGTGTGGGTACATAAACATGTACAGATATACAGGTAAAGCCCACCTGACTACACCGGATGCCCATTCCTCTGCAGAGAGAGTTCCAGATACTTCTTTGGTGTAAACCTGATCTTCAAAAATAGGTGCCTTCCGAGTGCCTGGGCTTTTTTCTAAAGATCATTTGCTCCTGGAGAAATGGCTGGGCAGGGATTATGCCAGATAGACCTGGGGCATTTAGGGTACCAGAAAGGAAGGTAAAAGGTCACGCTACCAATGGTCATCTTAGGTCCCTAAATTCAAAAAGACAGAGACTTTGTCATCCCAACAGAGTAGCCAGGCTGAAAGTGCTTCCAAGGGCCCAAGCTGGGACAAGGAGAGCCACACAACCCATAGCTGGAGTGTGGGATCCCAACACCCGGGGCAGAAGGAGAGAGAAACAGCCCGTGGCCATTAGGACTCCGCACCAGGAGCTGCCCAGGCCACCAAGAGAAGAGGGTGCCGCGGAAGGAGAAGTGTGGCTCAAAGCCCCTCCTAATGCAGTGATTGAAGCCTGTGTCCCCAGGGTCACCTGTGGGGAGTGGGGCTGGGCTAGCAACTTGCTTCTAAGAATAGACTGGAGAGGGAGAAGCAGGAGCCCCGAGTGAGGAACCGACAGATGCCACCTTCAACATGCCATCCGGCAGCATCGACTGGCAGGGTCCCGTTGATGTGTCCCCCCGAGGTGACATGATGGGAACCTACAGGGAAACCTACAGTGTTTCCGGTACAGCTGGAAAAATCCAAGGTCATGCCAGCTGCTGTCCTGGTGCATTTAGGGGGAGCTGGTGGGGGACATGGAGCTCTGCCATCTTTGACCTCTCCTGAAAATCTAAAATTACAAGTAAACTACGGGGATATTGAACCCAAGGGTGCTCTACCACTGAGCCATAGCCCTTCCTCATTTTTTTTCCTCTTTTTAATTTTGAGACAGGGCCTTGCTAAGTTGTCGAGGCTGGGCTTGAGCTTTTTGATCCTCTGGCTTCAGCCTCCCAAGTAGCAGGAATCACAGGCATACACCACCGCCCCCGGCAGAAGCCAAACGTTTTTAAGTATCATGTGCTTTATTCTGGGTTCAAGATGCTCAGAACAGTAAAACGTTGGCCTTAAGCGTGGATGAGGATGTTGGGAAAGCAGGGCTATTTTGGAAGCAGCAAATCTGACCTTCTGTTTCCCGGGAATGTCTACGCTACACAACAACTCTCACCACTGAACCGGGATCCCATGGTCCACGCCCTACTGCCCGCTTTATTAACCTAACCCTAACCCTAACCCTTACCCTAGCCCTACTGCCCGCTTTATTAATTACAATCCGTTGTGAGAGATTCACAAGGCTGGTCACAAGTGTTGTCAGGGACTACAGTTGAGAAGGGGTCTTCTAGACCTTCCAGAATCTCCCTGAGCCCTGGAGTTCTTGGGTCTCTCTACCCTCCCAGCATTGCCCCAGCAGGGACAGGACAAAAGTCCCCTGGATCTCAGCACCACATAACACAAGACAAAGTGTTGGAGACGCTTTCTGGGAGCTGAGGCCTTCCAGAAAGAACTCTGACCTGGAAGTCGGGGGGCCTGGGTTCTGGCCCTGGTGGCGTGGCCCTGGGCAGTGGTGTGCCTCCCCTGGGCCTGTTTCTCCACCTGTGAAATGGGGAGAAGATTCTGGGCTGCCTGGCTTCCTTCCTGGGATCCCTGAGGGCTCCAAGGAGGTGGCCCGTAGGGACCGTGAGGAAAACCCGTCCTTCTCTGCATCCACACTGGGGTTCAAAGCCCCAGTCTGCCCCGCCCTGCCTGGCCAGCCTCGGATGGGTGGTTTCACATCCCTAGGCCACACGAGGCTGCCATTAGGTCCAGCGTCACGGGGTGTGAACAAGACCTGTATGAGGCTTTCATCTCTGTGACCAAGATGTCGGACAAGAACAACCTAGAAGAGGAAAAGTTTATTTGGGGCTCATGGTTTCAGAGGTTCGGTCCAGGGTCGGCCGACTCCATTGCTCTGGGCACCAGGTGAGACAGAGCGTCGTGGTGGAAGGGCGTGGTGGAGACAGTTGCTCAGTTCATGGTGGCAGGGAAGCAGAGAGATGGACAGGGTCGCAGGGAAGATGAGCCCTTCCAGGGGATGTCCCCAGGGACCCACCTCCTCCAGGCACACCCCACTGCCCACAGTTACCGCCCAGTCAGTCCACTCAACCTAGGATGGATGGATTAGGTCAGGTGCTCACAATTCAAATGCTTCACCCCAGAACATTCCTGCATTAGCACAGAAGCTTCAGCAGGACACCTCGAATCCAGACTATAACAAGACCCAGTGTGTGAAGAGCGCTGAGCACAGACCTGGGACAAGTGGTCTCAGCCGGTGGCAGATACATCCATGGCCGCTTTGGGTGTTAACCAAGCAGACCTAGAGCAAGCCTGGGGCTTCCCAGAGCAGTCTGGGGCTGCCAGGGGTGCACACGGCCCCTCCTCTTCCTCCTTGGAACTGGACCCAGTTGGCAGAGCCCGTGACGCACAGTCTCACATGTTCAGCATCTCCTGGCCCAAGACCCAGGTCCTGTGGGCATCACAGAGCTGCCAGTCTGGTCAGAACCCTGGCTGGCCAGAGGAGAGACCCACAGGGAGGGGCAGGGCTGGGGAGCCAGAGGCCAACCTCCTCCAGCCTCCCCAGAGATGTCACAGGCTTAGCAGGGGCTGCTTGACACATGTCGGATAAAATAAGAAAAAATAAATAACAATGTTTATAAGAAGATTAGCAAGAAGGCAGCAAAATTTCTCTAGGGAGTCCTCGGCTGCATCTGGGAGTGACAGCTCTCCTTGCCTTATCAGCAGCGTAATGAGTTGCCAGGATTTGGGGTCATTAAAAATCCTCCCTGGCTGCCCCCGCCTCGGATCGTCGCCTTTGATGGCGGAGTCTGGAGGCCTGGTGGCGGCATGGGCCCCCGCCCCCACTGCGTGTTGGCCCTCTGCTGTCCCCGTTCCCCCTGGTGCAGAGGTGAGACGGTGGGACCCAACTTGGCGGAAGTAATGCAACACGACGGCCCAATTTGTGCCCTCAGCCCCTCAGGCGGAGGACCGGTCTCCCTGGTGCGGATTAGGCTGTTTTATCTCGGTTCTTTCGGAGACAAAGGGGGGCTTCAGGAGGTGCACGTACATGGTGAGATGTCCACAGCCCCAGACTGCTCTGGGAGGGAAGGGGCCCCGTTCCTCTCGTCCAAAGGCTTGCTCCGCACACAGGGACACTGAGGTCCAGGAGGGGCAGCGGTGCAGGTTGTAGAGCGTGTGGGGACAGAGCCCAGCTTTGAACCTGGTCTCCAGACGCCCAGCCCTGGCTGGCGTGTGTGCGTCGCTGCCCCTGAGCAGAGCCGCAGCGTGGAAGAGCGTCCTGATGGGCACGTGCAGACGGTTCCATTCAGTGAGGACAAGCGTGGATCGATAATGTGCAAGTCTCCAGGAGGGAGGCCGAGGAGCTCAGAACCTGCAGATGAAGCCATGTCCCCCCTTTCCAGCCAGGGCCAGCAGGAGGGATTCCAGTGGCCATGCCCGCCCCCATGCCAGCAGCCCGGCAGTCCCCCACCCCTGTCAGTGCCGCAGAGAGAGCGAACCTGCCTTGGTCACCCCCTCTTTGTCACTAAGCTTATCTCCAATGAGCTCAAAGCCCTTGTAGCATATTGATTTTCTCAGACCCTCGCTGGCCCCCCCACCTTGAGGGATAGGTTTGGAGCAAGGATCACTTCTATGTTTTCAGTTCAGGAAACCGAAGCTGGGAGCAGGCCCCCTGGGTGGCCCCCCATGGCACTGCCGGTGCACAAGGTGCCGCTGTGCTTCAGGCAGGTCCAGCCCCGGCTGACGAGTGTGGCCTGGGGAACAGGGGAGGCTGGATTCCAGGCCCACAGCTGTCCCCTCAGCCAGCACTCTCGAACAGTGAATCATCTGCCCAACTGAATGTGGCATCCCTACTGTCACATCTAACTGCCTAGGATGGGCCTGAGGTCTCTTTCAGTCAAAGATGGCTTCTGAGGAAACAGTGAAGCCATTGTCACCCCCCACCCAGGACACACTGAAGAAGGAAAAGAACAACGTGATTTTACCAGCGGGAAAGTCCCGGCTGCTGTCTGCCGGGCTGTGCCCACCTTCCCGGCTGTCCCCACCCTCCTCTCAGCCAGCACTGCTGCGACTTCTCTGCTGTCACAGCTAGAGAGGCTCCTGACTCACAGGAAGCTGTCACCTGACCCTTCCTTTCAGAGTCAGGACATCTGAGAAGCAGAGGAGGGGGCTGCCGGGTCCCACCACAGAGCTAAGGCCTGCGCCAGGCCCTGGGAGGCCTGTGTCTCCTGCGGCTCCAGGAGCCCCTCAGTCAGGGCCCATGGGAGACGCCATGTCCTCAGCTCTGTCTGTTCCAACATCTGTCCAGTTTCGGGGCCTCTGAGGCTGCTTTCTTCCCTCAGCCCAGCTCTGAGGCGTTGGGAGCCCAGGAACACCCAGAGATCCAAACCTGGGCCTCCACTGTGGTGGAGAAGGGGTGCCTCGGGCTCAGACTAGGGAGGTGCCTGGGCAAGAGCCCAGTCCTGCCACCTGTCATTCAACTCAGGGCTGGGACCTTTGTTACCCAGCCTGCTCCATCACAGGCCCCAGAGAGCCCTTGCAGGCCCCTAGGCCCCGCTGGGATGGTCAGCACAACAGGTTCAGGGGACACTGCAGGGTTCACAGGACTGAACTCCAGACTGGGGGATGGAGTTTTATCTCCACAGCTGTGGCTTATAACCCTGGGTCTCTGGTATCGTGGGGCAGACACCCTGGTCCTGGTACTGGGACTGGGACCCATGTCCCACTCATGAGCCACCAGAACTTTCTATGTCACACTCACCAGCAGTGACGGGAGGGCAGTGTTGATGCATAATCCCCTTTTGAAAAATAGGAGGAGGCTCCAGGCCAGTCCTGAAGTTTGTCTCCCTCAACTGCTTGCCTCCTGATGCGAAAGCCAGCGACCTTGACGATCGTAAATAACAGCTCGTATTTATAGGGCGCGTCCCAGGTGCCAGGCAGAAACCAGGCTGAATCCTCGTGATTCCTCTACAACACGGAGGGCAAGCACTCTGCTACCCCCTCTCTTTGGATGGGAACACTGAGCCTGGGAGACACTGTCCTTGCCGGGGCTGGTCAGGGCTTGTGCCAGTCTTGTCCTACCTCAGAGCCCTCTGAGTCGGTGTATGGAGTCCAGCCCACCCCCAGGAAATGTTCCCGACCTAGTTCTCTGGGCAGACGAGGCTGCACTTGGGAGGGCCACTGCCCTGAAGGGAAGGGGACAGCTGTGGGTTGGGTCCCCCTGAGGACCTCTGAGCAGTACCTCCAGTGAAGCACCCTCCTCCTCCCCACAGCCTCTCCCTCCCTTCCCTTCCCCGTGGCGAAGGATGAGTCACGTCCTACACCGTGGGGTCTGGTAGCTGCTCGGAAGAGGCCAGCTGACAGGTTCCGTTCCATGTGGGGATCTAAGGCTCATTAGGTCTACAGAACATGCTAGCTGCTTTGGTCCGGCAGGGCAGGGGTGGTGGGGTGGGTTCCGGAGCCCACGTGTGGAGAGGCCTGAATTCACTGCTCCCTCCCTCCCGTCCCGACCTGGGCCCCACGGATGCTGGAACACGCCTGTCCTGACTGACAGGAGGAAACTGAGGCTGGTCTCTGCATAGTCCAGGGCCTCCTCTTTGTCCTGGAGAGGCCTGGAGAAAACCCTGACCCCCTTGGTTCTGAGGTTCAGGGAGGGAAGAGAGGAAATAGAAGAAATAGAACTGCAAAGCGTTGTTTTTCTCAACAAAGCAACTCATTTCTGTAGGCAAATAGGTTGGGGAGGGGAAGCCTCCGCTGGAGGCCAGCAGTGATTAATTACAAAGGAAATGAGTGGCCGGCTGCACCGGGGCTGGTGGCTGGAGGGTGGGCTCGGGGTGGCCTGGCAGGGTGACTGAGCCTGAGAAAGCACAAGCGACCTTGGGGGACCTGCCTAGGGGAACCCCAGGCAGATGGAGATGGAGCAGGCCAACGGGCCGCAGGAGCTCACAGCTCAGTGGGGAGAGAAGACTGGCTCACGGGTCGGGGAGACCTGAGTTGGGCACAGGAACATGGCTGAGAGGAAGAGGCACAGGACCCACAGGGAACCAGGGAACTGGGTCCATCTGGCTCCTCCAAGGCACGTGTCAACCCAGGAGTGCCCCTCCCAGATGTTCCTTTGTGTCCACCCGCAGCTCCCTTGCTCCTGTGCTATCCAGGTGGCTCCCTTACCTTCACACCTATGTTCTCCACACCAGCACCGTCAAAGTAGTGTCCCCCACTCCCCAGTGCCACCCAGCGAGATTCCCTGGCACGTGGGATGAAGAGGACAGTGTGGAGCCTTGGGTGTTTCTCTCCACTCCAGCCCTGCTCTGTCTGAGCCACAGGGTCCATGTCACAAAGTATCAGAGCAGAAGGGTCATGGAATTTACTGCCTCCATCAGGCAGAGAAGGGCTGTGTCTGATCTCCAGGCACCCGGCACATTGGCAATAGAGAGCAACTGGCTTTGGTCTCCCAAATCCCACAGGGCTCTCTGCATAGCTGTTAGAGTGGCAGGCTGACGGAATGCTCAGCACCTCTCCCCTTAGAGAGTCACCTTCATCCCCTGAAAGTCCTTCTTGGGACCTTGACCATTGCATCTGTCTAACGTGTAGCTGCGATGAGCGCCCCCTATGGGCGGTCTGTTTGACTGCAGCTCTAATCTCCAGCCCCGCACCCCCTGCCTGGGGTTCTTCTCCAGTTCTCAGGACACCCTCCTGGCCAAGGCAGGGTTAATCCAGAAAGTCCTCCCTCACTCCCACCCATGACAAGCTTCTCTCCATGTGACGGGACACTGGCTAAGAATAGAGTTGGCTGCCCCTGGCTCCACTCAGAAGCACTGCCCTTGACACTGGAGTTTCAGGCGTCTGCAGTTCAGGGTGCTCCAATCCTGGGGCCTGGTGGCCTCCTCCTCAGCCCCACCAGGCCTCATGGCTGAAGGCCAGCACTCCATCTTTGAGGACTAAGCAGGGCCAGGAGGGGGACCACAGAAAAGCCCGTGATTTGGACTCTGTTCCCACAGACACGGTTGAGTGCCCCTGTGCGTGCAGGCCACCTGAGACCCTCTGTGCATGAAACCTGCAGCTCCACCCTGTGCACAGCCCCTTGCACGCCCCTTGCACAGCCCCTTGCACGCCCCTTACATGGCCCCTTGCACGGCCTCTTGCACAGCCGTGGCAATTGAGTCAGAGAGAAGGGGGCTCCCTACAGGGTCTGGGTGGAGGAGACCAGATTTGACCCTAAGGCTGTTCCTTTCATGGGGGTGACACACAGTCCCTTCCCTGCTTTCTGGCTGCAGTTTCTTGCTGCCTTTCTTTATCCTGTCCTAGCATCAGACCCCTGCAGACGTAAACTGAAGCACAGAGTGACAAAATAACTCGCCTGGGGTTGTACCGTTACAAGTGACAGCCGAATGCAAAGCCAGGCAGTGCACCAAGGCTGTCTTCTCCTGAGTGTCCCTGTCTATCAGGCCTCCCACCCCATTCCCTCCAGCGCCCAGGCTACAGCCACCCCCTGAGGGCGAGAGGCCACGGAAGGCATCCTAGCAGGAAGCCACCAGCCTGTCCTGCCTCACCAGCCCCCATTCCCAGGCCCTGCGCCCCTGGGCTCCCCGGGGGCGGTGGAGGTGGCTCAGGCGTCTGCGGGACCCTCTGGCCTCCTTTGCCGTGTGGGTTCGGCTGCGGCTCTCAGCACCCCAGCTTTCAGCCGGCTCCGTTCCAAGTTCTTTTATTAATTCCCCCACTCTCCAGCTAGAGAACTTTAATTAGCAGGGCCGATTTATCTATATAAATACAAACGGATGGCGCTGCGCAGCGGGCCGGGGAAGTAAAAGGGGAGCTGGGCCAGCAGGTTGCCTGGGGCAGAGGAAGTGACAACCGCGCCTTCCCAGCAACCAAAAATATGACTTTAATATCGTGCGCACGTGTGCGCATGTGTGCGTGTTCCGGGGCCGGCTGCCGGCGCGGCTGACAGGGAGCGGCTGGAGGCGCTGCCCGCTGTCACTCTTAGGGGAACAGGTTTCCAGCGCTGGGCTGCTTCTGCTTCTCGGGAAGGTCCTCTCGTCTCCTCTCCCAGGAGTGACCGTGATGCACCCCTGCTCATCAGAGCTCCCTTCCCTCCTCTTGCCTAACTCAGAAGAGAGGGGCCGTGTGGCAACATCACTGTGCTCAAAAGGTACCTGGGGAGGCTGAGGCAGGAGGATCGCGAGTTCAAAGCCAGCCTCGGCCATCTAGCGAGGCCCTAAGCAACTCAATGAGACCCTGTCTCTAATAAAATACAGAAAAGGGACTAGGGATGTGGCTCAGTGATTAAGTGTCCCTGGGTTCAATCCCCTGTAAAAACAAACAAACAAACAAACAAACAAACAAAACAAAACAAAAAAACTGCCTTTGCACGTCCAGGACTCCAGGTGGCAGTTTAGCTCCCATCTGTCCCTGGGAGACTCAGTATTGAAGAACAGGTCCTCTCCACTTTGCTGACCTGTGAGCCTCCAAAGGTCAAACCTTACTGAGCGCTTTCTGTAGTGAGAAGAGGAGCAGTTGGGAGCATGAACTCTAGTACAGACTGCCTGGGTCTGCATGTCCAGCTCTGTGACCTTGGCAACTTATTTTTCCACTCTGTGCCTCAGTTTACTGACCTGTAAAATGGTAGCATTATGAGGATAACAGTATTCTCACACTTGGATGCACAGAATGGGGCGAGGGCTCCCTGGCTCTGAGCCCTGCGGTCACTTGCCTGGTGGGAGGACAGAGCAGGGCATGAGAGGAGCACTCCCCATGAAGTGCTCTCATTGGTAGATGGTGATGGTGAAAAGAACAGCATTTCTTGTTATAGCTGGCATTTCCTAATCACAGGCTAGACACCATGCTAAGCGCTTTCTCTTTATCTTCTCTCAGTGTTGGAAAGGGGCCTCTATCCTGGTGAGGTTCCTGTCTCTAGGGAGACAGAATCCATGTGACAGGAGACCTGACAACAGACAGACACAGCATGAAACAGAAACAGTTGTTTTTCCTACTTTGCCTTTTTGAGATGAGGTCTTGTTCCATGGCCCAGGCTGGCAGGCCCCTGGACTCAAGTGATCCTCCAGCCTCAGCCCCCCGAGGAGCTGGGACTTGTGTCACCACACACAGCTGATAGTTGTTATTCCTTTTTCTTTTATGGTATTGGAGATTAAACCCAGGGGTGCTTTACCACTGAGCCCTAGCCCTTATTATCTTTTGAGACAGGGTCTTGCTAAGTTGCTTACGGCCTCGTTATTTTGCCAAGGCTGACTTTGAACTTCCAATTCTCCTGCCTCAGCCTCCTGAGCTGCTGGGATTACAGGCATGTACCACTGCGCCCAGAGACTGTTGTTATTGTGAGGAAACAGAGGAGAGAGACAGCTTGGGTGGTCTAGGAGGGGTCCCCTGGAGAGAGAGGGGCTGCAGCAACCCTCACTTCCTTCAGTGAGCTTGTACTGACTTGAGTCTCCTGGGGTAGGGAGGCCCTTCCAATAGTCCCAGCTTCTCACTAGGAAGCAGTCTGCCTTTGGAGGAAGTGCTTCCTGTCCTGGAAGATAGGTGAGATGTCCTAGGGGCAGAGATGGTGTGGAGAGGATTTCTGAAGTGGGCATGGCAGGAGACGGGGCAGATGATCTGTGTGTCCCTTCTCATTCTAGCCATCCAGCTACTCAGTCCTGCTCATAAGCACCGCGCGCGTGCGCGCGCACGCGCACACACACACACACACACACACACACACACAGAATTTAAGAATACAGGACAAGCACCTTGTTGGAGCACTGACTTCTAGTGGCCTAAGTCCTGGGTGATTGTGGTGTATGGGGTCATGCGCTTGGCATGAGCCAAATACCTCCTTGATGAGTGTCCCAGAGAAGTGGGCAGCACCGGCCTGAGCCAGGCCTCTACTTGCTGCCCTCCAGACCCGGGAGCAGAAGGCCACAGTGCCAGCACCCCACCCCCACACACACACTGGGGACCCCAGTTGCCAGCAGTGCCTGCGGCCTCCAGGCCAGACTCTTCCTTCTGCCTAGTGAGTCAGCTGCCCCATCCCCTGGCCTCAGGCAAGGACTTGCCTGAGAGATAAGTTCCAACTAATCCCTGCTCCCTGCACAGAGCAGGCCTGGGGCTGTGGGACTGGGCCCTGTCCATCTCCAGCTCTTTCCCACCCAGGTGGCCTCAACAACCCAGCTCTTTCCCACCCAGGTGGCCTCAACAACCCCAACACCCCTACTGCTCCAGAGGCAAAGGCCTCTCCTGAATTGTGTCTGGGAGGCCTCCCCTTCCTCTTCCTGGCCTTTGTCTGCAGGAGGCGGGAGCCAGGGGGAGGTGCCATAGGTGGGGCAGGGAGACCTGGAGGGCTAGGTGACCTGGGTCAGCCAGCCCCATCCACAGGTCTCTGCCTGAGCAGCCTTCCTGCTGGCCTCCTGGGATTCCAAACAAAACCTCTAAGGAGCAAAGAAGGGAAAGCCACCATCTCAGGCCTGGGCCTATTTACACAGAGGAACCAACGGGTGCCAGAGGACGGTTCCAAAGTCTAAGAGTTACTCAGGCTTCTCCTAAAGCTCCCGAGGCTTCCTCAACCCTGGACAGAGGAGAATGAGACGGACCCAGTGCCCCTATTCCCCAAGGGGAGCAGCCGGCCTGCCCTTGCCACCAAAGTCGGTCACCTAGAGTAGAGGGGCCTCTCTCACAGTCACAGGGATCTGAGGGTCCCAGACCACCTTTCTTCCCCCAGTGCATGTCCGTCCCTCTCAACTGTGCCCTCCTGGGAGGCCATCCCCTGACTACCTGGTTGGGAGCAGCCGCCCAAGCCCCACCTCTCAGTGCCATGTCTTCACAGCCCTCCCGTCTGCCTGCAAGTTCTCTGCCCGGGTCTGGCATGGCGACTGCTTCCTCCAACTAGAAGCAAAGAAGCCCTTCATCTCGGGGCCGTGGCTCCAACACCTGCACCCTGGAACACTCTAAAATCGGGACTGACAGGTAAATAAGGGAATGAGTGGGTGGCTCTGTGGATGACCCCCTGAGGAGATGGGCCGCGGCAGCCTGGGGAGCAGGAGTGGCTCAGGCTGGCTGGACGGCAGCCAGGGCACCCCAGGAAACAGCTGGGCTTGTTGGGGCCAGAGGCCTGGGGCAGGCGCCTCCTGTTTGTCAGCCCATGTGGCAGTGGCCTGCTCCCTTGAGCCCCAGGGATAGGAGAGCAAGGTGAGGGCAGCGAGGGAGGAAGGATGGCCCAATATAACTTTGGGACAATGAGAAAATGAAGGCCACAGGAAGAAGCAGAGGGGGACAGGAAAGGTCTGAAGGACCATCACTCATCAGTAGGATGGTCCCCCCAGGTGGCCGGTCCATCCTTCCTGTTATCTCTCAGCACAGGGGTGGTGATGGAAGGAAAGCCCCTCCCTGGGGCCTCCACCCTGTAACCTCAGGACGGGTGACGCCCACTGAGTCGTCCCCTCCATTGTGCCTGGGCTGGAGGGTGAGGCACAGAAGGGACCAGGGATTTGCCCAAGGTCAAGGGCAGAAGCAGAAAGGCCCCAGGATCCTGAACCCCAAGAAAGGCTACCCCCAGGCATCAACTCCCCCCACCCCCCACCCCCGTCCACCCCCAGTGCTGCTCACCGCCAGCCCCAGCAGAACCCCGCTCAGGCGTCAGTCACCTATTTCTAGGCAGCATTTGCTGTCCAGGGCCTGATGTCTGAGTGTCAAAGCCTAAAAATAAAAAGACAGATCGTCCACTTTGCTGTAATTACTGCCTAAAAAGACCCAGTGGGGAGGAAAAAGAGAGAGAAGGAAAAATCCCAGCGCTGGGCATCCATCACCGGCAGGCGACACCAGGAGGCGGGTCTTGGCACGCAGAGGGCTCTCGCTCCAGTTCCCAGTTTCAGGGCCAGCTCAGTGAGCAACAAGGCCCTGCCTCCTGCCACCAGCCCTTTGGGACTAGAGACAAACAGGCCTTGTGGGGCCCGAGGCCAGCTCAGCGGCCGCTGGATGGTAGCCATCACAGCCGGCGTTCTTTTCTTGGAACTCAGTTTTCTTACCTATATAATGGGATTATTTTTCCCCTCAACAAATATGTGCTGAGTGCCTACTGTGTGCTGGAGACGCCACTGGAAATCCACCTCTGTGCACATGGGGAGCAGTTACGTCTCTACGTGACGGGGGAGGCGCCTTCAGAGCAGAGGGGCCTGGAAAGACCTTGGGGTGGAACGAGCTGGGCATGCGCAGGGGGCAGCGGGAAGGCAGCCTCTATGTCTGGGCACTTGGTGGGAGCCCTGGGACCATATCCACGAGAGGCTCTTAAGCTCCAGTTAAGAGTCTGGATTTTATTCTGGATGCTGTGGGAAGGTTCAGGGGTATCAGGAGGGGAGTAATGTGCCCTGAGCCCGGTTTTACCAA